>NC_082681.1:74370698-75570698 GCF_025265405.1 Mesoplodon densirostris | reverse complement strand
GCACCACAGAATGAGTTAGGAACTATTCCTTCTGCCTTTATCTTCTGGAAGATATTATAGAGAATTGGTGTCATTTCTTTCTTAATTGTTTGGTAGAATTCACCAGTAAATCTTTTTGAGCCTGGTGCTTGCTGTTTCAGATAGCTATCAATTATTGATTCAACTTCTTTAGTAGATACATGCCTATTCACTTTGTGTATTTATTCTTGTTTGAGTCTTGGCAAATAGTGTCTTTCAAGAAACTGGTCCATTTCATCTAGGTTATTAACTTTGTGGCATAGATTCATTCATAATATTCCTTAATTATCATTTCAGTTTCCATGGGATCTGTAGTGATTTCCTCTCTTTCACCTCTGACATTAGTAATTTGTGTCTTCTCTCTTGTTTTCTTAGTTAACTTGGCTAGAGGCTTATCAATTTTATGAATCCTTTCAGATAACCAGCTTTTGATTTTGTTGATTTTCTCAGTTGACTTCCTCTTTCCAATTTCATTGATATTTGCTCTAATTTTTTTTTATTATTTCTATTTTTCTGCTTATTTTGGACTTAATTCTCTCTTCTTTTTTGAGTTTCCTAAGGTGAACGTTTAGATTATTGAGTTTAGATATATTTTTCTTTTCTAGATATGTTTTCAATGTTAGTAATTTCCTTCTCAGCATTGCCTTTGCTGTATCTGACAACTTTTGATAAATTGTATTATTATTTTCATTTAGTTTAAAATATTTTAAAATTCCTCTTGAGATTTCTCCTTTGACTCATGTTATTTAGACGTTCGTTTTTATTGAAGTATAACTTCATTTACAATATTGCATTAATTTCAGGTATACAGCGTAGTGATTCAGTTTTTTATTTTTTTGCAGATTATATTCCATTAGGTTATTACAAGATATTAGGTATAATATTCTATGCTATGTAGTAAATCCTTGATGCTTACCTATTTTATGTATAGTAGTTTGTATCTGTTAATCCCATACTCCTAACTTGTCCCTTCCCCCTCCCTCTCCCCTTTGGTAACCATATGCTTGTTTTCTATGTCTGTGAGTCTTTCTATTTTGTATACAGATTAATTTGTATTTTTTTTAGATTCCACATATAAGTGATATATGATCATATAATCTTTGTCCTTCTCTCTCTGACTTACTTCACTAAGCATAATATTCTCTAGGTCCATTCATGTTGCTGCAAATGGCAATACTTCATTCTTTTTTATGGTTAAGTAATATTACATTGTGTGTGTGTACATATATATAGATAGATAGATAGATAGAAAGATAGATAGATAGATAGATATAGATATAGATATCACATCTTCTTAAGGCAATCATCTGCTGATGGGCACTTAGGTTGTTTCCATGTGCTACTGTGAATAGTGCTGATATGAACATTAGGGTGCATGTATCTTTTCAAATTAGAGTTTCTGTTTTTTCTGGGTACATACCAAGGAGTGGGATTTCTGAATCATATGGTAGCTCTATTTTTAGTTTTTAAAGGATCCTCCGTACTGTTTTCCATAGTGGCCACACCAATTTACATTCCCACCAACAATGTAGAAGGGTTCCCTTTTCTCCACACCCTCTCCAGCATTTATTATTTCTAGACTTTTTGTTGATAGCCATTCTGACTGGTACGAGGTGATACCTCATTGTGGTTTTGATTTGCATTTCTCTAGTTAGCAATATTGAGCATCTTTTCATGTTCCTGTTGGTTATCTGTATGTCTTATTTTGAAAAATGTCTATTTAGGTAGATGTGTGTTCTTAAATCTCTGAATGTTTTGGAATTTTTCAGCTATTTTTCTGTTACTGAATTCTAGTTTAATTCCATTGTGGTCTGGGAGCAGACATTATATAATTTCTATTCTTTTAACTTTGTTAAGGTGTGCTTTATGGTCTACAATGTGGTCTACCTTAGTGAATGTTCCACGTGAGCTTGAGAAGAATGCTTATTCTGCTACTGTTGTATGAAGTAATCTATAGATGTCAATTAGATCCATTTGACAGGTGTTATGGTTGAATTCAACTATGCCCTTACAGATTTTCTGCCTGCTGATAAAAGGTGGTAATGTTTCCAAATATAATAGTGGATTCATCTATTTAGTTTTGTGGTTCTATGTTTTTGCCTCATGCCTCATGTATTTTGAAGTTCTGTTGTTAGACACACACACATTAAGGATTCTTATACCTTCTTGGAGAATTGATTCCTTTATCATTATGTAATGCCCCCCTTTCTCCCTAATAATGTTCCTTAATGTGAAGTTTGCATTGTCTGAAATTGAATAGCTACACCAGTTTTTTTTTTCTTTTTCTGAGTGTCAGAATGGCATGTGTTTAATTTAGATACATTAATATTTAAATTTATCCATGCCTTTATATTTTAAATAGGTTTCGTTTAGACAACATATAGTTGGGTATATATATATATATATATATAATTTTTTTTGTTCCCATATCTCTTCTCTCTTGCATCTCCCTCCCTCCCACCCTCCTTATCCCACCCCTCCAGTCGGTCACAAAGCACCGAGCTGATCTCCCTGTGCTAAGAGGCTGCTTCCCACTAGGTATCTACCTTACGTTTGGTAGTGTGTATATGTCCTTGCCTCTCTCTCGCATTGTCATAGCTTACACTTCCCCCTCCCCATATCCTCAAAGACACTCTCTAATAGGTCAGTTTCTTTATTCCTGTCTTACCCCTAAGTTCTTCATGATATTTTTTATTCTTAAATTCCATATATATGTGTTAGCATACGGTATTTGTTTTTCTCTTTCTGACTTACTTCACTCTGTATGACAGACACTAGGTCTATCCACCTCACTACACATAGCTCAATTTCGTTTCTTTTTATGGCTGAGTAATATTCCATTGTATATATGTGCCACATCTTCTTTATCCATTCATCCGATGATGGACATTGGGTTGTTATCATCTCCGGGCTACTGTAAATAGAGCTGCAATGAACATTTTGGTACATGACTCTTTTTGAATTATGGTTTTCTCAGGGTATATGCCCAGTAGTGAGATTGCTGGGTCATATGGTAGTTCTATTTGTAGTTTTTTAAGGAATCTCCATACTGTTCTCCATAGTGGATGTACCAATTCACATTCCCACCAGCAGTGCAAGAGTGTTCCCTTTTCTCCACACCCTCTCCAGCATTTATTGTTTCTAGATTTCTTGATGATGGCCATTCTGACTGGTGTGAGATGATATCTCATTGTACTTTTGATTTGCATTTCTCTGATGATTAATGATGTTGAGCATTCTTTCATGTGTTTGTTGGCAGACTGTATGTCTTCCTTGGAGAAATGTCTATTTTAGTCTTCTGCCCATGTTTGGATTGGGTTGTTGGTTTTTGTGTTATTGAGCTGCATGAGCTACTTATAAGAGATCTCCATAATCTTATGGAGATAAATCCTTTTTCAGTTGCTTCATTTGCAAATATTTTCTCCCATTCTGAGGGTTGTCTTTTGGTCTTGTTTATGGTTTCCTTTGCTGTGCAAAAGCTGTGAAGTTTCATTAGGTCCCATTTGTTTATTTTTGTTTTTATTTCCATTTCTCTAGGAGGTGGGTCAAAAAGGATCTTGCTGTGATTTATGTCATAGAGTGTTCTGCCTATGTTTTCCTCTAAGAGTTCGATAGTTTCTGGCCTTACATTTAGGTCTTTAATTTATTTTGAGCTTATTTTTGTGTGTGGTGTTAGGGAGTGATCTAATCTCATACTTTTACATGTACCTGTCCAGTTTTCCCAGCACCACTTATTGAAGAGGCTGTCCTTTCTCCACTGTACATTCCTACCTCCTTTATCAAAGATAAGGTGACCATATGTGCGTGGGTTTATCTCTGGGCTTTCTATCCTGTTCCATTGGTGCATCTTTCTGTTTTTGTGCCAGTACCATACTGTCTTGATTACTGTAGCTTTGCAGTATAGCCTGAAGTCTGGGAGCCTGATTCCTCCAGCTCCGTTTTTCGTTCTCAAGATTGCTTTGGCTATTCGGGGTCTTTTGTGTTTCCATACAAATTGTGAAATTTTTTGTTCTAGTTCTGTGAAAAATGCCATTGGTAATTTGATAGGGATTGCATTGAATCTGTAGATTGCTTTGGGTGGTAGAGTCATTTTCACAGTGTTGATTCTTCCAATCCAAGAACATGGTATATCTCTCCATCTATTTGTATCATCTTTAATTTCTTTCATCAGTGTCTTATAATTTTCTGCATACAGGTCTTTTGTCTCCTTAGGTAGGTTTATTCCTAGATATTTTATTCTTTTGGTTGCACTGGTAAATGGGAGTGTTTTCTTGATTTCACTTTCAGATTTTTCATCATTAGTGTATAGGAATTGAAGAGATTTCTGTGCATTAATTTTGTATCCTGCTATTTTACCAAATTCATTGATTAGCTCTAGTAGTTTTCTGGTGGCATCTTTAGGATTCTTGATGTATAGTATCATGTCATTTGCAAACATTGATAGCTTTACTTCTTCTTTTCCGATTTGGATTCCTTTTATTTCCTTTTCTTCTCTGATTGCTGTGGCTAAAACTTCCAAAACTATGTTGAATAAGAGTGGTGAGAGTGGGCAACCTTGTCTTGTTCCTGATCTTAGTGGAAATGCTTTCAGTTTTTCAACATTGAGGATGATGTTGGCTGTGGGTCTGTCATATATGGCCTTTATTATGTTGAGGAAAGTTCCCTCTATGCCTCTCCACACTGAGGAGGGTATTGAATTTGTCAAAAGCTTTCTCTGCATCTATTGAGATGATCATATGGTTTTCTCCTTCAATTTGTTAATATGGTGTATCACATTGATTGAGTTGCATATATTGAAGAATCCTTGCATTCCTGGAATAAACCCCACTTGATCATGGTGTATCATCCTTTTAATGTGCTCTTGGCTTCTGTTTGCTAGTATTTTGTTGAGGATTTTTGCATCTATGTTCATCAGTGATATTGCCCTGTAGTTTTGTTTGTGACATGCTTGTCTGGATTTGGTATCAAGGCGATGGTGGCCTCGTAGAACGTGTTTGGGAGTGTTCCTCCCTCTGCTATATTTTGTAAGAGTTTGAGAAGGATAGGTGTTAGCTATTCTCTAAATGTTTGATAGAATTCGCCTGTGAAGCCATCTGGTCCTGGGCTTTTGTTTGTTGGAAGATTTTTAATCACAGTTTCAACTTCAGTGCTTGTGATTGGTCTGTTCATATTTTCTATTTCTTCCTGACTCAGTCTTGGCTGGTTACACATTTCTAAGAATTTGTCCATTTCTTCTAGGTTGTCCATTTTATTGGCATAGAGTTGCTTGTAGTAATCTCTCATGATCTTTTGTATTTCTGCAGTGTCAGTTGTTACTTCTCCTTTTTCATCTCTAATTCTACTGATTTGAGTCTTCTCCCTTTTTTTTCTTGATGAGTCTGGCTACTGTTTTATCAATTTTGTTTATCTTCTCAAAGAACCATCTTTTAATTTTATTGATCTTTGCTATCGTTTCCTTCATTTCTTTTTCATTTATTTCTGATCTGATTTTTATGCTTTCTTTCCTTCTGCTAACTTTGGGTTTTTTTTTTGTTGTTGTTGTTCTTTCACTAATTGCTTTAGGTGCAAGGTTAAGTTGTTTATTCGAGATGTTTGCTGTTTCTTAAGTTAGGGTTGTATTGCAATAAACTTCCCTCTTAGAACTGTCTTTGCTGCATCCCATAGTTTTTGGGTCGTCGTGTCTCCATTGTCATTTGTTTCTAGGTATTTTTTTATTTCCTCTTTGATTTCTTCAGTGTTCACTTAGTTATTAAGTAGTGTATTGTTTAGCCTCTATGTGTTGGTATTTTTTACAGATCTTTTCCTGTAATTGATATCTAGTATCATAGCGTTATGGTCAGAAAAGACACTTGATACAAATTCAATTTTCTTAAATTTACCAAGGCTTGATTTGTGACCCAAGATATGATCTATCCTGGAGAATGTTCCATGAGCACTTGAGAAAAATGTGTATTCTGTTGTTTTTGGATGGAATGTCCTATAAATATCAATTAAGTCCTCTTGTTTAATGTATCATTTAAAGCTTGTGTTTCCTTATTTATTTTCATTTTGGATGATCTGTCCATTGGTGAAAGTGTGGTGTTAAAGTCTCCTACTATGCATGTGTTACTGTTGATTTCCCCTTTTATGGCTGTTAATATTTGCCTTATGTATTGAGGTGCTCCTATGTTGGGTGCATAAATATTTACAATTTTTATATCTTCTTCTTGGATCAATACCTTGATCATTATGTAGTGTCCTTCTTTGTCTCTTCTAATAGTCTTTATTTTAAAGTCTATTTTGTCTGATATGAGAATTGCTACTCCAGCTATCTTTTGGTTTCCATTTTCATGGAATATCTTTTTCCATCCCCTTACTTTCAGTCTGTATGTGTCTCTAATTCTGAAATGGATCTCTTGTAAACAGCATATATATGGATCTTGTTTTTGTATCCATTCAGCCAATCTGTGTCTTTTGGTGGGAGCATTTAGTCCATTTACATTTAAGGTAATTATCTATATGTATGTTCCTATTCACATTTTCTTAATTGTTTTGGGTTCATTATTATAGGTCTGTTCCTTCTGTTGTGTTTCTTTCTTAGAGAAGTTCCTTTAGCATTTGTTGTAAAGCTGGTTTGGTGGTGCTGAACTCTCTCAGCTTTTGCTTGTCTGTAAACATTTTAATTTCTCCATCAAATCTGAATGAGATCCTTGCTGGGTAGAGTAATCTTGGTTGCAGGTTTCTCTCCTTCATCACTTTAAATATGTCCTGCCAGTCCTTTCTGGCTTGCATAGTTTCTGATGAAAGATCAGCTCTTAACCTTATGGTGATTCCCTTGTGTGTTATTTGTTGTTTTTCCCTTGCTGCTTTTTTTTTTTTTTTTTTTTTTTTTTTTTTGCGGTATGTGGGCCTCTCACTGTTGTGGCCTCTTCCATTGTGGAGCACAGGCTCCGGACGCACAGGCCCAGCGGCCATGGCTCACGGGCCCAGCCGCTCCGCGGCATATGGAATCCTCCCAGACCAGGGCACGAACCCGCGTCCCCTGCATCAGCAGGCGGACTTTCAACCACTGCGCCACCAGGGAAGCCCTCCCTTGCTGCTTTTAATACGTTTTCTTTGTATTATTTTTTGACAGTTTGATTAATATATGTCTTGGCGTATTTCTCCTTGGATTTATCCTGTATGGGACTCTCTGTGCCTCCTGGACTTGATTAACTATTTCCTTTCCCATATTAGTGAAGTTTTCAACTCTAATCTCTTCAAATATTTTCTCAGTCCCTTTCTTTTTCTCTTCTTCTTCTGCAACCCCTATAACTCGAATGTTGGTGCGTTTAATGTTGTCCCAGAAGTCTCTGAGACTGTCCTCACTTCTTTTCATTCTTTTTTATTTATTCTACTCTGCAGTAGTTATTTCGGCTATTTTATCTTCCCGGTCACTTATCCGTTCTTCTGCCTCAGTTATTCTGCTATTGATCCCATCTAGAGTATTTTTAATTTCATTTATTGTGTTGTTCATCATTGCTTGTTTCATGTTTAGTTCTTCTAGGTCCTTGTTAAATGTTTCTTGCAATTTGTCTATTCTATTTCCAAGATTTTGGATCCTCTTTACTATCATTATTCTGAATTTTTTTTCAGGTAGACTGACTATTTCCTCTTCATTTCTTAGGTCTGGTGGGTTTTTATCTTGCTCCTTCATCTGCTGTGTGTCCTTCTGTCTTCTCATTTTGCTTATCTTACTGTGTTTGGTGTCTCCTTTTTGCAGGCTGCAGGTTCTTAGTTCCTGTTGTTTTTGGTGTCTGTCCCCAGTGGCTAATATTGGTTTAGTGGGTTGTGTAGTCTTCCTGGTGGAGGGTACTAGTGCCTGTGTTCTGGTGGATGAAGCTGGATCTTGTCTTTCTGGTGGTTTGGTCCACGTCTGTTGGTGTGTTTTGGGGTGTCTGTGAACTTATTATGATTTTAGGCAGCCTCTCTGCTAATGGCTGGGGTTGTGTTCCTGTCTTGCTAGTTGTTTGGCATAGGGTGTCCAGCACTGTAGCTTGCTGGTCGTTGAGTGAAGCTGGGTGCTGGTGGTGAGATGGAGATCTCTGGGAGATTTTCGCCATTTGATATTATGTGGAGCTGGAAGGTCTCTTGTGGACCAGTGTCCTGAAGTTGGCTCTCCCATCTCAGAGGCATAGCACTGACTCCTGGCTGCAGCAGCAAGAGCCTTTCATCCACACGGCTCAGAATAAAAGTGAGAAAAAGTAGAAGGAAAGAATTAGTAGAAGTAGAAAAAAGAAAGGAAGAAAGAAAGAAAGAAAGAAGGAAAGAAAGAAGGGAGGGAGGGGCAGAGGGAGGCAGGGAGAGAGGAAGGAAGGAAGGAAGGAAAAAAAGAAAGAAAGAAGACAAAGTAAAATAAAATAAAGTTAGATAAAATAAAATAAAGTTATTAAAATAAAAAAATTAAAAACAAACAAACAAAACAAACAAACCAATAAAAACGGACGGATGGAACCCTAGGACAAATGGTGGAAGCAAAGCTATACAGAGAAAATCTCACACAGAAGCATACACATACACACTCACAAAAAGAGGAAAAGGGGGAAAATCATAAATCTTGCTCTCAAAGTCCTCCTCCTCAATTTGGGATGATTTGTTGCCTATTCATGTATTCCACAGATCAGGGTACATCAAGTTGATTGTGGAGCTTTAATCCGTTGCTTCTGAGGCTGTTGGGAGAGATTTCCTTTTCTCTTCTTTGTTCTCTCAGCTCCTGGGGCTCAGCTTTGGATTTGGCCCTGCCTCTGCGTGTAGGTCGCCGGAGGGTGTCTGTTCTTCACTCAGACAGGACAGGGTTAAAGGAGCAGCTGCTTCGGGGGCTCTGGCTCACTCAGTCCGGGGGGATGGAGGGGTACGGAGTGCAGGGTGAGCCTGCGGCGGCAGAGGCCAGGATGACGTTGCACCAGCTTGAGGAGCGCCATGCGTTCTCCTGGGGAAGTTGTCCCTGGATCCCAGGACCCTGGCAGTGGTAGGCTGCACAGGCTCCCAGGAGGGGAGGTGTGGATAGTGATCTGTGCTCACACACAGGCTTCTTGGTGGTGGCAGCAGCAGCCTTAGCATCTTATGCCCGTCTCTGGGGTCCACAATTTTAACGGCGGCTCGCGCCCGTCTCTGGAGCTCTTTTAAGCAGTGCTCCCAATACCCTCTCCTTGCGCACCAAGAAACAAAGAGGGAAGAAAAAGTCTCTTGCCTCTTCGGCAGGTCCAGACTTTTCCCTGGACTTCCTCCCGGCTAGCCGTGGTGCACTAATCCCCTGCAGGCTGTGTTCACGCCACCAGCCCCATTCCTCTCCATGGGCTCCTACCGAAGCACGAACCTCAGCTCCCAGCCCCGCCCGCCCCAGCTGGTGAGCAGACAAGCCTCTCGGGCTGCTGAGTGCTGGTCAGCACCGATCCTCTGTGTGAAAATCTCTCCGCTTTGCCCTCCACGCCCCTGTTGCTGTGCTCTCCTCCGCGACTCTGAAGTTTTCCCCCTCTGCCACCTGCAGTCTCCGCCGCGAAGGGGCTTCCTAGTGTGTGGAAACCTTTCCTCCTTCACGGCTCCCTCCCACTGGTGCAGGTCCCGTCCCTATCCTTTTGTCTCTGTTTATTCTTTTTTCTTTTGCCCTACCCAGGTACTTGGGGAATTTCTTGCCTTTTGGGAGGTCTGAGGTCTTCTGTCAGCTTTCAGTAGGTGTTCTGTACGAGCTGTTCCACGTGTAGATGTATTTCTGGTGTATCTGTGGGGAGGAAGGTGATCTCTGCATCTTACTCTTCTGCCATCTTCCCCTCATCTCCTATATATATATATTTTTAACAAGTTTTTTCTTTTCTTTTTGTTTTTTAATTAAATTAATTAATTAATTAATTTATGGCTGTGTTGGGTCTTCATTTCTGTGCAAGGGCTTTCTCTAGTTGAGGCGAGCGGGGGCCACTCTTCATCGCAGTGCGTGGGCCTCTTACTGTCGTGGCCTCTCTTGTTGCGGAGCACAAGCTCCAGATGCGCAGGCTCAGTAGTTGTGGCTCACGGGTCTAGTTGCTCCTCGGCATGTGGGACCTTCCCAGGCCAGGGCTCCAACCCGTGTCCTCTGTATTGGCAGGAAGGTTTTCAACTACTGAGCCACCAGGGAAGCCTGGGTATATTTTTTGATCCAGTCCAGCAGTCTGTCTTTTAATTGTTATATTTAGACCACTAATATGATGATTGAAGTGATTATTGATATAGTTGTATAATATTTACCATATTAGTTACAGTTTAATTGTTGCTTTTGTTATTTGTTTTTATTTTTGCCTTATACTCTTTTCACTATTTTTCTGCCTTCAATGGGATTATTTTTGTTGTTGTTTTTGTTTTGTTTTGTTTTTTGAGGTTTTCATTTTTTGTTTTATTTTTATTTTTCAATTTAAAAAAGTTTATTAAGGTATGACTGATATACAAATGTTGTACATATTTTTTGTAACCAGCTTGATGAGTTGGGAGATAAGTATACATCAGTGAAACCATAAATACAATCTATGCCATAAACATATCCATTATCTCCAGAAGTTTCCTCAAAATTTTTTTATTGAAGTATAGTTGATTTACAATGTTGTACCAATATCTTGGTGTTTTTCTCTTTTCTTTTCTTTTTTTTTTTTTTTTGAGTATTACCTTATTTATTTATTTTTATTTTTTTATACAGCAGATTCTTATTAGTTATCTATTTTATGCATTTTACTGTGTATATGTCAATCCCAATCTCCCAATTTATCCTACTACCCACACCCCCCGCTTTCCCCCCTTGGTGTCCACACGTTTGTTCTCTACTTCTGTGTCTCTATTTCTGCCTTGCAAACTGTTTCATCTGTACCATTTTTCTAGATTCTACATATATGCCTTAATATACGATATTTGTTTTTCTCTTTCTGACTTACTTCACTCTGTATGACACTCTCTAGGTTCATCCACATCTCTACAAATGAACCACTTTTGTTCCTTTTTATGGCTGAGTAATATTCCATGGTATATATATATCTTCTTTATCCATTTGTCTGTCAATGGGCATTTAGGTTGCTTCCATGACCTGACTACTGTAAGTAGTGCTGCAATGAACATTAGGGTCATTCTGCCTTTTTGAATTATGGTTTTCTCTGGGTATATGCCTAGTAGTGGGATTGCTGTGTCATATGGTAATTCTATTTTTAGTTTTTTAAGGAACCTCCATATTGTTCTCCATAGTGGCTGTATTAATTTACATTCCCACAAACAGGGCAAGAGGGTTCCCTTTTCTCCACACCCTCTACAGCATTAAATGTTTGTAAATTTTGTGATGATGGCCATTCTGTCTGGTGTGAGGTGATATCTCATTGTAGTTTTGATTTGCATTTCTCTAATAATTAGTGATGTTGAGCAGCTTTTCATGTGCCTCTTGGCCATCTGTATGTCTCCTTTGGAGAAACGTCTATTTAGGTCTTCTACCCAATTTTTGATCAGGTTTTTGTTTTTTTAATATTGAGCTGCATGAGCTGTTTGTATAGTTTGGAGATTAATCCTTTGTCCGTTGATTCATTTGCAAATATTTTCTCACATTCTGAGGGTTGTCTTTTCGTCTTGTTTATAGTTTCCTTTGCTGTGCAAAAGCTTTTACGTTTCATTAGGTCCCATTTGGTTATTTTTGGTTTTATTTCCATTACTCTAGGAGGTGGGTCAGAAAAGATCTTGCTGTGATTTATGTCAGAGTGTTCTTCCTATGTTTTCCTCTAAGAGTGTTATACTGTCCAGTCTTACATTTAGATCTTTAATCCATTTTGAGTTTATTTTTGTGTATGGTGTTTAGGAGTGTTCCAATTTCATTCTTTTACATGTAGCTGTGCAGTTTTCCCAGCACCACTTATTGAAGAGACTGTCTTTTCTCCATTGTATATTCTGGCCTCCTCTGTCATAGATTAGGTGACCATATGTGCATGGCTCTATCTCTGGGCTTTCTATCCTATTCAATTGATTGATATTTCTGTTCTTGTGCCAGTACAATATTGTCTTGATTACTGTATTTGTAGTGTAGCCTGAAGGTAGGGAGTCTGATTCCTCCAGCGCTGTTTTTTTTTCCCTCAGGATTGCTTTGGGTATTTGGGGTCTTTTGTGTCTCCATACAAATTTTAAGAATTTTGTTCTAGTTCTGTGAAAAATGCCATTGGTAATTTGATAGGGAATACATTTAATCTGTAGATTGCTTTGGGTAGTATGGTCATTTTCACAATATTGATTCTTCCAATCCAAGAATGTGGTATATCTCTCCATCTGTTTGTCACCTTTGATTTCTTTCATCAGTGTCTTATAGTTTTCTGAGTACAGGTATTTTACCTCCATAGGTAGGTTTATTCCTAGGTATTTTATTCTTTTTGTTGCAATGGTGAATGGGATTGTTTCCATCATTTCTCTCTCTATTATTTCATTGTTAGTGTATAGGAATGCAAGAAATTTCTGTGCCTTAATTTTGTATCCTTCAACATTACCCAATTTATTGATTAGCTCTAGTAGTTTTCTGGTGGCCTCTTTACGATTTTCTATGTATAGTATCATGTCATCTGCAAACAGTGACAGTTTTATTTCTTCTTTTCCAATTTGTATTCCTTTTATTTCTTTTTCTTCTGATTGCCGTGGTAAAGACTTCCAAAACTTTTTTGAATAATAGTGGTGAGAGTGGACATCCTTGTCCTTTTCCTGATCTTAGAGGAAATGGTTTTAGTTTTTCACCATTGAGAATGATGTTTGCTGCGGGTTTGTCATATGTGGCCTTACTATGTTGAGGTAGGTTCCCTCTATGCCCACTTTCTGAGAGTTTTTATTATAAAATGGTGGTGAATTTTGTCAAAAGCTTTTTCTGCATCTATTGAGATGATCATATGGTTTTTATCCTTCAGTTTGTTAATATGGTGTATCACATTGATTGATTTGTGTATGTTGAAGAATCCTTGCATCCCTGCAATAAATCCCACTTGATCATGGTGTATGATGCTTTTAATGAGTTGTTGGATTCTGTTTGCTAGTATTTTGTTGAGGAGTTTTGCATCTATATTCCCAGTGTTATTGGCCTGTAATTTTCTTTTTTGTAGTATCTTTGTCTGGTTTTGGTATCAGGGTTATGGTGGCCTCGTAGAATGAGTTTGCAAGTGTTCCTTCCTCTGCAATATTTTGGAAGAGTTTGAGAAGGATGTGTGTTAGCTCATCTGTAAATGTTTCATAGAATGCAGCTGTGAAGCAATCTGTTCCTGGACTTTTGTTTGTTGGAAAATTTTTAATCACAGTTTCAATTTCATTACTTGTCATTGGTCTGTTCATATTTTCTGTTTCTTCCTGGTTCAGCCTTGGAAGGTTATAACATTTTAAGAATTTGTTCATTTCTTCCAGGTTGTCCATTTTATTGGCATAGAGTTGCTTGTAGTAGTTTCTTAGGTTGCTTTGTATTTCTGCAGTGTCTGTTGTAACTTCTCCTTTTTCATTTCTAATTTTATTGATTTGAGTCCTCTCCCTCTTTTTCTTGATGAGTCTGGCTAAAGGTTTATCAATTTTGTTTATCTTCTCAAAGAACCAGCTTTTAGTTTTATTGATCTTTGCTATTGTTTTCTTTGTTTCTAATTCATTTATTTCTGTTCTGATCTTTAAGACTTCTTTCCTTCTACTAACTTTGGGCCTTGCTTGTTCTTTCTTTCTTTCCTTTAGGTGTAAGGTTAGATTGTTTATTTGAGGTTTTTCTTGTTTCTTGAGGTAGGATTGTATTGCTATAAACTTCCCTCTTTGGACTGCTTTTGCTGCATCCCTTAGGGTTTGGATCGTTGTGTTTTCATTTTGATTTTTCTCTAGGTATTTTCTGATTTCTGCTTTGATTTTTTCAGTGATCTCCTGGTATTTAGTAATGTATTGTTTAGCCTCCATGTGCATTTTTTTTACTTTTTTTTTTTTTTTTTTTTTTTTTTTTTGTGGTACGCAGGCCTCTCACTGTTGTGGCCTCTCCTGTTGTGGAGCACAGGCTCTGGACACGCAGGCTCAACAGCCATGGCTCACGGGCCCAGCCACTCCATGGCATTTGGGATCTTCCTGGACCGAGGCACGAACCCGTGTCCCCTGCATCGGTAGGTGGACTCTCAACCACTGCGTCTCCAGGGAAGCCCCAGTTTTTAACTCTTTTTTCCCCCTGTCATTTATTTCTAATCTCATAGCGTTGTGGTTGGAAAAGATGGCTGATATGATTTCAATTTTCTGAAATTTACTGAGGCTTGATTTGTGACCCAAGATGTGAGCTATCCTGGAGAATGTTCCATGTGCACTTGAGGAGAAAGTGTAATCTGCTGTTTTTGGATGGAATGTCCTTTAAATATCAACTAAATCTCTCTGGTCTATTGTGTCATTTAAAGCTTGTGTTTCCTTATTAATTTTCTGTCTGGTTGATCTGTCCATTGGTGTAAGTGAGGTGTTAAAGTCCCTCACTATTATTGTGTTATTGTCGATTTCCTCTTTTATAGCTGTTAGCATTTGCCTTATGTATTGAGGTACTCCTACGTGGGGTGCATATATATTTATAATTGCTATATCTTCTTGGCCTGATCCCTTGATCATTATGTAGTGTCCTTCCCTATCTCTTGTAACATTCTATATTTTAAAGTCTGTTTTATCTGATATGAGTATTTCTACTCCAGCTTTCTTTTGATTTTCATTTGCATGAGATCTCTTTTTTCATCCCCTCACTTTCAGTCTGTATGTGTCCCTAGGTCTGAAGCGGGTCTCTTGTAGACCACATATATATGGGTCTTGTTTTTCTATCCATTCAGCGAGCCTGTGTCTTTTGCTTGGAACAATTAATCCATTCACATTTAAGGTAATTATCAATATGTATGTTCCTATTACCATTTTCTTGTTTTGGGTTTGTTTCTGTTGGTCTTTTTCTACTCTTGTGTTTTCCACTTAGAGAAGTTCCTTTAGCATTTGTTGTAGAGCTGGTTTGGTGGCACTGAATTCTCTTAGCTTTCGCTTGTCTGTGACACTTTTGATTTCTCTGTTGAATCTGAATGAGATCTTTGCCAGGTAGAATAATCTTGGTTGTAGGTTCTTCCCTGTCACCACTTTAAATATATTGTGCCACTCCCTTCTGGCTTGTAGTTTCTGCTGAGAAATCAGCTGTTACCCTTATGGGAGTTCCCTTGTATGGTATTTGTCATTTTCCCCTTGTTGCTTTTAATAATTTTTCTTTGTCTTTATTTTTTGTCAATTTGATTTTATGTGTCTTGGTGTGTTTCTTCCTGGGTTTATCCTCCCTGAGACTCCCTGTGCTTCCTGGACTTCGGTGGCTATTTCCTTTCCCATGTTAGGGAAGTTTTTGACTATAATCTCTTCAAATATTTTCTCTGGTCCTTTCTCTCTCTCTTCTCCTTCTGGGACCTCTATAATGTAAATGTTGTTGTGTTTAATGTTGTTCCAGAGGTCTCTTAGGCTGTCTTCATTTCCTTTCATTCTTTTTTCCTCTGTTTTGTGGCAGTGAATTCCACCATTCTGTCTTCCAGGTCACTTATCCATTCTTCTGCCTCAGTTATTCTGCTATTGATTCCTTCTAGTGTATTTTTCATTTCAGTTATTGTATTGTTCACCTCTGTTTGTTTGTTCTTTAATTCTTCTAGATGTCTGATTTTTAATTCTTCTAGGTCTTTGTTAACCATTTCTTGCATCTTCTTGAAATTTGTCTCCATTCTTTTTCTGAGGTCCTGGATCATCTTCACTATCATTATTCTGAATTATTTTTCTAGAAGGTTGCCTATCTCTACTTCATTTAGTTGTTTTTCTGGGATTTTATCTTGTTCCTTCATCTTGTACGTAGTCCTCTGCTTTTTCATTTTGTCTATCTGTGAATGTGGTTTTCATTCCACAGGCTGCAGGATTGTCCTTCTTCTTGCTTCTGTTGTCTGTCCTCTGGTGGATGAGGCTATCTAAGAGGCTTGTGCAAGCTTCCTGATGGGAGGGACTGGTTGTGGGTAGAGCTGGATGTTTCTCTGGCAGAGCTCAGTAAAACTTTGATCCACTTGTCTGTTGATGGGTCAGCTGAGTTCCCTCCCTTTTGGTTATTTGGCCTGTGGCAACCCAGGACTGGCTCTTTGTTGGGGCTAATGGCAGGCTCTGGGAGGGTTCATGCCAAGGAGTACTTCCCAGAACTTCTGCTGCCAGTGTCCTTGTCCCCATAGTGAGCCACAGCTGCCCCTTGCCTCCTCAGGTTACCCTCCAACACTAGCAGGTAGGTCTGGTTCAGTCTCTTATGGGGTCACTACTCCTTCCCCCTGGGTCCTGATGCACACACTACTTTCCATGTTCCCTCCAGGAGTAGAGTCTCTGTTTCCCTCAGTCCTGTCCAAGTCTTGCAATCAAATCCCACTAACTTTCAACGTCTGATTCTCTGGGAATTCCTCCTCCTTTGCCAGACCCCCAGGTTGGGAAGCCTGGCGTGGGGCTCAGAGCCTTCACTCCAGTGGTTGGACTTCTGTGATATAATTGGTCTCCAGTTTGTGTCACCTACCCAGAAGTTATGGGATTTGATTTTTTTTGTGATTCCACCCCTCGTACTGTCTCATTGTGGCTTCTCCTTTGTCTTTGGATGTGGGGTATCATTTTGGTGAGTTCCAGTGTCTTCCTGTCAATGATTGTTCAGCAGTTAGTTAGTTGTGATTCTGGTGCTCTCACAAGACGGAGTGAGCACACATCCTTCTCTGAGTGGTTTTAAATGAGCACTTTATGTGATTCTGTTTTCTCTATTTTCTTAGCATGTCAATTATTCTTTTTAAAAAATTTTTAGTGGTTTTTATTTTTGTCTTTTTCTTTGTTTTTTAATTGAAGTATAGTTGACATATAATATTGTATTAGTTTCAGGTACAAAACATAATGATTCAACATTCATATACATTGTGAATTGATCACCATGATAAGTCTAGTGACCATCTGTCACCTTACAAAGATATTGCAACATTATTGACAATGTTCTCTGTGCTGTACATTACATCCCAGTGAACTAACTTATTTTGTAACTGAAAGTTTGTACCTCTTAATCTACTTCACACAACCCACCAGTCCCCTCCCCTTTGGTGACTACCAGTTTGTTCTTTGTATCTATGAGTCTGTTTCTATTTGATTTTGTTTTTTATATTCCACATACAAGTGAAATCATATGGCATTTGTCTTTCTCTCTGACTTATTTCACTTAGTATAATACTCTCTAGGTCCACCAATGTTGCTGCAAATAGTAAGATTTCATTATTTTTTATGCCTGTGTAATATTCCATTGTGTATATATACCACATCTTTTTTTTCTTTTTTTGTGGTACGTGGGCCTCTCACTGTTGTGGCCTCTCCCGTTGTGGAGCACAGGCTCCAGATGCTCAGGCTCAGCGGCCATGGCTCATGGGCCCAGCCGCTCTGCAGCATGTGGGATCTTCCCGGACCGGGGCATGAACCCATGTCCCCTCCATCAGCAGGTGGACTCTCAACCACTGCGCCACCAGGGAAGCCCACCACATCTTTTTTTATCCATTAATCTATCAATGGCTTTAGATCCAAAATGAGTCTTTGTAGCAGCATGTATATGGGTCTTGTTTTTTTATTTATTAGCCACCCTATGTTTTTTGATTAAAGCATCTAGTCTATTTACATTTAAAGTAATTATTGATAGATATGTTGACTTATTGACATTTTGTTAATTGTTTTTTTGGGTGTTTTTGTAGTTCTTCTCTGTTCTTTTCTTCTCTTGTTCTCTGCCCTTGTGATTTGATGACTTTAGTGTTATGTTTGTGGTCCTTTCTCTTTATTGTTTGTGTATCTATTATAGGTTTTTGGTTTGTGGTTACTGTGAGATACATATATGAAAATCGATGTATATAGCAGTCTATTTTAAGTTGATGGTTGCTTAAGTTCAAGTGCATTCTAAAAGCATTACATTTTTACTCCCCCTTCCTCACGTTTTATGTTTGTTTTTTTTTTTTTTTGCGGTATGCGGGCCTCTCACTGTTGTGGCCTCCCCCGTTGCGGAGCACAGGCTCCGGACGCGCAGGCTCCGGACGCGCAGGCTCAGCGGCCATGGCCCACGGGCCCAGCCGCTCCGCAGCATATGGGATCCTCCCAGACCGGGGCACGAACCCATATCCCCTGCATCGGCAGGCGGACTCTCAACCACTTGCGCCACCAGGGAGGCCCCACGTTTTATGTTTTTGATCTCATATCTTATATCTTTTTATTTTGCATATCTCAAATACTTATTGTAGTTAGAGTTGATTGTACTACTTTTGTCTTTTAACTTTCATTCTAGCTTTTTAAGTGGCTGAGCCACTGCCTTTACTATATATTTACCTTTACAAATGAGATTTTTTTCTTTCACATATTTTCTTATTTCTAGTTGTGACCATTTTTTTCTGCTTAAAGATGACTCTAACATTTCTTGTAAGGCCACTCCATTAGTTTTTGCTTGTCTGGGATACTATCTGTCCTTCAATTCTGAATGATATCCTTGTTGTATAGAGTATTCTAGGTTATAAGAAGTTTTTTCCTTTCAGCATTTTAAATATATCCCACCACACTCTTATGGCTCGTAAAGTTTCTGCTGGGAAATCAGCTAATAGTCTTATGGGGTTTCCCTTATATATGATTAGTTCTTTTTCTCTTACCTTTAAGATTTTCCCTTTATCTTTAACTTTTGCCATTTTAATTATAACATGTCTTGGTGTGGATGTCTTTTGGATCATCTTTTTTGGGAGTCTGTGCTTACTGTAGCTGGACTCTGTTTTCTCTTTCAGGTAAGGGAAGTTTTCAGCCATTATTTCTTCAAATAGGTTTTCTGTCCCTTTCGCTCTTCTCCTTCTGAGATCCTTATAATGTGAATGTTAGTATGCTTGATGTTGTCCAAAAAATCCATTAAACTATTTTCATTTTGAAAATTCTTTTTCTTTTTGCTGTTTTGGTTGGGTAATTTCCACTACCTTGTCTTCCAGGTTGCTAATCCATTCTGCAACCTTTAATCTGCTGTTGATTCCCTCTAGTGGTGCAATCCCCTCTGGTCACCAGAGCCTGGTGCTCCAGGGATATCCCCTGTGTGGGCTGCATGAACCCTCTTGTTGTGGTTGGCCTGCGATTGCTGCATGTACATTGGTGGGCAGGGCTGCACCCCTAGAGTGGGAGACACTTTAGAGAAGCACCAGTACTGGCTTGGGCTGCCTGCTGGATGGGGTGAGGCAGGAGATTCTTTGTATGGGTACTGGTGCTGGCTGAGGCTACCCACCAGTTGGCGTGGGCCAGGAGACACTTTGGAGGAGCTGGCTGGGGCTAGCAGTTTGAACAAGGCTGGTCCCCAGGGGAATTCCAGGGCAAGGCACACAATGTTAGCTAGGTTGATGGAGAGTGACTAAAATGGCACCTTCCAGTGCTGGAACAGCTAGGTGGAAGGAGAGTAAAAAATAACGTAGTGCCCAATAGCACTTCTATCGTTGGAGAAAGTTTCATAAGATCCCTGCCCACTTTGGCACAGGCCCTAAAATTAGTCAGTGACTCTCCTTTTTGCATGACCCGCATACTTGTCAAGCTGCTGTCTCTGTGCTGGAAGTTGGAGCAAATGAATTTGTGTGTGAGCCCTTCTGGAGTGGAGTCTTGGTTTCCCACAGCCCCTTTGGGCTCTCCAATATTTAAGCCCCACTGTTTTCAAAACCAGATGTTATTGGGGGGTGTCTTCCTAGTGCAGGTCCCCTGAACTGGGGAGCCCAACATGCGGCTTGAGTAAGTTGCTCCTCAAGGGGGACCTCTGCACTTGTGATATTCCTCTCACTTGTGGGTCACTGCATCAGGGGTGTGGGTTGTGACTAGATTGCATCTCTGCCCTTCCTACTTATCTCAATGTGACCTTTTCTTTATATCCTTAGTTGTAGAGAATCTGTTCTGCTAGTCTTCACGTCATCCTCAGAGATAGTTGTTTTATATGTAGTTGTAGTTCTGGTGTGTCCATGGGAGAAGGTGAGTTCCAGATCTTCCTATTCTGCCATCTTGATCTCTCTCCTTTATTTTACAGTATACATTTACAGCTAATCTAAGTTCACATTCAAATAATGCTATACCACTTTTTGAGTAAGGCAAGTATCTTATAACAAAGTAGTCCTAGTTCCTCCTCCCTTCCCTTGTGTCATTGTTTTCATTTATTTCACTTATGCATAAGGTATAATCATTGAATGCATTGTTGCTATTATTATTTTGAACAAACTTTTATGTATTCTGTCAATTAAGAATAAGAAAAATACAAGTTTTTATAATAAAAAAAAAACTTAAAAAAACTTGTCATAAGGCTGGGGGCCTCCTATTTTATCCCCAGATTTGACTCAGGACTTTTTTTTTTCTTCTTTCTCTCAGGACTCTTAATTATACTGTTATCTTGCTGGTGCATTTACTGAAGGAAGGGGTGGGGTGGGATTTGGGGAATACAATGGGTTCACCGCCAGCTTTAAAACTATATGACCTTCATTAGCTTTTTAAAAAAAATTAATTAATTTTATTTATTTATTTTTGGCTGCATTGGGTCTTTGTTGCTGGGCACGGGCTTTCTCTAGTTGTGGCAAGCAGGGGCTACTCCTCATTGCAGTGAGCAGGCTTCTCATTGTGGTGGCTTTTCTTATTGCAGAGCATGGGCTCTAGGTGCGTGGGCTCAGTAGTTGTGGCTCGCGGGCTCCAGAGCGCAGGCTCAGTAGTTGTGGTGCATGGGCTTAGTTTCTCCATGGCATGTGGGATCTTCTTGGACCAGAGCTCGAACCTGTGTACTGTGCATTGGCAGGTGGATTCTTAACCACTGTGCCACCAAGGAAGTCCCCCCCTTTTTTTTTTTTTTTTTGCTGCAAAAAGCAAAAAATACCATCACTTATTCCCTCTCTAACACTCTTCCTTTGCTTTTGCAGGTCCAGGTTTTTGTCCTATATCATTTTCCTTCTTTCTGAAGAAATCCTTTTAACATTTATTCCACAAATGGCCTACTGGCAACGAATTCCTTCGTTTTGTTTGTCTGAGAAAGTCTTTCTTTCTCTTTCACTTTTGAGGGACAATTTCACTGGATACAGATTTCTGGGCTCATGCTTTTTCCCTTTCTCTCTGTCAATACTTCAAATATTTCACCACACTCTCTTCTTGCTTGCATAGTTTCTGAAGAGAAGTCTGATGTAATTCTTATCCTTACCCCTCTATAGGTAATTTTCTTTTCCTTTGGCTTCTTTCAAGATTTTTTCTTTATCTTTTATTTTGTGCAGTCTCAAAGTGATGTGCCTAGGTGTGGATTTTTTGGCATTTATCTTGCTTGCTGTTCCCTGAGATTTCTGGATTTTTGGTTTGATGTCTAACATTAATTTCATGAAATTTTCAGTCATCATTGCTTCAGATATTTTTTCTGTTCCTTTCTCAATTCTCTTGATATTTCCATTATGCATATGTTACACCTTTCATAGCTGGGGCTGAACAGTTTTGGGATATCTGTTCTTTCTTTTTAATTTTGTTTTCAGATTTAGAAATTTCTATTGACATATCCTCATACTCACTGATTATTTCCTCAGCCATGTCCAGTCTACTACTGAGCTCATCAAATATATTGTTTTTTTCTTTTAAGTAGGAAGCAGCTGCATAGCACAGGGAGATCAGCTCGTTGCTTTGTGACCATCTAGGGTGTGGGATAGGGAGGGTGGGAGGGAGGGAGATGCAAGGGGGAAGAGATATGGGGATATATGTATATGTATAACTGATTCACTTTGTTATAAAGCAGAAACTAACACACCATTGTAAAGCAATTATACTCCAGTAAAGATGTTAAAAAAAGAAGAAAAAAACCCCAGTTTTATTGAGATATAACTGATATACAGAAAACTGCACATATATTATGTATTCAATTTTATGTATTTGGACATATTCACACATCCATGAAACCATCACCATAACCAAGTAATATACATATTCATCATCTCCAAACATTTCTTATGCCTCTTTGTTTTGTTTTGTGGTAAGAACATTTAACATGAGATTTATCCCCTTAAATTTTTTAATGCACAATACAGTACTGATAACTCTAGTTGCACAGCAGATCTCTAAAACTTATTTATCTTGTGTAACTGAAACTTGATATCCATTTAACAACAGCTCTCTATTTACATCTCCTCAGCCCCTAGAAACCACTATTCTATTATCTGTTTCTATGAGTTTGACTATTTTACATACCTCATATAAGTGGAATCATGTGGTATTTGTATTTCTGACTGGCTTATTTCACTTAGCATATTGTCCTCCAAGTTCATTTATGTTATTGCAAATGGCAGGATTTCCTTCTTTTTAAAAGCTGAATAATAGTCCATTGTGGTTGTGTGCATGTGCGTGCATGTGTGTGTATAATGTTTCTTTATCCATTCACTTGTTTATGGACATTTGGATTGTTTTCTCAAATGCTTTCTTCTTTTCCATTACAGTGTTTTTTTTTATTTCAAGCACTTCTTTTGATTCTTTCTTAGATTTTCCATCTCTTTGCTTAAATTACCCATCTGTTCTTTCATGCTGTCTACTGTATCCATTAGTGCCTTTAGCATATTTTATTTTAAATTCCTGGTGTGATAATTCCAACATCCTTGCCATATGAGTCTGGTTCTGATGTTTTCTTTGTCTGGCTTCTTTTCAAACTGTGTTTTTTACCTTTTAGTATGCCTTGTAGTTTGTTGTTGAAAACCATACATGATGTACTGGGTAAAAGGAACTGGTGTAAAGTGGCTTTTATCAATGTGGTGGTAAGGTGTGCGAGAGAAGCATTCTGCAGACCTACGATTAGGTCTCAGTCTTTTAGTGAGCTTGTGCTCTTGGGTAGTGACTTTCACAAGGGCTTCTCAGTTTTTTCTTCCCCTTATGTGTGTCAGGAAGGTCAGAGTGTGCTAGAGTTGGGTATTTCCCTTTCCCCAGGTTGGGCAGGTTCTGATAAAAGCCCAGTAGGTTACACCCTGATAAAATAGTTTGGAAGGCAGGGCTTCACTGTGAAGAACAGAATGCTCTGGGCATATTTCCAAATGGCTCCTTTTCCCATTCTTTGATTAGAAGCAGAAGGATATTTTTCTCTGATCTTCATTGTGGGAACCTGGTAGGGCTCCTGGAGGTAAAAATCACAAAAGTGTCAGGGCACCTCTATGACTAGACCCTCTGGAATTTTTAATTCTCAAACTTGTCCACACTGAGCTGCCAGCAATTCATCAGTTATAGTTTAGGTTTTCCTACCCCAGTACTGGTTCCCATGGCTGTCTCCACTTTGGGTTTCTGTTCTGGTAAATGTAATTCTCTGTATCTGCCTGTCTGTCTCTCCAATTTGGGGCACATCAGTTTATCCTGCATCCTCAATTCTCTGACGGGTCCATGAAGAGTTGTTAATTTTTAACTTGTTCAGTTTTTTAGTTGTTTTTAGGATGGAGTGATGATTTCCATGCTCCATACATGTTGTACTGCAAAGTGGATACCTTTCTTTCATTTTAGAAGGTTGTTTTTTTCTGGATATAGAATTCTTGCTTGATTCTTTCCCCAGCACTTTAAATATGTCATCTCACTGCCTTCTGGCTTCCATGGTTTCTGGTAAGAAATTAGCTGTTAATCTTATTGGGGATTCCTTGCACATGTTCAGTCACTTCTCTCTTGATGCCTTTTTTTTTTGTTTGCCTTTGATCACTTTGAATATAATGTGTTTCAGTGTGGATCTCTTTAATTTTACACTTCTTAGAGTTGATTGAGCTTGGATGTATAGAGTCATGTCTTTTCTCAAATTTTGGAAGTTCATGGTCATTATTTTTTCAAATGTGCTTTCTGTCCTTTCTCTCTCTTCTCCCCTTCTGGGAATCCCATTATGCACATAGTACTTTTGATGTTATCCCACAGGTCTCTTAGGCTCTACTCTTTTTTCTTCATTCTTTTCTCTTTCTACTCCCAAGACTAGATAATCTCAGTTGACTATAATCACATTCACTGATTCTTTCTTCTAACTGCTTAAATCTGCTGTTGAACTCCTCTCAATGATTGTACTTCTGAGCTCTGGAATTTCTATTTGGTTCCTTTTTATAATTTCTCCCTCTTCATTGGTATTCCTTATTTGGTTAGATATCACTCTCCTGGTTTCCTTTAGTTCTTTGTTCATGGTTTCCTTTATTTCTTTGAGCATACTAAATCCATACATTTAAAGTCTTTGTATAGTAAGTTGAATGCCTGAGTTTCTTTATGGACAATTTCTACTCATTTCTTTCATTCCTGTGAATGGACCATATTTTCCTGTTTCTTTGCATGTCTCTAATTTTTTGTTGAAAACTGGACATTTTGAATATTATAATGTGACAACTCTGGAAAACAGATTCTGCCTCCTCTTCAGGGTTTGTTTCTGCTGACTATAGTGGGTTGTCATTTGCTTGTATTGTGACTTTTCTAAACTATCTGTATGAAGTATATATCCCTTGTTGTGTGTGCCCACTGAAGTCTGTGTTCTGTTAGCTTAATGGTCAGCTGTTGTTTTGACAGAGTTAGCCTAAA
Organism: Mesoplodon densirostris; assembly: GCF_025265405.1. Taxonomy (NCBI): domain Eukaryota; kingdom Metazoa; phylum Chordata; class Mammalia; order Artiodactyla; family Ziphiidae; genus Mesoplodon; species Mesoplodon densirostris. Next base: position 75,546,125 of record NC_082681.1, on the reverse strand, counting down.
TGCCTGGAGCCAAGAAATGCAAAAAAGAAGAAGAAAAAGGATAAAAATACTCCCCCAACCTTTGCCTATTGGTTCAGTGCTGGGGCACTCCTTCAATGGTTAGCTGGGTCACTTACGACTCTGCCTTAGCTTCCACTTCCTACATGTGTCAAGCCTGAAGACCAGCCAGAGATGAAAACTTAGGGTCTTCTCAGGCCTTTTCAAGCATGTGTCCTGCCCTTGTTATGTATATGGGTTTTTGATTCCCCAGTATACATAAAAGCTTTTGATAGTCCTTATTCTCACATATCTCCTGCCCATTCTCTTCCTTCCCAGGCTTCTAGATCTGTCTATTGCTTGTCTCAAGTGTTGTCCTTTGCCTCAGGCTGCTGTGGCCAATACCTATATATTTAAATGCTCTTGGCAATAGCCTCCCTGGAAGCCACCTGACTCTGATGGATACTTTGAGTCAAGCAAAATTAAAAGAAACCTTTGTACCAGTTCTTGAGGGAGGCTCCAGGCAGGTTGAGACCCATAACACAATTCTTTAAGAGTAAGGTCCATATTGCTCCTTTTGGTACTGGCAACTTGCACCAGTTGTGCCTGCTACTGTCCTCACAGCTGCTGCTGATCTGGAGTGTGGGGGATGGTAAGTGAATGATTTAAAACACCAAAGCACTCTCTTACCACAAAGCAACATTTTCTTTCTTTACTAAATCTTGGTGTTATAAGTACCCTTGTTGTAAGTTGTTGACTAGATTCCAGAGTTTTTCCATAGCTAATTCTGACAGTTTTTCTAGCTCATTAGCTGCTTTTCTGGAGGGTTGTATACCTGGAGTTCCCTATTCTGTAATATTCAGTGACTGATCTATCCTAATTCTTAAAACACTATGCTCTGCTAGTCATGAGTGCTACATGCAGTCCAAAGGCTGAAGTGGCTCTAGAATTACCAACAGGCAGTTTTTAAGGGTGGCAGAGGGAACTGGTTAGAGAAGCAGACTAGAGAACTAGAGAAATTTTCTTAGGCTGTGTTTGCAAAGCACATTGCATAAATTTGAGAAAACACCAGTTGTTAATATCATGGATGCATGAGAACTGATGGAAATTATGGGGCAAAATATTAAATCCTTCCCAGGCCTCTCTTGGCGCTGTGGAAGTAGCAAGCGGTTCTTTGATAGGGAAGCTGCTTCTGAGATTACATGTCAGGATGGGAAGATGAGCCTGGTCAACCACCAGTAGTCCCTTCTTGAGATGGACTTGAGAGTCAAGCAAACTGGTCTGAATGTTGGGTTAGGTCCAGGGTTTAGTGAGCCTTTTTCTATCATTCTGCTCTTGGGCTGAAGAAGGTATATAGCCAATTCAGGTGTAATGGCCAGAGCTATAAAGACTTCTCAGGTTCATTCTTACTCCACTCCCACCCCTACTCCACCATCCTCCGCAGTCTCTGAGGCTTATTGAAAATCACTGTGCTCTGGAACTATCTGCTCTAAATGGATGCCAATCCAGGCCAAAAGGAACTCTTTATCCATACACATTGATGCTTATCCTATGGCCACCAGGGGGCAGCTGGGTTTTGGAGACTATTACCACCACCACCATGCCCCACCCCCCAAAGCTAATTTTGAATGGCAGCTTCCAACTTTCTTCCCATAACTTTGCCCTGGAGCCTGAAGTGCACTGCAGGAAAGTAGGCAGCTTTTCAAATCACGTGATTCAGACACAGTCATCAAGTTACTCCTCGGGCCAGGAGAATGTCCAAATGTGGCTGTTGTGATTTAGAGTGTTAGAATGTCAGCGCTGGGGGACCCTTGGGGATTACCTAGGCCAGGGTTTGGGGGTTTGGAGATTTGTTTTTTCTTCAACTTGAAGATGCAACTCTTTTGGTTAAAGGGTAGTGGTGATGGTTGACAGTGGGAGGCCCTGGGCTCAACCATGGCCTGAAGAGATACCTCAGAATTCTAGGGCAGTGTGGTCCAACTTTCTGTCCTACTCAGAGCACCTATATAATTTTACCTTATCTACCAGCCAGTGTGATAATATTTATTTAATGTTTCTTTAAATTGACTCACTTTTTTCCTTAAATAAATTCAGCCTTGTCCTATGTAATATCATAAATTTAATGTCCTAAGCATATTTTTTTCTAATTCATATTAAAATACATCCATGACTATTGAAATTTAAGATTTATTTCTGGTAGCACTTAAAATTGTCTCATGTCCTTGTATTACACTTCAGGAAATGACCTTATGGCACCAAAGAGCACAGTTGGGAAAGTACTTATCCTAGTTCATTCTATTGTCAGGTAAAGACAGTAAAAGACCCAGAAAGGGCAAGGGACTTATCCAAGGTCACTCAGTGACAGTGACAGAGTTGGGACTTAAACCCAAGTCTACTGACTCCCAGGCCTTTGCTCCTTTCACTGTACCATATTCCAAGGGTATTAGGAAGCCCTTCCACTATCCAGACTCTCCCATAGGAAGGAAGGGAAGAAGGATGGAAAGGAAGGAGAAGAAATACTATTTGCATACTGAATTGGGACTGGTACAGAATCTGTGACTCAGGAGGGCCAAGGCAGGTGTGGGGTACAATGATTTCCCATATCTCTCTGGGTCAAGTACCTGTGAGGCCCCATCTTCCAAAGCCTGGTCTCATTTGCTCATACACACAACATGAAATTATAGAACACCTATCATGTGCCTGAGAATACAAAAAGCTTATATTCCAGTGGGTGAAACATCTCAGTAAGCAGCTGATTAGACTGCTGGATCAGGCAGCACGGGTGCTGCAAGAGCACAGAGAAAGGCTTGATGAAAGTGGGGAGGGGGAGGAGAGTGGGCACAAGCCCTGTCCTACCCAAGTTCAGCAGCCCTAGTCCAAAGGTTTGGTTTTCTCTTCTCTCAACCATGGGGACTGATAGGTATTAAATACCCTTCAAAGTATGGAGTTGCAAGGCCATGGCCATACAGTCTTTTGCTTTTTTTTTTAATCCACTGACATTTGTCACCAATCTCCCTTCTTTTTGCCTACTCCTTCATAGCATTTGCAAACACAGAACCCACCCTCCAAACGGGAATGAACAAATTGAATGTGACCAGAAAACTCAACTCCAAAAGTACTGAGTGCTGGGCTGTGGCTCCTCCCAATCTCTTCCCCTGCCCAGACTTGTTAATGGAGCACTTCAAAAAGGAAGTGTTGGAAATAGGTCTGTAACTGATTAGTAGTATCTGATTCTGGTACCTCTATTTGGTTTCCGTAGTTGGATGAGAAGCTGGGGACCCACTCCCACCCCCTTCACACATGCGCTGCTTCCCCAGAAACCTGGACATAGGGATTTTGTTGCTGATTGGCTGGCAGGGCCTTGAGGGCCACTTTTACCATCATCTCTGCTCCCCCAAATACCTCCAAAAGCTCCAAACCCCTAAAGTGAAATCTTCTAATAGGAAGAGGGTGCAAAATACTGTTACTTTCATAACTACCCCCTGGATTGGATTCCTCACAGCCAGGAAAGTGTTCACCTTGAGGGAACTCTACTGATATAGGTACCAGGCTTAGCCACCCTGCTAAAACTGGGCTCCTGGGGCAATGCGTAGGGAGAGGACACACCAGCCATAGCACCAGACTCATCTTCAACTGTCTCTCCCCACTTCTCCCTTCAGGATCCTTGTCTCTGTTTGTAGTTTTCTCCCTGGCTCCTTCTCACTCCATACACATCCCCAGGGATCTCAAGTACCCCAGTTTTCACCAATCCAATAAATTCATTTGTGGTGGGAAAATTTCTGGATGGAGATAAGAAAACATGGGTTCAAGTCTTGGCTTTTTCACTTACTAGTTGTGTTACTTGGAACAAAATAATTTCACCTCTCTGAGCCTCAGTTTCCTCTTTGCAAAACAGGCATGATAATCCCTGACCCGCTTACTTCTCAGAAAATTACTGTACAGATCAAAAGGGATACTGAACATCAAGTTGCTTTGTGAACAGTCAATCACAATGTACAAGTGAAAGGTTGAATGAGTCATCTCTCTTTGGGGATTGGTATTTTGAAAGGGCATAACTTGAAGGAAGCTGCCACTAATACAGTATTTTAAACATCAGGGCAGGATGGGATAGAGGGTGGAGGCTCAGGCCACTTTGTTGACTTTATTATTCACGTGACAACCAATTATTAAACATCTACTATGTCTAGACGTTCTTCTAGATACTGGAGATAAAAGTCCCTGCTCCCAAGGAACTGACATTCTAGGAGCATGGCAGGGATCTAAGAAAAATAGCACTTGTCCCTCTGGCCTAGGAAACTGAATCCAAGGTTTAGTTCTGAGCCTCAGGGCTATGGAAGAGCTTTCAATCTCTAGATTTAATGCTTTGCATATAAAATCTATTTTAGCATTAACTCAACAATATCAGCCATTTGTTGAGGCCCTGTGTAGATCCAAAGTAATGTGTCATATATTCAATAACATGCATTTAATTCAACAAATGTTTATTGAGTACCTACTATGTGCTTGTCACTCTGTAAGTGTGGGGACAGTGAATGGAAGAGGGTGTACAGAATTAAACAAGGTGGAGTTTCTGTCCTTGAAGAGCTCCTAGCCTAGTAAAGGAGGTAATTACAAAAAGATAGGCGCATGATACAAATCTGGAGTTGCCCCAGTTTAACCCAGTAAAGGGCGAAAATAGACACCCAATAAACATGAAATATTATAATTGAGGGCAAAATGCTATGAGAACTCTGAGGGAACATTTATAAGGCCTATAACATGGGGAAAACTTCATCAAAAAGGTGACATTTGAGCTGGATCTTAAAGGTAGAATATATTCTTAGTAAGTATAAAGGGAAGTAAATCACCCACCAGAATGGTCACAAGTAAAAAGATGACAATTCCAAGAGGACAAATAAATGTTTGATACATGTATTAAAAGGTACTCATTTAATCAGGGAAATAAAATAAAAACCACAATGTCATTTACACCAGAATAAATAAAATGAAAAAGATTAACAATACCAAGTGTTGTCAAGGATGTGGAGCAACTACTAGTGAGAATATATATAGAAATAATCACTTCAGAAACTGTTTGGCAGCATCTACTAAAATGTAAAGATATGCATGCCTTATGAGCTAGTAGTTCCACTTCCTAAGTATACATCTAACGGAATTTCATACATATGTGCAACACCATTCATTATAGTCAAACACTGGAAACAACCCAAATGTCCCTGTCCATGTCCATGTAGTATATTCATTCAATAAAATAATATGCAGCAATGAAAATGAATGAACTATTGCTATACACAAAATGGATGACTCTCAGAAGCATAAAATTAAGGGAAAGAAGCCAGACACAAAAGAGCACACAATTCCATTTATATAAAGTATAAAAAATAGGCAAAATTAATCTATGCTATTAGACATCAGGATAGTGGTTACCACCACAGCAGAAGGAGAGGTTTTAACTCTAAGTAGGCACAAAGGGGGCATCTGGGATGCTGGTAATGATAAGATTGCTGGGATATGGGGGTTGGTTTAATGGGAGTGTCCCATTTGTGAAAATCCAATGATATGCACACATTCACTTTTCTAGTAGAAGAGCTAACAATAAAAAGAGAAAAAACCAAAGCTATCCAATGGAGGAAATGGAAGTCTTTTCAAATGGCATAAGAATAATAGTATATCCATATGAAAAGTACAAACCTCAACTCTTACTTTACACCACACACAAAAATTACTTTGATATGGATTATAACTCTAAATGTAATATCTGAAATCATAAAATTTTTAGAGGAAAACATAGGAGAATATGACTTGGGGGTAGGCACAGATTTCTTAAGTCACAGAAAGCAATATCCAAACAAGAAAAAAAAGAGGCTAAATTAGACTTTATTGAAATTAAAATTTTAATTAATTTTGCAAATTAAAAATTTGCAAAATGTATATCTGACAAAGGACTGGTATTCAGGATATGTAAAGAGATCCTACAACTCAATAATAAAAAATGAACAACCTAATTTAAAAATGCACAGGGAATTCCCTGGCAGTCCAGGGGTTAGGACTTGGCGCTTTCACTGCAGTGGCCCAGGTTCAATCCCTGGTCGGGGAACTAAGATTCCGCAAGCCACGCAGTGCGGCCAATAAAAAAAATAATTATGATAATAAATAAATAAATAAACTTGGCATTAAAAAATGCACAAAATATTTGAAAGACACTTCACAAAAGAAGATAAGGCCTATAAGAACATGAAAAAATATATACTCAACGTCATTAGTCATCGGGGAACTGCAAGTTAAAACCACTACACATCCATTAGAATGACTAAAGTAAAAAAATTTAAATGAAAATACCAAATATTGGTGAGGATGTGGAGTAACTGGAACTCTTATATACTGCTGGCAGCAGTGTAAAATGGAACAACTTATTCTGACACAGTTCTGGCAGTATCTTATATAGTTGAATATACACGTTACCCTATTACCTGACATTTCCACTTCTAGGTATCTACCCAAAAGAAATTAAAATATGTCCATGAAAAGACTTGTATACAAATATTCATAGCAGCCTTATTCATAACAGCCCCAAGCTAGAAACAACCCAGATGCCCATCAACTGGTGAATACAATATAAATACAATACAAATACCATGGAATACTACCCAGCACAACACAGCTGAATCTCAAAAGCATTATGCTGTGAAAGATGCCATGCTCAAAAGGCTACAAATTGTATTATTCCTTTTATATGAATCTCTAGAAAAGACACAACTAATCCATGGTGGTTCTCTTGAGGATGAGGTAGGGATGGGTTTGACTGGGAAGGGGCATGAGGGAAATCTGTGGGGTGATGGTAATGTTCTATATTTTGATAGGGATTTGGGTTAGCATTTGTCAAAACTCAGCAAATGTTTCCTTAAAATTTATGTATTTCACTATATGTAAGTTTTACCTCAAAAGGAAAAAAACTGCAAGAAAATTGAACTCTAATTAATAATATACATGCAGAAATATTGAGGGAAAGATGTATACTAATGTCTTCAACTTACTTCAACTTACTTTGAAATGTATTAAAAATAACATGGATTGATAGATCAACAGAGAGTTGAATAGATGGACAGATATGTGATAAAGCAAATATAGTAAATTATTAATTGTAGAATCCAGTGGTGAGTATACAGGTGTTCATGGTAAACTTATTTCCAATTTGGTGGGGGTGAGTTGAGAAAAAGGAAACTAGGGCATTTGGGGGAAAGGAAAGAGCTCTGTGCTGCTTGGACTTAAATGTCATTGTGGGAAGTGGTCCAGGAACCAATCAGAGAGTTGAACAGAACCCAGATAAGAAGGGGCCCCATGTGGCAGCTCAGGAGTCTGGACTTTACCTTTTAGGCAGTGAGGAATCATCTCAGATTTTTAAGGAGTTGAATGAAATGATAAGAGGTAGTGTGGCATGGAAAAATGTTCTGTGATTAGGAGTTAAGACAGAAGGGTTCTGGTCCCACTTACAGCATGACCTTGGGCAAGTGGATCAGTACCTCCAGGTCTCAGAAAGTTTCAACAAAATATACTCCTCCTTCTTTGACCCCTCTTCCACCCAAAAACAGGCCCTCAGAAAACTGAGTTTAATCAGGCACAGAAGAAACTGTGTATACATGTACTGAAGGAGAAAAATAAACTGCTTCTTCTTTGTCCTTCCCTTCCAGCCAACTCCCTTGCCCCTGCCCCTTGCACTCTTGCCCCTGCTCCATCTGAATGATTTTTTTCCTCCTCTTTAACTGGCTTTCTTTATCTGCAGGGTCAGCAAGTTAGACTTGAAACTTGGCCCCTGGACCAGAGCATACCAGTCACTCTCCTCTAACTCAGCTGCTGATACCTGTTTCTGGCCTTAAGACTCACCACTGTTTCATCCTTCTGTCTCTTGCTCTCTAGAAATGTCCTGTGTAAGGGACTTGGGGTTCCTAAAGGCCTTAGGTCTGTGGCTATCTTGGAGTCTGAGAAGTCACATCAAAGAGGTGGACCAGGAAATGTCTGAGGATGCAGACACACTATGTCTACTCCCAGCCTTCCCACTGCTAAACTGAACCGCACCCCATCCCACCCCCAGGTCTCCCTCACTTGGCTCACCTATACTCTCTTCAGCAGTTAGTGTCTCTACCACTGACCTGGTGCTAGGGGAGTTATCTTTCTGCATGTATCAACATATGAAAGAAGCCTCTTGATGTGATGAGGAACTCCCAGATCTCATCATATGTCTGACACTTCACTTTCCCCCTGAAGTTTCTGATTATTCTCCTTTAACAGTCTGACCCAAGCCTGGCCCAGAACTTTATGCCCCACAGAACAGATGAGACTAAGCTGAAATGTTCAACAAGACACTAGAAAAAGGAAAGAAATAAAAACCAACAGCCCCACAGAGCTAGATAATCTGGTTTCAAAGATATGGCCTGCTCTTAAGGCTAGCAATTCCTTATCGTATAATAGTTGCTCAATAAATATTTGTGAATGAATACCTATCCACAGTGGAAGTCAGACAATGTTCTTATCCCCAAGGAGCTTAGCTTCTAGTGAGGAGACATGTTAAATGGGCAATTTTAATATAATTTCATAAGTGCTGTGATAGAAAAGTGTTAGTGGTTAAAAATCACAGACCCTGGAGCCAGACTGCCACAGTGTGAATCATTGGTCCTTGAGTAAATGATTTATCCTTTCCCTGTGTTGATTGTAAAATGAAACCCCTATCTTATATGTATGTATGTCATATTGCTGTTCACAAGTATTTGAGGTAATTAGAAGGAAAAGCTTAGATAATTTAGATATCACCTTAAGTAAGTCCTATTCCCTCTTTAGACTTCAGTGTTCCCATCTGTTTAATGAGATTGGATTTTGTGGAAGGTCCCTTCCATCTATGCTCTAGATTTTGGAATTGAACCAATGCCAAAGAACATACTAGGTTGTTTTCTTTTTCCAGTGAAAGCAATCTGCAAACCATCTTGTTAACATTTATTGAGAATTTACTACATGCTAACATTTATTGAGTACCTACTACATGCCAGGTGCTATGCCAGGTGCTTTCCATATTTTATTTCCCATCCTCACAACAAATCTGAATGATGAGCCTTTTCTCTATTGTTTATGGGCTTTGTTACACTAAGTGGTTAAATTTATTTATTTATTTATAGTACCTTCTTTGTATCAGGCATTGTGTTAAATGCTAAGGATATAAAAATAAATAATGCTGACCCTATGCTCAAGGAGGTCACAGTCTAGGAGAAGAAACCAAGCTATAAAGGGCAAAGCTCATCCTTACACTGCATTGTAACATACACCTGAGACACCTCTGTTCCAGCCCTACAAGGGTGTCACTTCTCAGGATAGGAAACTTTTTTTTGTGTGTGTGTGGTATGCGGGCCTCTCACTGCTGTGGCCTCTCCCGCTGCGGAGCACAGGCTCCGGACGCGCAGGCTCAGCGGCCATGGCTCACGGGCCCAGCCGCTCCGCGGCATGCGGGATCCTCCCGGACCGGGGCACGAACCCGCGTCCCCTGCATCGGCAGGCAGACTCTCAACCACTGCGCCACCAGGGAAGCCCCGGGATAGGAAACTTTTAGCCAAGGTTTAGCACATGGTAGGCTCTCAATAAATATCTCTTGAATAAATTAAAAAAATAATTAATTAATAAAAGGCTTTTAAAAATCCATTCTATTTCTCCATTGGATATGATCAGGAAACCAACCCATTTCACCCTTTCTCTCACTTCAAGCTTTGCTGTTCTGTACTAGCCCTCAGAGGGTTAAGTCCTATCTCATTTTTTCTATAAAGCTCCTGTTGCTTCTGTCATATTTTCTCCTCTATGCCTGCTCTAATAATAGACCAATGATTGAGCAGAATTGCTTCTTTGGCATTCAGGAAGCAGGCTCCATGCATATGGCCAATTGATTTGTTTTTAATGCACCTGGTTCAAACTGAAATCAGGTTACATCCAATATCTTTTCCCTTCCATGACTCCACTTTGGCTACCTGGAGGTGTCAACATTCAAATTCCTTTCCCAAAATCAGTACTCTTTCCTGATTATGGACAATAAAACCTAAGTCTTCTTTGCCTTTGGACTTCTTTTGCCATCACTATTTCTTTTGCCACTACAAGCATCCTGGCTCCTTTTCACAATCAATCCCACTTGGCTCTCACAATCAATCTAAGGTGTTGCTGTGTCATCATAACTCCTTAGTTACCCTCATAGACATTAATAAAGAAAAGTGAGCAAATGAGGGAAAGATTATGTACTCACCTTCTTGAGAAAGTTCTCAGTATGTCATCCATTCTCAAGTAGTAGGATGATTTAGGCACAGGACAGGGGGATGATGAGAATGACCTATTAAGTTCCACTCTAGCCTGAGACTTCTATTGAAAAATAGGAGAGGCCCAAAGCAAGGAAGTACATTTGGCCTAAATAGAGAACATCAGGGATAAAAGGCTTTCAGAGGTCATCTGGACCAGTGAATCCCAAGCACTAACCTGCAGACCCGTGGCAGTCTGTGACATTTTCATCAGAGAAATGTTGAGAAAAATTGTTGCCAACTGACCTTTCTTGAGAAAGACTTTCCTCAGTAAAAGACTATGTCCTTTCTACATTTTCTATATTTCAGTGTTAAAACATCATTTCATTAATGTGAATTAATGAATTAATTCATTCATTAATAGTGATGATGCATGCCCTTACATGGCAACATTAAAAGTTGACATCCTTATGTTGGTTCCCAAAGTTTGGGGAGAAATTTTAGAGAAGTTGTACGAGTCTTTGAGATCCAAATTTTCAGTTATTATTATTTTGGTCTGGTGGTTTCAGAACCTGGCAGTGCATCAATATTACTGGGAGCCTTGTTAAAACTATGTATTCCTGGCTCCCACCCCCAGATATTTTGATTCAGCAAGTGTGGAGTGGGACCCAGGAGGCAGAACTTGTACAAAAGTCTCTAGGTGATTCTAATGTGTAACCAGGTTAAGGAACCACTGCTCTGCTTCACCACTTGTATGATTAATCAAGAACATAAGCAATTAGAATGATTCCATTGTGGGCTTATTCTGTTTGGGACAAAAATAAAGCACATTCTTTCACTTGCAGTGTAAACCAGAGACCTCCACTGGGGTTTTCTAAGATCCACAGTCAGACAAGTCAAATAATTTAAAGAGTTTACAGGGGCCACACATCACTTACTTGTTGTGAGCATGAGCCAAACTGAATGAGTCTACACATACTAGATGCTCTCTAATGATTTGTTACTACTGATGATGTTTGTCAACTAAGTCTGATTTAGAAATTTGTAGAGAAAACTTCATTCATCTCAAGACCCTAGCCCTACTTCTATCACCTCACTCTCAATCTTGTTTCATCCTTTACATCCTTCTCTTCCTTTTTCCTCAATCTCAAAATGTCTTCACCCAGTCTAGTGGAGTCAAACCTAACAAATGGTAGTTATAATTATTAATATTTTCCACTAGAATGTAAACTCCATGAGGACAAGGACCATTGTATGTTCCCAGCGCTTGACATGGTGACTGGCACACAGTAGTCGCTCAATAACTATTTGTGAAATGAATGACTGAATGGTATGACAAAGGCAAGAGGCATATCTCCCCAGTTCAAGACTAACCCTCCTATATGCTTTGTTGAACCCACTCTGGAGATTCAGGAAACACATTAGAATCTCAACTGGAAGACAGTGAGGAAAATGGGTGGTGAGGGATGAGAGAACAGCAGGTGTCCTTACGTCATGGAATGGTGGATAATCCAGTATGTTTGGAGCCTGGCATGAATGGGAGAAAGGGGAAAGGAGAAAATGTCAAAGAGTGGAGCTAGACAGGTTGAATATGAGTGCCTCAGAGACAGGTACCAGGTCTTTTTGCGTCCTTGGTATTTAGTACAGAGTCTGGCGCATAAAGGTTCTTAGTAAATGAGGCTGGTCCCAAACCATAAAGGACCTTTTATGCCTGGTTGTGGAATTTAAACCTAACAGTCAAATGGAGAATCACTGAAAGTTTTTAAAGCAGAGAAGTGTCATGATTAAAACTGTATTTTAAAGTTGTAATGGGTTTCCCTGGTGGCGCAGTGGTTGAGAGTCCACCTGCTGATGCAGGGGACACGGGTTCGTGCCCCGGTCCAGGAAGATCCCACATGCCACGGAGCGGATGGGCCCGTGAGCCATGGCCGCTGAGCCTGCACGTCCGGAGCCTGTGCTCCACAACGGGAGAGGCCACAGCAGTGAGAGGCCCGCATACCGGAAAAAAAAAAGTTGTAATTGACAGGATTGTTTGGAAGGAGAAGAGACAGAAAGCCACCGGCACCTTCAGACCTGATTTGGCTCCTAATTCCCGATCCTCACTAACACTACGACCATCCTTTCCTTCACTTGAGCAAGAGATGTCAGCATCATCTTTGCTTCTTCTTTTTCTCTCACTACCCAGATCTGTTCTGTCAGCTCTACCATAACAATGGTTCATAGAGCCGACCCTTTTTCTTCATCCCCAGTCAGTGCCCTATTCCAGATCATGAAATTTTTTTTTACCCGGTTCATTGTTTGGTTTCTTTACCTCTTATCTTTCCAAGACACAGTATACTGTCGCCACAGTTTTTTTTTTTTTTCTAAAGTGCAGATCTGATATTAGTTAGCTACTCAAAAATATTCAGTGGCTCTCTTGTATTTCCAAAATAAAGCCTATACTTCTCAGTATGCTATTTAATAACTGTGAAGTGGGTATTAACTCCATCTTGCAGATAAAGAAACTGAACCTCAGAAAGGGTAAACAACTTTCTTAGGATCACCCAGGTATGCAATGGTAGAACCGTGATTAGAATCCAGGTCTCTTGATGCCAGTGCTCTAGCCATTATAAAATGCCTTTTAAAAAGGGAATAAATGGTAGGTACTGCATGTGTTTCTAGAATGGCGGGATGGTAATTATGTAATCTTGCTTCCTGGATGGAGCATATAATTTGAAGCTCACACAAATGAGCAAAGATTCCTGTTCTGCCTCTTGATGGCTTTGTAGACTTAAACAACTGAGTTAACCTTTCAGAGCCTCTGTTTCCTCACTTATAAGACAGGGACAAATCATCCCAATCTTATAGGATTGTTATGAAGATTATATGAGATCATGCTTGTAAAAGGCTAGCATAGTGCTAGGCTCACAAGAGTTTCTCAGTGAGTGTCACCACCCCCCACTCCAGCGCTCTAAAAAAGACATTCAAACTAGAACAGAATTTAGACAGTAGGAATCCGAGATGGCCTGCAAGACTTCAGGGTCTATTCCTGGTTCTGGGGTTGGAAATAACCCTTTTCAGGGTCTTAATCAGGTTCCCTGAAAATGGAAGCCAAGGCTAGTGCTCCCCTAGGGCAACAGTTGGTCCTGTGAAACCGCTGACTAAAAAGCAAATCTTAAGCCCCAGTGCCCATACTGTCCATGATTTGTCACTCCTCATGACTGAAGCATCGTGGATTTTTATTAAAATGCAAACGTTTCCTGGGAGAGGCAGCATACATATTAACTTTTTGGCCTGATTAGCTTTCACTTACCTCTTTCTATGAGTAGAGTCCTTCCATGCCTCTTTGTTTTGTCCTTCTTAGGTAGGGACACCCAACCTCCACCCCCAGCCTGTTAAAATCCTTCTCAAGATTCAAGGCCCATCTAGGCCACTATGTGCTCCGGAAGCCTACTGTGATAACTCAGCCACATCCTGCCTTTCCTTCCTCTGTCCCTCTTCCGGGGAGCACCAAGCCCCAGCCGCCTGTGGTGAAGCTCAGGGAGCACGAGGCTTTGCCTTGAATTCCACCTTGTACTTGACTTTTCCCAGGACCTTCGGCTAATAAACGCCTTGATTTCGTTGAGCCTCTGCCTTCCTGCCTGGAAAAAGCAGGTGATAAAAATACTCACCTCCGGGCAATAAGGGAATGCTCTATTCCTCTAGCAATGCCTGCTTTGCTGACTGGCATGGCCCCCGTGATTTGTGAATTATGGCCGATTCCTTTCACGGCATGGCAAGCTACTTGGGACACCTCTACCCTCCCGCTCAGCTCAACCCGCGTTCAGGTTCTTAATGACTGTGTTCCTGGACATCTGTCACAGCCCTGAGCTGCATTTTCACCTGCCATGCAGTCTTTTCACCCAGCAAGAAGGTTAATGAGATGCTGGGTAGAAAGGGCTTGGCGCTTGCCCTCCCGCTGGTGGGGAGCGAAGTAGCTTGGTAACCACACCACGAACTCATGATTAGTGCATTAGACGCGCGGGCCCTTAGGGGAGGCAGAGCTTCCCGGGATCGCTGGGGCCGGCCCCGAGGGCTGAGGCTGGAAACAGCCGTGCACTGCGGCAGGGAGCCCAGCCGCCCGCAGGGCGGATCACCCCTCCCGCCTCCCGGGAGCTGCGCACTCCGTAGGGAGCAAACTCTCCCTTACCCTCGCGGGGCTAGGGCCTTAGTCTGGGACATTCACCGGGATTCTGGTGTCTCTATGCCCGAGGTGGGCGGAAGGGCGCGGTGGGTGCTGGGAAGACATCCCTCGGCTAGCGCCTCGGCCGAGTTCCCGAGCGCCCGAAAAGCCGCGGCGGAGGCCCGGGGGACCAGCCCAGCTGGGATGTTGGGGGCTGAGCGGCCCTTGCCCGAACTGGCGGCTCGACATGGCCCTGACTCCCAGTTCCCCAATGCGGGACAGAGAGCCGGGAGGAGCCTGAGCTGAGCTCTGGCTCCCGCCCCGCCCGGGCCCGGCTCCCTCCGGTGCCACTGCACCTCCCTCCCTACCTGGCCCGGCCCCCGGCCCTCTACGGCTCCTCTGGGCTCCAGGTTGGCGCAAACAAAGCCCTGATTGACTGCCCGGAGAGGCGGGCCTCGCTGCCGGGCCGCCTCCTCCCATCCGTGCCCCGCCAGGGATTTGCCGGGAAGGGCGGGGGTGGAGGGGGAGAGACGGGGATGGGGGGGGGGGGTGTTGCGCAGGACTGTGGGGGGCTGAGCCCCCGGGCTCGAGAAGACTGTGCCCACCCTCTGTCCAAGCTTGGGTGTCCCTTCCAAGTCCCCCTCAAACCCAAGGCGGGGCATAGGCACTACTGAGGGCGGGGTGGGGTCTCTCAAGGGCCACCTCTCGTCCTGGGGTCCCTGAGGCCACCCCAGTTCCAGGCTACTTGTGAGAAAGGAGAGAGTGGGAGCAAAGAACAGGCGGGGTCTTCCCTGGGGGTTCTGGGTTGATCAGTGCTCGTTTGGAGCCTGCAGGGAGGAGGGGGCAGAGGAACAGGATAGTTTATGCTCTCGTTTTTCCATTTTAACTATCCCTCTACTGGGCTTCTGGACAAGGAGAACAGGATTCAGTAGTTTGGAAAGGGAGTTGAGGGAGACAGCTGCGGATTGAGTAGGTAGGCAAGTATGAGGAGGAGGAGGAAGGGCTGGGGAGAAGAGAGAGGCTGTAGCGGCTGTCTGTTGAGGGAGGAAGAGGTTGGGGGGAAGGGAGAGGAGGAGGAGGGGGAGGAGAGAGATGACATGGGGAGAGGAGGAGGGGGGATGGGGGAGGAGGAGGAGAGGGCTCGAGGGACCGTCTGTCTCGGGACAGGCTGGCCAGCTGGGGCGCGGAGCCGGGAGGAGGAGGCAGCAGTAGCAGCGCTTGGAGCAGCAGCAGCAGAAACAAGTACCAGCCACACAGCGGCTCCTCCGGCCCGAGCAGCCACAGTCCCCCGGCCGCGATGGCGCTGCAAAGCCCGGCGAGCGAGGAAGCTAAGGGGCCCTGGCGGGAGGCAGACCAGGAACAGCAGGAGCGGGTGGGTAGCCCCGAGCCAGAGCCGGAGCCGGAGCCGGAGCCCGAGCCCGTGCCAGTACCCCCACCCGAGCCCCAGCCAGAGCCCCAGCCGGAGCCCCAGCCCTTACCGGACCCTGCACCACTGCCGGAGCTGGAGTTTGAGCCTGAGCCGGTGCACGAACCCGAGCCCACGCCCACCGTGGAGACCCGCGGCACCGCGCGCGGCTTCCAGCCCCCCGAAGGTGGCTTCGGCTGGATGGTGGTCTTCGCTGCCACCTGGTGCAACGGCTCCATCTTTGGCATCCAGAACTCCTTCGGGATTCTCTACTCCATGTTGCTGCAGGAGGAAAGAGAGAAAAATCGCCAAGTGGAGTTCCAAGCAGGTGAGCAGCTCCGCGCGCCCCACCTGGCATTCTAGGCAAGGGTGTCCGCTCCGGCTGCCGCCGATCCTATACCTCCTGGTCCGAGGCACCCCTCTAGCGCGCCGCTTGGACTCCTCCCCCTTGCCCCTTGCCCGTGGCGCTGCTAGAGCGCCGGTTGCCGGGCTCTGGGCAGCCTCGGCTGTGGAGACTAGGCGCAAGAAGTCCCGGGGGTGGGACCGGGGACCTTCATTGATCATACGCAAGGAATGAACTTTTTTGCTCTGAGACATATCCAGACGCACCTTTCGGGTTTGTTTAAAGTACTCTGAGCGTGTGTACTGGGGGAAAATATTTTCAGAATGTTGTTGTGGATTTTTTGTTTTTTGTTTTTTTGGGGGGCGGGTGTGGAGTGCGTAGACATGGAGAGAGGAGAGAGTTTGGAGGTTGGGAGGACTTTGAGAGAAACACTGTACCGCAGATCTCCACAGCGGCCCCTGTTCCTGTACGGGGCGCGGAGGTGTTTTCTGTCAAAAACACTTTAGGAATCCTGGTGGCTGAGCGAAGACTCTAACACATGGCAGGCGTGTGTATCTGCAGGAGAGAGAGGAAGGGAGGGAAGGAGTGAGAGTGGGGGGTGTGCGCGCGTCTATTTGCCCGAGGTGGTTACGGCCCAACCGGGCCCGGCCGTCCTCTGCCACTCTGAGGGAGCGAGCGGATCTCTGTGCCCTCTGAGCTGAACCCCAAAGCAGGCAGGGAGGCAGTCTCCGCGGTCCTGCCAGAGAGGCGTGAGGCGGCTGGCAGACTGGGCCCTGAGGCTCACTTCGCACCGCCCCCAATCTCAGCCTTGCCCTGCCTGGCGCCCCGCGCCTCTCCGCTATCCGCTGGGTGACTCGTTAGTCTTTAGCCGGAATGCCGGCCTCCACCCCTCCTGCCTTCGTGTGGTGCTGACTTGGTCTTCTTCCCTAAGACAAGCAGGGCTGGGGGCATAGCTCTCGCTCTTCAGGCCCGCGGCCACAGGACCACAGGCTTGTGTGCTCCTCCCGTTGAGCCTGACTGTGGACTCGGAGAAGTCAAAGTAGCCATCCCGCTTTCTCAGCAAGCCGCCGGCGAAGCCCCTCAGCCGTTCTCATGAGGAGTCTCGGGAGCGAGCCGAGGGGCTTGGGATGCCGTCTTCCTCAAGGCTCACTCCCTCTTGTGGTTCCTCAGGACAGCTCCACTGGAGACCCGCCGCAAGTTTGCAGCTTAGAATACGTGGCTTTTTAAAACGCAGATCAGAATAAGTGTTGCCCTGGAACTGAAGGGTTCCCTCCTCTCGCCACCCCCAAACACGTACTTCTGCTGCTCTTTGAGGGAGCCTGGGGATCATTTAGTGAATAGAAACCTTGAATTCTGGGGGCATCCACCTGTGGATTCCCTGGGCCCTTGGAGAGCCTCTCCTACGGCTCTCAACCAAGGACTCTTTATTTTCTTTTTTTTTTTTCTTTTTTTCTTTTTTTTAGTTTGCTAGGCTGCCCTTTAAGAGGTTTTGGGACTCTTGGTGCCTCTGACCTTGTGATCCATTGGCGTTCTAGTGTGCGGGCCCCACTTGAAAGTTCAATTGTGCGGCAATGGCTGTCCAAGGCAATCTCGGGACTGCCCAGGCTGCGTTGACGCCTGAGTGGAGGGGGTGTCTGACTGTATGGAACAACATTTGGGCGGAAGGTCACTGTCACACTCACCCCTGGGACTACATTTTCCCTGCTTTGATGCGGTTCAGGGGCTCTTGGGAAGGAAGCCAGTGTAGGGCCTCTGGCTGTTGCCTAGGTTACCTTGGAGGGCACCTGCTGAGCATTGCCCTGTGGTTAAAGGCAGGCTGTTGGCCTTCGGGGTTAGTGGCAAAGTCTGGGTAAAACTTCATGGGAGGTAATGGGGGATGGGCTGAAGCTAGGCCCTGGCATTCATGTGATGTGAGCAGGCCTAGAGCTGGGGCCTTAGGAGTGTGTAATAAAACTTGGAAAAACCACTATTTTACCAGGAAGAGGTTCACTGCTGGGGAACAAACTTCAAAGTAGGTGATCATAGGGAACTCAGGGGGAGGGCTGGCTGAGACTTTCCGGTCAAGACATCACAGTGCAGCTGGGAAGGGGGGGTAGCAGTGAGCTGTGCAGAGGTGTGGCTGGTGTGTGTTCTGACACAGACTAGGTCCATTGAGGGGCTGGGGTTACCAGTTTAAATTATGGTGAGTATAGGTCAGGGAAGAACAGAGAGGAATTTGGTATGTCCCCAGGGTCACAGACTACTTTGGCTTGGGTCCTTGCTGTATGTGTCTCGATTTCATGAAAGTTATCTGATACTAGAGGTTCTGGGAAACACCTCAATTTTTATTTTAAAAAAGTCAGGAACACCCCACTACACTCCTGAGTTCCTAGAAAATCTCATCCTCACCACTACCTTTCTTGAGCCCCTCAGCTTTCCCAAGCAACCATTCAGGTCCTGAGATTCCAAGTGTGCCTCTGTCTCCACACACTTTCTTCAGTTTACTCAAAATTTCTCAGCTACCTATGCCACAACACTGGTGTCTCAAAGCGATAGAATAAGCCAGTAGAAGCTTGCTAAGATGTTTGTCAGCCAGTGTTTGCCCAATAGCCATTCTGAGGAACACAGAATATACAGTCCCACAGTCAAGGATGTTGGTGCATTGTCCATTTCTATTAATGTCTGACATGACTTACATCTCTAGAAATCTATGAATTTAATATTTCAAGGCACCCCACAACCCAAATTCTCTTTGGCTAGGCCTAATATCTTCACAGTCCTAAAGCTGTGCTGATTGGCTTAATGGGTCTAAGGCTCTGCAGATGACTGGGACTATTGTGAGGGTGCCCCAGAGAAAGGTTGTTTTGATGTCTGGGGGCTAACTCCACATCAGAGGGGTCTCTGGTCATGTGAAAAAGCCATGAAGAGTAGAAGGGAAGTGGAATGCAGGCCATTCTAGAGCATGCAATGTCCAGTCTTTGTGAACTCTGTGGTGCATACAATTCTATGGTGGCAGTGTATCTTGTCCTTTCTCTTCACCCATTTTGAAAAGGAAACCAACTTTCCCTGGGCCTTAGGCCTGGGATAACTGGCAGACAAAAGGTTCTTGAGATGGAGGCAAGTGACCAAGGTCCGATTTAGGGGAAAAATGGAAAAAAGTCAAGAGAGAAATGAGCCTATATTTTTGTAGAGCTTGTGGGAAATTTGGGAGTTCCCCCAACCCAGACCAAGCAGCAGACAGGACATGGGCAACCCAACAATTTGGTGAAAAGTATATCATGGCTTCCTGGCATGAGAGGGGAGCATTTTGGAGGAAAGAAAGAGCAAGGTAGCATTGATTGCAGGCCTCAGATCATTACTGGAACCCTAAATGAGTTGGAGCTGGGGCAAGGTTAGGGTTGGGGGTCCAGAAGACAAAGCAGAACAAGTCAGAGTTTTTAACATTGTCTCCAAGCTTAGGTCTTTTTGAACATGCTCCAGAGTAAACCCAGTACCCTGCACTTTCCACCTTGACTGCCAGTCTAGCACTGAGCCATAAAATATGATGGGAGACATCTTTTCCTGGGCAGTTTATAAGCATGACCCTTGTAGGCTCCCAGGTGAGGAGGGTGGGGCTATGTCTCTCACCACCTGGGGAAAGGGGTAATAATGGTCAGGAAGGTTAATTATTGGGCACAAGATAGTTCAGGCTCATGGGCCACTCTGACGGAGACAGAATTTTCTAGGCATGGGATAAATGATACAATCTACCTTTGGGCAAATAGTCCCAAAGATAGATGGGGCCAGGGACAGTTTAAGCTATCTTTCTCTTCCCCATTTTAAGGGCTTTCATTGCTTAGCTCAGTGTCTCACTGGTCTGACCACTAAATTGCTGACTTTGAGAGCCAGGTATCTTTTTTTTTTTTTTTTTTTTTTTTTTGTTTTGTTTTTGCGGTATGTGGGCCTCTCACTGTTGTGGCCTCTCCCGTTGCGGAGCACAGGCTCCGGACGTGCAGGCCCAGCGGCCATGGCTCATGGGCCCAGCCGCTCCGCGGCATATGGGATCCTCCCAGACCGGGGCACGAACCCGTATCCCCTGCATCGGCAGGTGGACTCTCAACCACTTGCGCCACCAGGGAGGCCCGCCAGGTATCTTTTGAGCAAATCTGCCAATGTCTTGACTTTGGCTAAAGGCTTTTGTCCAGAGAAGGTTGGCTCAGAGCCTGCTATGGCGCTTTGGGTCACAGGACCATTGGCCAGGCATCTTTGAAGTCACTCCTCTGACTCCTCTCCAACCAAGCTGGGTCCCAAACTGAGACCTTGACTCATACCAGAGGGGGTGAGGAGGAGAGGTTAGGGTACTTGGAAGCCAACCAGGGGGATGCTTGTTTGAGCTGGAGTAGCCAATTGAAGTTGGATCCCTGGCTCATTGTCCAGTAGCCTCGAGTGCTCATTCTAAGTCTAAATCTGGATCCCAATGGGCTGGTGATCTCAGTAATACCAACTAGGCAGTGACTAGGAGCTAGACAACTTGTGCCCCTGACTTACTCTGTGACTATGAGCAGGCACTTTACCTCTCTGTACCTCAGTTTATCTATCTGTAAAGTGAAAGGGTTTGACTAGATAAACTTAGCTCTGCTGTTCTATCCTTCTAAAATTATGTGATATTTTATTCTTTACTATTCACTTGGCATACATTTTGTCTCATTCAGACAAATGGAAACATGTTAATCTGCCTGAATAAGGGTGTGGATGGGTTGGGAGGAGATTGGGAAAGCAATGAAAAACCATGTAGACATCATTTCTCCATGTGTATTGAAAGACTATGGGGCTAACTCATATGTACTGATGTGGTTGAAAAGACCCACTTTTTTTTAACCCAGTATGTAAAGGCAACTTCAGATCCACAGTGCTTCTTCCAGAATGTCCTGCTTAGCATAGAATTGGGCCTCCAAGAGAATTCCCTCAACTTGGCCTGCTGCTGGCTAGCAGAGTAGTTCTGTATGCTGCTGTTTCCCAGCATTTGAGCCTGTTTCTAAAAAGCATTAAACTGCAAGCATTCCCTTAAGCCTCAGTTTGGACCCCTCTCCTGAAACTTAATTTTCCACAGCTCATTCTCATTTCTCAGAAAAGCTGTGACAAAGTGAGAGAGTGGCATGGACATATATACACTACCAAACGTAAAATAGATAGCTAGTGGGAAGTAGCCGCATAGCACAGGGAGATCAGCTCGGTGCATTGTGACCACCTAGAGGGGTGGGATAGGGAGGATGGGAGGGAGGGAGACACAAGAGGGAAGAGATATGGGAACATATGTATATGTATAACTGATTCACTTTGTTATAAAGCAGAAACTAACACACCACTGTAAAGCAATTATACTCCAATAAAGATGTAAAAAAAAGAAAAAGAAATGCATTGTTAGTATGATCTTGGTTTGCTGTTACTTCAGGATAGAAGAGTAAACCAATATTCCTAAGTGCAATATGGTGTTTTCCTTCAGGGGGCTTCAGACAGGGCATCTTTATAGCTGGCTAAGGCCTGCTGCCTTGTAGTGGGTATGAGAGGGCTGCTGCTTGCCATCCTAGAGAAGGCCATATTGAGTATTCACAATTTCTGGGCAACTTCAGCTTCACTCAGGGCTTAGCTGAGAGTGTGGCTACTGAAGTAGCAGGCACAGAGCTCTCTCTCCTTTTCCCTGAATTTATACTTGCTTTGGAAATATTTCCTGCAGTGCCATGAAGAGTAAACAAACAGATGGAGTATCAACATTTACAGAAATATATAAAGGATGTCATCTGGACCTTTTGAGCAGACCAGTTTCCCAGGAGGGTATGCTGCCTTTCCCATCAACATCTTTTTGTTTTATTGCATTTTGAAAAGAAAGAATCATTTATTCTTTTCAGATTGCGTGAAAGATGGAGTGGGATTTCCTGTTTTGAAAGGAATTATTTCACCTGGGATTGAATGAGTAAACCTTAGAGAAAAAGCTTTATTCATAAAACACACACACACACACACACACATACACACTCTACACCTCAAGCCATGGATTATGAGTATTCTATCTGAAAAAAGTCTTTTCTCATCTGTTTACAGAATTAGGTTTAATGTAACAGAAGCTTCTGTAGGGGTTGTGGGGGACTAGTACAAAGGGCCCAGATTGGGAAACTTGCTAGGTAAGAGTGATGGAGAGAATATGGCCAGCCTGGATTGTACCTCTTGGCATGGACTCTTTGCAACTCCCCAACAGTGGGGCTTGGAAACATTTATTGTAAGTTTCTTTCTGCTTCCATCCTCTCCTTATCCTGCATCCCTCTTGGTATTGAAAGGTTATTGGGAAGAGGGTTTAGAATACTCCAGCCCTCTCCCGTTTTAAGGGTGACAGAGGACTAAGCCTAGGGATGTCTAATAATTTGCCTTGAAGTCAAGGTACTATGATTACTAGTGTGAAATCACTTGGCACTTATTTTGTGGGTAGGGAATGTGGCCTGCTTAAGTGGCTTGAGGAAGTACATGTTCTTCACCCTGGGAGTCTTGTCTTTCTCTGTTCTCTTGTTTGCTTGTTTCTGGGGTTGGTAGAAGAAGGGCTAAAACTGGCTGTCCCAACCACACATTTTCTTGGCTCCTCCTATTTTCACAGTGCATTTGTAATACCTCTGCTCATACGCCATCCCTTTGGTCCCAGTATTGTTCTCTCTTCTTTCCCTCACTCAATTAGAGGAACAACTGGGGTTTGGATGTTGTACAGGCCTCACTCCAGACTGGATCTCAGGCCCATTCCCACACATCCTGTGGAAGTATCTTTTCCCTTTTCCCCTTTCTCCTCTCTTATTCTCCACTTTCTTGGGGAAGGGTGACTTCCTGTGAAGCACTCAAGAGTGTAGAAGCTATCACCTCTGGATTTTTGCAGTAAGATAGCTGCTATGAAACACTTTTCATCATTTCCACACCTCCTTTTTTCACAGCCCCAGGACCCCAGTCAAAGAGATAGCATTGTAGCAGGTCTTACTCAATAGTATTCAACAAATGTCCTGGTCAGTTGCACCATTCCTCTTCAAATCCTCACTATTGTTGTCCCTCAATTCCTCAGACAACTGAACTTCCAGAGACTTCAGATTGGTTTTCAGTAGCTTCAGGGGTTCTCAATAGAATAGAACTCTTCATTCTAGTTTGAGCCCCTATCATCTCTTTTCTTGCCAAAAAATACTGCAGAATCGATTGTAGAGGAGTCGAAGGGGGGAGGAGACAGACACCCATGTCCTAACTAGAGTCAAAAGTGAGGATGGAGAGGGAGGAAGTGAAACTCCCAGGTTAGTTGCTTCCCTGCTTCCATGCAGCTGAAGGGAAAAAAGGAAAGGAAAGGTCACTAAACTAGCAGTCCCCACACAGTCTCCTTGTCTAAGTTATCCTGTGGATCTGTCCACCCACCTTCTAACCCAGGCTGGAAGGGTATGTGCATGCACCCATGTGTCCAGACCTGTGTGTACGTGTGTATAGCTGGGTGTGTGATGTCTGTCTGGGCCAATTAGCACAGTTGCTTAGAACATAGTGCCGATGAGACTCAGGTCACAAGTTCAGTCACTTGTTTGGGTAACTGAGCTTCTCACAAAGAAAAGAACTCTTCTTCTGTTCATCACCCATGCCCCTCATGTGGGGTTGCCACTGATCCCAAGAGGACTGGGTAGAAGTATGGAGATGGCTCCCTATAAGCTTTCCCTATTATGGGGGAAAAGACACGGAGCATACAACCTAGTGATAGCTGCTCTTCCACAGTGTTATTTCTTTGACATTTAGCTTCTTACTTCCATCAAGCACCCTAATAGTAGTAATAATAATAGTAATAATAACAATAGAAATTGCTAACATTGATTTAGCATTTAGCAATTAATTCTGTGCTAGGCATTATGTTAAGCACTTTACATGTACCAACCCATTTAAATTCTGAACAACTCTATGAGGTAGGTACTATTATTTCCTCCATTTCACAGATAAAGAGAAAGATGCACAGGAGTTAAGTAGCTTGCTTAGCTCATATAGCAAATAATAGCAGAGCCAAGATTTGAACCCAGAGTATGAGACCAGAACTCCTGCCTTTAGATATCACCTAATACATACTAAAGATGGGAGGAGCACAGCTACCAAGGAAGACTGCTGCAGAGTATTCAATTCCTGTAGCCTCAGGGCATCCTTATGACTAAGGGATAAAAAGAGATGACCAAGAAAGGGTTTAGTAAACAAAAGTCTCACAGTCTTGTGATACATGACATACTCTTCTAACCACCCATCTTACTCTACCCAGAGTCATGGTCCTTGGGTCCAAAACAGGGCCAGAGAAACTGTCTCTTTTTAGTTGGTTAGCCTGAATAAGTCACATAACCTTTCAAGGCTTCAGTGTTCTCATCTTCATAGTGAGATTGACAGCATTTACTTTTATAGGACTATAAAGGGTCACATGAGATTCTGTATGTGAAAGACATTTGTAAATTGTGAAGGGGTTGGTATTATTATTATCGCCATCATCATCATCATCATCCAGTAACCTTTTCCAACTCCTAGAAAGTGAGTTGCTATACCTTTCTCTAAATATTTCTGGAAGAGGAATCAACCCCTCCTCTCCACCTTCCACCTCCCCACGCCATCTCTTCCCCATCTCTCCTCTGTATTCTTCTGCAGTTTTACCCGGGTATCCTGTAGCTAAGGACTGGCAATGTTTTCTTTGTTCCTCAATTCTCTAGGAGCCCAGGGAGAGGAGGGGTCAGATCCCAGGTCATATACATTCAAGGAAACAAGGCATGTTGAAATATTTACAGCTCTTGGCAGGAGCTCACAAACCTCCTTTGAGTCAAGGACTGAGTTTTTAAATAGGAATTGCTGCGCATTGGGGGCAGATGGTGGGTGGAGTTAGGGTGTCACTTCCTCCCGAGGGTCTCTCACAGAGCCTCTGTTCTCCTGCAGGTAGTGAGAAGAAGGAAAGGGATATTTAGGGTCAGAAGGTCTGGGCCAGGGGACATTAAGCAAAGAAGGGGCCTTGCTCCTTTGTATTCAGTTTCGGAGTGGGCCAATTTCCTTATGTTCTAAACAGGATAGCCCCAGAGAACAGAGGCCACAGAAAGCCAGAGATCTGGAGGAGGACTGCAACAGCAGGTTTTTAAAAAATTTTTATTGGAGTATAGTTGCTTTAAAGCTGTTAGTTTCTGCTGTACAGCAAAGTGAATCAGCTATAAGTATACATACATCCCCTCTTTTTTGGATTTCCTTCCCATTTAGATCAGCAGAGAGCACTAGGTAGAGTTAGTTCCCTGTGCTATACACTAGGTTATCATTTGTTATCTATTTTATACATAGTATCAATAGTATATAAGTGTCAATCGCAATCTCCCAATTCACCCCCCCCCACTTTGTATCTATTTCTGCTTTGTAAATAAGATTGTCTATGCCAATTTTTTCAGATTCCACATATATGCATTAATATATGGTATTTGTTTTCCTCTTTCTGACTTACTTCACTCTATATGACAGTCTCTAGGTCCATCCATGTCTCTACAGATGACCTAATTTCATTCCTTTTTATGGCTGAGTAATATTCCATTGTATATATGTATACCACATCTTCTTTCTCCATTTCTCTGTTGATGGACATTTAGGTTTCTCCCATGTCCCGGTTATTGTAAATAGTGCTGCAATGAACAGTGGGTGCATGTATCTTCTTGAATTATGGCTTTCTAAGGGTATATGCCCAGTAGTGGGATTGCTGGGTCACATGGTAGTTCTATTTTTAGCTTTTTAAGGAACCTCCATACTGCTTTCCATAGTAGCTGTATCAATTTACATTCCCACCAACAGTGCAAGAGGGTTCCCTTTTCTGCACACCCTCTCCAGCATTTGTTGTTTGTAGATTTTGTGTTGATGGCCATTCTGACTGGGGTGAGGTGATATCTCATTGTAGTTTTGATTTGCATTTCTCTAATAATTAGTGATGTTGAGCATTTCTTCATCTGTTCGTTGGCCATCTGTATGTCTTCCATAGAGAAATGTCTATTTAGGTCTTCCACCCATTCTTGGATTGGGTTGTTTGTATTTTTGATATTGAGCTGCATGAGCTGTTTGTATATTTGGGAGATTGATCCTTTGTCAGTTGCTTCATTTGCAAATATTTTCTCCCATCCTAAGGGTTGTCATTTCGTCTTGTTTATGGTTTCCTTTGCTGTGCAAAAGCTTTAAGTTTAATTAGGTCCCATTTCTTTATTTTTGTTTTTATTCTCATTACTCTAGGATGTGGGTCAAAAAAAATCTTGCTGTGATTAATATCAAAGAGTGTTCTGCCTATGTTTTCCTCTAAGAGTTTTATAGTGTCTGGCCTTATATTTATGGCTTTAATCCATTTTGAGTTTATTTTTGTGTATGGTATTAGGGAGTGTTCTAATTTAATTCTTTTCCATGTAGCTGTCCAGTTTTCCCAGCACCACTTATTGAAGGGGCTGTCTTTGCTCCATTATATATTCTTGTCTCCCGTGTCATAGATTAGGTGACCATAGGTGCGTGGGTTTATCTCTGGACTGTCTATCCTCTTGCATTGATCTGTATTTCTGTTTTTGTGTCAGTACCATAGTGTTTTGATTACTATAGTTCTGTAGTATAGTCTGAAGTCAGGGAACCTGATTCCTCCAGCTCTTTTTCTTTTTATTCTCAAGATTGCTTTTGCTATACGAGGTCTTTTGTGTTTCCATACAAATTGTAAAATTTTTGTTCTAGTTCTGTGAAAAATGCCATTGGTAATTTGATAGGGATTGCATTGAATCTGTTGATTGCTTTGGGTAGTGTAGTCATTTTCACAATATTGATTTTTCCAATCCAAGAACATGGTCTAACTTTCCATCTGTTTGTGTCGTCTTTGATTTCTTTCATCAGTATCTTATAGTTTTCTGCATATAGGCCTTTTGCCTCCTTAGGTAAGTTTATTCCTAGGCATTTTATTCTTTTCATTGCAATGGTAAATGGGATTGTTTCCTTAATTTGTTTCTGATCTTTTGTTGTTAGTGTATAGGATTGCAAGAGATTTCTGTGTATTAATTTTGTATCCTGCAACTTTACCAGATTCATTAATGAGCTTTAGTAATTTTCTGGTGTCATCTTTAGGATTTTCTATGTATAGTATCATGTCATATCCAAACAGTGACAGTTGTACTTCTTCTTTGCCAATTTGGATTCTTTTTATTTCTTTTTCTTCTCTAATTACCATGTCTAGGACTTCCAAAACTATGTTGAATAATAGTGGAAAAGTAGGGACCCTTGTCTTGTTCATGATTTTAGAGGAAATGCTTTCAGTTTTTCACCATTGAGAATAATGTTTGCTGTGGGTTTGTCATATATAGCCTTTATTATGTTGAGGTAGGTTCCCTGTATGCCCACTTTCTGGAGAGTTTTTATCATAAATGGGTGTTGAATTTTGTCAAAAGCTTTTTCTGAATCTTTTGAGATGATCATATGGTTTTTGTTCTTCAGTTTGTTAATATGGTGTATCACACTGAATTATTTGCAAATATTAAAAATTCCTTGCATCCCTGGGATAAATGCCACTTGATAATGGTGTATGATCCTTTTAATGTGTTGTTGGATTCTCCTTGCTAGTGTTATGTTGAGGATTTTTGCATCTATGTTCATCAGTGAAATTGGCCTGTAATTTTCTTTTTTGGGGATATCTTTGTCTGGTTCTAGTAGCAGGGTGATGGTGGCCTTGTAGAATGAGTTTGGGTATGTTCCTCCCTCTGCAATTTTTTGGAAGAGCTTGAGAAGGATAGGTGTTAGCTCTTCTCTAAACGTTTGATAAAATTCGCTGGTGAAGCCATCTGGTCCTGGACTTTTGTTTGTTGGAAGGTTTCTAATCAAAGTTTCAATTTCATTACTTGTGATTGGTCTGTTCATATTTTCTATTTCTTCCTGGTTCAGTATTGGAAGTTTGTACATTTCTAAGAATTTGTCCATTTCTCCCAGGTTGTCCATTTTATTGGCATATAGTCACCCGTAAGAGTCTCTTATGATCCTTTGTATTTCTGTGGTGTCAGTTGTAACTTCTTTTTTGTTTCTAATTTCGTTTAGTTTCGTTTCTAATTTTATTGAAATTAAAATCTCCCTTTTTATCTTGATGAGTCTAGCTAAAGGTTTATCAATTTTGTGTATCTTCTCAAAGACCCAGCTTTTAGTTTTATTGATCTTTGCTTCTATTTCATTTATTTCTGCTATGATCTTTACGATTTCTTTCCTTCTAATAACTTTGGGTTTTGTTTGGTGTTCTTTCTCTAGTTGCTTTAGGTTTAAGATTAGGTTACTTATTTCAGATTTTTCTTGTTTCTTGAGGTAGGATTGTATTGGTTTAAACTTCCTTCTTAGGACTGCTTTTGCTGCATCCTATGGGTTTCGGGTTGTCGTGTTTTCATTGTCATTTGTTTCTAGGTATTTTTTGATTTCCTTTTGGATAGCTTCAGTGAGCTCTTCGTTATTTAGTAATGTATTGTTTAGCCTCCATGTGTTTGTGTTTTCTATAGTTTTTTTTTCCTGTAATTGATTTCTAGTCTCATAACATTGTGGTTGGAAAAGATGCTTGATATGATTTCAATTTTCTTAAATTACTGATGCTTGCTTTGAGACCCAAGATGTGATCTACCCTGTAGAATGTTCCATGCACACTTGAGAAGAAACTATTCTGCTGCTTTGGGATGGAATGTCCCAGAAATATCAATTAAGTCTATCTGGTCTATTGTGTCATTTAAGGCTTGTGTTTCCTTATTAATTTTCTGTCTACATGATCTATCCATTGGTGTAATTGGAGAGTCAAAGTCCCCCACTATTATTGTGGTACTATCAATTTCCCCTTTTATGGCTATTAGCATTTGCCTTATGTATTGAGGTGCTCCTCTGTTGGGTGCATAAATATTTACAATTTTTATATCTTCTTCCTGGATTGATCCCTTGTTCATTATGTAGTGTCCTTCCTTGTCTCTTGTGACAGTCTTTATTTTGAAGTCTATTTTGTCTGATATGAGTATTGTTACTCCAACTCTCTTTTGATTTCCACTTGCATGGAATATCTTTTTCCATCCCCTCACTTTCAGTGTGTATACGTTCCCAGGTCTGAAGTGGGTCTCTTATAGACAACATATATACAGGTCTTGTTTCTGTATCCACTAAGCCAGTCTGTGCCTTTTGGTTGGAGCCTTTAATCCATTTACATTTAAGGTAATTATTGATATGTTTGTTCCTAATACCATTTTCTTAATTGTTTTGGTTTTCTTTTTGTAGGTCTTTTTCTTTGCTTGTGTTTCCTTACTAGAGAAGTTCTTTTAGCATTTGTTGCAAAGCTGGTCTCGTGGTGCTGTATTCTCTTAGCTTTTGCTTGTCTGTAAAACTTTTGATTTCTCCCTTGAATATGAATGAGAGCCTTGCTGGGTAGAGTAATCTTGGTTGTAGATTCTTCCTTTTCATCACTTTAAATATATCCTGCCACTCCTCTGGCCTGTAGAGTTTCGGCTGAAATATCAGCTGATAACCTTCTGGGTGTTCCTTTGTATGTTATATGTTGGTTTCCCTTGCTTCTTTTAATATTTTTTCTTTGTATTTAATTTTTGATAGTTTGCTTAATATGTGTCTCAGCATGTTTCTTCTTGGGTTTATCCTGTATGGGACTCTCTGCACTTCCTGGACTTGACTTACTATTTCCTTTCCCATGTTAGGGAAGTTTTCAAGTATAATCTCTTCAAGTATTTTCTCAGACCCTTTCTATTTCTCTATTTTTTCTGGAACCCCTATAATTTGAATGTTGGTGTGTTTAATATTCTCCCAGAGGTCTCTGGGACTGGTCTCAATTCTTTTCATTCAGTATTTTTTATTCTGGTCTGTGGCAGTGATTTCCACCATTCTATCTTCCAACTCACTTATCTGTTCTTCTGCCTCAGTTATTCTGCTATTGATTCCTTCTAGTGTAGTTTTTAAAGAAATTTATTGGAGTTTAATTGCTTTCCAATGTTGCATTAGTTTCTGCTGTATAACAAAGTGTAGCACCTACATGTATACATATATCCCCATATACCCTCCCTCTTGCATTTCCCTCCCATCCTCCCTATCCCATCCCTCTAGGTTGTCATAAGGCACCGAGCTGATCTCCCTTGTGCTATGCAGCTGCTTCCCACTAGTTACCTATTTTACATTTGGTAGTGTATATATGTCAGTGTTACTCTCTCACTTTGTCCCAGCTTACCCTTCCCCCTCCCTGTGTCCTCAAGTCCATGCTCTAGTAGGTCTGAGTCTTTATTCCTGTCCTGCCGCTAGGTTCTTCAGAACCATTTTGTTTTTTTTTAGATTCCAAATATATGTGTTAGCATATGATATTTGTTTTTCCCTTTCTGACTTACTTCACTCTGTATGACAGTCTCTATGTCCATCCAACTCACTACAAATATCTCAATTTCGTTTCTTTTTATGGCTGAGTAATATTCCATTGTATGTATGTTCCACATCTTCTTTATCCATTCATCTGTCAGTGGACACTTAGGTTGCTTCCATGTCCTGAGTATTGTAAATAGAGCTGCAATGAACATTTTGGTGGTACATGACTCTTTCTGAATTATGGTTTTCTCAGGGTATTTGCCCAGGGCTGGGATTGCAGGTCATATGGTGGTTCTTTTTTTATTTTTTAAATTTTTATTTATTTATTTATTTTTATTAGTTTCTGCTTTATAACAAAGTGAATCAGTTCTACATATACATATGTTCCCATATCTCTTCCCTCTTGCATCTCCCTCCCTCCCACCCTCCCTATCCCACCCCTCTAGGTGGTCACAAAGCACCGAGCTGATCTCCCTGTGCTATGCGGCTGCTTCCCACTAGCTATCTACCTTATGTCTGGTAGTGTATATATGTCCATGCCTCTCTCTCGCTTTGTCATGGCTTCCCCTTCCCCCTCCCCATATCCTCAAGTCCATTCTCAAGTAGGTCTGTGTCTTTATTCCTGTTTTACCCCTAGGTTCTTCATGACATTTTTTTTTCTTAAATTCCATATATATGTGTTAGCATACAGTATTTGTCTTCCTCTTTCTGACTTACTTCACTCTGTATGACAGACACTAGGTCTATCCACCTCATTACAAATAGCTCAATTTCGTTTCTTTTTTTTTTCTATTTTTTTTATTAGTTTCTGCTTTATAACAAAGTGAATCAGTCATACATATACATCTGTTCCCACATCCCCTCCCTCATGCATCTCCCTCCCTCCCACCCTCCCCATCCCTCCCCTCCAGGCGGTCACAAAGCACCGAGCTGATCTCCCTGTGCTCTGCGGCTGCTTCCCACTATCTATCTACCCTACGTTTGGTAGTGTATATATGTCCATGCCTCTCTTTCGCTTTGTCACAGCTTACCCTTCCCCCTCCCCATATCCTCAAGTCCATTCTCAAGTAGGTCTGTGTCTTTATTCCCGTTTTACCCCTAGGTTCTTCATGACATTTTTTTTCTTATATTCCATATATATGTGTTAGCATACGGTATTTGTCTTTCTCTTTCTGACTTACTTCACTCTGTATGACAGACTCTAGGTCTATCCACCTCATTACAAATAGCTCAGTTTCGTTTCTTTTTATGGCTGAGTAATATTCCATTGTATATATGTGCCACATCTTCTTTATCCATTCATCTGACACTTAGGTTGTTTCCACCTCTGGGCTATTGTAAATAGAGTTGCAATGAACATTTTGGTACATGTCTCTTTCTGAATTATGGTTTTCTCAGGGTATATGCCCAGTAGTGGGATTGCTGGGTCATATTGTAGTTCTATTTGTAGTTTTTTAAGGAACCTCCATACTGTTCTCCATAGTGGCTGTACCAATTCACATTCCCACCAGCAGTGCAAGAGTGTTCCCTTTTCTCCACACCCTCTCAAGCATTTATTGTTTCTAGATTTTTTGATGATGGCCATTCTGACCGGTGTGAGGTGATACCTCATTATAGTTTTGACTTGCATTTCTGTAATGATTAGTGATGTTGAGCATCCTTTCATGTGTTTGTTGGCAATCTGTATATCTTCTTTGGAGAAATGTCTGTTTAGGTCTTCTGCCCATTTTTGGATTGGGTTGCTTGTTTTTTTGATATTGAGCTGCATGAGCTGCTTGTATATTTTGGAGATTAATCCTTTGCCAGTTGCTTCATTTGCAAATAACTTGGGTCACAAATGAAGCCGTGGTAAATTTAAGGAAATTGAAATCATATCAAGTACCTTTTCCGACCACAACACTATGAGAATAGATATCAATTGCAAGAAAAAACTAAAAAATACAAACACATGGAGGCTAAACATTATGCTACTAAATAACCAAGAGATCACTGAAGAAATCAAAACGGAAATAAAAAAATACCTAGAAACAAATGACAAGGAAAACATGACGACCCAAAACCTATGGATGCAACAAAAGCAGTCCTAAGAGGGAAGTCTATAACAATACAATCCTACCTCAAGAAACAAGAAAAATCTCAAATAAACAACCTAACCTTACACCTAAAGCAATTAGAGATAGAAAAAGAAGCAACCAAACAAAAAACCAAAGTTAGCAGAAGGAAAGAAATCATAAAGATCAGATCAGAAATAAATGAAAAACAATTGAAACAATAGCAAAGATCAATAAAACTAAAAGCTGGTTCTTTGAGAGGATAAAGAAAATTGATAAACCATTATCCAGACTCATCAAGAAAAAAAGAGAGAAGACTCAGGTCAACAGAATTAGAAATGAAAAAGGAGAAGTAACAGCTGACACTGCAGAAGTACAAAGGATCATGAGAGATTACTGCAAGCAACTATATGCCAATATAATGGACAACATGGAAGAAATAGACAAATTCTTAGAAAAGCACAACCTTCAAAGACTGAACCAGAAAGAAATAGAAAATATGAACAGACCAATCACAAGTACTGATATTGAATCTGTGATTAAAAATCTTCCAACAAACAAAAGCCCAGGACCAGATGGCTTCACAGGTAAATTCTATCAAACGTTTAGAGATGAGCTAACACCTATCCTTCTCAAACTCTTCCAAAATATAGCAGAGGGAGGAACACTCCCAAACTCATTCTACAAGACCACCATCACCCTGATACCAAAACCAGACAAAGATGTCACAAAAAAGAAAACTACAGGCCAATATCACTGATGAACATAGATGCGAATAACCTCAACAAAATATTACCAAACAGAATCCAACAGCACATTAAAAGGATCATACACCATGATCAAGTAGGGTTTATCCCAGGAATGTAAGGATTCTTCAATATACACAAATCAATCAATGTGATACACCATATTAACAGATTGAAGGAGAAAAACCGTATGATCATCTCAATAAATGCAGAAAAAGCTTTTGACAAAATTCAACACCCATTTATGATAAAAACTCTCCAGAAAGTGGGCATAGAGGGAACCTACCTCAACATAATAAAGGCCATATATGACAGACCCACAGCCAACATCATTCTCAATGGTGAAAAACTGAAACCATTTCCTCTAAGATCAGGAACAAGACAAGGTTGCCCACTCTCACCACTCTTACTCAGTTTTGGAAGTTTTAGCCACAGCAATCAGAGAAGAAAAGGAAATAAAAGAAATCTAAATCAGGAAAGAAGAAATAAAACTGTCACTGTTTGCAGATGACATGATTCTATACATAGAGAATCCTAAACATGCTACCAGAAAACTACTAGAGCTAATCAATGACTTTGGTAGAGTAGCAGGATACAAAATTAGTGCACAGAAATCTCTTGCAGTCCTGTACACTAAGGATGAAAAGTCTGAAAGAGAAATTAAGGAAACACTCCCATTTACATTTGCAACAAAAAGAATAAAATACCAAGGAATAAACCTACCTAAGGAGACAAAAGACCTGTATGCAGAAAAGTGTAAGAAACTGATGAAAGAAATTAAAGATGATACAAACAGATGGAGATCAAAGATGATACAAACAGATGGAGAGACATACCATGTTCTTGGATTGGAAGAATCAACATTGTGGAAATGACTATACTACTCAAAGAAATCTACAGACTCAGTGCAATCACAATCCAACTACCAATGTCATTTTTCACAGAACTAGAACAAAAAATTTCACAGTTTGTATGGAAACACAAAAGACCCCAAAGAGCCGAAGGAATCTTGAGAAAGAAAAACGGAGCTGGAGCAATCAGGCTCCCTGAGTTCAGACTATACTACAAAGCTACAGTAATCAAGACAGTATGGTACTGACACAAGAAAGAAATATAGATCAGTGGAATAGGATAGAAACCCAGAGATAAATCCATGCACATATGGTCACCTTATCTTTTGTAAAGGAGGCAACAATATACAATGGAGAAAAGATAGTTTTTTCAACAAGTGGTGCTGGGAAAACTGGACAGCTACATGTAAAAGAATGAAATTAGAGCGCTCCCTAACACCATACACAAAAATAAACTCAAAATGGATTAAAGACCTAAATGTAATGCCAGAGACTATAAAACTCTTAGAGTAAAACATAGGTAGAAAACTCTATGACATAAATCACAGCAAGATCCTTTTTGACCCACCTCCTAGAGAAATGGAAATAAAAACAAAAATAAACAAATGGGACCTAATGAAACTTAAAAGGTTTTGCACAGCAAAGGAAACCTTAAGACCAAAAGACAGCCCTTTAGGTGGTTTTTTTTTTAATTTTTATTTATTTATTTTTGTCTGTGTTGGGTCTTCGTTGCTGCACGTGTGCTTTCTCTAGTTGCGGCGAGTGGGGTCTACTCTTCATTGCGTTGCGTGGGCTTCTCATTTCAGTGGCTTCCCTCATTGTGGAGAACGGGCTCTAGGTGCGTGGGCTTCAGTAGTTGTCAGACACGGGCTCAGTAGTTGTGGCTCACGGGCTGTAGAGCACAGGCTCAGTACTTGTGGCACACGAGCTTAGTTGCTCCATGGCATTGTGGGATCTTCCCGGCCCAGGGATCGAACCCGTGTTCCCTGCATTGGCAGGCAGATTCTCAAACACTGTGCCGCCGGGGAAGCCCTTTGTTGTATTTTTAATTTCATTTTTTGTGTTGTTCATCACAGTTTGTTCTATAGTTCTTCTAGGTCCTTATTAAACGTTTCTTCTGTTTTCTCCATTCTATTTCCAAGATTTTGGATCATCTGTTCTGTCATTACTCTGAATTCTTTTTTAGGTAGACTGCATATTTCCTCTTTATTTATTTCTTCTTATGGGTTTTTACCTTGCTCCTTCGTTTGCAACATATTTCTCTGTCTTCTCATTTTGTTTAACTTTCTGTGTTTGAGGTCTCCTCTCTGCCGGCTGTAGGGTCATAATTCCTCTTGCTTCTGGTGTCTTTCCCCATTGGATGAGGTTGTTCCAGTGGCTTGTGTAGGCTTCCTGGTGGGAGGGACTGGTGCCTGCAGTTTGGTGTGTGGCGCTTGACCTTTGGCCTCTTATGGGCAGAGCTGCATCAGGTTTTGTGTCTTAGGGTGTCTGTGGGCTTAATATGACTTTAGGCAGCCTGTCTGCTGATTGTTGGGTTTGTGTTCTTGTCTTGCTTGTTATTTGGCGTGTGTCATTCAGCACTGAAGCCTGCAGGCAGTTGAGTGGAACTGGTTCTTGGAGTTGAGATGGAGACCTCTGGGAGAGTTCTCACTGACTAACATTCCCTGGGGTCAGGAATTCTCTGGTGTTCCAGCATCCTGGACTTGGCACTCCTACCCCAGAGGCTCAAGCCCAACCCTGGCCTGGGAACCAAAACCCCACAAGCCACACAGCTTGGCAGAAACGGCAAAAAATGAAAAGGAAAAAAAGGGCATGATGTAAAACAGACATACAAAACCCAAGACAATAACAAAGACAAAATCTAGCAAACAATGACAACAACAATTAAAAATAGACAATCAAATGAACAGACAAACAGAACCCCAGACAAAGGTAAAAGCAAAACCGAAAAAACAGAAACAGACAAACAAAAAAACAAACACACACAAGATAAGAAACAAAAACAGAGAAAACAATAAACAAGAGAATAACCAGACAAACAAAAGAATCCCAAAATGAAATCAAATTATTAAAAACAAAACTAACAAAAACAAAAATATAAAACAAAACAAAAGCACAATGGCAACTGAAGGAAACGGCAAAGAAAACAGTACAAACACACAAAAAATATTTTTAAAAAGATTAAAAAAAGGTAAGAACAAATAGAACAAAGGGAAAAAAGGTAAAAACAAAATAGAACAAAGGAAATTAAAAAAACAGGAAAAAACACAGAACAACAAAAGAAGCAACATAGGCATAGAAATATAAAAAAATTAAAAGTATATAAAAAATTTAAAAAACTAAATGAAACTTTAAAAAGTAATAAAAAACAACAACAGAACAAGACAACACATAAAAAGAAATAGTAATAATTATATTTTCCTGGGGTTTCAGCTGTCAGTGTCCTTGCCCCCACCGTGAGTCACAGTCAACCTCCACCTCCCCAGGAAGCCCTCCAAAACCTCTAGGTAGGTCTCTGGTCCCTTTGTGGGCACTGTGGGGGCAGCTCAGACTCTGACCTGGCATAACTCCTGCATGTACTAGTCCCCAAAGTCCATAGCTGCTAGAGCTAGAGTGGTTTCAGTTTTGCGACCACCTGTTGTCCATTCAGATATTCCATAGATGCAAGATATTACCAAGCCCACTGTGGGGATTTAATCTGCAGCTTGTGCTACTGCATGGAAAAATTTTTGTTCCTCTTCCTAGTCGCCCCGCCCTGGGGCTCAGCTATGACCCCACCTCTGCGTGTGGGCCACCCACAGGACTCTGCTCCTGAGGCTGTCCTGGAGCACTCGGATCTGCCCTAGTGAGGACAGGGCACGGAGGTGGCATGAAATGCCTGGGTCCGGGGGCCCTGGCAGCAACAGGTGTGTGGGGAAGCCGGTGACCATGGGCATGAGAGATCTGGCCTTAATGGGAGGCTTTCCTAGCGCCTGACATCAGGTGTGAGAAGGTCAGCCCTGGTGGGGGCTTTTCTCAGTGCCTGGTGGCAGGCACGAGAAAGTTAGCCCTGGTGGGGGCTTCTCCTAGGGCCTGGCAGGGCTGGGGGCTGGCGTGTGGGGAGAGAGAGATTGCAATGGCAGCTCCACCCCCTGCGTATCACTCAAAAGTGGCGCCTTGCTTCTGTGGCAGTCTGGGTTTCCTACACAAGCATTCCTAGTTATGGATTTCCTCCCTCTGGTCCCCTCAGGCTGTCTCCTCACAGCCAACTGCAGTCCTCCCCCCGGGTTTGCTCTCCAATTCCCACGTTCCAGCTCTCAGCCTCTGTGTGCACTGGTGGACACACGTTCCGGTCTGGGGTGCACAGGGCTGTGGCACAGACTGTCTGTGCAGGTCTCACTCTGTCCTTTCTGCCACAGACTGGCCATTTCATCCTCCTCTTACAGCCTCAGATGCTCTCCTTCTGTCCCGACTGATTTCCCCATTGGTGAGGGGGCTTCCCCAGATGTGGGACCCTCTCCTCTGTTTCAGCTGCCCCCTAGGGGTGCAGATCCCTTACTGCTTCCTCTCTTCTTCTTTCTTCCTTCTTTCTTTTGTCCTACCTGGTTATGCGAGGATCTTTATTGTCCTTTCCATTGTCCAAGGTCTTCTGCTAATGTTCAGCCGGTGTTCTGTGAGAATTGTTCCATCTGTAGATGTATTCTTGATGCATTTGTGTTAAGATGACCTCCATGTCCTCCTCCTCCATCTCCATCTTGGTTTCTCTGCAATAGCAGTTTTGAGCAGCATTTCAGTGAACACTTATGGAGCTTCCATTAATACCATTTAGTAGACAAATGTTTATACCATTTCACAATGAAAATGTTTTTCTTTCTTGTTGTAAACAACAAAACAAAATCCCCAAGTCCTTCTTTGAGACTAATATTTCAAATATACTAGGACATACCATCTTGACTTTCAGTTATTTAAATGTGTGAACTGGAAGGCATTTTAGACTACCTATTCCTAACCATTTGGTTTCCATTTTACAGGGGGAGAACTGAGATCTGGAAAGATGTAACCTCAATCAGTATTATAGGTAGATGATTGTAGTGAAGGTTGGTTTATAAGAGGAGTTGGGGAATGGGTGTAAGGGGTGGGCTGTCTGCCACCTTGGGGGTTCCCCAGCTCAATAACTGGCATCCTGCCCCCTTCATCTTTCCCTGAACTTTTCTAAAGTTAATCCCCAGGCACTACTTTGTGGAAAGAGATTGTATTGTGTTGTAATAAATGTAATTTTATTTATTTAATCTGAGACAGAATTCAAGAGGTATGATGCTAAAAAGTGTCTCTCCTACACTGTCTTGTGCCTACCTTCTTCCCCTCCCTAGAGGCCACCAGTGTTTTCTGGGGTGTCCTTCCAGAGATATTCTGTATATTTACAAGCAGTTGTGTATGTGTGTATACATCCTATTTTAAAAACACAATGGTAGCCTTTAATTCACATATCCTCCACCTTGCCTTCTATACTTCAAAATATATCTTGGGGCTTCCCTGGTGGCGCAGTGGTTGAGAGTCCGCCTGCCGATGCAGGGGACATGGGTTCGTGCCCCGGTCCAGGAAGATCCCGCATCCCGTGGGGCGGCTGGGCTCGTGAGCCATGGCTGCTGAGCCTGTGCATCCAGAGCCTGTGCTCCGCAGTGGGAGAGGCCACAGCAGTGAGAGGCCCGCGTACCACACACACACACACACACACACACACACACACAAAATATACATATCTTGGATATTATTACACATTAAGTGCATAAAATCCTCACTTTTTTAATAACTGCACAGTATTCCATTATATGGGTATGTCATAATTTGTTTATTCAGCACTTTGCTAATAAGCATTCAAGCTGTAATCAATCTTTGAATATAGGCTTTGGAATCAAACAGCACTAGATTCAAATACTCACCATATGGCTGGCGTTGACAAAGGTTTTAACTTCTTGAAGTCTGAGTTTTCTCATTTGTAAAATAGGGATAATAATAACATCTGTCATTATTGGTGTGGAGAGTAAATGAGAGGAGGCATATAAAGCATCTAGCATACAGCCTAACACATACTAAGTGTTCAGTAAATAGTTCACTCCTTGCTCACAAGCCTTCCCCATACTCTCCATCTTCAATTCAATTGATGTTGGTTCAATTCAAGTCAATAGGTGTTTATTATGTGTTAGGAGGCTGGACCTCGGATGAACAAGAGAAGGACAGGTGTTCCTCAAGAAGTTTATAATTTCTTTGAGAAGACATAACATACCAAACAACCACAGATCACTGCTAAGTAGCAAAAACATGTATATATAAAATTGAATGCAATTTTGCTGTGGTGATGTGGAAAAGGAGAGATGAATGTGAGGGCCAGAGGAATCAATGAAGTTTTGCTGGTAGAGTTGTAACTTGAAAAGGGACTTAGCTAAGTGGAGAGGAGCCTATGAATTGGGCAGTGGTCGGCTGAAGGTTGTGAATTGGACAGTTTGGTTGTTACTCAATGTCTGGGTCTTTGCCCTCTGGAAGTCCCTGACCCAGCAGGTGGAGTGGAGTGGAAGGAAAGGAGGAGAGGAAAATACTGAGGACATTTAGAGAAAAGGGTATGGGACAGGGGGATGTCTGGACATTGGGCGACAGAATGAGGTGCCTACAAGTGGCTTGTGGCATAGCCCACCCAGCCTACACCACCTGCTCTTCCATGTCAGCAGCCAGGTACTTTTCCTAAGAGGTCCAAGAAGAGGGATAAAGGGCCTGAGAGCAGAAGTGGCAGCAGCTCTCAGCCTCTCACCCTGAGTCCCAAACAGGTCTGATGCTATGAGCCCCAGAAGAGGGAGAGACAACTGAGTGATAATAATCCCTTCTGTGTGTGGTACATTTGTAGTTTACATCTTAATTGATGTTTATCCTTGCAACAAAGACAGTTATGAAATAAAATACTCAGTTGAATCTCATTATGTGCCAACTTCTTTGATCACAACAAGTGGTGCGTTAAGGGGTTCTGGAAAATGAAAATTCAATGTGGTTTGTGTTAGTTAAGGAAAAGTTCATGGCAGGGAAGGGCTGTGTAGAGAACCATAGTCCCATTTTACAGTTGCAGAAAATGGAGAGCAGATTGAGGGCAAGTGAGTGGCCCAACGTCTCATATACTCAATATTTAGCAGAGCTGAGACTAGAAACCAGGTCTCCCAATTCCATGTTCCATGGGGGCAGAGATGTAGGAGCTCCCTGAAACTTGGAACAGTTTTTCCTAAACTTGATAGCAGCCTGAAACAAGTTGGGAGTCAAAAAGCTAAGGGGGACAGAAATAAGTGTCATGGAAGGAGGGATCTGGGCCATAGCTAAGGCCTGCTGGCTGGGATCAAGAAAGAGCACTGGACTGGGAGTCAGGAGAGCCAATTTCTGCTTCTGGCTCTGCTACTGTCTTTGTGACCTTGACAAGTCCCTTTCCCTTTCTGGGCCTTGATTTCTCCACTTAAACAATGAAAAAGCTGGACGTCCTAGAAACGTAGTGGTGCTTAGAACCAACGGTTTCTATAAACCAAAGAGGTCTTGGGTGCTTCCTGGCAAGGTGTCAGAGGTTATAAGGAATGGTGAGACAGTGAGTGTAAGAGAACAACTTCTCTGATGAAAATTGAAAACTGATCCTCCCTGATTTGAGAAAAGGTGAGTTTTGGAAATGATAGCTATCCCATGGTCTCTATCTTATCTCCTTGAAGAATTCCACCCAAGAGAGGCAAAGAGAGAGCATGTGTGCACAAGTGAGCAAGTACCTCAATGTGAAACTGAGATTTGGTGGGACAGATTATGATATGCTGAGTCAACATGCCTGGACATCTTTCCTGAATATTCTCTACTTTAATATCACTTTTATACGATCTTAGCTTTATTTTTTTTTAAAGGGAGTTCGTGTCTTATGGGAAAAGTACCACTGAGAGTCCTCCTTTCTTGGAGCCCTCTTGAGTGAGCACTGACTGACCCTGGAGCCAAACTGCCTGGGTAAGTCCTGGCTCCACCATTTACCAGCTCTGTGTCCTTAGGCAAGGCACTTAACCTCTCTGTGCCACTAGTTCGTCATGCGTAAGGGAGGATAACAAGAGTACTTACCAGTAGGGTTGCTAAGTGAGTTATATATACCTCAGAACAGTGTCTGGCACATAGTAAGTGCTTTTACTGGCACATATAAGCATTTGTTGTTCTTGTTATCTGTCTAGTAAGCTAATGTAACCCCAAGTGAGCCCAAGGGAGTTTAGCATTACTCATTCAGGAATTTTGGAGGTAAAGGTGCCTTCTCAAGATACCAGGCTTCTCTGATGTTGGTCATTCCCAAGACCAGATTAATACATTTAGAGGCTTGCAGCACTGTTTTTCCAACTGCTGAATTCTGAAACAATTCATTAAATTTATAACTTTTTCATTTTGGGGTGCTCTTGCTTCATTGATGCCCTAAACTCATACTTAGTCCACCTGTTGGGTAATCCTGCACTGGCCACATCAGCCTATAAGCTCCTCCTTAAATTCTGGAGGGAACCAATGACTGTGAGTGGTCTACACATACACATACAACAATTTTGAATCCAAACAGCTCTATCTACAACATGGTGCTCTGTGTCCTGCCTCCTAAGAGCTTATCCTGCCAAGCCCCTTGACCTCCTTGCCCATTGGGACCTCCCATCCTGTTACTTGGAAGGAGGGTTCATCTTTTGGGGTGGGGGAGGGGAGGACAAATACCAGCAAGTCCCAGTAAGGGCCCCCTATGGGAGGCTCTAAATATTAGCAAGTTAAAATTCTGGTGACCAGTTGGGATGACTGAGTACAGTCATAGTAGAGATGGGGAATGGTGAGGATCTCCTGCCTGCAGATGACTAGGAGACCATCCCCCCTTCCCTGAGCCCTGACTTCTCCAAGGATTTCAAATTAGTGATCCTGAAGATTTGGAATTACTATCATTATCTCTGTTACTCTTGACCAGGTTCTAATCATCCAAATGGTGAACGACAGGAAAGTTGTGTGTATTCCAAGAGCCACAGTGGTTTTTTGCTTTGACCTAGATTTTGCCTATGGAAAGACTAGCCAAAAGCAAGTTTTCCTTAAATCTTTGGGTCAACCAGCTGGAGGGACCTGGTGGCCAGGGTAAAGGAAGTTAGCAGGACCCCAAACAGGTTCATTTGCTGCTTTGCCCTGGGATGGCACCACTCACATTCAGGCTTAGCCAAGCCTGTGCACCCTGCTCCTCACAGTATATCTCAAACATGGAAGGCTCAGTGGAACCGGTCAGACCAGATGTTGAGAGCCTGCGGCTCTTAGGAAGAGAAAGACAGACAGCCAGAGGAGAGAATGGGGAAGGAACAAACCTATTGTCCTGACTCCTAACCCCTGGAAGCCTCCTCTTGGGCTCCAGGGTGTCACCAGTGAATACCTGCTCAAGGGGACCATGGCTTACCTGTGTCCCATGAAAGGATTTGGCCACATCTCCAGGCAGGACCAGCAACTTGCAGGCCATTCTCCAGACCATGGCTCAACAGAGAATAGCACAGGTCCTGGAACCCTCCTCCTTTTCATGGAATTTGTTTCAGCACTAACAGAAAAGATTTCTTTGGAATGGGAGGTCATAAAGAAGACCCTGAAGTTCAAGTCCCTTTTGCGTCATTTCTCCTTGTGCTGTGTGGTATAGGGTAAGGAACAGGATCTGACATCAGATAGACCAACATTAGAGTCCTGACTTTGCCATTTACCTAATCTGTAACCCATGGCCAAGTCATTTGGCCTCTCTGAGCCTCACTTTACCTATCTGTAAAATGGCGGGTGGGGGGGAGAGTAATAATCTCTCAGTCTTGCGATGAGGTTCAAATGAGAGGATGGATGTGACAGTCCTCTGAATACTGATTTGAGCCTTACATATGAATTATCATCATGGCTGCCAGGTACATAAGTTTATCTGTAGATTTGCACATGTACTCATGCATGTAGAGCTGGATTGAGGCATCACCAAAGACGCACATATGTATAAGCAACCACTTGTGTAAACAAAACTATACACATAATCATGACATAGGCAACTAAAAGCACATACCCATAGGCACACAGTTACACATTTATCTATATTGATAGCCTCTTTCTCTTTCTCTCACATATATATACACACACACAGGCAGATGTATATGTATCTATGTATGTTTTTACATGCATATGTACATATATGTACAGCCCCATAGCTCTACAGGTGAGCATACCATACCCTTCAGCTTCCCCCCAGACCATTCAGTTATCTAAGGGTCTGAGAAAGGTCCTGTTTGTTAATCCCCCCATTTCATACTGATAATGTCCCTTTTGCCCTTGCTGGGGCCCCTTCCTTGCTTCCATTTTGTTTGCAGATTAGCACAGCTACTGCCACAATTCAAGCGGTAGTATGTGGTATCCAGAGTATGCTCTGTGAATAGCACTCTATTCTGCGCAATATATTGATATCCATGTTTGACAGTTTTTTCATATTTATTTCAAAACACAGCTAATCTAGCCATGAAAATAGTCACTGGCTCACATGCCCTGAAGCTAAAAGAAATTAGCAACAAGCCTAATGAAACTTAGTCACAGAGCCTAAATGAGGCTGAATCAATCAGTCTCCCCTCTCCTGTCCTCTCCTTTCCCCTCCTCCTCCTCTTCTTCCCCTTCCCCTCCTCCTCCTTCGCTCTCTCTCTCCCTTCCCCGGGTCCTTCTCTCTCTCTCTCTCTCTCTCTCTCTCTCTCTCTCTCTCTCTCTCTGTCTCCGTAGTGGGGTAGAGGATGGTGTTTGCATGGAGTGTATTGGATTCAGAGAGATCCTGGGTTCATCAGGCTCTCCTCTTTGGGAGGAAGGAAGAGAAAGGAAAGGAGAAAAAAAGTTAGGGTTTTGGGGATTATAAACAGGAAGAACATAGCTGCGGAATTAAATGGGGTGACACCAAAAGGAGATGGATTCATGCCCACTTAGAGGCCAACTAGAAAGGCAAAGCACCTCAGCCTCCCCTTAATCACCTAGATGTGATCTAGTAAACTGTTT
The DNA here is from genome assembly GCF_025265405.1 of Mesoplodon densirostris. Lineage (NCBI taxonomy): Eukaryota > Metazoa > Chordata > Mammalia > Artiodactyla > Ziphiidae > Mesoplodon > Mesoplodon densirostris. The sequence continues at coordinate 75,501,984 of NC_082681.1, read as the reverse complement.
TGTTTGTGTGCAGGGTGGGAACACCAAGAAGTATCCCTAGTGAGAGAATTGAAAACTTAAGCTTGGTTAAAGAGCAAGATGGGTTCCCGGGAAGAGAGCAGGCCCAGGCCAGATGTGATGGGCCTCATTCCAGGTGGCCTAGCCATGCATGGCCCAGGGTGAGGAGAGCTTTACGCAGGGCTATCAGATCATTTATTTTCCAAACTGGGATACTTTTAAGAATGAAAGCGGACACCATTAATAATATTAATTATTATGAATAATAATAGTTCCCATTTCAACAGCCTGGTGGGACAACAGGCATAAACTAGGATTGTCCCAGGCAGACCAAAATGTATTTTCATTCTAAGTTTAGGCCATATTGCTCTAGTTTTCCAGGAAAGGGCAAACTGTAAGGGCTCCTCACAAGTATGACTTGAATAATGTGTGTGAGGGGGGCGGTTGGGTAGTGGGGAGCAAGGCAGGGAGATTCATCCTTGAGACTAAGGATTGTTTATTCTGAACATGAATTCCTTTTCTTGCTGTCGTCCATAAATATATAATGGAACTCTTTCCCAAGTATGTTATTTCCTGGTCAGCTTCAGAAGAGGAGAAATTGTATGTTTGTGTGTGTGTGTGCAATTTTGTGTACTGTGTGTATGTATTTGTATCAAAGTTTTTAAAGTATGTACGAGTGGGAGTGGGAATATGAGTATATGTAATTGTGTGTAACTATGGGCACGTACATGTGTATGGACGTGTGAGTGTATGAACATGGATGTGGTGAGGATAAATGAGGGTGTGTGTGCATGTGTGTGTGTGTGTGTGTGTGCACATGAGCACCAGACCTGACCCCCTGATTCATTAAGTTGTGAACTTTTTAACTTCCAGAGAGCAATCACATAGACCACCACCTCATTTTACACATGAGGAAACTGAGGCATGTGTAATGAGACTTACTATTTTCTTGTCAGTGGTTGGGGGTAGATTAGCGACAGTCACAAAATCCTGATTGGGAGCCAACTGCCAATCCATGCATTGGAGTAAAACCTAGCTATTTCTTTAAGGTTTCTGAAAACAACAGGCGTTTGGCAAGTGTGGGAAGAAGCAGCTTGAGAGTAAGCGTGAGGTGCCTGTAAGGCTAGATTTGAATGCAAGGGGAAGATTTGACAGATGGCCAGTTCTCTAAGCCTGCCTCCCTGAAGGAACTTTTCAAGTAATAGAAACTTTCCAGTGTTTTGAGCATCACACAAAGCCTCCCAGTTCCAAACATACAACCTACAGATGAGGTTTGCCTTGGAGACAAACCTGGATAGTAAAGACCCACTAGAGGCCTTCACAGGATGTGGGCCAGACATAGGCTGAAAGTATCCCCAGACCGAGCAATAAGACAGGAAAGCCTCTCCCCTTCTAATCTCTGACCTTTCAGCTCCTGCCCTCATCACTTTGGGCTCTGGGCAAAGGAAATGGCTGGAGAGGCCCCAGGAGTGTTAGGGTCAGCTGTTGAAATGGGGATTTGTGCCCCCAGGAGAAGGATGGGTGACTCTCTCATGAGCTCTAGCATGTTCTATCTGTGGCTGAGGAGTTACCTGTGCAAGTTAGCAAGTGCAAGCTGTGCATTAGCCCAGTGCTGATGAAGCCAAACCCCAAACCGTGATTCAGTCCTCACCTGGACAAAGCCAGCTTTCTTGAACCTCTGTTCAGGCTGCATACATTTGCCTGACCAGTCAAACAAAGGATGAAGCAAAAGAGTATGGGGCGCTGCAGCACAACTGAGAAAACAACCCAGGTCTCATGTTGTGATATGCCAGTTCAGACTCAGTCAATATTTATTGAGCATTTACTATACACCTAGTACGACGCTGAACTTTTACATGTATTAATTATCTCCTTGAACCTTCACAAGAGCCCTGTGAAGTAGGATTCATCTCAGTAAGAAATTCCAGAGGTAAAGTAGCTTGCTTAAAGTAAAACAGCTAGTAATAGGGGAATCAGAATTCAAACACAACTCTGCTTGACTAATGGTATGAAATCCATTTACATTTAAAATAAATTATTGAGAACCCACTGCACACCAGGCACTATGCTAATATTTTTTCCATGCGTTATCTCACTTAATTCTCAAAATAGCCCTATGGGGAGGATACTCCTCCCTTTTTTTACAGATAAGGGTATTGAGGAATAGAAATGCTAGGTCATCCAAGGTCTAGTGCTAGTATAGCACTAGTATAGCCTCTTGACTCCCAAGCCTAGGGTGTTTTCCCTGATCCACTGTGGATATCAGATTCCCCATCTACACGATTCCTAAAGCTCCTTCCAACTTTGACATTCTAGTGGTCAGCAACTCTATGGTAACCCTTCCCCACAAACTCAAGCAGCCTTGAGTCACTTTGCTGTGTTCCCCTGTCATGATCCCCTTCCCTCTAGGGAAGAGTGAGCAAGTGGCCCCCAATCAGCTTAGTCTGTTGGCCTGGAGTTCTAACTTAGCTACTGCACTGCTGACCCCAAGTACCAAGTGAGGTACTTTCCGTATCAACCTCTAGAAGCTGCTCTGGGCTCTAAGCCTGGGCCCTGTAATTCTTTCCCTCTGTGAGAAACAGGAAATATCTTCTTAAATTGGCAAATGAGAAAATCCTGCAAAATGGGCCCAGAGAAGCTCCCTCCATGCCTTATGTGACTATGTCTGTGTCTGTGTGCCCATTTCTCTGGGTTTATGGTACAGTTAAGAGTTGCAGACAGAGGTCAACCTTTTAAAAAAACTTTTTTTAGTGACACATAGTTGATGTATAATATTATATAAGTTTCAGGTGTACAACATAGTGACTCAATTTTTAAAGGCTATACTACGTTTACAGTTATTATAAAATATTGGCTATATTCCCTGTGTTGTACAATACATCCCTGTAGCTTATTTTTACTTATTTATTTACTTATTTTTATACATAGTCGTTTTTACCTCTTAATTCCTTACCCCTCTCTTGCCCCTCCCCCTTCCTTCCATCCACTGGTGACCACTAGTTCGTTCTCTACATCTGTGAGTTTCTTTTTTGTTATATTCACTAGTTCGTTGTATGTTTTAGATTCCACATATAAGTGATATCATACAGTACTTGTCTTTCTCTATCTGACTTAATTTCACTAAACATAATACCCTCTAAGTCCATCCACGTTGTTGCAAATGGCAAAATTTCATTCTTTTTTATGGCTGAGTAGTATTCCATTGTGTGTGCACGCGTGTGTGTGTGTGTATGTATACCACATCTTTTTCCATTCATTTGTTGATGGACACTTAGCTTGCTTCTATATCTTGGCTATTGTAAATAATGCTGCAGTGAACATTGAGGTGCATGTATCTTTTCAATTTAGTGTTTTCATTTTCTTCAGATATATATCCAGGAGTGGAATGCTGGATCACATAGTAGTTCTATTTTAGTTTTTTGAGAAACCTCCATACTGTTTTCCACAGTGGCTGTACCAATTTACATTCCCACCAACAGTGTACAAGGGTTCCTTTTTCTCCACGTCCTCACCAACATTTGTTATTTGGGTTCTTTTTGATGATAGCCATTCTGACAGGTGTGAGGTTATGTCTCATTGTGGTGTTTTTGTTTGTTTGTTTGTTTGTTTGCGGTATGCAGGCCTCTCACCGCTGTGGCCTCTCCCGTTGCGGAGCACAGGCTCCGGATGCGCAGGCTCAGCGGCCATGGCTCACGGGCCCAGCCGCTCTGCGGCATGTGGGATCTTCCCAGACTGGGGCACAAACCCGTGTCCCCTGCATCGGCAGGCAGACTTTCAACCACTGTGCCACCAGGGAAGCCCTCATTGTGGTTTTAATTTGAATTTCTCTCATGATTAATGATGTTGAGCATCTTTTCGTGTGCCTGTTGGCCGTCTGTATATCTTCTTGGAAAAATGTCCATTCAGGTCTTCTGCCCATCTTTTAATCAGATTGTTTGTTTTTTTGATGTTTAGTTATATGAACTGTTTTTATATTTTGGATATTAACCCACACAGATCAACCTTGATTCTGCATTGTCCACAGCCCTTGGTAGGCTGAGATGAATATTTCCTTCCCCACTACTCCATCAGACCTTTTCCTCTTGGAAGCTGATGATAAATTTTCCATCCTTTTCTCAACCCTTGAGCAGAAGAAGGCAGTTTGGCTCACAGAGTGATATTAGTCAAGGTCTGGTGGAGGTGGTACTGATCTACACAATCAGAGACTACCTGGATGTGCCTGGTGGCCAGGGTCTGGCATGAGCCAAGTTGACTGTGGAGGCAACATCTGGGGAGGGGAGTTTCCCTAGGAGGGCCCTGAGCAGCACTTGGGAAATTACTATGGGTGGAGGGGCTGTGGTTCAGATACCTTCCCATTCCCCTTCTTTCATCTTGATGCTCTCTCTCTTCCTTCTCTATACTACCTCCTTCTTGAAACCTTGCTTTCCTGACACCATATCCTGCCCCTCACTCCTTCACCCTTGTTATTTGTTACAGGGAAAGGAGCACTCTGAAAGGAATCAGAAAACATGGGTTCTACTACTATCTGCAAATTTCACCACTATCTCCCTGTTGACTTTGAACAATGTACTTTATTGCCCTGAACCTCAGTTCTGTCATTTGTAGAACAGGAAAAAAACAAACTGTTTTTCAAGGTTTGACTCAGGATTTAAATGAAAAATATGTATGCAAAAACATCTAGGACATTTCTGTTGCTTATTTTGAGGATAGAATGAGAGAATAAACTGGAAATATTTGGAGAGCTCTAAAGTGCTATTTGCACAGGAGGAGTTGTTATTGTTAATACCCTCTATTCCCTGACTGCCTTGCCATACACATACATTCAAAGTTACCCAGCTTGGCTAATGTCCTGTCCCCCTCCGATGTTTGCTCGAAGACTAGGTAGTCATCTGTTCCTGGAATCTCTATGTCTTTGGCAGAGAATCACAGTGTTCGCACAGGGTCCTCTTTCTTCTCCCAGGGACAAACTTAGCTGGGCTTTTCTGCACCGAAATGCTTTCTCATCTCACCCGTAAGAGTAGTGGCAATCTCAAGTCAATGCAAACCAGTAGGATGCAGCTTGTCTCAGGATGTTATTGTTAGCCAGTTATTGCAGATGAGGAAACTGAAGCTCAGAGGAGTGAAGTAAAGGGCACGTAGATGATAATTGTCAAGTTTTAAGTTGTGTGTGTGTGTGTGAGTGTGTGTGTGTGTGTGTGTGTGTTGAGGTGGGTAGGAAGTTCATCTGGAAGCATATGAGAGGTGAGAAGTCTGGATTAGCTATTAAGATAACCATCAGTCTCCAGGAATCAAATAAAACCAGGCAGCAATCCTAAAAAAGGTTAAGCAGTGCACCAAAAAGATACTGACTGTGCACTGCCTTTTCGTCTCTTTCTCTATTTGGCTTGGGTTCTTACAACAAGACTTATTTTATTTCACTATATATATCACATTTGCTAGGTGCTATGATCAGAGGGTCAAGGGGAGCTAGAGAACGAAGTCTCATGTTTCATGTCTGTATGAACAGACATACAATTGAGTACAGTGATTTATAAAGAATGATGTAGTGATCCCGGCACCTAACACAATGCACTATATATAGTAAGTGTGTGATAAATGTGTATTGAAAGAAATGAGGGCCAAAGGTAGGAGACCATGGGCATGTTTGGGGGAAAGGTTAATGCATTGTGGGCATGTTTCATGCCTGTCACTTCAGTATCCACCGCTGACGTCTCAGGCCTTATTTGCAAGGCTACTTTAAAGGTGTGATGTATTTGGATTTGTTTTCCAAATCATTGTTCTTAACAGCCACGGTCGTTGGAGTTTTCGGCTTTTCCTTTGACTGCTGACCATGCCCCCCTGCCTAAGAAATCCCACAGGAAACCCCTGAGCTTCACTTTGCTCTTGGACAGCTGGCAAATGTCTCTCCCATTTCCTTGCCCTATCTATGGCCTCAGATTTTAGTTGTGGAGGCCAAGATTCTACACACACCCTGCCTTCTTCCCCTGGGACCAATCAGGTTTCTCAATTCCAGAGTAGAGGTACACTCTCACCCATCCTCTGGCCGGCCTAGTCTGGAATTCCCAAAGATGGTTTACCTTGTCTGCACTCCAGGGGCAGCTGGACAGGGTAAATTTCCTAGGCATCTTCCCTGTCCTTCCTTGGGCAGCCTGGCCTCCCCACCCCCAGTTTCCAGACTCAACCTAAGTCAGTTCTCTGCTTTCTTTCCCCTTTGTGAGAAAAGTTGACAGGGGGGATAGGATTCTCTCTTGTCAGCTCAGTGACACCTTTGGATGGAGCAAGCAGATTGCATCCCAGGTTCAAGTGGATTCTGACATATAATTATCTAGGGATTGGTATTTTAAGCTTGCCTACCTCTCATACAAAGACCAGATTACTGGTGAGGTAAACCTGCAGCAGAAAAAATTAATCTAGAAGAAAGAACCTCTCAACTTTGAGAATTCTAAGACATTGTTACAGGTACAGTTCTCCCTAATGCCTTGGATTCAGCCTCCTGCCTCCAGTCATGACAGAGAAATGAAGGTCTCTGTCTATTTTCTTAGTGTCTGAAGTTCAGATTTTGGCCTGGGGCCCGGATGAAGATGAGGATGACAGAATGACAGAGTTACCTAACTGCAATAGAGAATGCATTCCTCCCCACCCGGTCCTGCCCCAACATGTAATTGAATACCTCTCCCTTTGCCACCCCTCAATAAGCTTTTGCCCTTCTCATCCTAAATAAGGTTATTAAGTTATTGACTTAGTTATTCAAATAAAAGTTTCAGTGTTCAAGAGACCATAGGTATATCCTTTAGGTCTGAACACGTGGTCAATTTCAATCTTTGTGAGTTTTCAGAGAGGCCCACAAACTCCCCATGTGAAATGCCCAGACCTGAGTCATGTGAAGGTAGTTGCATGATAAAGGCTTTTTGGATGGTGACACTGATAATCATGATAAAGTACTTGGTCCAAACTTGACTTATATTCATAGAAGGTCGGGGCTAGAAGATCCACAACAGTCATCTAGTCCAGTGGTTCCTAACTCCGGCTGACCATCAAAATTATCTAGGGAATGTGTTAAAAATACAGCTTCTCTGGGGCCCATGATAAATCTACTGAATCAGAGTTTCTGAGGTGGGGCCCCAAAGCCTGTATTGTATTTTAAATAATCTCATCAGGTGATTCTGATAATAGGCCAGGTTTGGGAATTGCTTGGTTGAATCCTTTGATTTTTGTTTTTAGATGCTGAATTGAGGCTCAGAGGGTCAGTGGCTTACAGCAAAGTGACCAGACAGGAAAATAAGGACAGAGCCCCTCTGCCTTGGTTCTTACCATCCCCTCTTTGCATAGAACACACATATTACTCTTCTGCATCCTGCCATTACTTATCTTTCTGTGTCTCTGGAATTATGCATACTTTGACTCTGGGGCCAAGTCAGATCCATCTCTGAAGCTCCAAGTCCTTGAGTTTTATGCTTGAAGCCAGACTCTCAAATTGCTGCACATTCTTAGTCTCTGCACCTTCATTTTTCCAGGGATAAAAGGTTGGTGCAGGAGCCACAGTGACCCCTTCCTTCAGAAAGCAGGGACGGCTGCAAAGTTTCAAGTGTGTGTGCTGCCAGAAATCTGTCCAGAGCTGTGTGGGAGCTGGGAGCCCAGTTCTTGTGCTGAGGGAGCCGGAATGTCTAGTGGCAGCAGGTTACCTAAAGCTCGGGCTGGAGCTAAGTGTCTGTTTATCTCGGGGAATTTTGGCCTTATTCCCAACACACTATCGCCGGCAGCAGCCTTAAGTGCAAGGGTAATGACATGCTTTGAAAAATGCCTCAAATGTCAATTACCCAGCATTGAGGCAAACCCTGGGAGGTGTTCCTTCATGTCCACATCTTAAGCTGTGCTTATCACTCTCACAGCACTGTTTCACCCTTTCTAAGTCTGCAGGGCTGCCCACATCTTTGGCCTGCTGTTCTTCAGGGCCAGGGTAAGAAGTTGAATGGAAAGATGGCTGGTGGAGGGCAAGGCAGGGCTGACTTGTAGTTCTCATTTTTGTTCACTGAGATGAGCTCAGTGTCAGGCTAGGTAGGGGAGTATGGTAGAAGGAGCACTGACTGTCATTAGACCTGGGTTCTAGCCTCACCACTGCTATGTTCACTTGATATGACTGGGGAGTAGGCCCTCACCCCTCTAAGCCTCAGTTTCCCCAACCACACAATAAGGAGTTTGGACTCAGAGCCTTTCACTTTTGATTGAATGCTGCTAACTTAAGAGCCAAGCTGTAGGGTCAAGGGAGAGGGCACCTAATGGGTGATGCTCATTCCCTGACCCCATGGTACCCTATTCATCTCACATCTTGAGTTCATTCTTGGAGAAGATGTGTTATTACCCCAGGTTCAAGATCTAACCTCCAGAGCAATTTGCATAACATGTTCATGCCCTACTGTGCTGGCTTCATTGGGCCTCAGCTGGGTGATATCTCAGTGCAGCCTGGCTCCACTGCACTCTGAATGTTTCAGCTTCTTGAAGGCAGCCAGGTGCAACAGAAAACTGCTTTTCCCACTGGATGTGAGAGCCTGAGGACATAGCTAACTTCGCTTTTCAGGATCCCCTCCCTGGCTCTCTTTTGCATAATCTACATTTATGGGACTTTTTTAGCACATTGACTCCCTTAGCCGTACACCCCTCTCACTAGGTCACCTGCTGGCACCAGCTCAGTGCCAGCAGCTTGTGGTTTCTCTGACTGGAAAGGACTTGATCATCTTGTTGTGGGGAACTCTTCTTTTTGGCAGTTTTACTCTGGGGTTTCTCCTCTGCCTAACCTTTCTCCTCCCAATAACCCTCCCTCCCTCCTCCTCCTCCCCACCCTCCACCTTAATCCTCAAGGGATAATAGGATGGTCTTTGTCTTGGAACAGGGCACTATGGCCTACCAGGAAGGCCCACACTTCCTTTACCACCAGTTACAGTAACAAGGGCTACCTTGGGAAACTTTAGTATCTCCCAAAGCCATAATTAATAAATCGATAATCTAAGTAAAACTCATGGACTTGCTATGCAAGCAAGCATCAAAACAAGTCCTTTAGTCACCTCCTTCCAGCCAAATTACTTTCCTTATGCCCTTCCTATTGAGAAATTATGGACGCCCCATTGCACGCCTCAGGGTCTAACACAAGGCCTGCCTGGCATATAATAGATACTAAAGAAATATTTGTTGAATGAATAATGACTGAACAAATGAAGACTAAGCAGACCGAAAAACCAAAGGAAATAGTGCTAGCTGAGTCAGGAGACCTGGATCAGCCGCTAACTCATCTTTTAACCTTGGGCATATTCCTTCCTCTCTCTGGGTCTTAAGTCTCTCCCTCTATAGAATTGGATGCTGAACTCAGTGGTTCCTTAGGGAATCTTCCATTTCTGGCAGGTTAAGGCTCTGTGATCTGAACTCTAATACCAAATGCCCACCCCCTCCACTCCAAGAAATGAAAGAAACTTCCATCTAGTTATCAGAGAGTATTTGGCTCATGCTAATGCGAAAAAAAGAACTAAACTCTGGATTTTGGACCAACCAATTTCAGAGAAGGCACTGCCTCCCTCCCTGACAATAGGGATTACTGATTAGATCTCACTTCTACGAGTGAAAGTCACAACATTCAAGGTCCCCCACTTTTTGCCCCTTCTACACTGTCTTTGATGGCCCACGAGAAGTAAGTTGCACAAATGGTATCCCCTCGGCTCTAGTGGTGGTTGGGGTGGACAGGTTCCTGAAGACCTGGGAGTCTTGGTCATGACAGAATAAATCCTTGTCTTGGTTTTGAAAGTCTCATTCAGCCATAAAATATATATAGCCATAAAATATATCCCTGCCTGGGATTAAAGGAAACCAGGCAGAAAACTGGAAAAAGTAGAATCTCTCTTAGTTAGTCTTTCCTTTCTTGTCCCTCTGGATTGGGTTTCCATAGAGCTCTGTGGATGAAGCACATGCTCTTGAAAGATGCTGTTTATTAAGGATAACCTTTAAGAAACCTTCCAATCCCTGACATCTATGATTCTGATTCCAAATATGTAACCAGTAGAAAGGCAGTTTGTTTTGCGCATATGCTTTGAGTGTGATGAGTCAGGTTGGAGTTGGGGTTAGACAGTGGGTATGTGGGTATGTGGTGAGTTTCAGAGGGGAGGTAGAGACAGTTTTCTGAGGAAAGGCAAAGCATGTTCATTGGACAAAGAATGTATGCAGCCTAAAAAGTGTAATCAATAAATTGAAAAGCTGAGCACCCATACCTCCCACCTTCCCTCGTATATACAGTTAGGCTCCATGATCAAAGATCAGATTTAGGCTGCGTAATATCTAAGGTAACTTCCCGTTCTGCTGTTCATTCTATGACTCTATGAGATTATTCAGACTTGCAATGCACTTTGCCAATGACACCTATTATTTTCAATGTTTTATTCCAGGCAAGGAACAAATGACCATGTCACATGGCTAGACTTTGGTAGGCTTGACTATAAATTGACATGGAAAGTAAATGGTTAGTGATGGGGGGATAAGCTATGAGGCAAGGAGAACTCTGGATCCTCAGGGCCCAGTAGCTCAAGAAGGGATTATAAAGGAAGTGTGTGAATGTGTATGAGGGGGAATTTCTCATAGTGATATGCCTATTTGCATTGAAATGTCATCCCCCTGGGGGTTCCGCACCTGTCATGGGACAAATGGAGAATGTGACACTTAAATGTGCCACGCTGATCAAATGCTTTTGGTGTACTTGAGCCTCCCTGGGGTTATAAGTAGGAGAGAATGAGCCTGGATTCAAGTATGTCATGCTCTGTCAGAAAGAGGAGGGATGCATTACCATTAGTAAGGGGCTTGGAGGAGCCCATAGTTGGGAAAAGGGCTAAAGGAGGCCCTCTATTTGAAGAAGGGAAAAGTCAATGTCTTTGTCCGCTGTTAGAGCACAATTTGAGCTAAATGACTAGCAGCAGGTTGGTCCTTGACCCCCTTGGATCATGGTAAAATGACCAGAATGGAGTTGGCAAGCCCCCTAGGCATCCCCCACGCTGGACATGCATTGAAGCTGGGCCAGCCAGTTCCTACCACCTTTCCAACTACCGGTCAGCTCTCTTCCCTGAAGCATTACCACCACTACTCTCAGCAGAGTGGATTTGAGAACTAGCCTGGAGGGGGCAGGCCTTCTCTTTTGTCCCACTGGGGGCAGTCTTATAGCTCCTGCTCTAGGAAAGAAGAACAGGGACATGCCCATAATTCAGGTACCATTTTGGACCAGGGAGCAAGCAATGAGCAATACAGAAGGGTAGAGGCCTAGAACATGTGGAGACCTCTAGATTTATCTAGTACAGTGTTTTTCAAAGTGTGCATTATACCCCATTAGTGGGTCATGAAATTAATTTAGTAAGTTCACATTCTGCATTTTAAAAAAATACAGTGCATTAGAAAATGGCAGTTTGTCACACAGAGTAGGAGTAATTACTGTTTAAGAAATTTGTTTAAGGTATATGTAAATATCATATGTATATTTTAAAATATAGATTAGTTATAGATATATATACGTTTTACATCCTGACACAAATGTGACATATACATATATAGGTATGTGTAATACATATATATTTTGCACATATAAATATATACAGTTCTTCTTTCATTGACGCTCATATGGTATAGTTTCAATTGTCCTCACTCTACTCTCCTCTAGACATATTCCAGTTGGTCTTTGAGTGTGGGGCCCTGGAATCACAGCATTCCTCCAGGCATAGTCTGCTTAGAGCAGAAGAAATCACAACTATCTCTTCCTTCGTTCTGATCAGTACATTTTGGACAACTCAGTTCAAGATTTCCAATAAGGCAGCACATCACAATTTTGATACCTATTAAACTTATTGTTGTCTAAAACTCCTAGGTATCTCTCACATATGTTTCTATTAAGCCATAGCTCCTTCATTCTATAATTGTGCAGGTTTCTTCTTACTCCAAGTATATTAACTGTCATTTATCTCTATTACAGTATACCTTTCACCTTGACTCACGTTTTTTGAATCCACTTACATATCTCATCCCTGACCATCTTCATGTATATAAATTTTGTTTCGTTGGCCTGGAGAGAATTACATTTAAACCCCACATAGCTCTTGCTCAGCAGGTCATGTTTATTTTTTTCCAGACCATTCCTTTTACTGTTCATCTATCCTTTCTCTGTCTGGCTGCCATGATGCCCCAACTCCAGCCAACTCGGTGTCCTCACTGTTTTCCTCCCTGTACCTCAAACATACTTCTGACTCTGGGTTTTTGACTACACTAAACCCTCATCTTCTGATACCCTCCTTGCTCCAATTCATCTTTCATGACCTAGCTTAAGTCACTATATCTTCCATGACACTTTATTCAATAGCTTTAAATCACATCGATCTATCCTATGAATTTCTAAATTTCTATTGCATTTCCTGTCTATTGCATTACACTTATTATATAAGAATATATATGTATGTATGCATTTGTGTGTGTATATGTAAATTAATATCTTGTTGCCCGCACTGGAGTTGTATTACTAAGTCATACAAGTGAGGACTCAAAAACTAGACTGCCTAGGTTCAAATCCAGTTTTACAATTTACTAGTTGTATATCCTTGTGCAAATTACTTAATCTCTCTCTGTATCTCAGTTTCCTCAAAATCAGGATAATAAACGTATGCTTTGGATAGGGTTGCTTGGTGGTTTAAGTGAATTAATCTATATGAAGTACTTAGAACAGTGTCTGGCACATATAATGATAGTTAATAAATATTAGTTAGTAAATATTAGTTAATAAATATTTATTAACTATCATTATGATTATGTATGATATGTTTTCACATATGTTATCTTGTGATCTGGGAGGAGGTTAGAGTGAGAATTGTCATCTCCATTTTACAGATGAATAACTAAAGCTTGAGAGGTTAAGTGACTTGTTGAAGGTCATACAGCAAATGAACTGTCTTAGGGTTATTGGGGGATTAATTATAAAAGTAGAATAGAAAATGCTAAGGGCCATGAGAGAGGGGAACAAAAGGCCTCAGGGAATTTAAAAGTTCTTCTGGCTGGGGGAGTAGGGAAGGCTTGCTGGTGGTGATGAGGAAGCAATGAGGAATGGATGGGGTAGTATTGGCCTTGATAAGAGTCTGTCAGCCCATTCCAGGCAGAGGGAGCCCAAGTGGGGTGGGGGGTAGTGGAAGAGGTGAAATGTTGTTCCTCCTACGTTATACTGCTGGTAGAGAAGACCTGGATCAGGAGGAGAATGAACCTGAAGAGGAGACATCAGGTCATGGCAGCCATGTGGGGAGCAGACAGGAGTAGTTCTATGGCACAGGTTGGAGTGTACTGTGTGGGAGAGGAACAAGGAGAGCCTGCAGTGGCAAGCCAAGGCTCTGGATCTGTATTCCAAAATATCAACTCACAAAATCCATGAATATCTGGCTACGGCACTGGGCTCTTACAATCCTTGATTGATTAACCCTGGCAACTTTATCAGATGAGCCAACTGGCCTCTTGTGAAAGATATGCACTGAACTGATCAGTTCCGTGTTAAGCTGTAGGGGACTGAGGAGAAAGAGGAAGCAAGATCTCTTTCCCAAGAAGCTTTCAGTCTATGTAATTGACTTACTTGTGAGTTGTGGTTGTTGCATGGTGAAATTGTTATTGAATGGATTGTGTTCTGTAGTTGTCGTTCATGAGTAGGGCTATGGGGGAGAGGCAGGAAATGGATGAAGAAACTGCCAGGAGGTATGAGAACACTGGCTGGGAAAGGAGGTACAGATTGCAGGTGGAAGAAGACACTTTGCTCCCTTCCCAACTGGGCAGCAAGCCATTCTTAGAGTCCAATGTGTGGGCTGAGAATCTTGGCCAGGCTCAAGCTTGGAAAACAGTGACTTGAAATATGAATTACCATGTACACTTCTACCTCGGTTCCCTGGGCCTTTGTCTTCTCAGTGGGGAGATAATAAGAATGAAGAAGAGAATGCAGTTGAAGTGGTTTAAGCTCCTTAGGATGTTACTGCAGACACATTTGAGCTGTCATTATTATGAGATGGGAAATCTAGATGTCAAATTAAGATCATTATCACTACTACTACTACTGCAAATAATATTAATAAACTTGTATGTGATGCTATCAACGGGAGCCTGCACTTAGGCACTGCCTCTACCTAGTGGGTTCACAATTGAGGAGGACCTGAGGACAGTTTGCAGACCTTCCAATTTGAGCTCAGGATAGGTAGGTACCTGAGACCAGCCCTTCCCAGTGGGCTGGGTTAGCAGTGCTTTTTTGCATCCCCTGCGGGCCAAGGCTTGACCACACACAGCAGTAGCAAATCATCCCCCACTCCCTTCTCCTGCCTGGTAAATTCCTAGAATGTTGAAGAAGTTGGAAGGACACTTAGAAATCCAACTCTTTTTTTATACTGGTGGAGATATGGGAGCACAGAGAAAGACATGGACTTGACCAGGGACACACAGTAAAGCAGTGGCAGAAACATGGCCTTGACTTAGATCTCCTGGCTCACATAGGCCAGTGTGTGCTTTCCACAGCATCCATCTCTTGCTACTTCCTCTCTCTCTACCTCCACCAACTCCCAGTCACTTGACCTGTTACCTAAGTTGGCATCAGACTGAGACTATGGGCTTCTTCCAGAGCAGTGGTTCTCTTCAAAATCCCTTGGGGAGCTTTAAAAAATGCTGATGGGCTGGCCCTACCCCAGACCAATTGAATCAGCATCTCTGGGGGCTGGGGCAGCATTTTAAAAAGCTCTCTAGATGATTCTAATTTACAGTCAAGATTTTTTAAAGAACTTGCTCTACAGAAAACGAACCTTACATCTGTGAGACTTGAAGGACAGACTCCCAACAAATCAGGCTTCCCAGCCTCTGCTCAATTGACTCTCGGTCACCCTGCACCTCACCAAAACCCTGAACCCTGGTATGTGGAGGGCCTAGAAGTCTGAGTTTCAGGATCAGTGATACTGTCCTGAGCCCCACTGACCCTTTTGTCATTACCTTTCCCCTTGTGCTAGATCAGAACTATTTTACTTCCAGCCTTCTTACTCTTTCTTTACCTATCACAAAGGCTTATGAAGAGACTGTCTGCCACCAGTGAGAAGCCCACAAACAATCTGACCCAGTTTCTGACTTTTCTTGGAAGCCTCCCACACAAGGCATGTTTCTTCTCTGGCTCCCTCCCAGGGACTCATGCTATCTAGAATATCCTTCAGCTTCCACCCCATCTATCAATACTTACAGTTCTCACACATAGAGCGTGCTTCCTATGCACCAGAGACTCAGGAAGAGTTAGCACAGAGGAGGGAGAAGAGAGACACTGGTCACTGGGACTCCTGATGCCTGTTCATCTCTGCCTGCTGTCTTGCCGGCTGTGGGCCCATAGTTGTGTGTAAGCTTGACTTGCCCAGGGATGAGGGGGTAGATATGTGTATCTTTTCCCACACCACCAAATGGACTTTCTTTTTTTTTTAGAAAAGTAAGATTTATTGAAATATTCTAGTAAAAAATACATTAGTAATACTGAATAAACAGAACATCCTTTTCAACATACTATATACACCTATCTTTAAATAATCAGTCTGGAAGGGATTATCAATAATTTTTTGGCAACATAGGCACTTTGCTATGTTGTTGTCTTTTGATGTCCTCCTTTGGTCAGATTTCTGCTCCTTCTTCTACCTCCTACCACCTATGGCTTAGTGCCCAAGAATGTGATTGTTAAATCTCCTGGACTGGTGTTCTGTGGACTTTTTAAATGTAAAATCAAAGCTACAGCAATAAAGAAATCCCTCTGGGCCAGTGTTGTGGGAGAATAGCTTATCCTGTTCACTTCATTAAGTGGTGCATGGACTGGAGTGCCTAGAAAGCCCAGCTAAGCTCCAATCTCTGTCTAACCAGAACCTTGCCTGTATCGCCTCAAGCCAGTTCCAGACATCTGCTCTGGCCTCTATCTGTAACTGATCCCTGACCCTGATCTTAATCCAGGGCTTTTCCTGCCTCCTATCAAGGCCAGAAGCTGAGAGGTATGCTGGGAAACAGACACTGAGACAGTGGCCACCCCAGTGCCTGGAGCTGAGTTGAAGACATGGCAGTTACCAGAAAGAAATGTAGATTAGTGATGGCCTCCAGTGGAGGCAGCTTGCAGCGACGGCTGTACCCCTGCCAATCCCTGGGGTTCTGAAAGAGGAAAAACTCACTGAATGGCAAAGTTTGGGTCCCCTTCCCCCAAGGTTTTGGTTCATTCTAAGTTTAGTGCCTCTGCCACTTAGAGTTGTGTGACTGTAGGCAAGTGGCTTACCTGTATCCTCGGTTTTCTCATCCACTAAACAAGTATTCTAATACCTATCAGTGCAGATGTATAGAGTAATGCAGGTTAGGTATATTGGAGGGGGTCAACAAAATGTTGGCCTGGTCCTAATAGTCACACCCACTGTTGGAAGAAAACAGTTGTATGTGACACTCTCTCCAACTCTCAACCCACCTCCTTGGCCATTCTTTGCTTTGTGTTCTCCAGACCCAGGTGATTAGGAGGCTAGAGAAAGGAAGGATAAGAATGTGCCTGGAGCAAGAAAGAGTCTGTACATTCAGGGTACTTGGAAAGGCTGATGGAACTGAATGCCTTCGATCGACAACTAGCATGGGTGGTATGAACATGTTATCCCATGAGAGAAGGCAGAGCTATGGAAGAAAAGAACCACGGCTCAAGGTGGGTCTGACTTCAGTGCTTCAGGTAGAGGCTCTCTGGTCCCTGTTCTCGTCTGTTCCTTCTCTCTAGAGACTCAAGGTTCCAGCTGGGCTTGTGGGTGTGGGGAAAGCAGATGCATCTGGGCAAAGAAGGGGTACAGTAGAAGATAAAGGTGGAGTTCTATGGTACTCAAGAGAATGTGCCTTGATGACCTCTAACTACAAGGAGCTTAAGCGACCAAGGGCCTTGGCTGCTGTGATCTGAAATCCATCCCAGCATTTGCACTGAGGCACCTGCTACATAGCAGAGATACTAAGGTAGTAGGCCTATTCCTGGGAGGCACAGAACTCCTCTGACTGCCGACTGAAATTGGTCACATGAATCTCTGATGGCTTTGCCAAACCTTCCTTAGAGTGTAGGGCAGACTGGGACACCTCTACCCAACCTTCTCTTCCTCTCTCTTTTGCTCAGGGCCAGACTTACACTGCAGTCTCATGGCTCTCTTAGCCTTCCCAGGCCCCCCTCCCCATGCTCTCATTTCCCTTAGTAAATCCTCGAACATTTATTTCCATTTTATTGTCTGATTCTTGGAAGCCCCAGACTAACACAAGTTCTGAGCAATGTGAAATCAAATGGATTGGCCTGGAGTCTGGATCTATATCCAGGGTCATATGTGATGAGAAACCGTGAACCACCCTTAGAAAACAGTCATCAAGGTTCTAAACATTGGGGGAAAATCCCTAGGGTTTAGAGAGACTTTGTGAGTGATCCAAATTTATTGTCTTGCTTTACTCCAAATCAGAATCTTGTATGAATAAGTTTCTTTTCTTTTTTTTTCAGTGTTCTAACTCAGTGTCTTATATGACTTCGTATGGAGGAAGATGTTTCTTTTTTATTGAGGTATAATTGACATAACATTAAATTAGTTTCAGGTGTACAGTGTAATGATTCGATATTTGTATATATGCAAAATGATCACCACAATAAGTCCAGTTAACATCCATCACCAACGTTATAATTTTTTTTATGATAAGAAATTTCAAGATTCACTCTCCTAGCTGCTTTCAAGTATGCAATACAGTATTATTAACTATTGTTACTGTGCTGTACATTACATCCCCATTACTTATTCATTTTATAATTGGAAAGTTGTACCTTTTGACCCCCTTCACCCACCTCAACCCTCAGCCAACCACCAATCTGTTCTCTATATCCATGAGCTCTGGGGTTTTTTGTTTGGTTGGGTTTTTGTTTTTGTTTTGTTTTTATATTCCACATATAAATGAGATCATACAGTATTTACGTTTTTCCCTCTGACTTATTTCACTTAGTGGAATGCCCTCAAGGTCCATCCATGTTGTCACAAATGGCAAGATTTCATAGGAAGCTCTTTCTTTAGTCTAGCTATAGTATTGCCTAAGAAGCATTCATTTCATCTTGATCTCCATTTTGGACTGTGAGTCAGGGAAATCTATCTCCAGGTTTGCCACTAACAAACCATGTCACCTTGAACAAGTCCTTACACTCTCTATGACCTTCCCTTTCTGGGCCTCAGCTCTTATTTTTTGTGACTACCACCTTTTCTCTGTTTTCTCAGTCTTTTCTTAACCAAATCGTGGTGTTCAAGTTCTTCTAGAGGACAGCAATGTGTTGGAAAAGGAGTGTGTGCAGTGTGTGTGTGTATGTGTGTGTGTGAGAGAGAGAGACAGAAAGAGAGAGACAGAGACAAAGACAGAGACATCCCCTCCATGCAGCTTGTTTCCAGCTTTGCTTGGCGGTTCCCTCACACGCAGTGCTAGGCAACACACATGGTGACCTACTTTTGTAAGAATGAATGCTCTTTTTGGAGTTACAATCTTCTTTACCTTGCTCCTCGGCCTGGGTTGGATCTGCCACTAAAAGACAGATACAGATATATGGAACAGAGTGTCTGCAGCTCTGGTATCATTACCAAATTAAAGAAATTACAAAGTTGAAAGACATTCTAGCTCTTAGCTTTATGTTGCCGGAAACCACCCCAGAGATTTGAAACTTAATCACTTCCAACTCCTCCTAGGAGAGATTCAGCCTTAATCCCATCTCCAGCCCCATATGGAGAGGCCAGCAGCAAAGGCTCCAAGCTCCTGATTTCTCTGAATCTAACCCTGTGCCCTGCAGTGGCCTTCACTCTCCTACCCTCAGTGGAGTGTGTCTTTCTGAGCCCTTCAGCCCAGGCTCCAAGCTCCTGATTTCTCTAAATCTAACCCTGTGCTCTGCAGTGGCCTTCACTCTCCTACCCTCAGTGGAGTGTGTCTTTCTGAGCCCTTCAGCGCAGGCCAGGCCAGCTCGTTTCATAGCTGCCCCTCTCTCTGGACTCCCTCTTCCTGTCTCTTCTTCGCCCTAGTGGCGGAAACCCCACCTCTGTTGACCCAGTGTCTTTGAAGAGGGTCCGGAGCTGCCCCTCTGAGTTTGGGTGGAGCCCCTCTCAGGCATCCAGAGAATGATTGGGAATCAAGGTTGTTTGTGTTTTCTGGTTCCCAGGCTCCTTTGGGGCTTGAGGTTCTCTTCATTTAAAGTGGTACTTGTACTGAGGTACTTGTTTCCTGGGGAGACTTCTGACTGCTAGTGTTTCACCCAGAGCTTTTGGTCGCTGTTTAGTGTTCTTGTCCCAGCATGTCACAACTTTGCTGTGAAGCCTGCTGCAGATCCAGGGAGAATGGGCTTCTCTAGAAAGGAGGGGGAGGGTTCACAGGTCTGGAAGACCATGACCAAAGAGAAAAAGGACTGAGCAGGGGGGAGAGAAATAGTTGTGCTTATGACTAGTGTAGCAGGAATTCATTAGGGGTTCAAGACACCTATGAAGAAACTAAAGAGAAAATCCCATCAAAATAAAAGCCCACAGGCTCAACACAGGGATCTGGCCTGGGACTCCCAAAATATTTGGGCCAGCAACTTCTGCTTCTGTCTTGTGAGACCATGTACAGGTCCCTTCACTTCTTTGTGGCTCAATTTCTCCACCTATCAAAAGAGGAGACTGGACTCCATCTCTTTTAGGACAGATAGTGAGATAGTAGCTAGTCTGGGAAAGACAAGATCTGTACGACTCCAGAGATTATTCAGAACCCCTCAGGGACTACAGCAGAGGGAGAGGATTGATGAGGAGAAAGCAAATGAGAAAAAATCGAGTGGAGTTTCCACTATCCCGACAAGAACTCTCATCACACTAGTGCAGCCCTGCTTTTATATGATTTACACAATGTGCTTCAGTGTAAGATTGCAATTGGAAAGGAAAAGAGATTCCATGGATTTAGAAAGATTTTAAACTTAAAGGAAAAGAGATTCCGTGGATTTAGAAAGATTTTAAACTTTCTAACTTTTAGCTGGGAGTCTGGAAAGGTAAGCTTTTAGCTTTTGTAGCTTCTGTAATGGTGACAGAAATAGAGAATTGAAATAGATATTGAGTGAGCCCAACAGCATCTGCTACAATTAACTTTTTTACTCTATATCTAATTACTTTTTTTTACAGGTTATGAAAGTATAATTGATATACAACAAACTGCATACATTTAAATTTTATAATTTGGTAAATTTTGGCAAATGTATGCACCCATGAAATCTTTGCAGTAATCTAGATAATGAACATATCACCCACAAAAGTTTCTTCATGCCCTTGCACAGTATATCTTTCCTTCCACCACCATCCCCAGGCAACCACTGGTCTGTTTTCTGTCACTATATATTAGTTGGCATTTTTTAGAATTTTGTGTAAATGGACTCATACAGTATGTGCTCTGTCTTAGAAATTCTTTCACTCAGCATAATTATTTTGAGATTCAAAATAATGTGTGTATCACCATTTTGTTCCTTTTTATTGCTAAGTAGTATTCCACTGTATGGATATAACACAGTTATCCATTCACTTGTTGATAGATATTTTGGTTGTTTCCAGTTTTGGACTATTAAAAATAAAGCTGTTATGAACATTTCTGTGTAAGTCATTTACAAGTGCTTTTTAATTCAACTGATGACTTCCATTTTCAAAATGTGTTTAGCAGAAACTGACTTGGCGAATGTTGCATTTGTGTTTCTCTTTTGTTCTCAATGCTATTTTTGGCAGTTTTTATTGTTGTTGATATTTTACATCCTTTGATGTTATTACATATTGTTGACCCTGCAGTAGCACTTCCCCAAGTGTGAGGAATGGGTTTCTGAAAACCCATGTAGGAAGAATTTCAGTTGAAAAACTTATGACGTTTTGTATAAAAAGTTGTCTTGGTGGGGAAATAAGAGCCAAAGCCTTTGTAAATATTATATATTTACTAAAACAAACCAATAAATATAATACCAAAAAAGGACAGAATTAATTTCTTTTTAAAGCCACTGGCCTAGATAAAGGCTAGGGTCTTCAGATAGGAGAAACTACAAGTCCATGAGTGGGACAGGGAACACAATCCTAAGATAGTCAGTTTCAGACCTATTGCTCTGCCATTGAGCCAGAGACTATGGCAACATGGAGGGATCTGGCCTTCAGGTTTGGGCTGGCCCATGGCCAGCAAACAGCTGTTGTTTCAGGAAAGGGGCTCAGAGAGAGATTGCATGGTGTGCATCAATGCATCTGTGCATGGGATATGGTATCTATCTCATGTCTTCCCTCCAGGACTCCCCAAGGAAATGGCCATACTTTTATTTCATTCTTATTTTATTTTAGTTGATATTTCATTAACAAAATTTAAAATGGCCTCATGGAACTATTTGGAAACCAAGGATGACTGTCAGTCCAGGAGAGAGTGTGGCTTGAGAAGATTTTGTCACAGTGTGAGAAGGGGCAGCCTAGAATGGGGAATCCAAGCACAAAAACTTTGCCCTGGGCTCTGGAGTCCCTGCATGTGTCCCTGAGAATAAATTACTACAGAGAAAGGCTGGAGCAGAACCCTTTAGAAAGCACTGGCTCGTCAGTTACTGCAGCCCTCCAGGTTCTAGCTGCCCTTGCTCACTCTTCAGATACTTCCCCTGGACCTTGAGGCCACTCGGACCAGCTTAAATAGTATTTTTTTGCTATGCTAGGCTGCCAAGGAGGCTGCAGGTAGTGCTCAGCCCATCCTGTAGATTGGAGACAGTGTTTGTTCACCAGAACAGTCCCCACTGGCAGGCAGGAAAGGGCTGGAGAGAGTTGGAGAGAGGCCTAGTGAGGAGCACACTGCAGTTTTCTTCCTCAGCCAACCCCCATACTGAAGAGACAATTCCAGGGAGGTGGGATGCATTGTTCTTGGCTAGCTGCAAGTTTCTGGGCAGTGAACAAAGCAGTCCAGAAGCTGTGCGAGGGGAAAAAAGATGAGGAGGGGACTAAAAGGGAGGTAGGGGAGGATATCTAGACCAGGAGCCCCTGGGGCTGCCCAGGAGACTGACGGATCTGCTTACAAACATTAGAACTTCCCTCTCCGGCCCTCCCAGACCCCAGGGAATGTGGACTGCTTTGCTCTCCCAGATCAGGAAGAACACGATGTCCTTATCTGGTGGGAGAGGGCTGGTCAATACCACCTCCAAGGAGAAATGAGAAGGGAACCCGGAGAACTGCAAACCCAGCAGGCAACGCCATTGGGGGAAGCCTAGGAAGAAGGATACAGGCTCCATCCAAGGCCCCAGGGTTCCAGGAGTCCGGATGGGCGGTGGATTCAGACTCCATACTCTCTCACCAATGCTTCAAAGCCATGGTGCTTGGGGCTGGTGTGAATTTTTTACTTTCATTGTCTTTATGAGCTTCTTCTAGACCTGGCTCCTAAAAAGCTACAAATGCCAAACAGCTGCTCAGGCGACAGCATTTTCCATCCACTTCTCTGACTCCATACTCACCATTCCTCTCACCTGAATATATTTTATCTGGGATCTGCTGCAGACCCATGCTTCTTCTAGGACTCTCATTCTCTGTGCCTCTCCTCCACACAAAGAAATTGACCCATTGTGCCTGGTGAAAACAAAGTTGCCTTTCCCTGAGTTACTTTACCAAGCTCCGACCCAGTCACAGCCACTCTGAGCACCAGTTCAGTGGCACTGGGGACACAGTAAAACACTCACCTGGTAGGAGGGGTCTGGGAGTTCTGGAACTTGTGGTTTGGATTGAGACCATGATGTCCTGATCTAAATTAGTGTTGCCATAGATCTAGCATGGTTCAGAAGTCCATGGCTTTGCAACAGTACCCAGTACTTAGTGATGTGGCCTTAGAGAGGTGTTATACATTTTAGCCTGGGTTCTAGTTTCTTGGCCCAATTCTGCCAACCCAGATCACTTTATGACCATGGAACCAATCTAGCCAGACATTTTTCCTGGCAAAACGGATGGGTTTTGTTCAATTCAACAAACCTTTCCTGAGCACCTACTTTATTGTGGAGGAACAGGCAGTCCTGGAGTGGAGTAGAGGAAACAGGGTTCTGGCTGGTTGTTAAGAGGTTTGGGCTCCATAACTGACAGGTCCACTCACTATGTGACTTCAGACAAGTTACTTCTCTTCCTTGGGTCCCAGTTTCCTCATGAGTAAAATTAAATATTTGGATTCCAGGGCTTCCCTGGTGGCGCAGTGGTTGAGAGTCCGCCTGCCGATGCAGGGGACATGGGTTCGTGCCCCGGTCCGGGGGGATCCCACATGCCGCGGAGCGGCTGGGACCGTGAGCCATGGCCGCTGAGCCTGTGCGTCCGGAGCCTGTGCTCCGCAGCGGGAGAGGCCGCAGCAGTGAGAGGCCCGCGTACCGCAAAAAAAAAAAAAAAAAAAAAATTTAGATTCCATTAGCAGTTCCCAAATATTTCACCCTTAAAAATATTTCCCCTCCTGGGCCATGTATTTTGTGAGAGTTCTTTTTTTTTTTACTAATAAATATATTGATTATGTTATAATTTATTTCCTCATCTTATTAGCCTAAGTCATAACTGCCAATCAGAACTTCTGACCAGTAAAGGTAATGACTATTATAGCCAAAAAGAAAGAAACTTCACACTTTAGTGAGCATGTGCTGTATGTCACCTTATCCTGGGTCAACCTAGAATTTCTTTGAGGGTTTCAGATTCATTCAAAGACTTCTCTCCTTCCCTCCATTCCCTCTTTACTACCTTCTACCATTTTCAGTTAAAAGCTGCTGGAATAGACGGTCACTAAGCTCCCATCAGCCCTTTAGGTGCCCCAGAGAATGAGTCCCTGCTCTCAACTTGCTGCCTTCAAACCTGGCTCCCCAGTTTCTGTGACACTGCCATACTAGCCTTTCAAACTGTGGCTGCTTTGTAGAGTGGTAGGCCTTCTTCTCTAGGTTGTTTCTCTTCGGTTATAAGGCCTCTGTGAAATATGAGCAGGAACCCAGAGAGGCTAGAGGGACGAGGGCAAGGATCCTCACCACAGTTAAGCCAAGCCT
Organism: Mesoplodon densirostris; assembly: GCF_025265405.1. Lineage (NCBI taxonomy): Eukaryota > Metazoa > Chordata > Mammalia > Artiodactyla > Ziphiidae > Mesoplodon > Mesoplodon densirostris. The sequence continues at coordinate 75,477,917 of NC_082681.1, read as the reverse complement.
GATCTCCAAGTTTCTTTTGGTCTGCTTGCCATTGTTCAGTGGACTGTTCAGATTGTTAACGAAGGGTATGCTTCTTATAGGTTCCTATCTTACCCAAAAAAATATATTCTCCTGAGATTTGGAGAACCAGAGAACATTGGAAAATATGAAGTACATTTTGAATTTGAAAGTGGAACACTCCCAAAGGGCAGATGCCAGGTTGAGGGGAGCATGTTTGGCTTAGGCACAGTCCCCACCTTTCCCAGGCTGAACCAGATCACCATATACCCAGGTAGCTCTCAGCCAGAGAGAGAGGTCTAAGGGCTTACCCCTCTTCTCTATTTTCCTGTCTCTGTCTCTGTTCCTCCTCTGCCCACTCAGCCTTAGCTCTATTTAAAGAAAGCTCAGCTGGAAAGTGATAAGGACCCTTAGAGCAAATATTTTCAGAATCCTTCATGATACAGGCAGAGAAACAAAGATCTAGAAGAGTAAGGGACTTAGGCCTCACAGCAGATTAGTGGTAGAGCTGAGAACTGGAGTCTAGGGCTATGGGTTGAAGGGAAGCTTCTAAAACAGAGAATATCCTAAGTTAAGTGTGTGGGCGGCATGCAGAAAGCAGATCAAGACCCATACTCTGGACTTTGTGGCCACCTCTAGGGTTGGTTTGCTTTTGACCTGGTAGGCTCCTGGCACTGGCACCAAAGTATCTCTCAGAAACAGAGATGCCATCTCTGAATAATTCTTTTGGAGCTTGAAAATTGTGCATGTTTAATTTTCCAAAAATAAAATCTTAGTATAGGCGAGACCCTGTGGGAACGAGGATCAGGGCAGGCCCTGAGGGAGGCAGCTCAGAGAAGACAATTGAGAAAGCCCCCAGTGACAGCCTTTGCAGACTACACAGTTTACAAAAGCCTAACTGGTATTCTTGCCTCCTCCCATATATTCTGCAGACTGACCGTTGTCAGGACATACTCCATAAAAATGAAAATCTGACTTTGTCAGTTCCCAGCCCAGAAACAACTCATGAGTCTCCATTGACTTGGTGAGATTCGATCCAGACTCCTGAGCATGCCATTCAAGTTCCCAGGCTGCTTTCCCAGGCTCATATTTTTCTGCCCAGCACCTACCTAAACCACCCACACATACCTTCTCCATTCACACTGTATCATTCGTATTTCAAGCCTCCAAACCATTTGTAATTATTTGATTATCCTTCAGGACTCAATTCAAAGATCACTTTCTCTTCTACTAAGCTTTTTTTTTTTTAAATAACAGCTTTATCGAGACAAAATTCATATGCCATACAATCATCTCAGCAAACACTAATCTACTTTCTGTCCACATGTCTTTGCATGTTCTGGACATTTCCGATAAATGGAATTATACAATATGCGGTCTTTTTGACTGGCTTCTTTCACGTAGCATAATGTTTTCCGAGTTCTCCTATGTATCATTAATTTATTCATTTTTATGGCTGAATAATATTCTATTGTACGGATATATCACATTTTGTTTATCCATTCATCAATTCATGCACAGTTGGGTTGTTTTCATTTTTTGGCTATTTTAAATAATGCTGCTATGAACATTTGTGTTCAAGGTTTTTTTTGTAGACATATATTTTCATTTGTCTTGGATATATACCTAAGAGTAGAATTATTGGATTATATGATAACTCTATGTTTAACATTTTAAGGAACTGCCAAAATATTTTCTAAAGCAACTGAATCATTTTCCATCCCCACCAGCAGTGAATGATGATTTCAATTTCTCCACATCCTTACCAACCTTTATTTTACTTTTTAATTATTGTAGCCATCCTAGTGAGTATCAAGTGGTGTCTCTTTTTTTCTTTTGATTTACAGTTCTCTAATGATGTTGGGCATGTTATCATATGCTTATTGGCCATTCATATTTCTTCTTTGGAGAAATGTCTATCTAAATATTATTTTTGCCTGATTTTTTAAAAGACTATATTTTTTAGAGCAATTTTAGGCTCACAGCAAAATTGAGTGGAAGGTACAGAGATTTCTCATATACCCCCTGCCCCAACACACACAGAGCCTCCCCTACTATTAACATCCCAAACCAGAGTGATACATTTATTACAATGAGTGAACCTACATTGGTACATCATCAGTGCCCAAAGTCCATAGTTTACATTGCGTTCACTCTTTGTATCAGTACATTCTATGAACTCTGACAAATGTCGAACTCCACCATTAAGTATCATACAGAATAGTTTCACAACCATAAAAATCCTCTATGCTCTACCTATTCCTCTCTCCTTCCCCCTGAACCCCTGGCAACCACTGATTCTTTTACTGTCTCCATAGTTTTGCCTTTTTCAGGCTGTCATATAGTTGAAATTATATGGTATGTAGCCTTTTCAGATTGGCTTCTTTCACTTAGTAACATGCATTTAAATTTCCTCCATGTCTTTTCATGTCTTGATACTTCATTTCTTTTTAGCACTGAATAATATTCCATTTTCTGGATGAACCATAGTTTATTTATCCATTCACCTGCTGAAGGACATCTTGATTGTTTCCAAGTTTAGGTAGTTATGAATATAGCTGATATAAATAATCATGTGCTAATTTTTGTACAGACATAGGTTTTTTGATTCATTTCCTTAAATACCAAGGAGCACAATTGCTGGATCATATGGTAAGAGTATGTTTAGTTTTGTAGGAAACTGCCAAACTGTCTTCCAAAGTGGCTGTACCTTTTTGCATTCTCACCAGCAACGAATAACAGTTTCTGTTGCTGCACATTTTGGCCAGCATTTTGTGTTGTCAGTGTTTTGGATTTTGTCCATTCTTATAGGTATGTAGTGGATCTCGTTGTTTTCATTTGCAATTCCCTAATGATACATGATGTGTAACGTCTTTTCATATGCTTATTTGCCCTCTATATATCTTCTTTAGTGAGGTGTCTGTTCAGATGTTTAGCGCATTTTTTAATTGGGTTGTTCATTTTCTTATTGTTGAATTTTGAGTTCTTTATATATTTTGGATAACAAACAGTCCTTTATCAGATATATCCTCTGAAGATATTTTCTCCCAGTCTGTGGCTTATTTTCTCATTTCTTGACAGTGTCTTTTGCAGAGCAAAAGTTTTACATTTTAATGAAGTACAGTTTATCAACTCTTCCTTTTATGGATCATATCTAAAAAGTCATCACCAACTAATCCAAGTCCACTTTTATATAACACTATACTGCCTCATGAGTAGTGCAAGTATCTTATAAAAACAAAATAATCCTAATTCTTCCTTGCTGTCCCTTCTATCATTGCTGTCATTTATTTCACTTATATGTAAGTATACATAATTGAATGCTGTTGCTATTATTATTTTGAGCAAAAAATTGATCTGTTAGATCAACTAAAAATAAGAAAAATAAAGTTTTTATTTTACTTTCGCTCATCTGTTCTCCAATGCTCTTCCTTTCTTTATGTAGATCAAAAGTTCTGACCTATATTGTTGGGTGGGCCAAAAAGTGCCTTCAGTTTTTTAAGTAAAAATAGAAGACACATTTTTCATTTTCACCAAGAACTTTATTGAACAGTGTATTCACCCTTTTGTTCCACTACCTTCTGCCATTTTTCAGGCAACTTCATAATTCCATCTTCCCAAAACTTTTTATCTTTTTGAGCAAAGAACTGTTCCAGGTGCCTTTTACAGTCTTCCAGGGAATTGAAATTTTTTCCATTAAGAGAATTTTGTAAAGACTGAAATAAATGGAAATCCGAAGGTGCAATGTCTGGTGAATACGACGGATGAATCAGAACTTCCCAGCCAAGCTGTAACAGTTTTTGCCTGGTCATCAAAGAAACATGTGGTCTTGTGTTATCCTGATAGAAGATTATGCGTTTTCTGTTGACTAATTCTGGATGCTTTTTGTCGAGTGCCGCTTTCAGTTGGTCTAATTGGGAGCAGTACTTGTTGGAATTAATCGTTTGGTTTTCCAGAAGGAGTTCATAATAGAGGACTCCCTTCCAATCCCACCATATACACAACATCACCTTCTTTGGATGAAGACTGGCCTTTGGTGTGGTTGGTGGTGGTTCATTTCACTTGCCCAACGATCTCTTCCATTCCACGTTGTTGTACAGTATCTACTTTTCATCGCCCATCACAATTGGTTTTAAAAATGGAACATTTTCATTAAGTTTCAGTAGAGAATTGCATGCAGAAATAATGGTCAAGAAGGTTTTTTTCACTTAACTTATGTGGAACCCAAACATCAAAGTAATGAACATACCCAAGCTGGTGCAAATGATTTTCAGTGCTTGATTTGGATATTTTGAGTATGTCGGCTAGCTCCTGCATGGTATAACGTTGATTGTTCTCAATTATTGTTTCGGTTTGATCGCTATCAACTTCAGCTGGTCTACCCGACCATGGAGCATCATCCAGCAAGAAATCTCCAGCACGAAACTTCGCAAACCGCTTTTGACATCTTTGATCAGTCACAGCACCTTCTCCATGCACTGCACAAATCTTTTTGTGTGTTTCAATTGCATATTTACCTTTCTTGAAATAATAAAGCATAATATGCTGAAAATGTTGCTTTTTTTCTTCCGTCTTCAATATTAAAATGGCTACACAAAAATTCACCATTTTTTTAATATATTTTAAAAATTTATTTTTTTTTAACATCTTTATTGGTGTATAATTGCTTTGCAATGGTGTGTTAGTTTCTGCTTTATAACAAAGTGAATCAGTTATACATATACATATATCCCCATATCTCTTCCCTCTTGCATCTCCCTCCCACCCTTCTAGCTGGTCACAAAGCACAGAGCCGAAAGACAGCTAGGTGCTACTAGAGCCATCTTAAGGAAAAAACCGAATGAACTTCTTGGCCCACCCACTATTTTCCTTCTCGCTGAAGAACTTCTTCTAACATTTTTTTGCATGGCAGGTTCACTGGCAACAAATTCTCTCAATTGTTATTTTTCTGAGAAAGTATTTCTCCTTTACTTTTGGAGGTTAATTTCCCATGGTACAGAATTCCAGGTTGGTGCTATTTTTCTCTCAACATTTTAAATATTTCACCCCACTCTCTTCTTGCTTACATGACTTCTGAGGAGAAGTCAGATGTAATTCTTATCTTTTCTTTAGGTAAGATAATTTCTTTCAAGATTTTTTTTCTTTATCTTTCATTCTCTGCAGTTTGAATATAATATGCCTAGGTGTTGTTTGGGGACATTTATTCTGCTTGGTGTTCTCTGAGTTTCCTGGATCTGTGATTTTGTGTGTGACATTAATTGGGGAAATTCTCAGTCCTTATTGCTTCAAATATTTTTTCTGTTCCTTTCTCTCTTTTGTCTCCTTCTGGTGCTCCCATTGTGCATATGTTACATCTTTTGTAGTTGTCCCTCAGTTCTTGGATATTCTGTTCCATTTTTTCCAGTCTCTTTTTCTTTGCTTTTCCATTTTGGAAGTTTCTATTGACATATCCTCAGTCTCACTGACTTTCCTCAACCGTGTCCAGTCTACTAATGAGCCTATTAAAGACATTCTTCATTTCGGTTACACTGTTTTTTTATCTCTAGAATTTCTTTCTTTTTTTAAAATTATTTATTTATTTGGCTGTGTTGGGTCTTCATTGCTGCACGCGGGCTTTCTCTAGTTGCAGTGAGCAGGGCGTACTCTTTGTTGTGGTGTGCAGGTTTCTCATTGCCATGGCTTCTCTTGTTGTGGAACACAGGCTCTGGGTGCACGGGCTTCAGTAGTTGTGGCACTCAGGCTCAGTAGTTGTGGCATGTGGGCTCTAGAGTGCAGGCTCAGTAGTTGTGGCGCACGGGCTTAGTTGCTCCGTGGCATGTGGGATCTTCCCGGACCAGGGCTCGAACCTGTGTCCCCTGCATTGGCAGTCAGATTCTTAACCACAGCGCTACCAGGGAAGTCCCTTTAGCATTTCTTTTTGATTCTTTCTTAGAATTTCCTTCTCTCTGCTTACATTGTCCATCTGTTCTTGTATGTTGTCTACTTTGTCCATTAGAGCCCTTACCATATTATTAACCATAGTTTTTTAAAATTCTTGGTCTGATAATTCCAACAACCCAGCCATATCTTGTCTGGTTCTGATGCTTACTCTGTCTCTTTAAACTCTGTTTTTAGCTTTTTAGTATGCTTGTAATTTTTTGTTGAAAGTCAGACATGATGTACTAGGTAAAATGAACTCTGGTAAATAGGCCTTTAGTGATGTGGTCATGTGGTGTGATGGGGAGGGAGAGAAAGTATTTTATAGTCCTATCATTACGTCTCAGTCTCTTAGTGAGCCTGTGCTTCTGGGCTGTGAACTTCAAAAGTATGTCTCAGTTCTTTTTCCCCTTTAGGTGGGACAGGATGGCTAAAAGGAGTTGATTGGGTATTTCTCTTCCCCCAGGTCAGTTAGACTCTGATAAAACCTCAACAGTTTAGGCTCTGGTAAAATAGTTTCTCTTGTGGACAGACCTTGTTAAGAACAGAATGCTCTGATATATTTCAAAATAGCTACTTTTCCCCCTCTCCTTGCTAGAAACATGAAAGAATTTTTCTCCAGTCTTCACTGTGAGAACCTGGTAGAGCTCCTGAGGTAAAAGTCACAAAAGGGTTGCCCCCCAACCCCCACCATGATAGGCTCCCCTGGAGTTTTTAAGTCTCACACTTGTCCACACTGAGCCTCCAGCAATTTGTCAGTTACAATTTAGGTTTTCTTACCCTGATGCTTGTTTCATGGAAGTTTCTGCTCATGGGTTTCTGCTCTAGTAAGTTGTGATTCTCTGTATTCAGGTGTCTGTCTCTATAATTTTTAGTATAGTAATTTGCCCTGTGACCTCACTTCTCTAATGAATCTAAGAAGAGTTGTTGATTTTTTAGTTTGTTCAGCTTTTTATTTGTTGTTAGGATGGAGTGATGACTTCCAAGCTCCTTACATGCCAGACCATAAAATCTTTGCCTATTTGAAATGGAGTTGTTGGGACTTCCCTGGTGGTCCAGTGGTTAAGACTCCATGCTTCCAATGCAGGGAGCGTGGGTTCGATTCCTGGTTGGGGAACTAAGATCCCACATGCCATGCATGGTGTGGCCAAAAAAAAAAAAAAAATGGAGTTGTCTTTTTATTGTTGAATTGTAAGTGTTCTTTATATATTCTGGGTACTCAGCACTTTTCAGATAAATGATATGCAAATATTTTATCCTATTGTGTTGGTGTCTTTTCACTTTCTTGCTGGTGTCCTTTGAAGTACAAAAGTTTTTAATATTTTATTGTGCTAAAATATACATAACAAAATTTACCATTTTTAAGCATATGTTTCAGTGGTATTAAGTACATTCACGTTGTTGTACAAGCACCACCACCACCCATATCCAGAACATTTTTTATCTTCCCAAACTGAAACTCTATACCCTTTAAATAATAATTCCCCATTTTCTCCTCCTCTGACCCCTTGGCAACCAACATTCTACTTTCTGTGTCTATGCATTTGATTACTCTATGTACTTCATTATAAGTGAAATCATACAATATTTGTCCTTTTGTAACCGTTTTGTTTCACTTAGCATAATGTCTTCAAGGTTCATCCATGTTGTAGCATGTGTCCGAATTTCTTTTCTTTTTAACGATGAATAATATTCCATTGTTTGTATATACAACATTTTGTTTATCCATTCATCCATTGATGGACATTTGGGTGTTTCCACATTTTGGCTGTTGTGAACAATGCTGCTATGAACATGAGTATACAAATATCTGCTTAAGTCCCTGTTTTCAATTATTTTGGGTATATAACCCCAATAATGTTCTTAATTTTCATGAAGTCCAGTTTATCTACAGTTTTCTTTTGTTGCTTGTGCTTCTGTTGTTATATCTAAGAAACCATTGCCTAATCTAAAGTCGTGAAGATTTACTTCTATGCTTTCTTTTAAGAGTTTTATAGTTTTAGTTCTTACATTTAGGACTATGCTTCATTTTGAGGTAATTTTTGTATATGGTGTTATGTAGGGGTCTTACTTCATTCTTTTGCATGTGAATATCTAATTGACTCATCACCTTTCATTGAACAGACTACTTTTTCTACACTGAATTATTTTGGCACTCTTGCAAGCAGTAAATTCACAATAAATGTAATTTTTGTGGACTTTCCATTTTATTCCATTAATAGATGTATCTATCCTTATGCCAGTACTACACTGCCTTGATTATTGTAGATTTGTAGCAAATTTTAAATCAGAAAGTGTGGGTCCTCACCTTTTTCTTTTTCAAGTTTTTTTTTTTTGGCTATCTGGGTCTCTTGTATTTCCATGCAAATTTTAGGGTCAATTTGTCAATCTTTGCAAAAAACAGTGCAGCTGGGATTTTGATATGGAACCCGTAGATCAACATGGAGAGATTGCCCTCTTAACAATATTACATCTTTTTACCTATGAAGATGGGATGTTTTTTCATTTATTCAGGTTTTCTTTAACTTCTTTCAACAATATTTTATAGTTTTCAGAGTATAAGCTTTATACTTCTTTTGTTAAATTTATTTCTAAGTAATTTATGTTTTGCTGCTGTTGTTAATGGAATTTTTTCTTAATTTCATTTTCAAATTGTTTGTTATTGTACAGAAGTACTACTGATCTTTGTATATTGATCTTGTATCCTGCAACCTTGCTGAACTAGGTTATTTGAATAGTTTTTTTTCTTTTTTTTGGTAGATTCCTCAGGATTTTCTATATACAAGATCATGTTATCTGCAAACAGAGATAATTTTATTTTTTCCTTTTCAATCTGGATGCCTTTTATTTATTTTTCTAGCCTAATTGGCCTAGCTGAAACCTTGAGTACAATGTTGAACAGACATGATGACAGCAGACATCCTTGTCTTGTTTCTGATCTTAGAGGTAAAGTAATCAGTCTTTCACCAACATGTATGATATTGCCCTTGGGTTTTTCATAAATCACCTTTATCAGGTCAAGGAAGTTCCCTTCTATTCCTCATTTGTTGAATGTTTTATCTTGAAGGAATGTTGTGATTTTTCAAATGCCTTTTCTGCATCTCTTGAGATAATCATGTGTTTTTTTTCTTTCATTCTATTGATATAGTGTATTACATTGGTTGATTTTCAGATTTTAAGCCAATCTTGCATTCCTAAGATAAACCTCACTTGTTCATGATGTATAATCTTTTTTTATATATTACTGTAATCAATTTGCTAGTGTTTTGTTGAGGGTTTTTACATCAATATTCATAAAAGATATTGGTCTGTAGTTTTCTTCTCTTGTGATGTCTTTGGCTAGCTTTGGTATCAGGGTAATACTGGCCTCATGAGTTGAGAAATGCTCCCCCATATTTGTGGAGAGTTTGTGAAGTTTGGTATTAATTCTCTAATATTTGGTACCATTCACTAGTAAAAGTATTTGCCTTAGGTTTTTTATTTTTGAGGATGGGAGAAGTATTTCAATTACTTATTCAATCTTTTGTTATATCTCTATTCAGGTTTTCTGTTTCTTCTTGCATCAGTTTTGGTAGTTTGTGGTTTTGTATGAATTTGTCTATATCATCTGTTATCTAATGTATGAATTTGTCTATATCATCTGTTATCTGCTTTTTTTGACTTGTCTTTCCTAACATGTAACCTCTACCCTATGAGTAGAGGTTTTGTATGAATTTGTCTATATCATACAACTGTTCACAGTATTCACTTATGCTCCTTTATTTCTGTAAGGTTACATTGATATCCCCTGTTTGTACTTAATTTTACTAATTTGAGTCTTCTCTCTTTTATTGTCTTGGTCCATCTGGTTAAAGGTTTGCCAATTTTGTAGATATTTGCAAAGAACCAACTTGTGGTTTTATTGATTTTCTCCACTTTTTATTCTCTATTTTATTTATTTCTGTTCTAGTCTTAATTTTTGCCTTCCTTCTGCATGCTATGGGTTTAGTTGGCTCTCTTTTTTCTAGTTTCTTTAGCTGGAAAGTTAGGTTCATGATTTGAGATCTTTACTTTTTAAAATTTTTTGTTGAGATAAAATTCACATACCATAACATTTGCCCTTTTAAAGTGTACAATTTGGTGTTTTTAGTATATTTACAATTTTTTCCAACCAATACCACTCTCTAATTTCTGAACATTTTCATCACCCCAAGAAGATTCTTCCTAGTAGCTATCTCTTCTCAACCTCCCCATTCCCCAGCCCCTGGTGACCAATAGTCTACTTTCTGTCTCTATGGATTTGCCTATTTTGGACATTCCATAGCAAATATTTTTGATTGACAGTTTTTTCCTTTCATCACTTTGAATATGTCATCCCACTGCCTTCTGACCTCTATTCTATTTGGTAGAAGTCAGCCATTAATCTTATGGAGTTTCTCTTGTCCATGATGAGTCATTTTTCTCTTGTTACTTTCAAGATTTCCCTTTGTTTTTGGCTTTCAACGTTTTGATTATGGGGTCTCTGGGATGTCTCTCCTTGTGTTTATCCTCTTGTTATTTGTAGAGCTTCTTATATGTGTAGATTAATGTTTTCTTCAAATTTGAGTTTTCATTATTTTTGAGTATTCTTTCTTTCTGGAATCTCACTGCATGTATATTGGTGGGCTTATTGGTGCCCCACACTTCTCTGAGGCTCTGTTCATTTTTTTTAATTCTATGTTCTCAATGTTTTTCAATTTACATAATATGTATTGATCTACCTTCAAGTCTGCTGATTTTTTTTCTTCTGCCACCTTAAATCTACTGTTGAGCTCCTTGTTGAATTTTTCATTTCAATTACAGTACTTTTCAACTCCAGAATTTCCATTTGGTTCTTTTAAAAATTTTCTATCTCTTTATTGATATTCTCTTTGTGATTAGAAATTGTCATCATGCATTCTTTTAATTCTTTAAACATGATTTCATTCAGTTCTTTGCAAATATTTATAATAGCTGCTTTGTCTTCTAAGTCCACCATTTAGCCCCTTCAAGACAGCTTCTAGTGCCTGATTTTTTTCCTGTTTATGGGTTACACTTTCCTGTTTCTTGCATGTTTCATAACTTTTTTGTTGAAAAATATACCGTAACAACTCGAGCTACTGTTACTGGCTTTTCTGGACCAGGTTTGTGAAGTCTACTTCCTGCAGTATACGACCTCCTCAAAAGTCGCAGCCATGGATACGTACACAGCATCACTACTACCAGTGATTACTGTGCTTTCAAATGGAATCTCTGTTTCTTTCATTGAGATTCCCATTTAGCTTCTAACTGATCTATCTCTAGTGGTATCACACCCAGCTATTAGCCTCTACTAATTTCTTCTTAATTCCACTATTTTTTTTAAAATCATGCCTGTGGGCATAAATTATTCCACAATCTGATCCAATTAAAGTTTCTGCTCCATTGCAGGGGAAGGGTATTATCAGTCCTTGAGGCTTGCTCAGACCCTAGAATAGTTCTTCTTAGTTCTTTCCCTGGTTCTCTCTGTTAAACTTCTAACTGGTCTAACATTTTACAGTTGCTACTAAAATTCTGAAGCTCCAAGTCCCCTCTTAATTGCTCAACATCAAGAACTTCATTGTTTCTGACAATACCCTTTGGCAAGAACTTCTCCGCTCTCTTTTCCACATAAAGTTAGTCCCATTAGGGAGAGCTAAAGGGGCTCTCACATCTTAAAAGTCTGTCTTTCCACTGGATGGAAACTTCTGCTTCACTGTACTTGAGCTGGAGGTGGGGAGAGCATCCCACATCTCCCAGAGTGACACCCCAACTCTGTGAGCAGGATGCTAGACAAGACGGTAGCTACTGCTTTTCCTGACTTCTCTTTCCTAACATGTAACCTCTACCCTATGAGTGAATTAGGGCAGAGATTATCAGAGACAATATTCTAGGTACCATATCTGGAGTAGAGCTCTCACCATACCAGTAGGAGCTGGGTGGTAGAAAGGCTTATCAGTCCACTTGGACCTGCCTGTCTGGAGCAAAGCTTTTGCAACACAGAGCTGAAGGAAGGATGAGAGATGCCTGTATCCTATCCTTCCAGGAATCAAACTGTAGCCCAGTACTGGGACCTGGAGGATGAGAGAGCCCCCTATTGTTGGCCACACTCACCTACAATAGAGCTTATATTACACTGAGCAAGAGAGGGCAGAGATGGGAGCAAGTCATGGCTCAAATGCCATGGACTCTTGTTTTTCCTACCAAGATTTATTAGAGTATTTTGAATAAATGCTGCTCCATTTGCTATATGACATTAGAACAACTTCTTAATAAGTTTAAGAGATTATACCAATTATGTTTTTTTCACTAGAAAATGGGTCCACAAGGCTTATCACATCCCCATTCTAGAACTGGAACCCTCTCTGTTAAGTTTATAAACACCCCACCACATTCCCCAACAGAGACATAGACTCTTCTTTCTGCCCCAAGATCTCATCTGAGCAGGGTAGTGGGAGAAGCCTGGACTCTTGGGCAGGAATTGGATCCAGGTCCTCTTTGTAAATTTGTCCATCCTAGGGGCTTCTTCCTTAAGGAGGCTAAAGACCAGGCTGGGGGTGGGGGATCAGAGGGCACCAAGTCATGGTGAGGCCCCACCCATTCTGTCCCTTGAGTAGTGGCAAGAGGTAGAAGGCGGGCCTCACAGAAGAAAGAGGCTACATGTCCCTAGAGCAGGGCAGATTGGGATGACTCTCTTGGCTCCTGCAGGAAAGAGCCACAGGAAGACAGACTTGGGCCATGTGGAGGAAAGCACTCTCTACGGGAAAGATACAGAAAGGGCTGTTGCAGGAGGAAGTGAGCTCCCTGTCATCTGGGGGTTATTATCTAAGCGGAGGGCAGCGTGTCGAGGGGCCTCTGTCATTCAACAAGAGGTAGGACCCCAGGACTTTTGGGGGCCCGTGGACCCTAAAATGCTCTGATCCTCCCATCTTTGGAGGACAAACCTTGCCCAATCCTGTCTGGCCTGGTCAGATGGCTCAGAAACACCCCAGGGACTGCAGGCCTTTTCTGGGGTTTCCAAAAGGAGCAGCATTAGCATTCATTAGTGCTCTAATTGGCATCTTAATTGCCAGTTTCGCTCTGGTCTTTTGGTCTTTATAATGGATATCTGGTGCATAGCCCTCCCCCAGCCACCCCACCCCCAACCTTCTCCCTAGAGATCAGCACCCAGCTGCACCTCACCTTCCCTTCACCTCCACCCGCATGCACCAGCGAAGGTTGGAGGCAGGGATGAGCTTCCCCAGGGCATCTGCATTGTGCCTTCTCTCCCTCCCCCTTTCAGTGAGCTCAGGAAATTGGTTTTAATCCACCAGGCTCCAGTTGCTTAGCAACGGAAGAGCCTGCTCCTAACAAGCAGGAGCCACAAAGATGCTGCAGAGGAAGGGGGCTGTCTGGGCCCTGCTCCTGCTCAGCTCCTGACTACTGCCTCCCTGATGTAGTTTTCTCATTGAGTACAGCCAGCCTTCCTCTCTCAGATGCTGGGTCTTGAAAGGCTGATCTCTGGGGCAGCTGCCTGACCTCACCCCCTATCCTGCCTGCCTAGAGCTTCTCTGAATCCCACCTCCCAGGCCAGCAGGAGGTAGTTCATGATCCTAGCAGGGTGGCTCTAGGAAGGGTCCTCACTCTGTCTCTCAGAGGTCGCTGGCTATGTTGGTTCTTCCAGTCTGGCCTGGCGGGTGGGAGTAGAGTTGATCTCGGGTGGCCTCGGCCTGCAGAGGCTTGAAGCAGGGTTTCGGTTCCCAGCCAGGGACTGAAGTCAGGCCGCAGCAGTGAGAGTGCTGAATCCTTGCCACTAGACCACCAGGGACCAGTGGCCAGTAACAAGGCCCTGGCCCATCAGCTGTGTAGAAATGAATTTCCACAGAGAGACAGAAAGTAGTGAAACAAGTGTTTATTAGGAGGAAAAAGAGTACGTGTGAATAGGCACACACGGGTGGGCTCAGAGAGAGTCACGCCCTCGTGGTAGTTTGAATCACTTATATGGGGCATTTCTTCCGGGTTTCCTTTGGCCAATCATCTTGCTTTGCCTGGTTCTGAGTCCGTATTTGGTTTATCTCAGGGTCCTCCCATGTGTGCACACGCATCTCTTAGCCAAGATGGACTCCAGTGAAGAGGCCTATGGGTAGGTTGACATCACTCCCTTTTTGAACTCCAAGGAGCCTTTCTGCACATGTATAGTCGGGAAGGTCTCCTTGACCTCGAGAATGAGAAATATGTGGTCTCTGTCTTTTACCTGGGCAGGGCTCAGCTCCTCCTCCTCTTCATCTTGGAGTATCTGTCCACAGGGGACCAACTCCAGCTGCTCAGCCTGGGGCCCATCTACCTCCTGCCTCAGAGTGGGCCAGGCTCCTTTTACGCTGGATGAGAGCAATTCATGCCCAGAGTCGGGGGGTGGGGTGTGCACTGTAACCCCAGCCCATCTGAGCCTGAAGGGAGGCAAGGTACCATACCCCCTGGGCTTCTAGAGATCAGGAAATTGAGAGTCAGACATGGGCTCAGGCCCACACAGCCTTCCAGTGAGAGCTGGGTCTGAACCAATGCCAGAACACAGGGCTCCCCAACACAGTCAGCGTCCATGAGACTGCCAGGCCACTGCGCAGCACCAGAGGCTTCCTCCTTCCCTCCCCAAAAGACAGCGAGGACAGAATTCTCCTCCCCAAGGGGGAAGCCTCCTGCCCTCCTGCCTTCTGGAATGGCCCCTGCAAAGGGTGATCACCAGTGGAGAATTTCCATTAGACGAGCTGCTTTCCCAGAATTGTTTTTAACTCAGTAAGAGCTCAGGAGTGTCCCCCAGGGGAGGCCTGTCCGAAATTCTGACTCTGAGTGGGTACTAGTTGGTATCTTACTTAACCGCAGACCTCACTGGTCTTCGCGGGAGGTGCACAGGTGTGCACCCCCACCCCGCTCCTTCTGTGGGGCCTCAAGCTCTGACAATGAGGCTGCCCCCAGGAATAAACCATGGAAAGTGGGGGTTGTAGGAAACCAGCGTCCAACAAGGGACCCCACCACCCCATCTATCCCCCCTGGGCCAGCCCGCTAGGCAGGGACAAAGCCTTCCTCTGGGCAGCTTCTTTCTGCCTTCCCCACTCCTTGCTTCTCTCCCTCCCTTTCCCCCTTTCTCCCTCCCAAGTAAAGGGCTTCTGGCTTCTGGCTTCCATTGCCTGGCAACCAAACTGGGCTGCCACAGGCTGAGAGGAGCAGCACAGATGCTGCCTAATGAGGGGGCTGAAATGAGGGGGCGAAATCACTGTCTCTAGTCATATGTCGCTGTTGCTCACAAAACAGATACCAGGCTTTTCTTAAATTTGCGATTGTTGTTCTCTATAATGAAAAGTATTCCAAAGGCAGACAGCTAAGCCACATTTGGGTAAACATCTCCTTGATCCACCCTTTTCTATTTCATATTAAAAACTTTTTGTTGTGGAAAATTTCAAGCCTATATACAAGGAGAATAGCATAATGAGGCTCCTGTGGACATCACCCAGCATCAACAATTATCAACCCCTGGCCAGATATCACATCATTGTAACTGCATTTCAGTATCTAGCTTTGAAACATGAGAACTCTCTTTCTAACAGAACTACAGTGTCATTAGAGCACCTAAAGTAATTATCAATAATTCCATAATCTCATCAAATATCCAGGCAGTGTTCAAACTTCAAATGCCTCATCAGTATCATGAAGTGCTGATTGTTTTTCATTTTTGTTCTGATTTCATGGTTTATTTGAGTCAAGGTCTAAAAAAAGGCCACACAGTAATCTAGAGGTTCCCCTTTCTGAATACTTTGGGGGAGAAAAAATTGTTCTCCTACTCTCTTAGGTTCAGTACCTAGGGCCTGCTAATGAAACTGATAATGCACCAAAGACAGACTATGCACCCTGCTAATGAAACTGATAATGCACCAAAGACAGACTAACGGGAGAAAGAAACAGAGTGTATTTACATGTCCAACTTCCATATACACAGAAGAACTCAGTGATGATAACTCAAAGGAGTGGTTGGAATTTGGGGCTTATATACCATCTTGATAGATGAAGTGGGGGAGAAAGGCACTTGCCAGGAGTATAAATGACTTTTTGGAAAGATACATGGATTTTCAGGAGAGCCAACACTTGATAAGAGAGGCTGTCACGTTTGTCTATACAGGTGTGAGTGGCCTTTCTATGTTTTCAGGGCCACAAACCCACTTGGGGAAAAGATTTGGCGTAGACTTTTTATTCACAGTCTACCTTCCGGGAGTAGATCCGCCCTGAGAAGGAATTTTTGGCAGGCTCATTTCCTAGAAGTTGCTGTTTTTAGTCAGATAAGGGAAGCTACAAAAAAGGCTTTTTGCCCTGTTGTCTATCAAAGCTCAAATGTCTTCAGCTAAAATAATCTTTATACCAACTCAGGGTCCCGAGTATGTCCCTACAATATACTGAAATGCCAAGAAACCGAAATTACCCTGCAAACCACTAACCCCCGGGCTCTTCCTGAGGCCTCCTGTGAGCCCTGCCTTGAGTTACATGAGGCATTATTAATTCCCAAATCTTGGGATGAGGAGACTGAGATTCAGAGCAATGAAATGAAGAGCTCCAGGTCACGCAGCTACTGAGGCACGGGGCCAGGCCGGGAACTCATGTCAGGAGCCTAAACTCCTAATAAACACACTCTGCCACCTCCACCTGTCCTGCCTCCAGAAAGGCGGGGGAAGGCTTTAAGAAGGAGTCAGGGAAGGCCTCCACCCTGTCCCCGCCTCCTAGTCCAGGTCCTGCCTAGCATCTGTCAAAGACCCACGCGTTCCCACCTCCTCTGACCACCCTGGCCCATTTCAATCTATTCCCAAGTGTCTGCCCTTGGGTGCATGTACCTCAGTCTCTCCCTCACCCAGAAGCACCCCAAGGGCGGGGAACTTGTTTCTGGATATCTGTGACCTGCCCCAGCTGAGCCTCACCCAGAGTCACTTGGAAGGCACTCCCCAAAGGGCAGGTGACTAACTGACTGACTGCCCGAGTGAAGGGCCTTCTGGAGGGTGAGTGGGCTCAAGGTACGGGCAAGGCTTTGAGGAGAGATCCTGGACCCCAGGCAGGAAGAGCCATCAGACACTCCAGAGTGATGGGGGTCTCTCTTGCCCCCAGAGAAGGCAAGGGATTGTCCAGGGAGCAGCCTGGGCTTGGGCATCCTGAGGACAGGGGCCTCTGGCCTCTGGCCTCAGCCCTCCCTCCCATAGGTCATTTACCCTCTGAGAACCTCAGGGAGTCTTCATCTGTGCAGCGAAGACACTCCAGAGAATCGCCTGGGCTGCCCTGTGGTTGAAGGAGGCCTCTCAGCTTGGAGTAATGGAATCAGCTCTGGCCCGAGAGCCCCGGTGGCAGGTCTGGGTCTCTGCTCTTCCATTACTCTGCTCTGTGACCCTGGGCGGGCTACTTCCTACCTGTGGGTCTCGGTTTCCTCATCTATACAATGAGGGGGCTGCACCAGTCGATCTCCAGGGGCCCGTTAGCTTCCACGTTTCTGTGATCTCCAGGAAAGGGAGACCCACAACATTCCTTGGTCAATGATTGCTGGTTTTATTTACCTTTACAGTCAGGAGGGTCTTCCTGCCTGTGTCCCACTGTCTCTGAGCCTCATCTCCTCTGGCCGTGGCCTGGGTCTGTCTAAGCTTCTTGGCTGACCCAGAAGTACCTGGGTGGGTGACAGCCATTTTCATCACTACAACTCAAGTCACAATGGTGGCAGAGTGGGCTCTAGAGCCCTCAAGTCCCTGCTCCCAATCCCCGAGGTGTTCAGGAGGCGGCAGTGTTCAGACATCATGCAGATGAGCAACTGTGGCACCGATTGGCTCCTTGCCCTCCATGTAGCCCCAAATCCTCACTTTCCAGACAAGGAAACAGGGACTTGTCCAAGGTTACACAGAGCTGGGACAGGGAGGAGCTTGGGGTAGGAAAGAGCTGGAGACCTCCTCAGGAGGGATCTTGCCTGGGCAGGGTGGGTGATGGTGAAGTGGAGAGCCAGCCCCCCGAGGAGCAGAGTTGTGGCATGAACTAAAACCGGTTTATGAAACCCACCCTCAGGGAGCTCCTGGGTTCTCCTGGGCAAATACAGGACACACGCACACAGATGCACACACACACACAGGCACACATGCACACATGCATGCGCGCCACAGGGAGAAAGGTCACAAGCACGTCTGACTACCAAGTGCCTGAGCTGGGACTCTTAACTTGACCACCCACCACGAGCCACTGAGTATCCTAGCTACTTCTTTTATTCAACAACTAGTGACCGAGTGACTGGGAACCGAACAGTGAACAAGTGGGATGTGGTCCCTACCCTCTCAGAGCTTGCAGCCTAGCTAGGCAGGCAAGTGCTCGAGAGGTGAGTCCAACCCAGGAAGCTACCCCCAGGCTAAAGGGAGCCAGGGGCTGTGGGAAGCCAGCGGAGCCCATCTCAGGGGCTCAAGAACCATCCTGTGCTGCAGGCACTTTCCTGGCTGTCCGTGCCCATTTCTGGAGGAGTCGGTTCTAGCTGGTTGGGAAGGCATCCTTGGGGAGCCATCTTCAGGCCAGGCAGACATGGTCAAGGGTGCGGATGACCCTCCGGAACTTTTTTGTCACGTCACTGATAACTGGGCAACTTCTGGGGCTTGGAGAAGAGGTGAGGCTCCCCTTCATCACACCAGGGGTTCTCAGAGTAGTGGTTTGGGACCCAAAAGCTCACTGTTGAGTCTTCAGTGGCTCTTCTGAGCAGAAGTTGAATATGAACTGGGTGCCCTTTCTCTTGCTGGCTCTTGCGATGCAAAGTGTGGGTTGCGAGGCCTCCAAAAATGGCAACAGTTCAATTGTTCTGAGAAACAGCTTCCTTTTTTCCCCACTCATGCAGAGGGCCAAGATATTGCCTTCTTTAAACCTGTGTCTGTAATTTAGCTTCCATTGACCTTGGCAATGAACATAAAGGGCAGGGAGCAAGGCTGCCCCTTTTCTCCATCCCTGCTACTCTTCTCCTAGGTATGTGGGGGTGGGGGTGGAGGAGTGACACAGGAAAGAAGGGGGGAAAAGCTGGGGAAAATGTCCTGTGGATTCTTTACTTACTGAGCTCAGTGACACACAGGGATGTTTAAGTGAAACTTTCAGGGAAAAAATAAGGAAATGCCTTATTTTACCTGCCTGGTCACTCCTGTTGTTTGGCTTCTGAGACTTCTGGTTTCCAGGCTGTTTCATAAGTACTGAAGCACTGAGAAGCTGTATGTGTTCTTGGAACAGAAAGGGAAAGGCCCTCTGGTCCCTGGGGCCCCCGCCCACAGACTCTGTCCATATGGTCTCTCTTTGCCACTGGCCCTGGGGGGTGGGGCCTGTGCCCATGAAAAACAATGATCCCAGTGGGCCTCCAGTCCTTTGGGGGCCACACTTCCCCTCTCGCCCCCATGCCATACCCACGCCTGTCAGACTTTGGATGAGAGAAGAAGCACAGGTGTGGTGGCGTCCAGCCCCTTCTTTCTCAGAGCTGGGAACTGAGACCCAGAGAACACAGGGCTCTTGCACTTATTACAGTGATCAGAAATATGAAAATCTCTATTTCACTCAGTTATTAGTGATTTAAAGCAGTGCTTTAAATTTTAAAGTTTCTGGAGTAAAATGCACCATCCTGATTGATCTCAAAGAAACAATTATAAGCGTCAGTGTTATTCTGAGACTACCACTGTACCCTGTTTACTCTATTTCACGTATAGACAGTCTGAGTTCCAGATAAAGAAGGTCGTTTGCTCAATGTTCCACAGCGATCATTTGCAGAAATGAACATCAGCTTTCTTAATAATAGGCAACCTTTATAAATAGAATAACTGGATGTCCCAGTTTATGTATGTTGTCACATTCTAATTATTGAAATTAAAATTTCCTCTCAAAATTGACATGATTTGCATGATAAATTAAGTGCTCCCCTTCTTGACATACCATTCATTTTAATTCATATGCATTATTTTATTTTTTTGCTTAAATTTAAATTTGAATTTTTTTCTTTCTTTCTTTCTTTCTTTTTTTTTTTTTTTTTTTTTTTTTAGCCATGTGTACATGTCAATCCCAAATTCCCAATCTATCCCTCCACCCCAACCTTCCCCCCTGGTAACCATAAGTGCATTCTCTATGTCTGTGAGTCTGTTTCTGTTTTGTAAGTAAGATCATTTGTACCATTTTTTAAGATTCTGCATGTATGTGATATCATATGATATTTGTCTTTCTCTGGCTGACTTACTTCACTTAGTATTGACAATCTCCAGGTCCATCCATGTTGCTGCAACTGACATTATTTCCTTCTTTTTTACAGCTGAGTATATATGTAAATACCACATCTTCTTTATCCATTCCTCTGTTGATGGACATTTAGATTGCTTCCATGTCTTTGCTATTGTAAATAGTGCTGCAGTGAACATTGTGGTACATGTATCTTTCAAAGTATGGTTTTCTCCAGGTATATGTCCAGGAGTGGGATTGCTGGATCATATGGTAGCTCTATTTTTAGTTTTTTTAAGTAACCTCCATAACGTCCTCCATAGTGGCTGCACAAATTTACATTCCTACCAACAGTGTAGAAGGGTCCCCTTTACTCCACACCCTCTCCAGCATCTATTGTTTGTAGACTTTTTCATGATGGCCATTCTGACTGGTGTGAGGTGAGATCTCCTTGTAGTCTCGATTTGCAGTTCTCTAATAATTAGTGATGTTGATCATCTTTTCATGGGTCTCTTGGCCATCTGTATGTCCTCTTTGGAGAAATGTGTATTTAGGTCTTCTGCCCATTTTTTGATTGGGTTGTTTGTTTTTTCAATATTTAGCCCCATGAGCTGTTGTAAATTTTGGAGTCTAATCCCTTTTCAGTCACATTGTTTGCAAATATTTTCTCCCATTCTGTGGGTTGTCTTTTTGTTTTGCTTATGTTTTCCTTTGCTATGCTAAAGCTTTTAAGTTTAATTAGGTCCCATTTGTTTATTTTTGTTTTTATTTCCATTACTCTAGGAGATGGATTGAAGAAGATATTGCTGTGGTTTATGTCAAAGAGTGTTCTGCCTATGTGTTATAGTATTCAGTCTTACATTTAGGTTTTTAATCCATTTTGAGCTTATTTTTGTGTAAGATGTTAAAGAATGTTCTAATTTCATTTTTTTACATGTAGTTGTCCAGCTTTCACAACACCATTTATTGAAGAGATGTCTCTTCTCCATTGTATAGTCTTGCCTCCTTTATCATATATTAACTGACCATAGGTGCATGGGTTTATTTCTGGGCTTTCTATCCTGTTCCACTGTGCTATATTTCTGTTCTTGTGCCAGTACCATACTGTTTTGATGACTGTAGCTTTGTAGGATAGTCTGCTGTCAGGGGGCCTGATTCTCCCAACTCCCCTTTTCTTTTTCAAGATTGCTTTGGCTGTTTGGGACCTTTTGTGTCTCCAAACAAATTTTAAGATTTTTTTGTTGTAGTTCTGTGAAGAATGTCATTGGTAATTTGATAGGGATTGCATTGAGTATGTAGATTGCCATGGGTAGTATAGTCATTTTGACAGTATTGATTCTTCCAACCCAAGAACATGGTATATCTTTCCATCTGTTTGTGTCATCTTCGATTCCTTTCATCAGCATCTTATATTTTTCAGAGTACAGGTCTTTTGCCTCCTTAGGTAGGTTTATTCCTAGGTATTTTATTCTTTTTGATGTGATGGTAAATGAGATTGTTTTCTTTCTTTTAAAAAATTATTTGTTTATTTATTTTCGGCTGCATTGGGTCTTCATTGCTGCATGCATGCTTTCTCTAGTTGCAGTGATGGGGGCTACTCTTTGTTGTGGTGCATGGGTTTCTCATTACAGTGGCTTCTCTCGTTATGGAGCACAGACTCTAGGTGCACAGGCTTCAGTAGTTGCAGCATGTGGGCTCAATATTTGTGGCTCATGGACTCTAGAGTGCAGGCTCAGTAGTTGTGGCACACAGGCTCAGTTGCTCCACAGTATGTGGGATCTTCCGGCACCAGTCTTGAACCCAGGTCCCCTGCACTGGCAGGCAGATTCTTAACCACTGTACCACCAGGGAAGTCTGAGATTGTTTTCTTAATTTCTCTTTCTGATCTTTCATTGGTTAGTGTATAGGAATGCAAGAGATTTCTGTGCATTAATTTTGTATCCTGCAACTTTACTAAATTCATTGAAGAGCTCTAGTAGTTTTCTGCAAGCATCTTTAGGATTTTCTATGTATAGTATCATGTCATCTGCAAAGAGTGACAGTTTTACTTTTTCTTTTCCAGTTTTGATTCCTTTTATTTCTTTTTCTTCTCTGATTGCCGTGGCTGGGACTTCCAAAATTGTGTTGAATAAAAGTGGCAAGTGTGAACATCCTTGTCTTATATCTCATCTTAGAGGAAATGCTTTCAGTTTTTCACCATTGAAAATGATATTTGCTGTGAGTTTGTCGTATGTGGCCTTTATTATGTTGAGGTAGGTTCCCTCTAAGACCACTTTCTGGAGAGTTATTTTTATCATAAATGGGTGTCAAATTTTGTCAAAAGGTTTTTCTGCATCTGTTGATATGATCATATGGTCTTGTTCTTCAGTTTGTTAATATGGTGTATCACATTGATTGATTTGCTATTATTGAAGAATTCTTGCATCCCTGGGATAAATCCCTCTTGATCATGCGCTATGATCCTTTTAATGTGTTGTTGGATTCTGTTTACTAGCATTATGTTGAGGATTTTTGCATCTATGTTCATCAGTGAAATTGGTCTGTAGTTTGCTTTTTTTGTGATGTCTTTGTCTGGTTTTGGTATCAGGGTGATGGTGGCCTCCTAGAATGAGTTTGGGAGTGTTTCTCCCTCTGCAATTTTTTGGACGATTTTGAGAAGGATAGCTGTTAGCACTTCTCTAAATGTTTGACAGAATTTGCCTGTGAAGCCATCTGCTCCTGGATTTTTGTCTATTGGAAGGTTTTTTTTTTTTTTTTTTTTTTTTTTTTTTTTTTTTTTTTTTTCTTTTTGCGGTATGCGGGCCTCTCACTGTTGTGGCCTCTCCCGTTGCGGAGCACAGGCTCCGGATGCGCAGGCCCAGCGGCCATGGCTCACGGGCCCAGCCGCTCCGCGGCATATGGGATCCTCCCAGACCGGGGCACGAACCCGTATCCCCTGCATCGGCAGGCGGACTCTCAACCACTGCGCCACCAGGGAGGCCCTGGAAGGTTTTTAATCACAGTTTCAATTTCATTACTTGTGATTGGTCTATTCATGTTTTCTATTTCTTCCTTGTTCAGTCTTGGAAGGTTGTACCTTTCTAAGAATTTGTCCATTTCTTCCAGGTTGTCCATTTTTTGGCACATAGTTGCTTGGAGTAGTCTCTTATGATCCTTTGTATTTCCGTGGTGTCAGTTGTAACATTTCCTTTTTCATTTCTGATTTTATTGATCTGAATCCTCTCCCTTTTTTTTCTGGATGAGTCTGCCTAATGGTTTATCAATTTTGTTTATCTTCTCAAGGAACCAGCTTTTAGTTTCATTGATCTTTTGAATTGTTTTCTTCATTTCTATTTCATTTATTTCTGCTCTGATCTTTATGATTTCTTTCCTTCTAGTAACTTGGGGTTTTGTTTGTTCTTCTTTCTCTAGTTGCTTTAGGTGTAAGGTTACATTGTTTATTTGAGGTTTCTCTTTTTTTATTTTTTAATTTAATTTATTTTTTTATACAGCAGGCTCTTATTAGTCATCAATTTTATACACATCAGTGTATACATGTCAATCCCAATCACTGAATTCATCAAACCACCATCCCCACACCCCGCGGCTTTCCCCCTTCGTGTCCATACGTTTGTTCTCTACATCTGTGTCTCAACTTCCACCCTGCAAACTGATTCATCTGTACCACTTTTCTAGGTTCCACATACATGTGTTAATATACGATATTTTTTTTCTCTTTCTGACATACTTCACTCCATATGACAGCCTCTAGATCCATCCACGTCTCAACAAATGACTCAATTTCATTTCTTTTTATGGCTGAGTAATATTCCATTGTATATATGTACCACAACTTCTTTATCCATTCATCTGTTGATGGGCATTGAGGTTGCTTCCATGACCGGGCTGTTGTAAATAGTGGTGCAATGAACATTGGGGTGCATGTGTCTTTTTGAATTATGGTTTTCTATGGGTATATACCCAGTAGTGGGATTGCTGGGTCATATGGTAGTTCTATTTTTAGTTTTTGAAGGAACCTCCATACTGTTCTCCATAGTGGCTGTATCAATTTACATTCCCACCAACAGTGCAAGAGGGTTCCCTTTTCTCCACACCCTCTCCAGCATTTGTTGTTTGTAGATTTTATGATGATGCCCAGTCTAAATGGTGTGAGATGATACCTCATTGTAGATTTGATTTGCATTTCTCTAATAATTAGTGATGTTGAGCAGCTTTTCATGTGCTTCTTGGCCATCTGTTGGTCTTCTTTGGAGAAATGTCTATTTAGGTTTTCTGCCCATTTTTGGATTGGGTTGTTTGTTTCTTTAATATTGAGCTGCATGAGCTGTTTATATATTTTGGAGATTAATCCTTTGTCCATTGATTCATTTGCAAATATTTTCTCCCATTTTAAGGGTTGTCTTTTTGTCTTGCTTATGGTTTCCTTTGCTTTGCAAAAGCCTTTAAGTTTCATTAGGTCCCATTTGTTTATTTTTGTTTTTATTTCCATTACTCTAGGAGGTGAATCAAAAAAGATCTTGCTGTGATTTATGTCAAAGGGTGTTCTTCGTATGTTTTCCTCTAAGAGTTTTATAGTGTTCGGTCTTACGTTTAGGCCTCTAATCCATTTTGAGTTTATTTTTGTGTATGGTGTTAGGGATTGTTCTAATTTCCTTCTTTTACATGTAGCTGTCCAGTGTTCCCAGCACCGCTTATTGAAGAGACTGTCTTTTCTCCATTGTATACCCTTGCCTCCTTTGTCATAGATTAGTTGAGCATAGGTGTCTGGGTTTATCTCTGGGCTTTCTATCTCGATCCATGGATCTATGTTTCTGTTTTTGTGCCAGTACCATATTGTTTGGATTACTGTACCTTTGTAGTATAGTCTGAAGTCAGGGAGTCTGATTCCTCCAGCTCCGTTTTTTTCCCTCAAGACTGCTTTGGCTATTTGGGGTCTTTGGTGTCTCCATACAAATTTTAAGATATTTTGTTCTAGTTCTGTAAAAAATGCTATTGGTAACTTGATAGGGACTGCATTGAATCTGTAGATTGCTTTGGGTAGTAGAGTCATTTTCACAATATTGATTCTTCCAATCCAAGAACATGGTATGTCTCTCCATCTGTTGCTATCATCTTTAATTTCTTTCATCAGTGTCTTATAGTTTTCTGCATACTCGTCCTTTGTCTCCCTAGGTAGGTTTCTTCCTAGGTATTTTATTATTATTTTTGGAATGGTAAATGGAAGTGTTTCCCTAATTTCTCTTTCACATTTTTCATCATTATTGTAGAGGAATGCAAGAGATTTCTGTGCATTAATTTTGTATCCTGCAACTTTACCAAATTCATTGATTACCTCTAGCAGTTTTCTGGTGGCATTTTTAGGATTTTCTATGTATAGTATCATGACATCTCCAAACAGTGACTGTTTTACTTCTTCTTTTCCAATTTGGATTCCTTTTATTTCTTTTTCTTCTCTGATTGCCATGGGTAGGATTTCCAAAACTATGTTGAATAATAGTGGTGAGAGTGGACATCCTTGTCTTGTTCCTAATCTTAGAGGAAATGCTTTCAGTTTTTCACCATTGAGAATGGTGTTTGCTGTGGGTTTGTCATATATGGCCTTTATTATGTTGAGGTAGGTTCCCTCTATGCCTGCTTTCTGAAGTTTTTATCATAAATTGGTGTTGAATTTTGTAAAAAGCTTCTTCTGCATCTATTGAGATGATCATATGGTTTTTATTCTTCAATTTGTTAATATGGTGTACCACATTGATTGATTTGCGTATATTGAAGAATCCTTGCATCCCTGCGATAAATCCCACTAGATCATGGTTTATGATCTTTTTAATGTGTTGTTGGATTCTGTTTGCTGGTATTTTGTTCAGGAGTTTTGCATCTATATTCATCAGTGATATTGGTCTGTAATTTTCTTTTTTTGTAGTATCTGTGTCTGGTTTTGGTCTCAGGGTGATGGTGGCCTCATAGAATGCGTTTGGGAGTGTTCCTTCCTCTGCAATTTTTTGGAAGAGTTTGAGAAGGATAGGTGTTAGCTCTTTTCTATACGTTTGATAGAATTCACCTGTGAAGCCATCTGGTACTGGACTTCTGTTTGTTGGAAGATTTTTAATCACAGTTTCAATTTCATTACTTGTGATTGGTCTCTTCATATTTTCCATTGCTTCCTGGTTCAGTCTTGGAAGGTTATACCTTTCTAAGAACTTGTACATTCCTTCCAGGTTCTCCATTTTATTGGCATAGAGTTTCATGTAGTAGTCTCTTAGGATGCTTTGTATTTCTGTGGTGTCTGCTGTAACTTCTCCTTTTTCATTTCTAATTTTATTGATTTGAGTCCTCTCCCTCTTTTTCCTGATGAGTGTTGCTAATGTTTTATCAATTTTATCTTCTCAAAGAACCAGCTTTTAGTTTTATTGATCTTTGCTGTTGTTTTCTTTGTTTCTATGTATTTTATTTCTGCTGTGATCTTTATGATTTCTTTCCTTTTGCTAACTTTTGGTTTTGTTTGTTCTTCTTTCTCTAGGTCCTTTAGGTGTAAGGTTAGATTGTTTATTTGAGATTTTTCTTGTTTCTTGAGGTAGGCTTGTATAGCTATAAACTTCCCTGTTAGAATTGCTTTTGCTCCATCCAATAGGTTTTGGATCATCGTGTTTTCTTTGTCATTTTTCTCTAGGTATTTTTTGATTTCCTGTTTGATTTCTTCAGTGATCCCTTTGTTACTTTGTAACGTATTGTTTAGCCTCCATGTGTTTGTGTTTTTTACGTTTTTTCCCCTGTAATTCATTTCTAATCTCATAGCGTTGTGGTCAGGAAAGATGCTTGATATGATTTCAATTTTCTTATATTTACTGAGGCTTGATTTGTGACCCAAGATGTGATCTATCGTGGAGAATGTTCCATGCACACTTGAGAAGAAAATGTAATCTGCTGTTTTTGGATGGAATTTTCTACAAATATCAATTAAATCTATCTGGTCTGTTATTTCATTTAAAGCTTCTGTTTCCTTATTAATTTTCTGTTTGGATGATCTGTCCATTGGTGTAAGTGAGGTGTTAGAGTCCCTCACTATTATTGTGTTACTGTCTATTTCCTCTTTTATAGCTGTTAGCAGGTGCCTTATGTATTGAGGTGCTCCTATGTTGGTTGCATATAAATTTATAATTGTTATATCTTTTTCTTGGATTGATCCCTTGATCATTATGTAGTTTCCTTCCGTGTCTCTTGTAACATTCTGTATTTTAAAGTCTATTTTATCTGATATGAGTATTGCTACTCCAGGTTTCTTTTGATTTCCAGTTTCATGGAATATCTTTTTCCATCCCCTCACTTTCAGTCTGTGTGTGTCCCTAGGTCTGAAGTGGGTCTCTTGTAGACAGCATATAGATGGGTCTTGTTTTTGTATCCATTCAGCAAGCCTGTGTCTTTTGGTTGGAGCATTTAATCCATTCACGTTTAAAGTAATTATCGATATGTATGTTCCTATGAATATTTTGTTAATTGTTTTGGGTATGTTTTTGTAGGTCCTTTTCTTCTCTTGTGTTTCCCACTTAGAGAAGTTCCTTTAGCATTTGTTGTAGAGCTGTTTTGTTGGTTCTGAATTCTCTTAGGTTTTACTTGTCTGTAAAGCTTTTGATTTCTCCATCGAATCTGAATGAGATCCTTGCTGCATAGAGTAATCTTGGTTGTAAGTTCTTCCCTTTCATCACTTTAAGTGTATCATGTCACTCCCTTCTGGCTTGTAGAGTTTCTGCTGAGAAATCAGCTGTTAACCTTATGAGAGTTCCCTTGTATGTTATTTGTCATTTTTGCCTTGCTGCTTTCAATAATTTTTCTTTGTCTTTAATTTTTGCCAATTGATTACTCTGTGTCTCAGCATGTTTCTCCTTGGGTTTATCCTGTATGGGACTCACTGCACTTCCTGGACTTGAGTGGCTATTTCCTTTCCCATGTTAGGGAAGTTTTCGACTATAATCTCTTCAAATATTTTCTCGGGTCCTTTCTCTCTCTCTTCTCCTTCTGGGACCCCTATAATGCGAATGTTGTTGCATTTAATGTTGTCCCAGAGGTGTCTTAGGCTGTCTTCATTTCTTTTCATTCTTTTTTCTTTATTCTGTTCCGGAGCAGTGAATTCCACCATTCTGTCTTCCAGGTCACTTATCCATTCTCCTGCCTCAGTTATTCTGCTATTGATTCCTTCTACTATAGTTTTCGTTTCAGTTATTGTATTGTCCATCTCTGTTTGTTTGTTCTTTAATTCTTCTACATCTTTGTTAAACATTTCTTGTATCTTCTCAATCTTTGCCTCCATTGTTTTTCCAAGGTCCTGGATCATCTTCACTATCATTATTCTGAATTCTTTTTCTGGAAGGTTGCCTATCTCCACTTCATTTAGTTGTTTTTCTGAGGTTTTATCTTGTTCCTTCATCTGGTACATAACCCTCTGCCTTTTCATCTTGTTTATCTTTCTGTGAATGTGGTTTTTGTTCCACAGGCTGCAGGATTGTAGTTCTTCTTGCTTCTAATGTCTGCCCTCTGGTGGATGAGGCTATCTAAGAGGCTTGTGTAAATTACCTGATGGGAGGGACTGGTGGTGGGTAGAGTTGACTTTTGCTCTGGTTGGCAGAGCTCAGTAAAACTTTAATCTGCTTGACTGCTGATGGGTGGGGCTGGGTTCCCTCCCTGTTGGTTGTTTGGCCTGAAGCAACCCAACAGTGGAGCCTACCTGGGCTCTTTGGTGGGGCTAATAGCAGACTCTGGGAGGGCTCATGCCAAGGAGTACTTCCCAGAACTTCTGCTGCCAGTGTCCTTATCCCCACGGTGAGCCACAGCCCCCCCCCACCTCTGCAGGAGACCCTCCAACACTAGCAGGTAGGTCTGGTTCAGTCTCCCCTTGGGTCACTGCTCCTTCTCCTGGGTCCCGATGCACACACTAATTTGTGTGTGCCCTCCAGGAGTGGATTCTCTGTTTCCCCCAGGCCTGTCGAAGTCCTGAAATCAAATCCCACTGGGCTTCAAAGTCTGATTCTCTAGGAATTCTTCCTCCAGTTGCCAGACCCCCAGGATGGGAAGCCTGACTTGGGGCTCAGAACCTTCACTCCAGTGGGTGAACTTCTGTGGTATAAGTGTTCTCCAGTCTGTGAGTCACCCACCCAGCAGTTATGGGATTTTATTTTCCTGTGATTGTGCCCCTCCTACTGTTACATTGTGGCTTCTCCTTTGCCTTTGGATGTGGGGTATTTTTTTTTTTTTGGTGAGTTCCAGTGTCTTGCTGTTGATGATTGTCCAGCAGCTAGTTGTGATTCTGGTGTTTTCACAAGAGGGAGTGAGAGCACGTCCTTCTACTCTGCCATCTTGGTTTCTACAGGTTTTCTTTTTTCTTGAGGTGAGAATATATTGCTATAAACTTCCCTCTTAGAACTGCTTTCGCTGCATCCCATAGGATCCATAAGATTCATTACTCTGAATTGTTTTTCAGGTAGATTGCCTATCTCCTATTCATTTAGTTGTTCTGTGGGTTTTTGTCTTGTTCCTTTACCTGCAACATATTTCTTTGTTGTCTCATTTTGTCTAACTTTCCATGTTTGTGGTCCTCTTTCTACAGGCTGCAGGATTGTAGTTCCTCTTGCTTCTGATTCCTGCACCCTGGTGGGTGAGGTTGCACCAGGGGCTTGTGTAGGCTTCCTGGTGGGAAGGAATGGTGCCTGCCCTCTGGTGGGTGGAGCTGTGTCTTGTCCCTCTGGTGGGCAGAGCTGTGTTAGGGAGTGTGTTTATTTGGCAGATGTGTGCTCAGGAAGACTTTAAGCAGCCCGTCTGCTGATGCGTGGAGCTGTGTTCCTGCTCTGTTTTTTGTTTTTTTGTTTTTTGTTTTTTGTTTTTTAACCTGGGTCATCCCAGCACTGGAACCTATAGGCTGTTGTGTGGGGCCATATCTTGGTCAGAAAATGGTGACCTCCAAGGGGCCTTATACCAATGAGTACTCCCCAGAACTACAGTCACCAGTGTCCTTGTCCCCACAGTGAGCCACAGCTGCCCCTTGCCTCCACAGGTTACCCTCCAATACTAGCATGTAAGTCTGGCCCAGTCTCTTATGAGGTCACTGCTTTTTGTCCCTGTGTCCTGCTGTGCATGGGACCCTGTGTGTGACCTCTGAGAGTGGAGTTTCTGTTTCCTCCAGTCTTTTGGAATTCCCACAATCAAACCCCCTGGACTTCAAAGCTAGATTCCTGTGGTCTCCTCCCATTGCCAGACCCTCAGACTGGGGAGTCTGACGTGGGTTCAGAACTTTCACTTATGTGGTATAATTATTTTCCTTTTTGTGACTCGCCCACTCAATGTGTATGGGATTTGATTTTATCACGATTGTGCCCCTCCTACCATCTGTTTGTGGCTTCTTCTTTGTCTTTCTCTATAGGGCATCTTATTTGGTAGGTTCCAACATTTTTTGTTGGTGGTTGTTCAGTGTTAGTTGTGATTTGGGTGTTTCCATAAGAAAAGATGAGCTCATGTCCTTCTACTCTGCCATCTTGTGTCCAGGAACCCTTTTAAGAAGATTTCAATGGATGATTTAGGATTTTACCTCTTTATTTCAGCTCAATCCAATTCAGGCAAGAGTTATAGGGTCCTGTTGGGTTCAGAGGCCTGGCAACAGCTTTTCAAGGTGCTTTACCTCCAAAGAGAAAGGATGCAATTCTGCTCTCCCTTAAATAAATTTTCTTCTGTCTTCATTACAGGAGACAGGTTGAGAGTCATATGCATTATTTTATATAGTCCTTATACTAACCTTATGATATGACTACTATTACCCTCATGTTACAGAGTAGGAAAATTAATTTGAAGGTGTTAATTGTCTGAAGTTATATAGAAGGTAAAGGATGAAGCTAGAGCTGGGCATTTGATTATCAAAGTATTCTTTAATGTCTCTCACCAGCGTGGCCTGGGCTGTGTACAGAACAGCTGCCTGGCTTCCACTTGTGCCATGTTGGACACAGTATTTACCTGGATGGGCAGACAAGACAGAAAGCAAGCAACTCGGGGTGGGAGGGGTTAGAGGGCTATTATCCCCAAGCCTGGTGGTGAAGAGCCTTTTTCGTGGCAACTGATGGTAACAGCATAAGCCAGTTGAGGAGGAAGATTGGAGAGGGTATAGTTGAAGCCCCTTGGGCAAGTAGCACAAGAGGGAAGAATCCAATGCAGCTGTTGCCATTTATGATGAGCTCGATCTCTGCTCTGGCTCCCTTTTGTTTCAGTTCCTAGTAAAACCAACTTTGTAAAACTGTCTCCCCCTAGGTAAGCATCACTTCCTAGCCAGAGGAGCCTGCTGAGGGGTACTGGAGACACCCCTTCCCACCCTGCCCTTTCATGTTTCCCTGCTTCAGACTGGCACTGCAGACTGCAAAACTTTATCCTGAAGAGAGCCAGTTCCCTCCTACTAAATCCCAAAGACCAAACCCATAATTAGTCTTTTATGTGCCATATTTATTTCTGAAGGAGTTTGTCTTGGCATGGAGGCCACCCCCTCCAAAGAGCACATGTCTTAACAAATAGCTCCTGCTCCTCTTCACCTTGGTGTTTGCTAGCTTGTTCACCCTGCCCCCACACTGGCCCTTGGGGAATGCCACCCACGTAGAAGAGTAGAACAGGCTGCAATGGGAGCTGAGTAGCCTGGCTTTTACTGATACCTGATGCTCCACCAAAACCCGTTAGGTGGGGAGCCTTACCCAGAGACCGGACAAACCCCTGGCCCACTGCATGGAAAGAGGCCGTGGAGGTAGGCCCTCAGTCACTTTCTTTGAAGTGTTCCCTGAAATCCTGTTCATCTTCCACAGGGTGGGAGGATCCTGGGTTCTGGCACTATCTGGGATGCAGATACATACTTGAAACCTTGGAGTCCTCCTCAGCTCTCTCCTCCCTCCTCTCCAGAAAGAGTCCTGTCCCTTTTTAATATCTTAAGTATTTGTGTACTAGAAATACGTAACATGTTACCTTAGGCTGTAACAAATTAGTGACTTTGGGTGATACGTTTAATCTCTCTGGGCCACAGTTTGTCCATGCATAAAGTGAGGAGGTGGGTTTAGATGAACACAAAAGTTGTTCTTCCAAACTCTTGTTTATGTGGTTCAGTCTTAAGCCTGTTCTCATTGGCAGGTCTCCAGTCCAGGCTCCTTCATACCATCCCTAAAAAATTCTAACACTGGCCTCCTCAGTGGTGGTTTCCAATCCTGCCTCCACACCCTTACGGACACAATGACCACAGTTATCTTTTTAACATTCCACTTGAACCGTGTGTGGGGTCTCCAGTAGGTAAAGATCCAGGTCCTTTTCCTGACCCTGTCATTCATAGCTCTCCACATGCAGAGCAGGGGAAAGGCTCAAGACACATCCATTTTGTGAGGCTCTCTGGGTACTCTTAAATAAGGAATTGCCAAAATATGCTTTTAACACACATCACATAAATACAAGGTAATCAATATATGCCATTCACAAGAGGGTGGGAGGGAGATGCAAGAGGGAGGATATATGGGGATATATGTATATGTATAGCTGATTCACTTTGTTATACAGCAGAAACTAACACACCATTGTAAAGCAATTATACTCCAATAAATATGTTAAAATATATATATGTATGTATATGTCTTTCATAAGATAATTACAAGATTAATAAGGTCTACATTGGAGACCTTTTCTGAATGAGAGCTCCAACCAAATGGTCCTTCTGACCACTCCCCACAATGGT
Organism: Mesoplodon densirostris; assembly: GCF_025265405.1. Classification (NCBI taxonomy): domain Eukaryota; kingdom Metazoa; phylum Chordata; class Mammalia; order Artiodactyla; family Ziphiidae; genus Mesoplodon; species Mesoplodon densirostris. Next base: position 75,445,051 of record NC_082681.1, on the reverse strand, counting down.
CACTGACACTGAAAAATACTAGTTGAGCCAATACAGAGCTTCCCAAACTTGACAATGCCCTTGAATTACCTAGGTAGTGCAGATGCAGCCAGATAAGTATGGTCCTAAGGCTGGCATTTGAGATCACTGGACAAGTTCCCTTTACATGTATGTTAGCTTCCTGCTTGGACTGGCTAGACCTTTGGCTTGCAATGCACAATAGTCACCTCAGTCTCTGGTACCTGGCCAAAATCCTGACAGGTTCTTAGTCAGTGTCGTTTTCATGGCTGAAAACCAGGTTAGAAATGTGTTTACAGCTCTGCCTGTGTTCCTGCCTTCTCCATACCCTCTTAAGGGATACCACAGAACCTCTACAAAAAGGTATTCCAAGGCTTCAAGACCCTAACATTACCCTCTACCTCTACCCAAATTATATGATTTTTCAAACCTCTCTTGTCCTATCCCTGCAGACCCCTGACATTTTCTTCAGCCACCTCATTTCTGTGTCAGCTCTCTTGGTCCCAGCCCTGAGGGCTCCACAGATCCAACTAAAAGGAGACAAGGAGTATACTGGATTTCTTTTGTCTGATTGTCTTTTGATACACACTGCTTTCTTTGCTGCCTTGTGGGCACACACATAGGTATTCGAGTGAAACAAGCCCAGACTTGAAAGTTAAGAACTTCGAGGAATTTCTCTACTCCTGGTACAGTGGAAAATCTGGGGGAAGCTCTTTGCCTCCTTTGCACCTTGGTTACTTCATCTATAGAGCAGGTATCATAAAATAATGAAACATTAAACTCTGACCTTCTTGGTAGATGGCATGCTTACCTGATCTCTGGCATTCCAGTGCATGTTGACCACAGGGTGCCTGGAGTGTAGTACCAATGGCTGGGAAGTGAATAAGGGAGTGAACACTAGGCTGAGGGTCAGAAGGCCCAAAGTTAGGCCTCCTTCTGGTACTAGCTTACTTTGTGTCCTTGGGCAAGCCACTCAAGCTCTCTGGCTCCATTTTCTTCCTTTGCAAAATAGGGTTATATACCTTAGCATAGTAGCTAAGAGCAAGGGTTTTAAAATCAGACAGACCTGGGCTGGTGTCTCAGCTCTACTGCTTACTAGCCATGTGCCCTAGTCTAGTCACCAAATCCCTCTTGGTCTGTTTACTTACTTGACGGAAAGTAAGTGGGGTCACTAACAGTATTTACTTTATGAGGTTGTTATGAGGATTAAATGAGATGACATAGTTAATATGCATAAGGAATTTAACATAGTGCCTGCCACATAGTAAGTACTCTACAAGTCTCAGCTATTACTACTACTACTATGAAGAAAAGGAAGACTTGCAGGAGGACATTTGCTGGCCTATCTATGTTAGGTTATTATACAGTTGCCATGAGGATGTAATGAGATAAGTGCTGGAAAAGCATTTGGAAGATAAAAGGACTTTTCAAAGGTGAGGTGGTATTGGAATTAAAACATAAAGGTGTTGGGACCTTCCCCCTTGCTGCCAAGAGGTTCATCTTGAGTCTATGATCTCTGACTTGCTCAGTGCTGGCATGAGTGGCTATTTCCTTCCCTGTCTACCTACCTATCCTTGCCATCATGATGATTTACTCCTCCTGGCAGATTGAATTGGAAGAAGAGATTTGAAATCTTGACCTCCATCCCTCTGCCAACTTCCACTCCCACCCTTACTGCAGAGTCACCTCTCAGATAAGTAGCCTGTGCCCAGCCCGCCCAGACTGCACTTTGCATTTGCTCTGCTGAGGGTCTGGCTCTTAGTTGTTGCTGTTGCTGCTTTTCAAGTTTGGGGGTGTGCTAGAACCCATGGGGTGCCATGAAGACTTACTGCTCTGAACAGTCATTGACTTCTGCACACAAAGACACAGTTACATAATGACCATCCAACAAACCTGGGCTAGTTAAAGGAGGGGTGTATGTGTCTGGGTGTGGGATTCCCTTCAGTAGCAGCTTGAGAGAAGTGACTGTCTTCATCTGCTCTCTCCAGGACATTATTTAATTTCTACAGGCCAGGTCTCTTATATTACCTCACTTAATCTTCACAAAACAAACATTTAGTGGCACTTTTATAATATCCATTTTTCAGATGAGGAAACTGAGGCTTAGAGATATGAAGTAATTTGCTCAAAGTCAAACAGCAGGTAAATAGATCTTTTCTTAAACCCATGTCTCTCTGACTTCAGAGACTGTGCTCTTAACCTATACATTACAGAAAGACTAATCCATCCCAGAACCTTCCTTGTAGTGGTACAGGTCCCAATGGCCTGGTTCCAAGATAGCCAAGCTGAGGCTCAAGGAATTTTCTCTGTTGGGGAGCAGGTTGCCAACCACTGTAATATTCTGTGGTCTGCAGGGATTTGATTTTCTTCCTCTGTTCTTTTCCTCATTTTACCCATCTCTCTCATAAAACACTCAACAGAAAGGGTCAGTATCCCTGGAAAAAGCATTTTACATTGAAAAAATGGGTTCTGCCCATGTTTTCCCAGTCCTTCCCTCTGCCATCTTTTCCCTACCTCCATCCCTCTGCTCTAATAAGGAATCCAGTGGTGCTAGGGATTGTCAGCAGATTCCTGCTCAGAGGCAGGAACATGGCCTAATCTCAGAAGTGAGATTTCCTCTGGCTTTGATACATCCTGAAGCCATAGCAGGAGGTCCCTAACTGTGTAGCTAACATTAGTGTTTATCTCAGCTCTGAGGATCAAAGCCCTATTGATCCTGGCAGCCAGTCTTCCCTGGATTGGTTACCTTGTCATCTGTCTCAGGCTGACCATCCAAGGTTTCCTTCCTAATTGCTGGACTGCAAGTGTGGAGAGAGGTATTTCTGGAGACAGAGATGTCACCTGCCTACTTGAAGGAACTACCCAAGCTGGCTACCTCCTTAGCTCAGGAGTGTTCTCAAAGCTGAGGGCAGAACCCTATCTAGTTTCAGTCTCAGGGCAGGAAGGGGCTCATCATTTCAGCGTTTGTTTTTTGTTCTTGTTCTGCTGAAAGCAGAGCTTAGAAAATCAGCCATATGACCCTGCTGCTCTTCCCTGGTGGTTTGGCAGATCATTGGAGACCTGTCAGGCATTGTGGTACAGTGGAAGGAGCACTAGATTAGGAGTCCAAAGATGGGGTTTTAGTTCTGACTCAGCAATGGACCTGCTGTGTCTCCTTGAGTAGTTTGTGTCCTCTCTGAGCCTCGATTTCCCCATCTATGTTTTTTTAAAGCTTTATTGAGGAAGAATTAACATACAATAAACTGCACATATTTCAAGTATACAATTTGACAAGTTTTGACATATGTGCACACTCATGAAACCATCACTATGATCAAAGTAATGGACATGTCCATCACCTCCAAAAGGTTTCTCATGTCTCTTTATAATTCTTCTCTCCCAGCCCACTCTGGCCCCTCCTCACTCCCAGGCAACCAGTAATATGCTTTCTCTCACTATATATTAGTCTATATTTTTCTTGAGTTTTACATAGCTGGAGTCATAGGGTATGTATTTTTTGGTAGGCTCTGGCTTCTTTCACTCAACATAATTATTTTGAGATTCATCCATGTTGTTACATGTATCAATTGTTCGTTCTTCTCCCTTCCTACCTTCTTTCCGTTCTTCCAGTAATTCTTTTGGGGAGATGGTGTTGAATTTTATTAACATGGAAAGGTATCTAAAACATGAGAAAATTTTAAAAGCAGCTTATAAGTGATGTATACTATATATACTGTCTTTGAAAAAACTATATAGATATAAATGTATAGAAAAATCTGGAGGGATACATATCAAGGTAAAAATACTAGTCTCCAAGTGATTGGGATTGTGGGGATTTTTTTTTTGCCTTGCTTCTTTGTTTTTCTAATTTTTCAATTGTGAAAATATACAGCTCTTTTTAAAAGTAGGAAAATGTTACTTTATTTTTAAACAGCTTTATTGAGCTATAATTGACATACAATAAACACGCTCATATTTAAATTGCACAGTATGAGAAGTTTTGATATATGTATGTATACATCATGAAGCCATTACCATATTCAGGATAATGAGCATATCTATCAATCATCCTCCAAAGTCCTCTTCCTATCCACAGGCAACCATTGCTCTTCTTTCTGTCACTACAGATTAGTTTGTATTTTCTAGACTTTTTATATAAATGGAATAAAAAGTAGGTATTTTAAAAATTTGACTTCTTTTACTTACTGCAATTGTTTTGAGATTCATCCAAGTTGTTGCATATATCAATAGTCCATTCCTTTTTGTTGCTGAGTACCATTTCTTGGTATGGATATACCACAATGTGTTTATCCATTTACATATTGATGGACATGGGTTGTTTCTAGTTTTTTACTACTACAAATATAGTTGCTATAAATATTCATGTACAGGTCTTGATGTGGACATATGCTTTCATTTTGGGGGGTTGCTGGGTCATTGTAACTTTATATGTAACCAGTTGAGGAACTTCCAAACTGTTTTCCAAATTGATTACACCATTTTACAGTCCCAGCAACTATGCAACTGCAACTCAGAGTTTCAGTTGTTCCAAATCCTCACTAACACTTGGTATGGTCAGTTTAAAAAATACTAGATGTTTTAATGGGTGTGTATTGGCATCTCATTAGGTTTTAACTTGCATTTCCCTAATGGCTAATGATGTTGAGTATTCTTTCATGTATTTGGTTACCCCTCATATATCTTTGGTAAGGTGTCACTTCAAATCTTTTGCTTATTTCAGTTGGGTTCTTTATTTTCTTGTTTTTGTAAATAAGAAATTATTCTTAACCACTCTGGATATGAGTCCTCCTTCATCAGATATATAATTGGCAAATACTTTCTCCCAGTCTGTAGCTTGTCTTTTAATTCTCTTAAAAGTATATTTGAAGAATAAATTTTAAAAGTTTGATGAAGTTAATTTTATGTATTTTTATACTTTCTGCTCTTTGTGCTCTATTTAAGAAATCTTTGCTTAACCCAAGTTCACTATGATTTTATCCTATGTTTCCTAGAAGTTTTATAGTTTTAGCTCTTACATTTAGGTCAACCATCCATTTTGAGTTAATTTTTGAGTATGGTGTGAGATATAAGTTCAACTTCATTCTTTTTTATGTGTATATGCAGTTGACCCGGCACCATTTGTTGAAAAATATTATCCTTCCCTATTGAATTTTTTAAACATTTTTTAATTGAAAATCAACTAGCCATATATGTGTGGGCCCATTTCTGGACTATGTTATGTTCCATTGATCTATATGTCTATCTTTATGCCAATGCCATAATATCTTTTTTCGTTGTTGTTTATTTTATTTATTTTATTTTTGGCTGCGTCGGGTCTTCTTTGCTGAGTACAGGCTTTCTCTAGTTGTGGCAAGTGGGGGCTACTCTTCATTGTGGTGTGTGGGCTTCTCATTGTGGTGTCTTCTCTTGTTGCTGAGCATGGGCTCTAGGTGCACGGGCTTCAGTAGTTGTGGCGTGTGGGCTCAGTAGTTGTGGCTCGCAGGCTCAGTAGTTGTGGCACACAGGCTTAGTTGCTCCATGTCATGAGGGATCTTCCCGGATCAGGGATCGAACCTGTGTCCCCTGCATTGTCAGGCGGATTCTTAACCTCTGTACCACCAGAGAAGCCCCAATACCATCATGTCTTGATTTCTGTAATTTTATAGTAAGTCTTAAAATCAAGTCATTATAAGTCTTCCAACTTTGTTCTTCAATGTAAAAATTATTTTTGCCATTCTATATCCTTTACATTTATACATAAATTTGAGAATCAGTTTGCCAAATTTTATCAAAAAATAACCTTGCTGGGGTTTTGATTGGGACTGCATTATATGTATAAAACAACTTGGGGGGAGAATTGATATGTTAACAATATTGAGTCTTCTGACCTGTGAACAAGATATATCCTTCATTTATGTAGGTCTTCATTTTTTTTTTTTTTTTTTTTTTTTTTTTTTGTGGTACGCGGGCCTCTCACTGTTGTGGCCTCTCCAGTTGTGGAGCACAGGCTCCGGACCCGCAGGCCCAGTGGCCATGGTTCACGGGCCTAGCCGCTCCATGGCATGTGGGATCTTCCCAGACCAGGGCACGAACCCATGTCCCCTGCATTGGCAGGTGGACTCTCAACCACTGTGCCACAGGGAAGCCCTATTTAGGTCTTCTTTAATTTATCTCATCAACATTTTGTAATTTTCAATGTAGAGATCTTGTACATATTTTCATCAAATTTATCCATAAGTATTTCAAATTTCGGATGGTATTGTAAATGGTATTTTTATCTCAGTTTTTAATTATTCATTGCTAATATATAGAAATACAATTGGTTTTTGTATGTAGATTTGTACCTTGTGAGCTTATTTAACTCACTTATTACTTCTAGTTGCTTTTCTGTAGTCTTTAATGTTTTCTAGATAGACAATCATGTTGTCTGTAAACAGAGATAGTTGTAAAACTATAAGTAACTCTTATTTATAATCTGTATGTCTTCTATTTCTTCTTCTTGTCTTATTGCACTGGTGAGAACCTCCAATGCAATATTAAATAGAAATAGCAAGTACAGACATCCTTGCCTTGTTCTTAATCTTAGGATGAAAGATTTTAGTCTTTCATTATTAAGTATGATGTTAGCTATAGGTTTTCACTAGTTGCCCTTTATCAGGTTGAGAAAGTCCCCACCTATTACTGGTTTTCTGAGAGTTTTTATCTTGAATGGGTATTGAATTTTGTCAAGTGTTTTTCTGTATCTACTGAGGTAATTATATGGGATTTTAAAATTTTGTAGTCATTAATAATCACATACTGCATTGGTTGATTTTTGGATGTTGAACTAACCTTGTATTTCTGGGATACATATTACTTGGTCATGATGTTTTATCCTTTTTACATATTGTTTGATTCAATTTGCTAAAATGTTGTTAAGCGTTTTGCAACTGTTTATGAGGGACATTCATTTGTAATTTCCTTTTCTTGTGCTGTCTTTATGGTGGTTATGGTATTAAGGTAACACTGGACTCATAGAATGAGTTGGAAAGTATTGCCTCCTATTTTATTTTTTGCAACAGTTTGTGTAAACTTGTTATTATTTCTTCCTTAAATGTTTTTAATTCACCAGTGAAGACATCTTGGTTACCCCCTCTATGATTCTTGAGGACCCTTTCATTTGTAACACTTTGCAGTTCTAATAAGATGCTCATCATCAATCTTTCTATTTTAGATATATGCATCTCTCTTTCTGTCTCCTTATTTCTTTTCTGTCTCTGCCTCCTGCCTCTTTTCCATACTCTCTATCAGGTGAGTGTCTGATTATCAGAGTCTCTAGGTGCTAGCCAGGCCCCTCAGAGAAAACTGAGGAAACTGTTTTAATTCATAATTCTTCCAAAGCACTGATGGTTTGGGTTCAAGAACCACCTCTAATATACCTTAGCCATTAGAATAGATAACTGACCATTGTCTTAAACCAGTGGTTGCCAAATCAGTGGCCATAAGACATTAAGTAAAGCCCATCATCCCTGAAGGACTGAGGCAGGAGTTAGAAGGACTGCATTTTCAGACTCGGCATGGGTACTTTAAGTGAGTCTCTCTGGGCCTCGGTCTGACTATCTGTAAAATTAGGAACTGGATGTCTAGATCTTCTGACTCCAAAAATTGGAAGTAAATAAACAATAGCAGCACAGAGAATGAGGTCAAATAAAGTAATAAGGGGGGTAATAAGACAACTTATGTTTTCAGTGATTATTTGACTTTACAAGGTTTGACACTCAAAAGTAGGTAGCCCATTAAAGTTGGCATGTTTTGAGACAAAGTGTAGAAGGTTAAAAATGGGGTTTGTTTAGATGTTGAATGCTTGGAAAAGAATGTTTTCCAGTATTTCTGTGCCAACCCAGAAAAACACCACCACATTCTAATGAAGAGAAAAAATAAAACACTGCCAGGACAAATATGAAAACACTTTTGGAATTTTAAAATAAAGGCTTGCTACAGATCTGGAGTAGTGTTCTAGACACGGTGGATGTGAGTAGCTACAAAAGTAAATGGACTTCGATAGGCTGAGAGCTGGAAGAAAGAGCTTCTCATCATAATGTTTATCAAACCATAGAAAAAGTTTTGGAATCAGCTTCCCTGAACAACATTGTTACATTTATTCACCAGAAAAATAACTACCTAGCACTTAACTCCTAGCACAAGGCTAGAGAAATAGTTAATAAATGAAACTCAGCTGGAGGTCACTCTCCAGTCAGCCACAGAGAGAATGAAAGACAGGGCTCCTGCCATCTCAGTCCCCAAGGAAGACCAGAGTGTTGCATTTTTCTCCTCTAGAGTGCCCCAGCTGACCCCTGAAGTGCTTTTACTTGCCTCCTTTTAAATGTATTCCACCAATGCTTTCAGTCATCTTACTAATGTGTGCGGATAAACTGGCTAGATGTGCCAGCATACCATCGGCACAGTCCTGAGCTACCTGCCACCAACCCCACATGGTCCCCATGCCCTACCTATGCCATTCTGACCATGCTCACTTAACCCATCTAGGTTTAGTCTCTTTACTGTGTTCTGGGGACTCTGAAGAAGGGTGGAGATGGGGCAGAAATGAGAATATTTCTGGCAACAGGGACTCCAGTTAATAGTGACATTTCCTCCACTTAGCGTTGCATAGCAAGCTCCAGAACATGGCTCCTAATCCTATTAGCTAGTCTTTCATCATACTGTTCACCTTGTCATGAAGCAGGGACTCCTGAATAGAGATATCTCTGCCCTCGTGTCACCCCCTTTCACCTCTCTCTCTCCTTTACCCTTCCCCAGCTTTGCCCTTTCTTTGGCTTTGCTCCATCGTTCCCTCATTTGAGCTTTTGTTAGTTCCCCACAACAACAGGAATTTGTGAAAGCCTATAATTTATTTAGAGAGTTTGGCTCTTAGAGTACTCTCTCCCCACTTTCCAACTCAGAGGGAGAGCTCAGAGAAGTTGGCTTTTGGAAACCAAGGAATGGGGAATCTGGTCTTGCATTTGAGTTCTTTTTTGAGCAGACTCCCTGTACTTCAAAGACATTAGACTGTGAGCCTGGGTAAGGAGCCAGGGCACTAATTGGGCACTTGAGTGAAAAGACTTTGAATATAAGGAAATTTGAGGGCCAATAGGTCCAGGATGGAGTTGAAAGGGCTGGGGTTCTGCTTTCACACTGCTCAGGCTCAACAGAAGCCTAGCTGGCTATGGGTGCTTAGAGGAGGAAAGGAGGTGGTGTCCAGTGAGTATAGACATTGTGTTCACTTCAGGCACAGGTCTTTGGGGGCCAACTCTTTGGGAGTACTTAACTCACCTGAGGGTAGTGGTTGAGGCTGAAGAGAATTCTGGGAATCATTGGATGAAAGTTGTGGATGGTGGATTTATACATAGTTAATCCTTAAAGTCCTAGGGCTCTGCTGGACAGAAAGTTTATTAGTCAGAAATTAGACGCTTGGCACTTAGCACAGTTGTGCATTGAAAATAATGCTCTCTGCCTGATGGAAAGTTGTGGTGTGCCATCTCTGATTTTGCCAAGTCTGTTTATAAAGATGGCCCTCTATACCTCCTGTTAAAGTCTACTTTGAACTCTCCCACATTCAGCTGTTTCATCAAAATCACTTTGTCATCAGCAGTAGGGAATAAAAAAAAATCACTTTGTCTTCCTCATATGAGAGCAAGGGTAATGTGGGGAACAACCAAAACTCCCCAGCTTTTTTTTTTTTTTTTTTTTTTTGCTGTACGCGGGCCTCTCACTATTGTGGCCTCTCCCGTTGCGGAGCACAAGCTCCGGATGCACAGGTTCAGCGGCCATGGCTCACGGGCCCAGCCGCTCTGCGGCATGTGGGATCTTCCCGGACCGGGGCACGAACCCGTGTCCCCTGCATTGGCAGGCGGACTCTCAACCACTGCGCCACCGGGGAAGCCCACCTCCCCAGCTTTGAGTCCAAGGACTGTCAAGAGTTCTAGAAAACCTCTACCCATGCCTTGTATTTTCCAAAAAAGGAAATTGAGTGAAAGAAAGATAAAGGATAACCAACAACACTCATTTTACCATCAACATGGTTATAATTATCATTATAATTATCACTATTGGTTCTTCTTTTTTTAAATATAGTTATAGCTGATTATTTTTCTCTTGCAAAGTTTCCTCTGATAACCTTTCCTGCTAACAATCGTTCTATTCTTCTTCAGTCATTGATCTAGCTATTAAATTACCTTTCTTTTCCTTAACGTAGCAAATTTTCTTTCCCTTGGAATGTCTGACCTCTCTGAAAATTTTTAAATAGAAAATTTTACTGTGATCTTGAACCATGGGATTTATACATTTTACTGCCCTGTTCAAAAAAGTGTTCCTTATTCTACTGTGAGATCCTTGAAAGCAAAGACCATATGTCACACATTTAGCAATCTCAGTACCTGTGGGATAGCTGTGTGTTGGGGCCAGAAAGGATGTTAAATAACTGTTAAATAAATGAATACCATATATGGATGGCTTAATTTTTTTTAAATGTACATTTAGCATCAAAAACTATATCAAAGTACTTTTCCCTATTCCTCCCATGAAGTATGGCCAGAAACACTGGCCATTATATAAAGCAAATATAAGAAGACTAAAAGGTAGATGATAGAAGAAAGTTGATGGACTAGGTATCTCAGGGCTCAAGGAACAACACAGTGGTGAATTACCTGGGTTTTCTTTTTGCCTCATATATCTTACACCTGGAGCTGAAGAAGCTTGCAACCCAGAAATGCCAATAGAAACAAATAAAATTAGCATTGAGAAAAGCCTGATTTCTCTACCCAAAAGACCAAGAAAGGAGGAGCCTAGCAAGACAGAAAACTTTTAGACAATAACCACTCTACTCCAGCCAAACACCATGGGGAAAAATGCATACCTTCTGACCTTTACCAACAAAGGCCTAATAAGGAACCTTGACTTATATACTCACCCAGTTATAACAAGGTGCCCCAATCTGTCCGCCTACCATTCCAAGGTAGTATTAGAGAAAACTGAGGAGGGAGCCAGGAATGTCATCCTCTCAGTTGTAACAAGGCCTATTCTTCATCCGTTGTTTCAGTGGAGACCATGCAGGGAACCTGGACGTTCACCCTTGCCAGTCTGTAACTTTCGGCTCTCCTCCCATTCCTGAAGAGGTGCCAAGGTGGTGTCAGTGAAGGCCAAGTAGGAAACTAGGACTTTCAGCATCATTCAGTACAGTATCAGTTGGAGCAACGTGGAGAATAGTAACGAGAGACTCTTACCTCTCCCAACCAGTTAAGTATCAGAGGAAGACCTCTCCCAACCAGTTAAGTATCAGAGGAAGGCCAGTGGGGATTTGAACACCAACCCCTGCTCAGCATAACAAGGCACCCATCCTCCCCAGGGTGTCCATGGAGGCTAAGCAGGGAACCTGGACTTCCATCCCCATCTCTTCCACCCCATCTAGAAATAATGTGGTGGTACCTTGCTGGCACAGTGTCATAGTAGGCCTACTAAAACACAAGATTTAAATACAATACAGAATCTCATAACATAATATCCAACATTTCCCAGGTAAAATAGAAAAACCACTTGTCGGGGCTTCCCTGGTGGCGCAGTGGTTGAGAGTCCGCCTGCCGATGCAGGGGACGTGGGTTCGTGCCCCAGTCCGGGAAGATCCCACATGCCGCAGAGCGGCTGGGCCCGTGAGCCATGGCCGCTGGGCCTGTGCGTCCGGAGCCTGCGCTCCGCAATGGGAGAGGCCACAACAGTGAGAGGCCTGTGTACCACAAAAAAAAAAAAAAAAAAAAAGAAAAAGAAAAACCACTTGTCACACCAAAGACTAGGAAAATCTCAACTTCAATGAGAAAAGACTATGTGTTGTTTTCAATGAGAAAACATCAAGATGACACAGATATTGAAATTATTTGACAAGGATTTTAAAGTAGCCACTATAAAAATACTTCAATGAACAATTACAATCATACTTGACAAATGAAAAAATAGAGTCTCAGCAAATAAATAGAAAATACAAAGAAGAAACAATGGAAATTTTAGAACTAAAAAAAACAACAACTGAAATAATAATAATTTAAGAAACCTCACTGGATGGGTTCCATTAAATAATGGAGAGGGCAGAGGAAAGAAGTAGTAAGCTTGAAGACAGAACAATAGAAATTATACAATCTGAACAACAGGGGGAAAATAAATTTTTTTAAAATGAACAGAGCCTCAGAGAATTGTGGTGCTATAAAAAAAGATGTAATATTCCTGTCATCAGAGGAGTCCTGAATGGAGAGGAGAAAGAAGGTGGGGCTGAAAAATTACTCAGAGAAATAACAGTTGAAAAATTCCCAAATTTGGCAGAAGAAAAATCTACAGTATTAAGAAGCTGAGTGAACCCCAAAGAGGGTGAACTCAAAGAAATCTATGCCAAAACACATAACAAACTTCTGAAATATAAACACACACACACACACACACACACACACACACATCTTGAAAAATTGAGAGAGAAATGACGCCTTAATTAAGGGGAAAAACATTCAAATGATAGTGGATTTCTCATCAAAAACCACGGAGGGTAGAAGGAAGAAGTGGCAAAACATTCTTCAAGTGCTGAAAGAATAAACTGTCAATCCAGAATTGCATATCTGGTGAAAATATCCTTCAAGAATGAAGGGGGAAATCAAGCCATTTTCAAATGAAGGAAAAATAAGAGAATTTGTCAACAGCAGACCTACCCTAAAAGAATGGCCAAAGGAATTCTCTAAACAAAAAGGAAACAATAAAAGAAGGAATATTGGATCATTAAGAAGGAAGAACAATGAAAAGAGTAAAATTATGGGTAAATACAATAGAGTTTCCTTCTCCTCTTGGATTTTCTAAATTATGTTTAACATTTGAAACAAAAATTATAATGATTCCTGATGTGGTTTCAATGTATATAGAGGAAATATTTAAGAAAATTATATTATAAATGGAGGATAGTGGAAGGACATGAGGGAGTTCAGGTTTTTACACTCCACTCAAACTAGTGAAATGTCAACATCAGTAAACTATGATGTAATAGCTAGAGCAACCACTAAAAAAGTTATACAAAGGGATACACTCAAAGCGCTATAAATAAATCAAAGTGGAATTCTAAAAATTGTTAAGGGAGCCTAGAGGCAAGCAGAGAAAAAGAAAGTAGAGAAAGGAAAAACAGAGGGAACAAACAGAAAACAAAACTAAAATGACCCTAACATGTCAATGATTACTTCCTTGCAAATGATCTAAATACATCAATTAAAAGACAGAGATTAGCAGGAAAAAAAATACCCCAACTATAAGCTGTCTACAAGAAACTTACTTCAAATATATATTTCCAGGGAATTATGCTGGGTGAAAAAAAAGCCAATTTCAAAAAGCCACGCACTGTACGACTCAATTTCTATAACTTTCTTAAAATAAGATTGTAGAGATGGAAAACAAATTAGTGGTTGCCATGAGTTAGGGATGGTGGGGGAGTGGACTGGGTGTGATTATGAAAGAGTAGCACAAAGGAGATCGTTATGGTGATGGAATAGTCCTGTATCTTGATTGCAGTGGTGGTTACACAAATCTACACATGTGATAAAATGATAAAGAACTATACACACATATTGTACCAACATCAATTTCCTGGTTTTGATATTATAGTATAGTTATATACGATGTAACCATTGGGGGAAACTGGGTGAAGTGCTCATGGGACTTCTCTGGATTATCTTAGCTATTTCCTGTGAATCTATAATTGTTTCAAAAGTTGAAAAAAAACTCAGATTAATTTTTTTAAATCTATATTTTAAAAACTACTAATAATATCATACTAAATGGTGAGAAAATTGCAGCTTTCCCACTAAGATCAGGTTCAAGACAAGGCTGTCCCTTCTCACCACTCCTTTTCAACACTGTAGTGGAAGTTCTAGCTAATATAATAATACAAGAAAAAGAAATAACAAGTATACAGGCTGGGAAGGAAGACATAAAACTGTCTGTGTTCACAGATGACATGATCATCTATGTAGACAATCTGAAAAAAATGACAAAAACCTCTGGAACTTAAAAGCAATTACAGCAAAGTTGCAGGATACAAGGTTAATATACAAAAGTGAATCGCTTTCCTATAAACCAGCAATGAACAAGAGGAATTTGAAATTTTAAAAATGAATGCCATTTACATTAGCACACCCAAAAATGAAATACTTATGTATAAACCTAACAAAATATATACAAATTTATATGAGGAAAACTACAAAATTTTAATGAACTAAAATTCAAAGAACTAAATAAATGGAAATATTCTATGTTCATACACAGGAAGACTCAATATTGTCAGGATGTCAGTTCTTCCCAACTTGATGTATAGATTCAGTGCAATCCCAATCAAAATCTCAGCAATTTATTTTGTGGATATCGATAAACTGATTCTAAAGTTTACATGGAGAAGCAAAAGACCCCAAATGGCCACCACAGTATTGGAAGAGATGAACAAAGTTGGAGAACTGTCACTACTTGACTTCAAGACTTACTATGAAGCTACAATATTCAAGACAGTGTGGTATTGGTGAAAGAATAGACAAATAGATCAATGGAATAGAATAGAAAGCCCAGAAATAGATCCACATAAATATAGCCAACTGATCTTTGACGAGAAGCAAAGACCATACAATGGAGCAAAGATAATCTTTTCAACAAATGGTGCTGGAACAACTGGACATCCACACGCAAAAAAATTAATCTAGACACAGACCTTACATCCTTATCAAAAATTAACTCAGGATGGATCACAGACCTAAATATAAAACACGAAACTCTAAAACTCCTAGAAAATAACTTAGGAAAATTTGGGTATGATTATGACTTTTTAGATACAAGACCAAAGTCACGATCCAAGAAAGAAATAATTGATAAGTTGGATTTCATTAAAATTAAAAACTTCTGCTCTGCAGAAGACAATATGTCAAGAGAATGAGAAGATAAGCCACAGAATGGGAGAAAATATTCACAAAAGACATATCTGATAAAGGACTGTTATCCAAAATGTACAAAGAATTCCTTAAACTCAACAATGAGAAAATGAACAACCCAGTTGAAAAATGGGCCAAAGACCTTAATAGACACCTCATCAAAGAAAATATACAGATGACAAATAAGCATACGAAAAGATACACAACACCATATACCATCAGGGAAATACAAATGAAAACAACAGTGAGATACCACTACATACTTATTAGAATGACCAAAATCTGGAACACCGACACCACCAAATGCTGGCAAGGATGTAGAGCAACAAGAACTCTCGCTCATTACTGTTGGGAATGCAAAATGGTACAGCCACTTTGGAAGAAAGTTTGGCAATTTCTTACAAAACTAAACATACAATTTAGCAATCATGCTCCTTAGTGTTTAACCAAATGAATCAAGAACTTACGTCCACACAAAAATTTGCACACAGATATTTATAGCAGCTTTATTCATAATTGCCAAAATGTGGAAGCAAACAAGATGTCCTTCAGTAGGTGAGTTAGTAAATAAACTGTGGTACATCCAGACAATAGAATATTATTCAGTGCTGAAAAATAAGAGTTTTCAAGTCATGAAAATACATGGGAGAAGCTTAAATACATATTACTAAGTGAAAGAAGCCAATCTGAAAAGACTACATACTGTATGATTCCAACTACATAACATTGTGGAAAAGGCAAAACTATGGAGACAGTAAAAAGATCAGTGAAAATATTCTGTATGATACCATAATGATGAATACATGTCATTAACATAAAAAGCTATATCCAATATAATTTAAATTTTCTTTGACTGTGCAAAAGATACTTTCAAGCCCAATCATCAGCTTTCATTGTATTTTAGAAATTCAGAAGGGCCAGATAATGATGAGTTGTAGTTGATAAAATGACAGTAAGATAATTTACTGAATTTAAGTATTTTTTTCATTTTTGATAATACGCTTGAACTAATTCTTTTGAAAATCCAGCCAGAATAAAAGTACATACATCATAAATGAGATCTCCCACTGGCACTTCCTGCTTCCCTGCCCCCTCTTCTTTTTTTATAACAGATTTATTGAGGTATAACTTACATATGGTAATATTCACCCTTTTTATATGCTCAGTTCTATGAATTTTGACAAAAGAATATCACCACTTACAGTCAAAGTATATAACATTTCATTACTCCAAGAAGATCCCTCATGCTCATCTACAATGAGTCATTTCCCCTCACCCTTCCTCCTGGCATGCACTGATCTGTTTGACCCCACAGTTTTGCCTTTTCAGAATTACATATAAATGTAATCATTTGTGTCTGGCTTCTTTTCACTTAGCATAATGCCTTTGAGAATTGTCCAAGTTGTTGCCTGTATCGATAGTTCATTCCTATTTATTGCAGAGTTGTATCCCATTGTCTTAATGTATATCCATGTATATTCACCAGTTGAAGTACAATTTGAGTTATTGCCACGTTTTGGCAGTTATGAAAAATTTGAAAAAACATCTAGGTACAGTTTTTTGTATGAATATAATTTTTCATTTCTCTTGGGTAAATACCCAGGAGAATGATTTTAGGGCCATATGGTAATTGTATGTTTAACTTTTTTTTTTTAATTTATTTTTGGCTGCATTGGGTCTTAGTTGTGGCACGTGGGATCTTCGTTGAGGCAGGCGGGTTCTTCATTGTGGCGTGCGGGCTTCTCTCTAGTTGTGGCGTGCGGGTTTTCTCTTCTCTAGTTGTGGTGCACAGACTCCAGGGTGCATGGGCTCTGTAGTTGTGGCGCACGGGTTCCAGAGCATGTGGGCTCTGTAGTTTGCGGCACACGGGCTCTAGTTGAGGCGTGTGAGCTCAGTAGTTGTGGCGTGCAGGCTTAGTTGCTCCTCGGCATGTGGAATCTTAGTTCCCTAACTAGGGATAGAACCTGCGTCTCCTGCATTGTAAGGTGGATTCTTTACCAGTGGACCACCAGGGAAGTCCCACTGTATGTTTAACTTTTAAGAAGCTGCCAAACTGTTTTCCAAAGCAGGTATACCATTTTTCATTCCCATCAACAGTGTATGAGATTTCCAGTTCCTCTATATCCTCACCAGTACTAGGTATTGTCATTAAAAAAAAAAAAAGCCTTTTTAGTGGTTGTATAGGGATATCTCATTGTGGTTTTAATAAGGATTTCTTGAATGATTAATGATATTGAGCATCTTTTCATGTGCTCAATTGCCATTCACGTCCTGTGTTTGTGTGTAAAATGTTCAAACTTTTTGCCCGTATTTTAAATTGGATTGTTTGCTGTCTTATTGAGTTGTGAGAGTCAACTCACACTTGTACTCTGGATACCAGTCTTTTATCAATGTGTGTATTGTAAATACTTTTCCCAATCTGTGGTTTTCCCTTTCATTTTCATAACAGTATTTTTCAAAGAACAGAAGTTTTACACTTTGATGAAGTCTAATGTATCAATTTTTTAATGGATCACACTTTTGGTAATTATCTATGAAATCTTTGCCTAACTAAAGGTCAAAAAGATTTTCTCCTATACTTTCTTCTAGAAGTTTTAAGTTTTACATTTGAGTCTATGATCCATTTGTATTAATTTTTATGTATGGTGTGACCATTGGTATTTATAAAGCTCTCATACATATGATCACATCTGATAATCTTTAGATTAAAAAAAAACTTCGGGGAAGGCACATGGAGAATTTTAATCTCCATTTTACAGGTGAGAAGTCGGAGGATTAGAGAAGTGCTGTGTGATTTGCTCAAGGTCCCATAGCTGATAAGAGGTGAAATTGAAAGGTATAAGGTAAAATTGTGATGAGAGTTAGGGTCTCCTGCAGTCTCAGGCCAGTACTGTTGGAGCCAGCCAGCTAAGACTCAAGATGGCACCCACAGCAAAGCAAAGATTGCCAGTGGAGATCTGAGCAGCCTATTAGGCACTGAGGAAAGAGACTCAGACAGTGGACTTGTCTAACCTCAGACTGCACTCCTTTGGCCCATTTGAGGCTCCACAATTGAAGAGAGCCAGAAGCTGGCCTGGCATCCTGTTCAGGTGACACTCAATGAATACTTTTTGTTGATGATGATGAAAACTAGGAACGTGTTAAGAGGAGAGCTCTCAAAGTAATACAGATTTAGAAATTAAAGCTAAGAAGAAATATTAATGAAACTAAGAATTGTTTAGCCTAGAAAACAGAGGCCCACGATGAAACTTGATACAGCCTTCAAACAAAAAAAGCTTGGGCTTTCTTTCTGAGGGCTGAGCAAGGGGAAATGGGCTGGAAGAATCCAAGTAAAAGGGCAAATTTCTTCCTCCCTGTTAAGGATTGTTATAGACACTTAAGAGCCTTTATAAACAGAATAAACTCTTATTTGAGTTTGGAGTCAGGGATTTGCCAAACATGGGCTCTGATGAAGGATTTCAGCACGAGAGTTACATGACCCTCTTGCACAGTGTCCTTATAAATCTTTGGGTGTCTCCTGAACCTGCCCTGTGTCCCTGTACAATTCCAGGAGCCCTTTGTCTGTGGCCCTCCCTACTCCTTAGTCTTAGCATCTTCACAGGGCTGTTCCAATGACCAAGACAAGTCTTACCTAAGCTCCTGAAGGCTTAATTAATTCTCATGTTCCTTGGCACTGAAGCCAAGTAGCCCAATGCCTAAGGCTATAAATCTGGCTTAGCATCCCTGGAAGCAAGCTTGAATTGTTGGCTAGTCCAAATCTGACCACAGTGCTTGAATCCCCTGTTTTATATCTACCTCTGCTTGCACACCTCCAATGATGGGAAGCTTCATTCATCCCAGTAAGAGATATAATACAATGAATACTGGACTAGAAATAAGGAGAGTTAGGTTTGAGTCCCAGCTCTGCCACTTAACTTGCTGTGTGATCTTTGGCAAGTCCCTTCACATTTCTGGAGCTGTTTCTTTATCAGTAAAATGGTTGTAGAGGAATCTCTTCGTTTTAGTTTGTGTTTGTTTAACTGCTATAACAAATAGCCCTAGAAAATTCAGTAGCTTAAAGGACAAGATGTTTCTTTACTTCTTATGTAACATTCAGGACAGGGGTTCCAGATTGGAGAGAGAGGGGGAACTTCACTCCATTCAGAGACCCAGACAGAACTGATGGCAGTTCTGCCAGTCTTAATACATGGCTTCCAAGGTCACTCTGCCGTTATAGCTCCCAAGTAAGCAGAAACATCATGGTAGTCTTTTTATGGTCCAGGCCTGGAAGTGGTATTTGTCTTTTTTACCCACATGCTATTGGTCAGAATTCAGTCACATGGTCAAGCCAAAGAGCTGAACAGGCTAAGAAATGTAGTGTAGCTGTGTGGTAGCTAGCTAGAAGTCTCCATCACAGACTTGATCTCTAAAGGCTCCCTGCCTCAGCTTTGAAGTTCTGGGTATGCTTATGAACTAGACTCCTGGTTCTCACGTTGCTTTGTTACAGGCACTTTGAAAATTGCCTAACCTCACTGACCATCAGGGACTAGCAGGCTGGCAGTGCAGACCAAGGCAATGCCCCCAGTGAAAGGCCAGAGAAGATCTGAGATACCAGCCGCACCACCAGGTAACACATTAAACTAAGGTGTCTTTGTGCTTCTTTTCTCTGCAGCATGGGTAGGAGCCCTCTCAATGGGCATGATCTTCTTCTGTTCTCCCATTGTGAGTATATTCACTGATCGATTGGGCTGCCGAATCACAGCAACTGCAGGGGCTGCCGTCGCTTTCATTGGCCTCCATACCAGCTCCTTCACCAGGTAAGGCTAAGAGTTGCCGACCATTTGCCCAAGGCTGAGGGTTGACTTCTTTCTGGGCCTCAACTAGACACTCTTCTCATTGTAGAATCCCCTGTGGCCCTTTCCATGTAGGGTCCTCAAGACCCTGCTCCCAGGAATTATTGTCCAATGGGACTCATCTTGGTAGGGTCCCCAGGACACATTGGTAGGGAATATACCCAAAGAGGACCCAAGAGTTCCAAAGTGGTGGGAGGAGCCAAAGCTTGGGCGTTCATACTGCTGGGCTCAAGTCAAGTTTTGGCCACTGAATGGCAATGGAAAAATTCATGAGTACCATTCCCCTCTTTGGGCCTCAATTTTTATACTGTAACATGAGGAGATTAGATCAGGTCTTTTCAGGTGTCTTCCAGCTCTGCCATTCTATTTCCCTTCAATATGCCACACATCTCATGACCTCAACTGCCCTCCTGGAAATGAACTTCTGGAGTAAGCCCATGTGAACACCTACCATTACAGGATTCCTAAGGTAATCTTATGCTGAAAAAGAGGTCAGCTGAGCCCAAGGCTGTTTAGCATTTCTGGTCCTTTTCCATTTCTGGATAGCAATGCATGGATGATTTGGAACAGATAAAGATTCATGTCTTGGGTGTAAGAAGGGATGTTTAGCAGCCTCCCTCACTGAGATACAGACCCAGCACCCAGCTACCCAACTAAGCCTAAGCTAGGTAAACTCAAACTCTGGTCCCATAGGTCCCACTGGCAGAAACTGGTAGTGTCGGGCAAGGAGCAGGCTACAAGTTCATTTTCTGCTTTCTTTCTGCCAGCTCTCCAGAAGCATGTCTGTAGGGGAGGAGAGAAGTAAAAACCCTCCACCACAGCCTGAGGAATATGGGATTCCTAAAGAACTCCAATGACTTTCTGCCAAAGACACTTTGGGAGTTATGGTACCTCCTACTTCCAATCTGCCTGGGCTGGTGTAGGAGAATGCCAGCCTGGAGACATGGCTAGCTTATCAGAGACTTGCTTTCTGAGCTTGGCTCCCCAGAGAAGGACCATGGTTATGCTCTCCAGGCCTAAGGTTCCACTCACAGCAGAGAATGATAATTGTGTTCTGCTACAACTTGGCCTTGTGAGGTTGAGCCAGCTTTCTTTATGACTTGAGCATTTCCGGCTGCCCAGCCCACCCTCCAGCAGAGCTTGGATCTGGCCTGCAATGGTTTCTTGGCTTGGTCCCAACCAACTGGGACAGAGGCATGGAAAACCATATCCTGTCTGTAATCTGCTCGGTCCTCCCAGGGCAGCAGCTCCAAACCCTTTCAGGACCCCTCTGGTGGTCGGCCTCATTTGCCCTCAGCAAGCTCGTGTCTGGCTCCTTGTGGGAAGGAGCTAGGCCTCAGAAGCAGCTCCAGTCTCAGAGCTACACAGCAGAGGCCTGTTTTTTAAGGCCAAGCAGAGCAAAGTGTAAACAAATTAGCAACATACGGATCCCATTTTCCTTCCAATCCACATGAGCTCAGTTACAGGAGGGGAAGGAGCTCAGATGTGCTTTCTCCTGGCATTCTTCTTTAGGCACATTGGAGTAGGCGTTCTGTTCTCCAGCCCCTAAGCTCCTCCCCCACCCCCTTTGCCCTTTCTGCAAGAACATCTTCAAAGCCAAGAAACTTTCTGGATGGCTTCACATCCAGTGGAGAAATGGTTCTGCTTGTGGCTAGAACTCCAAGTCATCTTTCCTGTTGCTTGAATCAGGGCTCTGAGTTCCTTTGGATGGTGTGAGGTGGGGCAAAGTTCAGGCAGGGGTGGGGAGGCCTTGATAAGCCTGCTCAGGGGCCTCCTGCCTTTGGGCCCAGCTAGAAATAGATCCACCACACAGCTCCCTGAACTGAATCCCATGCTTTTCTCCCACTGGCCCCCTCCCTGAAGGTCTCCCTCAGACCTTCATAACTCCTCTCCCTTAGACAAGGCCCCCAGCCCAGGTCAATCCCAAATAGTACTTAGATTCTAATGGGAGGAAGCCCCAAGGAATCTAACAGAAGAGGAGCGCTTGGCTTAGCTATGTGTCCTAAGTAGAGGCAACCCTTTTGAAACCAAAGCCCTTGCTCATATCCAATGAATGCAAGCAGATAGAAAGAAATGATGATGATAGCTGTCTTGGAATCATGAGTACTAGCACCACTTCATCTCTGCAGCATAGGTCCAGTCCTTTAGTATGAGGACTGGATCTATCTATAGAGAGGAACTTCCCGACCGTGGAAAGTATTAGGTTATTACGTGGTCAGATAAGAAGTATTGCAAAGTATGTGGAGGCATCGAAAAGAAAACAAACTTTTTCACTAGTTTGTGCCGGTATCATCTGAGGGCAAATGGCCAGCCAAGCTGACCTTCCCATGGCCTTTTCCCTTCTGATACTTTGCCTTCTGTTATAGAAGTTTATAGTCAAAGCAGGGCCTAAGGGTTTTAAGCCAGAGCCTCTCTTACTTGGCCAGGCCCACAACTTCTTTGAGTTTCCAGTTCCCATCAAGCAGCCAAGCTACTCTGGGAAGCTAGTCCATATCATGTCCAGCAACAGAAGCCAGGCTTTGGAAGTTATAGAAACTCCTTACCTTAGGATCCCCATGGAAATTATCTAGGGCCTGGAGTAAAGGGTCTTTGGACATCCAGACTGTGGGCATGGTTGGGGAGGGGGTGTCTCTCAGAATACCATCAATCATTCTGTGAAGTATTAAGGGCCCTGAGCATGAAGAAAGACACTGAAGAGTCCTATGGAGGGTCTCAACCTTCTAGAATCTTGGCTCCTTGCAGAACTTTCTTGTTACTTGGGATAAAGCTTTGGTTACCAGCCCAACCATGGTGTCTAGGTGAGCAGTAGGTGTAACTGTTCTCTCTAAGGCACTGACTGACTTACTCTTTGTAGCCCTTCAACCAGACTTTGCATAGGCTAGTTTTGGCTTTCTTTTGAACAGTGCTCTCTGATGGGGTACTATGATTCAAACTAGAGTCACACAGATTTAGATTCAAGTCCAAGCTTTGCTGATCCCCAGTTATGCTACCTTGGGTAAATTACTTTACTTCTCTGAGCCTCTGTCTCCCCATCTACAAAATGGGGATCAGAAGGTCCTATTCCTTGTCTGTTCTGAGGGTCAGTAGTAACTGGGGCCGTGGGTTAAGGGTGGGGGTATGCAGATCTCAGGAGGGTTGGGGGGAAGGGCAGGTGGATTGCTGGTCAGGCTTCTGAGGATAGCTCTTGGTGTCTCTCCCACAGCTCACTAAGCCTGCGTTACTTCACCTACGGGATTCTCTTTGGTTGTGGCTGTTCCTTCGCCTTTCAGCCATCTCTCGTCATCCTGGGCCATTACTTCCAACGCCGTCTGGGTCTGGCCAATGGTGTGGTGTCTGCTGGGAGTAGCATCTTCTCCATATCCTTCCCCCTCCTCATCAAAACGCTGGGGGCTAAGATCAAGCTCGCCCAAACCTTCCAGGTGCTGAGTACCTTTATGTTTATTCTTACGCTGCTTTCACTCACCTACCGACCCCTCCTGCCCAGCTCGCAGGACACCCCAAGCAAGAGAGGTGTCCACACCCTGTGCCAACGCTTTCTGGCTCAGCTCAGGAAGTACTTCAACATGCGAGTGTTCCGCCAACGTACCTACCGCATCTGGGCCTTCGGGATCGCTGCTGCTGCCCTTGGCTACTTCGTTCCCTATGTACACTTGGTGAGGAATACCAGGGTGGGTCCACCCTACCTGACCCCAAGAAGTTGCCCTTAATCTGCCTGAAGTCCAGAGGGTAGGAGCAGAAGACATTGAAAGGGCAGACCTGGAACCTTTGGAGAAAGACAAAACAGTGGTTGGAGAGACCCAGAGTAGGAAAGAGCACAGGCTGAGGGAAGACCTCAATGGGAAATGGGGGAAGTTCCTCAGGGGGAGGCCCATGCGTATGGTTTCCCCCACTGATAAATCTAGATGGATTTTCAGGAGAAGATAAGCATCGCCGGGATACAGGAGGCTGCCCCAGATGACCCAATGATAGGGTTTTCTTTTCTTTCTTTTTTTTTTTTATATTTATTTGGCAGTTCTGGGTCTTCATTGCAGTGCCTGGTCTCTTCGTTGCGGCATGTGGGCTTCTCTAGTTGCAGCACATGGGCTCAGTAGTCGCAGCATGTTGGCTCAGTGGTTGCAGTGCTTGGGCTCTCTAGTTGCAGCATGCAGGCTCTAGAGCATGTGGGCTCAGTAGTTGCAGCACGCCAGCTTAGTTGTGCTATGTAGGATCTTAGTTCCCCGGCCAGGGATCACCAGGCCCCCTGCATTGGGAGCATGAAGTCTTAACCACTGACCACCAGGGAAGTCCCTCAATGATAGAGTTTTCTAAGAGTGTGTCTTATGGAATGCTAGTTTTTGGGGTCAAGTAATTTTATTTAAGAAATAACATATACTAGATTTCTCTAGCTTCACAATGTGTAGCAATCTTTTAAAGGTACCAAAATCCTGCTGTAAAGAAATCAATTAAGCTTTGTTTAACCACCATACACCCAACTTACATGGCCAAAGATTTGTTGGTTGTAGTCCAGCTGTTATCTTCCACAGACCTTTTGTTTCTTAAAGCACACTTTTGGAATATTACCTGGAAGTTAGTGGATCCTTCTCCCTTGGTGACCTGCTGTTACCCCAGGCTGTCAGTTCTGGGTCAGGGAATGAGGAGATAATAGGGGAACCCTTGGACTTTTTTCAGTTGTTAAGGCTGTATTCTGTCTTGCCAGGGCTTGGAAGGGGATTAGAGACACCCACTGCCCTCAGCTGTTGCTCTGAAACCCAGAATCCAGAGAGCCAGGGGATATGCAGCCTTTTAAGCTGTTAGAAACAGCCAGAGAGCTTGTTCTGGAGCTAAGGCTATAAGGGAGGGAGCTGCAGGAGAAGGAACTTTTGCCATGGTCCAGGGAAGTAAGCAGTAGAGGGTTCTGGGTATACCAACAATTAACCAGCCAACTCTTCTTCTTCCTCTTATCCTGGGGGCCTGGTGCTATGCTTTTCAGATGAAGTATGTGGAAGAGGAATTCTTGGAAATCAAGCAGACCTGGGTGCTCTTGGTGTGTATTGGAGCTACCTCAGGCCTTGGGCGCCTTGTGTCAGGCCGTGTTAGTGACTCCATTCCTGGACTTAAGAAGATCTACTTGCAGGTGAGTGTGACCACCCTGTCTACTGTGGGGAAAACAGCTTGCCACAGATGCTAGGTTATCTCCAACCTTTGGGATACAATGGTAGGATGTATAATTGCTGTGGCCTGGGCCCCAGCTCTGATACCAGCTTGCTGTGTGACATGGGAAAGTCAATCAAATTCTCTAAGCCTCTGTTTCCCTTGCTTTCAAGTGAAGATCATCATCCTTGTTCTGCCTCTTTCATCAAAATGGAGTGAGGATGTAGTGAAAGCTGTCAGTGTAAATGGAACCTCTAAGAACACTTTCGAAGAAAATGTTTATTAATAAAGGCTCTCCCATCTGAAAGGGAAACTGAAGCCAGGAGTTAGATGCTGCCCCCACTGAAGACTGAACTCATTGCTACCTTATACTCTCTTGGAGGGTCTTGAGCATCTGTAGTACTCTGTGGCCCAGTGTCTCTCTCCTATAGGCCCAGACCCATCACTTCTTATACCTCCAGAGCTACTTGGCACCAAACACTGGCTCTCAAATGCCATCCTCTTGAGGGACACAAAAAAATTGCCAGAAAAGGCCAGACCTCACTTGCCCTCTCTATACCTCACTTTCCTCTTTTGTGCAATGAGAATAATCCTTGCCTTTCCTATCTCACCTTGCAGGTGAGGATCAAAAGGAATACAGGTGTGAACAGGGTTTGAGAAGTAAAAAGTGTTATAGCCATGCAAAGTTTTAATTCTTCTCACAGTGACACAGGTAGCCTCATATTGTGGGCAGTAGCCATGTGGATGCTCGAGAGGCCACTTTTTGTGTGACCTGGGCTCTGGTCTGGCTTGAATACAGACTACTGCTCAAGCTGTCTTTGTCTACTGGGCAACAATATTGTCTTTCTCACCTGGCTCACGCTTTTTGCTACAGCAGCTGGGTTTACCAGAAGGTGCCCAAGTGTGGAACCCTGTGAAGGGATAACAGCAGTCCCAGAAAACATGTGGGTCACAGTCCATCAGGAAGGTGGCTGAGTTCTGACTATCCTGGAGAAGTCCTAAAAGAACTTCCAAGGGGCCCTGACTATACACACAGCAGGGATTTCTCTGTCTTCTGATAGCCCCAAGTGTTTTCCTAAATACCCTCATATGTCTTGGATGAGGATATGATTAAGGTTTCCTGTTGTGTTTAACTTTGTGTTAGATTTGCAAGAGCTAGTGAATCTGCTTTGTCAGAGCTCAGGGTGCCATTATGGTCCATCCAGTCCAACCTCTCATTACACTGATGGAGAAACTGAGGGAAAGACTCAGACAGTCATGGCAGAGCTGAACTCCTATGTAGCACTCTTCTCATATTCCACTTTATACTAAGTGATGGATGGCAGAACCAAGTCCCAGACATAAGTGACTAGACCAAGGTCAAACCAAAAGGCTGTGATTGAGATAAACCAATTATAAAATTTTAAATTCCTGTGACAATATCAGCAAGACCTTACCTGGGTGGCTTTTTGCATAGGACTGTGTGTGGCTTTTCCAGCCTCTTCCACATGGCACCCCTGTGGGTCTTCCCTGTCAATATCAGCAACTCCAAGATGCCAAAGAGTGCTGGAGATGAGGGTAAGCTAGTATTGGGCCAGGGCTTTATCTTGAGGAAAGGCAGCAGACCTTGCCTAGCCATATAGCTCATTTCTCACTGTAGTCCCTAGGAGAGAGGTAGGGCCCAAGCAGTTTTTGCTTTGTATTGTGCAGAGGGAGTTCCAAGAGAGGAAGAGGCATTAGCTAGTCAGAAGAAGAACTAGGCTTGTGGCCCAGTGCTTCTGCTGACCATTTCCCCTACCCACCCAACAATCTCTCCCCTTTTCCACTCTTACTTGACCCAGTTTTACCACTTAGAATAATATAAAATAATCTTGGAACTTTTTAGCTGAAACATATCTTCATCAACTTGTAGTCCAAGTTCTCCATTTTACAAACTGAGGAACTGAGGCCCAGAGAGGGAAAGTGATTTGTTCAAACTCATTGTGCTGGTAAGTGTCTCAGGCTGAGAGCACAAAACAATGAATGAACCTCTCTCTCTTGAGCTACTCAAGATACTCCGTCACGAGAATTTGCCTCCCTTTCTCCCTGGGTCAGATGCAGGAGTACTGGTCTGGGAGAGAAAAGGAGTGCACACAGCTCCAGGTTCTGAAGAGCCATCCACTAGACTTTGTGGTTCCTACTACTGACAAAGACAGGCACATGTGTCTGGTGTCAAGCCCCTGGACAGTCTGTTGGTAAGGAAATGGTGACAACCTGCAGGACAACCTCACTTTGGGCCAATTCTTGAGGCCTGATTCTCAGTTCCAAGAGGGATTTTTAATTTCTGAACCTTGGCAAGGCCTCGTGGAGGATGTTAAGAGGCAGCTAGATACAGTAGGTAGTAATTACAGCCAATTGAAATCAGTTAATGGGGTCCTTTGTATTATATAATGGTATTAACTCCTTAATTGCCATACCATTATGACTTGGTTGATAGGTGGGTCTGGTTTTATCTTACATGAATAAATGAATCTCCTAGAGGAGAAACTGGGATATCTGGGTTCTTATTCCTAGATTCTGCATAGCTATCCCAAAACATCTTGGGCAAAGCTCAGAAGTCCCTCAACAAAGAGATTTCCTTAGATGGCATGACCAGGACATTTCTTATCCTCTCCAAAATCCAACCAATTAGCCTAACAAACCCATTGGCAGCAACAACACAGAAAATCTTTAGTGCTTGAAACAGCCTTGACCCTCCTACCTGCCTTCCATGTGGTGATGTGGTGACATACCCTTACCATGTGGTGACTTACACTTCCTGGGTAAGTCCGCCTGCCTGTGTGAACTATTAGAAAATCCTGGATCCTGTCAAGGCCTTGGTTAACAGATCAGGCCTTAGCCCTGACCCTGGGACAACCTGGCTCTGCTGGCTACAGTGGGTGGAGCCCAGGTCTTCAGTCTGGCTCACGGACACAGGTTGCAGATGACCTTCATCAAAAGGCCAGCTGTGTGTCCAGTGTCCCTTATCTCTATTGAGAGGGAAAAACCAGCCTCTGGAAAGGCAGCTTCTTTACTTCAGAGTCATTTTGCTCAGCCCAAAGAAAGCCCAGTGGCTCGTCAGTGCCCCCTGGGCTGGCTTCAGGCTCCCTAGACCTCTTTCTAGTGTCTTGGTTCTCCTTAGAGCCCCCTTTGTTGCCTTCGCAGAGTGCCCAGACAAGCCCAGAAGCCCCCAGAGCCATAACGTCTGAGTGTCTGAGATGGGTGGTGTGTCCCATGTCCTAAAGCCTAAGGAACCTGGGTGAACCTCCCAAAGGCCTCCTTCATACCAAGGTGTTTTCTAAAAGCAGTCTCCCACAAAAATGGGGACTGGCTCCTTCCTCATTTCAGGAAGCTGTGCCTTCCATTCATGCCCCCGTCTAATCATTATTCAATTATTCAAGTCATCCTCACTTCCTCTCCTTCCTCTTCCCATATCTAACATGGATCTGAAAATACCAGCATGGTCTGATCCCAGACCCTGTTGCCTGGGGCAGACAAACACAGAATCAGAAAGCAGCAACAGCAATTCCCTTTATCTCAGAATCCAGTTAAAAGACAACTTCTTGTGGACAGGAGCAATGCCTCCTCTTTTAAAAGTCTTGACGGAATCAAAGTTAAATAGGGGCTCTCTTAAAATCTTTAAATCCTAAGTCCTTCTAAGCAGAACTTAGAAGGGGCCTAAGTAACTAGTCCACTGGGCTCTCTGTTGATATCCCCTTGCCCCATTTTACAGACGGTAGAAACGAGGCCCTGAGAAAGGAGATGTGATTTACTATGTGGTCTTGGCAGGCAAGCACAACATGACCTCAGGCTGTTGCTCCTTTAGGTCATCTCCTTCCTGCTCCTGGGCCTGATGTCCATGATGATTCCCCTCTGCCGGGGCTTCGGGGGCCTCATCGTTGTCTGCCTCTTCCTGGGCCTGTGTGATGGCTTCTTCATCACCATCATGGCCCCCATCGCATTTGAGCTGGTGGGCCCAATGCAGGCCTCACAGGCCATTGGCTACCTCCTGGGCATGATGGCCCTGCCGATGATTGCCGGACCCCCCATTGCAGGTGAGGTTAATATTGCAGGGAGGGCATGAGTGGAGGAGTCCTGTCTTCCTTGGGACCTAGATCTCCTAAGCACCTCTGCTTAAAGTCCCTTTTCTCCTTCTTTTCTATTTAAGCAGCCTCGTCAGAGTGCATGAAACCCCTTACCACTATTGGTGAAAGAGACTAAGGACAGTATATGTGTATGGATTCATTTGGGGGGATGGGCTTTTCATGGCTGTATATCTGTTGCTGTGGGGTTTTATTGTAGACAGCATGGCTGATTCTGGGACGGTAGAGAGAGAAATGGGTTTGGCCTTCCTGACCATTCTATTGATCCAGAATCTTCTCTCTCTCTCTTTACAGGCAGGTAATTATTTGGAAGGTAGTTGAGCAGGAAGAGAAGAGAAAGTGGGCCCTGGTTTTATTAAGACTTAGAGATACCCCCTCCTCCTCTACCAGCTTCTGAACTGAGCCTGTAGAAAAGATTTGATTAAGAACACAACCCAGGACTGGACCAATGAGGCTCACTTCCAGCAGGCAACAGGCAAAGTGTTGGCTTGCCATCTTTCAGCACTCCCAATTTCTCTCTCCACTTCCAAGAAGGACATTGTTGGTACCCCAGAGAACTTAGGAAACAAGGAAAACTAATAAGAAGAGAACATCATTTCCTTTCTTTAGGATTTATTGCAAATATTGATTCATGGGCTAGAGTCTCCTAGGCTGGCCAACTGGGCTAGCTCAACAAGTATTCCTTGAATACTAATTCTGTACAAGGTGTTGTGAGGGCACTGGTCATGCTGTGTTACAGTGACAAAACCTTCTACTCAGGCCCTTGTTCAATAGCCACACTGTCCACTGGGGGAGGGGAGCCTCTACCCAACTCCTGATCCCAAAGGTGGATCCCAGAATCCATATCTCTTTCCATTTTGCTTACCTCCTAAGCAGCCTCAGGGCCTACTTGCCTTTCTTCGGTAGTGTTTCTGGGCTCATCCTCCCTATGAGGTGTCCCACATTAGCTTCTGGAGGTGAGCAGGGAAGGCCCTGTATCCCATGCCAAACACATTCACCATATTGGCAACCTAGGGAAACCCAGAGGGGCCAACCATAACTGTAACTGGAAGGAAGGATACACATACAGCCTCCTCTTAGGGCAAATGGGCACTTCAAAGAAAGGGAAAATAGGAACTTGGCTGAATTGTTCCACAAGAACACTCTAGCCCAAGCTGGGGGTGGAAGGGTATATCACTGTGAACCAAAACAAGTCTTGGTCATCTTCTGTGGAGTTCTTTTAGAGTAGCTTGCCTCCTAACTCCATACCTTGGAGTGACTAGAAGTTAGCTGTAGCTTCATGAAAGTCAGAAATGGAGAAATTGAGAAGCTTCATTTGCTTCTTTCATAACCTTAAGAGCCTGCAACCGCAGTGCCTCAGGGAGGAGCAGCCTGTCTTTGTAATAGAGGTTTTGTTTCTTCCATCTAGGAGTGTTTAAACTGAGGGGGCTCTCAGGTAAAGGCAGTACAGGCCAAGAGTCTCTGGATAGGCATTGTGATGGCCCCTAGAAGAGGCAGAGAGCACCTTTGTACAGGAGGGCAAAGCTGGGCTTGACTTGTCTCTGTTGACTTTTCAGGCCTCCTCCGCAACTGTTTTGGGGACTATCATGTGGCCTTCTACTTTGCCGGTGTGCCCCCCATCGTCGGGGCTGTAATCCTCTTGTTCGTCCCTCTGATGCATCAAAGGATGTTCAAGAAAGAACAAAGGGATTCCAGCAAGGATAAGATGTTGACCCCTGACCCAGACCCCAATGGAGAGCTGCTGCCAGGCTCCCCCACCCCTGAGGAACCAATCTAATGCCTCTTATTTGCCATCGTGTGCTCCTCCCCAAACCTTTCCCTTCACCCTGCCCTGCTCAGCATTTACATTTTTGCCACCAGCACACTTGTTCCCAAACCTGCACATGCAGCATTTCAGCCACCTGACCATCCCCCTGGAGCCAAAGCTCCAGGTGTTCCAAACTCATTAACCAAATTCTCCCTGTGAATGCCTTTAAACTTGCCAGGGTCCTCTCCTCCCAGGATCTAGGAAAGCTTGGGATCACCCCCTCGCCTTTGGACCCTCTCCATATATTTTCTAACTCTTGGGGGAAGAGGAAGATGGGAACTCCTGGCCCAGCTTGTTAGTCACCCACTAAAAGCAACTGCCAAAGGTGCTACTGTGTCCCCAGGAGCCTGGTGGGAAGATCCAAGCCTGTGTGCTGAGGAGTTCCTTGCCATCTGTCCTTAGGAACCATCGGGGGGTGCGAGGGAAAGGGCATAGAGGTAAAATGAGACGAGGAGCCTTGTTTAGCCTCAGAGTCTCTGAGGGCTATGGCTTCCCAAGAGGTGTGGGTTACATCATTTTACAAGTGTACAGAGAGTCTCCCCATCATATGGTTGGCTAACAGTCTGCTTTCTTCTTTCCTTCCTCCTTTTTTTCCTCTACTGCCTCTTCTCCCTTCTCATCCCCCTCTATTTCTTTTTATGACTGTCATAGACTCGTGGGTGCTTGAAGAAAGGAGGGACCCAGAGCTTGGGCCAATAAGCCTCACCTTGGCCCAGCCCGCCCTTAACACTAGCATCAATTCCACTCATCTCAGGCTGAGCCACATCTCATTTTTTGGCTCAAGCTGCTATAGTCCTATAGTGGAATAATAGAATATCACATAGGAAAGGGACCTTAAAAACCATAAAATTCCACTCCCTGATTTTTTACAGATTTTCCAGGACAATGCATTAACCTGTGGGCTGTCCCAGCTCCCCATCCTTATATCTACCTGTCAAATTGTGAAGAAATTCCTTTCATCTCAGCAGGCAGAGGAGGACTGATGACAGGGTGAATGGCATGGTGGGGGGAGGAGCAATAGTTATGGACCTGGGGAAGGACCAACTCCATCTCTCATTATTCATGACAGGTCAACATTTCCACCTGGGCCAGGCCAGAAAAGGAACTGTTTGAGGGAAAATCCCATTCCCAACCTGGATCCCCCAAAGGTAGAGGCAGCAGCTGCACATAGGGTTGGAAAACTTCTAGGAAGAGGAAACCATCCTAGCCTTTACTACTCAATGTGTCCCCCATGCTGGGCATCCTGGACCACTCTACTTAGTGGGCATTAAAGGTGCCAGGAAAGGTAGACTCTGGACCATCTTCATCCCTCTGAAGTAGGTACCAGATGTTTCCCTATGCCTAAGCTCTGGGAAGCACTCTTGCTGAAGAGCATTTCCAGCCACGCCGTGTCCAGCCATCACAACTCACCTTATTAGGAGCTCAGCCTCTCTCCTCACTCAGCCTCTTTGTATTTCTCCCTATTCTGGGTCTTTTTCTGCTGTGTTCCTATTACCCTCACCTTTCATCATCTTCTTACCAGGCATCCCTGGCTGTCACCTAGAGCTAACAGTGACTTGCCACCCCGAGCCAGGGCCATCCCAGGGCCAGGAGGATGAGATTGCCCCTGTGGAGCTCCAGAGAAGACAGTGGTCCCCACTCATGAGTTTTTCCGTTACAAACAGGCAGCTGGGGCATGGTTGGCCTCTGATGGCTTCATTCAAGGCCAAAGTCTGGAGCCCCCTCCCTTGGTCCCAGTCCAGCTCTTATCAATTCCCCAAAGGAAAACCCATTGGTTCTTGGCTCTGTGAATAGGAAGGGGCCTGCCTAATTATAACCCTGTTATCCCAAACAGCAGTGGAACAGGAGGAGCTGGGCCCCAGGAGCTCTTTAAGTCCCAGAAGAGGCCATTGAAAATGTTGGAGCAACAAAGCCCCTGCTTCCATTGCTCCCTGCCCACTCCCACCAAGTCACCTGAGGGCAGTTCTGCAGGGCCTCCTTTGTTGCTCATGGTATGGATAGCTCTTAAGAATCAGGGTGCTACCCACTTCTCTCCAGATGAAGGAAAGACATTCACAGGTCCCAAATCTGCCCTATCAGGTGTCACATAATGTGGCAGGGTGTCAGTTTACTTCTTCCACACATGTACGCGTGCATGTGCGTGCTTGTGCACTTTTGGAGAGAATGTTGGTTGGCGAAAGCAGCACAGTATTAATATTTAGGGTAAGATGCAGCCTCTTATGCACCACAGTTAAATCAAGGAGAACGAACAAAATTTGGGAGCTTGAGATCTGGGACATTTAAATCCTCAGAAGGTTTGGAACAAAATAAACAGATCTAAAAATCCAGCTTTGGTGTGTTATGTTGCCTACACGGGTGAAATAGACTTAAAAATCCAGCTTTGGTGTGTATGTTGCCTACATGGGTGAAATAGTCTTAACCTGGTTAACAGCAGGAAGTTTAGTTTCAGAACTGAAATCTCATGTCAAATCAAATTTATGCCAGGGTCTGTACTCCTTTTCTTCTCGCTTGTAATTGATGGGGTAACTTGAATGGGCTAGTATAGCTGGGTTATACAGTCAGGCAGCAGCCTGGAATTGAGGGTGATACAGAAGAGAGACCTATAACAATGACAAAGCTGGGAGTAACCTTAGAGTCTCCCTTGTCCATACTCTGCATTGAATTTAAGTGAGGACACTGAGGCCTGTATATAAGGCACTGCAGCAGGCTCACACAGTTTGTCAGTGACAGAGCAGGCTGAAACCTTGAACTCAGGTCGACTTCCAGTCCAGTCCAAACTCCTCATTTTGCAGATGAAGAAACCAACACAAGCAGGGGAACATGACTTGCACACTTCATTCAACAACCATATAGTGAACCCATTTCCAAAAGGGTGTTGGCAGAACCAGCTCCAAGCAAAAAGAAATCTGAGCCATGTCTGACTTTTAGCATAGCCCATCTTTTCACAATTACTCTCACTCCCAACCAACACATACTTCCGGGGTTCTCTCTTCCCAAGCGCTCCAGACCTTCATGTGGCCTTGGCCATGGACAGCTGGTCCCACCTACTGCCTTTCCACCCTCAGCAGCCCAAAAGGTACAAATAAAGTCCATCTCCCTATGGCCATACACTGAACAGGATAGGGGTGGAGGAGACTGGTTTCCTTTGCAAGAGGGTGGTTTACCACCCAGCTCTTGGCTATTGTTGTTTCTCCCCTGACTCAGTGCAGACATCCTGAAGCTGCCAGCCTCCTCATCTCTCTCCACTGAGACTAATTACTCTGTCCTGCTGCCTGGCTCCAGGCTCTCCCACTGAAGGTCTGCTGCCCCCTCAGTCACTCCCCCAGTAGCCCCAAGGCCCTAGTCTGTGTTTGATCACTCAGGATCATTAGATTTCAAAGCTGTGGAATCCCATAATTTTTATGAGCATATGCTCTCCCCCAGGGCCTTTTCATGTCTGAAGAGGCAGCCAGCAGTTCCCTGCCACTTCACAGCAGCAGAGCAGGACAGCTGACAGGAATTACAGGTGCCCCCAGTAAATCCCTGGTATCTGATAGCTGGTGCTTAGATAGGGTGGGTGCTGGTTTGAACCAGAGCCTTTGAAGCAAGTTCTGAATTCTAATAAGCTGAAATGTAGAGGAGACTCCAGAGGCACAAGGAAAGGGATTAGATATGCAACTCCTGCAGGGGTTGAGGAGGCTTTACTTTAGAAGGCCTTTCAAATCCTGCCTTTCAGCTCTCTCTAGTGGTCACCAGAAACAAAGTTCCATGTCTGGTTTTCAAGTCATTTCAGCAATATTTTCTAGGGACCTGCTTTGTGTCAGGCACTTTGCTAGAACCCAGGGATTTCAGAAATGAAAGGAACAGAGGTGGAGAAAACAAAGAGAAGAAACACAAGAAGGAATCTGAACTATCTTCTTTCCAAGATACCTTTTCTTCTGGACCCCAGCGGCCCGGAGCTTACGAACCTTAGAGCCTTTGGGGCAGGACAGGGGCCACCACGCCCCTTCCGGGATGGAGGCCTCAGCATTTCCCCCCTTCCCCATCGCCCTGCGACTGGCCTCCCCCGGCCACAGCCTCCCGGAAGAACTACGCGCTCTTTAGCGTTGGTTTCCTGCTGAGCTGGAGCGAGATAAAATTAGCCCATTGCTCACGACTAACAAGTGTCAACCCGTGTCCAGTGAGGGGGAGGGAAGGTAACCCATGGGCCCTCCTGCTGGGCCAGTCAACATGGGGACTAACAGCACCGGTACAGCGCCCCCGGCCCAGGGCCTCCTCGTTCACCCTGCTCTACCCGCTCCAGGGATGGGGAACTAGAAAGGGGCGGGGCTACAGCTACCCTCCTTTCCCACCACACACACACCCCCTACACAGCCCTCGCAACTACTGGGCCCTGGGATCCGGGAATGTGGTTGCTAACCGGTACCGTTTCCCACTATATCCCCATGCCCACCCCACACTTGGGGAATGCCTGGGGATGGAGATGGGTCTGGGGGTGCCCAGTGGCCCTGGCTGCTCTCCTGGTCCTGCCGCTGGCTTCCGGTCACTTTAAGCAGAGTGGTGGGCGGTTCCTGCCCCTCCCTGGCTCTCCATCCATTTCCCCGCCTGGGAGGGGTAAGAACCCTGGAGACGCGCCAACTGAGACTCATCTGCCCCTGCTACTCGAACGGGAATCAGGCCCACCCAGGACAAGCAAACCTTCCCTCCCAGGGGAAGTGGGTGGGAAGGAAGGCGGGAGGGCCCAGCTTCGGGCCCTGCCAGCTGTCTGGGGTGCCAGATGGATAGACAGCAGCTGCGCGTGTCCTGAGCTCAGCTCCTCCTCAAGCCCCCACCCCCACTACCCTTCCCCGGGCCACCGCCACCAGGGATTGCAGCATCGCCGCCCCCATCGAGCGTTGGGTCCAGAGCCCTGGAGGTGATTCGGGCTGCGCAGTCCAACAACCCCCTCCCACCGGCGGCCCCCTACCAGATCTGTCCCCGAGGTCCCGAGGGCGGGGTCGACCTGCAACTACCAAGGACCTAAGTGATTCCAGGCAGGAGGCCTGCCAGGATGAGGGGTTTAGGAGGGAGAACCGCCTCCAGGAAACGCTCCGCTCTGGTCCTGAGCAGCCATCCTCCTCACCCTCCTCTCCATCCTCCAACCCCGGGCCGGCTCTCCCCATAAAATCTGTCCCAGAACTCCCGGGGGCAACCATGCTTGCTGGTGGGAGCTCTCAGCTCAGGCCTGCTCTCCCACTACAAGGTCCCCAGATCCTACCCAAGGTGAAGGTGAGCCCCCACCAGCTGCCCTAGGTTCACAGAGGTGAACTAGTGGGATTTCCTAGGCTTGAGAACCCTCCTCCAAACCTGGGCAAAGCCCCAGGAATGGACCAGATTAACTCTAAGACCTGCCCTCCTCAATTTGCTCCCCACCGAACACTCTTCCACCCTCTCTCCATCAACCTGCTTCCTTCAGCCACTTCCTAAGTGGTGGTGTAGGAGGGGGCCAGGGTAACCACCTCCTCTGCCCTCCTACACTCATCCACATACATCCTTCCTCCCACAAGGTGTAGTCTTCTGAGGATCCCAGCCTTGCAGATCCTTCTGCCTTAAAGCCTGCAAAGGCCAGAGTTTCCTCCTGTCAGTCCAAGACCTTCCAGCTACCTTGCCTCCTCATTTGCCTCCCCTCCCCCATACACGTGCACAGACACACTCCCGTCATCCTTCAGCTCCAAGAACACAAGGGCCTTCCCCCAGCATATTTGGACACAGAGGCCCCCTTCAATGATAACAGGGCGCCTTCACCTGTGGGGGAGGGGGGCGCTCAATTTACAGTTCATAGGTGCTCACATATCTCTCATCATGCTTGACCCTCTCCCCAACCCTGGAAGGCAGCTGCTCCTGTACCTGTTTTACAGATAGGGAAAGTAAACCCCAGAGGTGAACTGTATGACAGTTTTCAAACTCCTTCTCCAAGGCTGTTTCCACCCCACCTCACAGATAGTAGGGAAGTAAGCGAATCTCTCTTTTCCCTTGACTTCTCAGAAAGCCTGCTTCTCCTCCTGGAGATAGTACCTGCGGTTCCCCAGGCCCAGCCAAGGAAGGCTCTGGGTAGTGAGTGGCACCACAGCCCCAAGATGGAGGCATGGAAAGGAGAAAAAGCTGAGCCAGAGTCCTTGTGCACCCCCTACCCACCTACCCAAGCCTCTCTCTTGGAGGGAATGGGACAGGGAGGGGAATGTGGAAGAGGAATTAGGAGTCTGATCTGCCTTTCCCTGGGGGTATACAACACTGTCTTCTGAGTTTCTCTCTGCCTCAAAATGGGTATAAAACTCCAAACTGAGCTCTCCTATGCCTTACTCCCTCAGTCCTTCTCTTATTATTCAATAAAACTATCATCACTGAGGGCTAATTTCCAGGGCCTTGCTAACTGTCCATAGACCCCCCAAAGTACCCTTTGTCTGGTCTAGTTATCAGGGGAGAGTACGTGAGGAACACTTCCTGGGAGACCTTGCTTTCTTGGGAAAGGTTTCGTGTGTCTAAGTGGTCAACACAGCTAGCTCAGAGGCTCCCTGTCATCTAGACTTCTAGCACTTTGCCAAGCTACAGAGAGGGGATTCGGTGGGGAGGGGGGAGTAGCAAATATCATGCAATTAAGGGTAGGGGAGCTCCCAAGATAGCACCCGGGGAAAGGAAAAGTGGAGAACATGCCTAAACCCCTGACCACACACCTCACTGAGGTGGACTTGTCCTGTATACCCCTCTCAGCAACTGTGGCCATTACCCTCCTCCTCATCTCCCCTGCCCCCAGCTGAGAGATTCCCTATATCTGCAGGGGAGCTTGTTGTCATCTAGCAGCCCCCACCCTTCAGTACCACATTTTTTGGTGGGCTCTAAATTCCCAGATCCCAATAAATCCTAGC
This sequence comes from Mesoplodon densirostris, assembly GCF_025265405.1. NCBI lineage: Eukaryota > Metazoa > Chordata > Mammalia > Artiodactyla > Ziphiidae > Mesoplodon > Mesoplodon densirostris. The sequence goes on along the minus strand of NC_082681.1, from coordinate 75,407,359 downwards.
CTAAGCCTTTCCTTCAGGGTAAATAGCTTCAAGCGTCCAAGCCAGGTCCCTCCAAGGTTAGGACTCACCTGTCAACCACAATGGCTGGGCCCGGAAATCAGGAAGAGGCAAGTTTCAAGAAAAGTCAAGTTCTAGGCAAAGCTAGTTCCAGTTCAATAGCTGTGTACATAGTTGTAACTAGTGAACTTCAGGAGCACTTTAAACATTATAATGATAGAGCACAGGGGCTACAAAGAAACTTACCTTAATTCCATTTTTCTGGTTAACTAAGTACTTTCTTCACAATCCTTGGTCAACACAGTTAAGGGCTGTTCTCTACCAGGAGGAAATCAAAGACCCAAAGGAGGTCAGAGGTGAAATGGTGGAGAGCTTCAGATCCAGTAATTTTCATACTGTACTCTGTGACTCTTTGGGGGATTCACAGAGGTACCTCAAAGACCGCTAAAATTTCTGGGACTGGTTTTCCTTATTCCTCCAATGAAGAACAGTTTAATGCTGGATATTATATATAAAACAAACCTAAGATGACTCTGAAAGTTGGAGAGAAGAAGGCAGACCAGGTAGGAGTGAAGACCTGAGGCAGAACCTGAGGAGTGATTCACATGAGGTGAGTGCTGTAGGTTTCCTTTTTGCCTTACATATCCCAGACTTGGTGATGGAGAAGCCAGAAACCCAGAAATGGCAATGGGCACTGACATAAAAAGCCCAAGGAAATTTTTTTTTTCTCTCTAGTCAAAGAATCAGGAAAGGGACAGTCTAGAAAGACAGAAAACTTTTACACAATTACAGTTCTACTCCAGTCAAACACCATGGACAAATTGTGGCCCCATCCCCACCCCAACCAGCAAAGGCAAAGTGGAGAGCCTAGATTCCACCTTCATCATGCTATAACAAAGCACCTTTCCCCGCCATCACCATGGTGGTGTCACAGAAAGCCAAATATGTAGCCCAGAGTTTCATCCCAGACATGCAGAAAAATGTAGGAAATAGTAATGAGGCATCCCAGTCCCTTGCATCCCTGTGTGTATCAGAGGAAGCCTAGTGGGTACCTGAACTCCAACCCCTGCAAAGCAGTAATGAGGAGCCCCTCAACACCTGGGTGTCAGTGACGGCCCAGTGGGAATCCTGGACTTCTACTTCGACTTGACAGTAATGAGGTAGTGCACACTTTCTCTCAGTGGCACGCTGTTAGAGGAGGCCTGCTGAAACTACAACAAAGATCTAATATTCATGTCATCAGAGTCCCAGAAAGAGAGGAGAAAGTAAGTTGGGCTGAAAAAGTATTCAAAGTCATTATTTAATGGCAGAAAACTCCTCAAACTGGGTAAAAGACATATTCTTGTATGTTCAAAAAACTGAGCAAACCCAAACAGGAGGAACTCAAAGAAATCTATGCAAAAACACATCATGTCAAATGTGAAAACTAAACACAAACAAACAAAGATCTTGAAAGCAGTGAGAGAAAAATGACACCTTAATTATAGGAGAAAAAACAATTAGAACGACAGTAGATTTCTCATCAGAAACCATGGACGGAGCTAGAAGAAGTCATAAGTTTTTCAAGTACTAAAAGAAAAGAACTATCAACCCAGAATTGTATATCCAGCAAAAAATCCTTGAGGAATTAAGAGGAAATCAAGACATTCTCAGATGACAGAGAACTAAGAAAATTTGTTGCCAGCAGAATTACCCTAAAAGAATGGCTAAAGGAAGCTCTTCCAACAGAAAAGAAGTGACAAAAGAAGAAATCTTGAAATGTCAGGAAGGAAGAAAGTACAATGAAAAGAGCAAAAATACAACAGGTTTTTCTTATCATCTTGAGCTTTCTAAATTATGTTTAACAATTGAAGCAAAAACTATAACAATATCTGATGTAGCTCTCAATGTATGTAGAGGAACTAAGACAATACTATAAATGGGGGATGGTGAAAAGACAAAAAAGGAGGTAAGCTTTCTACACTTCACTAAAACTGGTAAAATACCGACTCTGATAGACTGTGATAAGTTATGTACATATAATGTAATATGTAGATCAACCACTAAAGAAGCTGTGCAAATAGATACCCTCGAAAATCAAATAGAATTCTAACCCACAGGAAGGCAGGAATAAAATTCATAAATGAAAGACAGAGGGAACAAACAGAAAACAAACAATAAACGTCAGAACTAGACCATAATATATAAATAATTACATTAAGTATAAATGGTGTAAATACATCAACTATAGAGAGTTGCAGAGTGGACTTTTTTGAAAGAAATATGGTTATTTAATAAACCTAATAATTAACCCTAAATACTTAAACTTTTCTGGTCATCTACTTAATCCTACATTCCTTTTAAAATTTATTTTTATTGGAGTATAGTTGCTTTGCAATGTTGTGTTAGTTTCTACTGTACAGCAACGTGCATCAGCTATACGTATACATATACCCCCACTTTTTTGGACTTCCTTCCCATTTAGGACACCGTAGAGCACTGAGTAGAGTTCCCTGTGTTATACAGTAAGTTCTCATTAGTTATCTATTTTATACATAGTATCAATAGTGTATATATGTCAATCCCCATCTCCCAATTCATCCCACCCCTGCTTCTCCTTTGGAATCCATACGTTGGTTTTCTACATATGTGTCTCTACTTCTGTTTTGCAGATAAGATCAACTATACCATTTTTTAGAGTCCATATATATGCGTTAATATAAGACATTTGTTTTTCTCTTTCTGACTTACTTCATTCTGTATGACACTTTATAGGTCGATACAGGTCTCTACAAATGACTCACTTTTTTTTTCCATTTTATGGCTGAGTAATATTCCATTGTATATATATACCATATCTTCTTTATCCATTGCTCTGTTGTTGGACATTTAGGTTGCTTCCATATCCTGGCTATTGTAAATAGCACTGCAATGAACATTGGGGTGCATGTATCTTTTTGAATTACGGTTTTTGTTGGATATATGCCCAGTAGTGGGATTGCCAGGTCATATGGCAGTTCTAATTTTAGTTTTTTAAGGAACCTCCATACTGTTCTCTATAGTGGTTGTATCAACTTACATTCCTACCAACAGTGCAAGAAGGCTCCCTTTTCTCCATACCCTCTCCAGCATTTATTGTTTGTAGATTTTTTGATGATGACCATTCTGATTGGTGTGAGGTGAGACCTCATTGTAGTTTAGATTTGCATTTCTCTAATAATTAGTGATGTTGAACATCTTTTCATGAGACTATTGGCCATCTGTATGTCTCTTTGGAAAAATGTCTATTTAGGTCTTTGGCCCATTTTTGGATTGGGTTGTTTGTTTGTTTGTTTGTTTTTTGCAATTGAGCTGCATGAGCTGCTTGTATATTTTGGAGATTAATCCATTGTCAGTTGCTTTGTCTACAAATACTTTCTCCCATTCTGAGGGTTGTCTTTTCGTCTTGTTTATGGTTTCATTTTCTGTGCAAAAGCTTTTAAGTTTAATTAGGTGCCATTTGTTTACTTTTGTTTTTATTCTCATTACTCTAGGAGGTAGGTCAAAAAAGATCTTGCTGCAATTTATGTCAAAGAGTGTTCTGCCTATGTTTTCCTCTAAGAGTTTTATTGTGCCTGGCCTTACATTTAGGTCTTTAATCCATTTTGAGTTTATTTTTGTGTATGGTGTTAGGGAGTGTTCTAATTTCATGCTTTTACATGTACTTGTCCATTTTTCCTAGGACCACTTATTAAATAGGCTGTCTTTTCTCCATTGCATATTCTTGCCCCCTGTGTCATAGATTAGGTGACCAGAAGTGAGTGGGTTTATCACTGGGCTTTCTATCATGTTCCATTGATCTGTATTTCTGTTTTTGTACCAGTACCATACTGGTTTGATGACTGTAGCTTTGTAGTATAGTCTGAAGTCAGGGAGCCCGATTCCTCCAGCTCCATTTTTCTTTCTCAAGATCACTTTGGCTATTCGTGGTCTTTTGAGTTTCTATACAAATTGTAAAATTTTTTGTTCTAGTTCTGTGAAAAATGCTATTGGTAAGTTGATAGGGATTGCATTGAATCTGTAGCTTGCTTTGGGTAGTATAGTCGTTTTCAAAATATTGATTTTTCCAATCGAGGAAAATGGTATATCTCTCCATCTGTTTGTGTCATCTTTGATTTTCTTCATCAGCATCTTATAGTTTTCTGCATACAAGACTTTTTCTCCTTAGGCAGATTTATTCCTAGGTATTTTATTCTTTTTTTTGCAATGGTGAATGGGATTGTTTCCTTAATTTCTCTTTCTGGTCTTTCATTGTTAGTGTATAGGAATGCAACAGATTTCTGCGCATTAATTTTGTATCCTACAACTCTACTAAATTCATTGATAAGCTCTAGCAGTTTTCTGGTGGCATCTTTAGCATTTTCTATGTAGAGTGTCATGTCATCTGCAAACAGTGACAGTTTTACTTCTTTTCCAATTTGGATTCCTTTTATTTCTTGTCTTTCTCTGATTGCCATGGCTAGGCCTTCCAAAACTATGTTGAATAAGAGTGGTGAGAGTGGGCACCCTTGTCTTGTTCCAGATCTTAGAGGAAATGCTTTCAGTTTTTCACCATTGAGAATGATGTTTGCTGTGGGTTTGTCATATATGGCCTTTATTATGTTGAGGTAGGTTCCCTCTATGCCCACTTTCTGGAGAAGTGTTTTGTTGTTGTTTTTTTTTATCATGAATGGGTGTTGAATTTTGTAAAAAGCTTTTTCTGCATCTATTGAGATGATCATATGGTTTTTGTTCTTCAATTTGTTTATGTGGTGTATCACACTGATTAATTTGAAAATATTGAAAATTTCTTGCATCACTGGGATAAATCCCACTTGATCATGGTGCATGATCCTTTTAATGTGTTGTTAGATTCTGTTCGGTAGTGTTATGTTGAGGATTTTTGCGTCTACGTTCATCAGTGAAATTGGCCTGCAATTTTCTTTTTTGCAATATCATTGTCTGGTTTTGGTATCAGGGTGATGATGGCCTTGTAGAATGAGTTTGGGAGTGTTTCTCTCTCTGCAATTTTTTGGAAGAGCTTGAGAAGGATAGGTGTTAGCTCTTCTCTAAACGTTTGATAAAATCTGGTGAAGCCATCTGGTCCTGGACTTTTGTTTGCTGGAAGAGTTTTAATCACAGTTTCAACTTCAGTACTTGTGATTGGTATGTTCATATTTTCTATTTCTTCCTGGTTCATTATTGGAAGGTTGTACTTTTCTAAGAATTTCTGCATTTCTCCCAGGTTGTCCATTTTATTGGCGTATAGTTGCCTGTAAGAGTCTCTTATGATCCTTTGTATTTCTGTGATGTCAGTTGAAACTTCTTCTTTTTCATTTCTAATTTTATTGATTTGAGTCCTCTCCCTTTTTTTCTTGATGAGTCTGGCTAAAGGTTTATCAGTTTTATTTATCTTCTCAGAGAACCAACTTTTAGTGTCATTGATCTTTTGAATTGTTTTCTTCATCTCTATTTCATTTATTTCTGCTCTGATCTTTATGATTTCTTTCCTTCTAATAACTTTGGGTTTTGTTTGTTCTTTCCTTAGTTGCTTTAGGTGTAAGGTTAAGCTGTTTATTTGAGATTTTTCTTGTTTCTTGACGTAAGGTTGTACTGCTATAAACTTCCCTTTTAGAACTGTTTTTGCTGCATCCCATAGGTTTCGGGTTGTCATGTTTTCATTGTCATTTGTTTCTAGGTATTTTTCAATTTCCTCTTTGATTTTTTCAGTGATCTCTTGGTTATTTAGTAGCATATTGTTTAGCCTCCATGTGTTTTTGTTTTTACAGGACTTTTTCCCCTGTAATTGATTTCTAATCGCATAGCATTGTAGTTGGAAAAGATGCTCAATACAATTTCAACTTTCTTAAATTTACTGAGGCTTGATTTGTGACCCAAGATGTGATCTATCCTGGAGAATGTTCCGTGTGCACCTGAGAAGAAAGTGTATTCTTCTGCTTTGGGATGGAATGTCCTATAAATATCAATTAAATCTATCTCGTCTAATGTGTCATTTAAGACTTTTGTTTCCTTGTTAATTTTCTGTCTGGATGATCTATCCATTGGTGTAAGTGGAGTATTTAAGTCCCCCACTGTTATTGTGTTACTGTCAATTTCCCATTTTTTGTCTGTTGGCATTTGCCTTAAGTACTGAAGTGCTCCTATACTGGGTGCATAAATATTTACTATTGTTATTTCTTCTTCTTGTATTGATCCCTTGATCATTAGGTAGTGGCCTTCCTTGTCTCTTGTAACTGTCTTTATTTTAAAGTCTATTTTTTTCTGATATGAGTATTGCTACTCCAGCTTTCTTTTGATTTCCGTTTGCATGGAAACTCTTTTTCCATCCCCCCACTTTCAGTCTGTATGTGTCCCTAGGTCTGAAGTGGGTCTCTTGTCGACAGCATATATATGGGTCTTGTTTTTGTATCCGTTCAGCCAGTCTGAATCTTTTTGTTGGAGCATTTAATCTATTTACATTTAAGGTTATAATTGAAATGAAGGTTCCTATTACCATTTTCTTAATTGTTTTGGGTTTGTTCTTGTAGGTCTTTTTCTTTTCTTGTGTTTCCTGCCTAGAGAAGTTCCTTTAGCATTTGCGGCGTGGTGCTGAATTCTCTTAGCTTTTGCTTGTCTCTAAAGCTTTTCATTTCTCTGTTGAATCTGAATGAGATCCTTGCTTGGTAGAGTAATCTTGGTTGTAGGTTTTTCCCTTTCATCATTTAAAATATATTTTGCCACTTCCTTCTGGCCTGCAGAATTTCTGCTGAAAAATTAGCTGATAATGTTATGGGGATTCCCTTGTATGTTATTTGTTACTTTGCCCTTGCTGCTTTTAATATTTTTTCTTTGTATTTAATTGTTGTTTGTTTGATTAATGTGTGTCTCTCTGTGTTTCTCCTTGGGTTTATCCTGTATGGGACTCTCTGTGCTTCCTGGACTTGTTTGACTATTTCCTTTTCCATGTTAGGGAAATTTTTGACTATAATTTCTTCAAATATATTCTCAGACCCTTTCTCTTTCTTTTCTTCTTCTGGGACCCCTATAATTCGTATGTTGATGCGTTTAATGTTCTCTCAGAGGTCTCTGAGACTATTTTCATTTCTTTTCATTCTTTTTTCTTTATTCTGCTCCACAACAGTGAATTCCACCATTCTATCTTCCAGGTCACTTATCCGTTCTTCTGGATCAGTTATTCAGCTATTGATTCCTTCTAGTGTATTTTTAATTTCAGTTATTGTGCTGTTCATCACTGTTTGTTTGTTCTTTAGTTCTTCCAAGTCCTTGTTAAACATTTCTTGTATTTTCTCGATCAGTGCCTCCATTCTATTTCCGAGATCTTGGATTATCTTTCCTATAATTACTCTGAATTATTTTTTAGGTAGACTGCCTATTTCCTATCCATTTATTTGATCTTGTGAGTTTTTACCTTGCTCCTTCATTTGCAACATATTTCTCTGTCTTCTCGTGTTGTCTAACTTACTGTGTTTGAGGTCTCTTTTCCACAGGTTGGAGGGTCATAGTTCCTCTTGGTTGTGTCTGCCCCTGGTGAGTGAGGTTGGTCCAGTGGCTTGTGTAGGCTTCCTGGTGGGAGGGACTGGTGCCTGCGTTCTGGTGGGTGGAGCTGGATCTTGTCCCTCTGATGGGCAGGGCCATTTCAGGTGGTGTGTTTTGGGATGTCTGTGAGCTTAGTACAACTTTAGGCTGCCTGTCTGTTGATGGGTGGGTTTGTGTTCCTGTCTTGCTTGTTGTCTGGCATGAGGCATCCAGCACTGGAGCCTGCAGGCAGTTGTGTGTAGCTGGTCTTGGATTTGAGATGGAGAGCTCTGGGAGAGCTCTCACTGATTAATATTCCCCGAGGCCGGGAATTCTCTGGTGGTCCAGCATCCTGTACTTAGCACGCCCACCCTGGAGGCTCAGGCCCGACCCCTGCAAGCCACATGTCATGACAATAAAGGGAAAAGAAGTGGGGGAAGAAAACAAACAAAAATAAAAAGAGAAACAAAATCCAAGACAAATAGCAAAGACCAAACAAAAAAACAGCAACAACAGCAATAAAAAAAAAGTCTAATGGTAAAAGCAAAATCAAACAAAAACAAACACACACACACACACAAAAAAACAAAAACAGAAAACAGGAGAACAACCAAACAAAAGAACCCAAAAACGAAATCAAACAATTAAAAACAAAACTAACAAAAACACAAACCAAAACAAAGCAGAATGCAAACTGAAGAATAAAGCAAAGAAAAGTAAACAAACAGACAAAAACGATTTAAAAAAAGGAAAAAACACAGAACAGTGAAGAAGCAAAGTAAAAATAGAAATATAAAAAATAAAAAATATATTAAAAAGAATTTAAAAAGAAAAAACAACCCCCCCAAAATATATAATAATAATAATTTAAAAAAACAAACAACAGAACTAATCAAAACATAAGAAAAATAATAGTAATAGGAACATTTTCATGGGGTCTCAGCTGTCAGTGTCCTTGCCCCTGCTGTGAGCCACAGCCCACCTCCACCTCCCCAGGAGACCCTCCAATGTCTCTAGGTTGGTCTCTGGACCTGCTGTGGGCTCTTTGGGGACAGCTCAGATTCTGATCTGGCCCAACTCCCATGTGTTCTTGCCCCCAGAGTCCAGAGCTGTCAGAGTTAGACTGGTTTCATTTGTGGGAACACTCATCCATTCAGATATTCCACAGACGCAGGGTCTACCAAGCCAATTATGGGGATTTAATCTGCAGCTTGTGTGGGTGACAGAAAGATTTTTGTTCCTCTTCCTTTGTTGTCCCTCCCCTGGGGCTCAGCTGTGGTTTTAGCCCTACCTTTGGATGTGGGTCACCCACAGGAGTCTGCTCCCAAGGCTGCCCTAGAGCACTCGGGTCTGCCTCGGTGAGAACAGGCCATGGATGTGGCACAGCTGCCTGGGTCACAGGAGCCCCAGTGGCGACAGGTGCACAGGGAAGCCAGCAGCCATGGGCGAGAGAGATTCGGCCCCAGTGGGAGCCTTTTCTAGTGCCTGGAGGCAGGTTCATGAGGGCCAGCCCTGGCAGGGCCCTTTCCTAGTGCTGGGGGCTAGTGTGGCAGGGGCCAGCACATGGGGAGAGAGAGGCTACAATGGTGGCTCCACCTTCTGTGTATCACTCAACAGTGGCACCTTGTTTCCATGGCAGTCCGGGTTTCCTCCACAGGCATTCCCAGTTGTGGATTTCCTCCCTCCTGTCCCCTCAAGCTGTCTCCTCACAGCCAACAGCAGTCCTCCCCCTGGGTTTTGCTCTCCAATCCCCACATTCCAGCTCCCAGCCCCCATGTGGACCAGTGGACACATGTCCCAGTCCGGGCCACGCAGGGCTGCAGCATGGACCATCTGTGTAGTTCTCACTCTGTCCTGTCTGCAACAGACCAGCTGTTTCACCCTCCTCTGACAGCCTCAGATGCTTCCTTTCTGTCCCAACCGATTTCCCCATCAGTGAGGGGTTTCCCCAGATGCAGGACCCTCTCTTCTGCTTCAGTTCCCCCCCCCCCCAGGGGTGCATGTCCCATCCCACTTCCTCTCCTCTTCTTTCTCCCTTCTTTCTTTTTTCCTACCTGGTTATGCAAGGTCCTTTATTGTCCTTTCCAGTGTCCAAGGTCTTCTGCTAGTGTTCAGCTGGTGTAGTGTGAGAGTTGTTCCATCTGTAGATGCATTTGTGGAGAGAGATGAACTCCATGTCCTCCTACTCCTCCACCATCCTGAAAACCCCAGAGTGGATTTTTTAAATGACACAACTATATGTTGTATGCAGGAAATTCACCTCAATTATATAATGATAGGTAGGTTGAAAGTAAAAGAATGGGAAAAGGTATGCCAGTAGATGTCAGAGCAAATAAAATTACCAAAAGAGAAAAAGACAAACATAGTGATAAAAAGGTTAGACTACCAAGAAGATATGGCAATCCTAAACAGTGTTACAAAACAGTTGAAGCAAAAACTGAGAAAATAAAAGGGAAATAGATAATATAGTAGGTAACTCCTACACTGTGTCTCAAAAACTGATAGAAAAACTAGACAGAAAAATCAGTAAGGACATAGAAGAACTAAAAACACTATCAACCAGGGAGATCTAATCAAATTTAAGAAGCATTCTGCCTGAAATAGAGACACAGGTGTAGAGAACAAACATATGGACACCAAGGGGGGAAGCAGGGGAGGGGGCGGTGGGATGAACTGAGAGACTGGGGTTGACATATATACACTAATATGTAAAAAATAGATAACTAAATAAACATGTATTTAATTAAGAAAAAGAAGCACTCTGCCTCACAACAGCACAATACACGTTCTTTTCAAGCACCCATGCAATGTACACCAAAACAGACCATATCCTGAGCCTAAAACCAACTTCAACAAATTTAAAATAATTGAAATCATACATAATCTGTTTTCTCAGTATAATGGAATCAAAGTAGAAATCAAAATCAGAAAGACAACAGGAAAATCTCTAAACAAGTAGAAATTAAGCAATATACTTCTTAACAATGCATAGATCAAAGAGGAACTCTAAAAATAAATTTTTAAGAATATAGACAACTGAATGAAAATTAAAATACAACATATCACAATACATGGGACAGAGCTAAAGCAGTACTGAGAGGGAAGTTTATAGCACTGATTGCTTATCTTATAAATTAGGAATGGTTTCAAATCAATAATCTAAGTTCCTACCTCAAGAAACTAGAAAAAGAAGTGCAAAATAAACTCAAAGCAAGAAGAAGGAAGGAAATAAAAGGCAGAAATCAATAAAATTGAAAATAGGAAAGCAATAGAGAAAATCAATAAAACAAAATTTAGCTCTTTGAAAAAATCAATAATATTTATAAACCTCTAGTAAGAATGAATATAGAGAGAAGATCCAAATCACCAATATGTGAAGTGAAACAGGATTATATTACAGATCCTGCAGCTATTAAAAAGATAATAAGAGAATACCATGAACAACTTTCCACTTATAACTTCAATAACTAGAAAAATTGGACAAACTCCTCAAACCCCACAAGAACTCAACCAAAAGGAAATAGATTACCTGAATAATCCTATAACCATTAAAGAAATAGAATTTGTAATTTAAAATCTCCTTTAAAAGAAAAGCCTATATGGATTCATTGGAAAATTTTACCAAACACCCGAAGAAGAATTAACAGCAATTTTACACATTCTATTCTAGAAAACTTAAGACAAAAAAACACTTCCCGGGCTTCCCTGGTGGCACAGTGGTTAAGAATCTGCCTGCCAATGCAGGGGACAAGGGTTTGAGCCCTGGGCTGGGAAGGACCCACATGCCATGGAGCAACTAAGCCCATGCACCACAACTACTGAGCCTGCACTCTAGAGCCCGCGAGCCACAGCTACTGAAGCCCATGCACCTAGGGCCCGTGCTCCGCAACAAGAGAAGCCACCTAATGAGAAGCCTGTGCACCACAATGAAGAGTAGTCCTTCCTCGTCGCAACTAGAAAGCCCACGTGCAGCAACGAAGACCCAATGCAGCCAAAAATAAATAAATAAATAAATATTAAAAAAACTTCCCAACTGATTTTATGAGGACAGCATTACCCTGATATTAAAACCAGACAATACAGAAAATGAAAACTATACACCAGTATCCCTTATGAATATAGATGCAAATTTCCTCCACAAAATATTATCAAGCCAAATCCAATAATATAAAGAATTGTGCACCATGCCTAAATGGGATTTATTCCATGTATATAATGCTGTTTCCATATTTGAAATTCAGTCAATATAATGTACCATATCAATAAGTTAAAATGAAAAATCATATGATACTATCAATTGGTGCAGAAAAAGCATTTGACAAAATAAAACACTAATTTATGATTACAAGCTCTCAGAAAGTTGAGAATGGAAGGGAACTACTTCAATTTGATGAAGAGCATCTACAGCCAACATCATACTTATTAGGAAATATTCTATGCTTTCTTGCTAATACCAGGAACAAGACAAAGATGCCCATTCTCACCACTGTTATTTAACATAGTACTGGAAATTCTAGCCACTGCAACAAGACAAGGAAAAATACCTAAAATGTATACAGATTGGAAAAGAAGAAATAAAACTGTATTTGCAGATAAAAAGATTGTCTATATAGAAAATCCCAAGGAATCTACAAAAACCTTACAGAACTAATAAGTTTAGCAACATCACAGTAGACAAGATCAACATACAAAAATCAATCACATTTCTATATACTATCAATGAGCATGCAGACACTGAAGTTGAAAGCACAGTAATATTTACAATCATTACAGAGAAAATGAAATACTTAGGTATATACTTAACAAAACATGTACTGAATCTGTATGCTGAAAATTTCAAAATGCTAATGAAAGAAGTCAAAGAAGAGCTAAATAAATCAAAAGGCATACTCTGTTCATGGATTGGAAGACTCAACATAGTAAAGATGTCAATTTTCCCCAAACTGGTGGTTTTAACTCAATTCCTTTCAAAATCCTAGCAAGAATTTTTTTTTGTAAAAATGGACAAGATTATTCTAAAATTTATATGGAAAGATAAAGGAATAAAATAACTTATTTGAAAAGCAATAATAAAGTGAGAAGGATCACTCCATCTGATTTCAAGACTTATTATATAGCTATAGTAATCACGACTGTGTGGTATTAGTAGAGGGCTAGATATATATTGGTTTGGCCAAAAAGTTCGTTCGGATAAGCTCTTATGGGAATAAAAGAACGAAATTTTTGGCCAACCTAATAAAACAATGCAACAAAATACAAAACCTTGACATAGCCCCACACAAGTATGATCAACTGATTTTTGACAAAGGTACAAAAGGAATTTATAATCTTTTTAACAAATGATGCCAGAGCAATTGGATATCCATAGGCAAAAAGAATCTCAACCTACTAAATATCATGCCTTATACAAACATAAACTCAAAATGGATCATAGATTTAAATGTAAAATGCAAAACTATAACACTTTTAGAAGAAAACATAGGAGAAAATCTTCAGGATCTAGGGCTTGGAGAGGAGTGTTTTAGACATGACATCAAAAGTACAATCCATTCTGAGGGTTGTCTTTTCATCTTGTTTATGGTTTCCTTTGCTGTGCAAAAGCATTACCATACAACCCAGCAATCCCACTACTGGGCATATACCCTGAGAAAACCATAATTCAAAAAGAGTCATGTACCAAAATGTTCATTGCAGCTCTATTTACAATAGCCAGGAAGGACATGGAAGCAACCTAAGTTTCTATCAACAGATGAATGGATAAAGAAGAAGTGGCACATATATACAATGGAATATTACTCTGCCATAAAAATGAATGAAACTGAGTTATTTGTAGTGAGGTGGGTAGACCTAGAGACTGTCATACAGTGTGAAGTAAGTCAGAAAGAGAAAAACAAATACTGTAGGCTAACACATATATATGGAATCTAAAAAAAAGAAAAGAAAAAAGAAAAAAGAAAAGGTCAGAAGAACCTAGGGGCAAGACGGGAATAAAGATGCAGACCTACTAAAGAACGGAATTGAGGATACGGGGAGGGGGAAGGGTAAGCTGGGACAAAGTGAGAGAGTGGCATGGACATAGATACACTACCAAACATAAAATAGATAGCTAGTGGGAAGCAGCCGCATAGCACAGGGAGATCAGCTCAGTGCTTTGTGACCACCTAGAGCAGTGGGATAAGGAGGGTGGGAGGGAGGGAGATGCAAGAGGGAAGAGATATGGGGGCATATGTATATGTATAACTGATTCACTTTGTTATAAAGCAGAAATTAACACACCATTGTAAAGCTATTATACTCCAATAAATATGTTAAAAAATGGTCATGAAGGACCTAGGGGCAAGACGGGAATAAAGACACAGACCTACTAGAGAATGGACTTGAGGACACGGGGAGGGGGAAGGGTAAGCTGGGACAAAGTGAGACTGGTAGTGTATATATGGATATATATACACTACCAAATGTAAAATAGATAGCTAGTGGGAAGCAGCCGCATAGCACAGGGAGATCAGCTCGGTGCTTTGTGACCAGCTAAAAGGGTGGGATAGGGAGGGTGGAAGGGAAGGAGACGCAAGAGGGAAGAGATATGGGGATATATGTATGTGTATAACTGATTCACTTTGCTATAAAGCAGAAACTAACACACCATTGTACAGCAATTATACTCCAATAAAAATGTTTTTTAAAAAACCCCCAAAAAACAAAAAAACAAATATCAGGTATAAAGAAAAAAGAAGAGTACAATCCATAGGAAAAAAAATTGATAAATTGGACTTTATGAAAAGTAAAATCTTGCTCTGCAGAAGATTCTGTTAACAGGATGAAAAGACAAGCTACACACTGGGAGAAAATATTTACAAACTGCGTAGCTAACAAAGACTCTTATCCAGAATATATAAATAAAACTCAACAGAAAAAAACTCCACAAACAATTCTGTTAGAAAATAGGCAAAAGATATGAAGAGACATTTTACCAAAGTGGATATATGTTTGCTAAATAGTCACATGAAAAGATGTTTAACATTTCTTGCATTAGGGAAATACAAACTAAGATTATGATGAGATACCATTATATATTTATTAGGACAGCTAAAATAATAAATGGTGACAATACCAAATGCTGGCTAGGATGTGGAGAAACTGAATCTCTCATATTGCTGTGGGAATGTAAAATGTTACAGCCACTCTAGAAAATAAGTTGGCACTTTCTTAAAAAGCTAATTATACATTTACCGTGAGACTCAGCAATTGCACTCCTGAGAAATGAAAACTTGTAAAGTTTCTACATAAAACTTATAAAGGTCCACATAAAACCTCTACACAATTGTTCATAGTATTATTTGTAATAGCCAAAATCTGGACACAACCAAAATGTCCTAAAATAGATGAGTAGTTAAAGGGTAGTACATCTACACAGTGAAATACTACTCAGTAATAAAAAGGAACGAATTACTGATACATGCAACAACTTGGATGGATCTCAAGGGTATTATGGTGAATGACAAAAAGCCAATTAAAAGGTCACATGCTGTATGATTCCATTTATATAACATTCTTGGAATGACAAAATTATAGAGATGGAGAAGAGATTAGTGATTGCCAGGGGTTTAAAGGTGGTGGGGGGAAGCAGGTGTGATTCTGAATATAAATTGGTAGTACAAGGGGGATCTTTGGGGTGATAGAATAGTTCTGTATCTTGATAGTTGTGTTGGCTATACAAATCTACATATGTGATAAAATGGCTTAAAATCACACATGCCTGGTACACATTGTACCAGTATCAATTTCCTGGTTTTGATACCTGGTTTTGTGCTACAGTTACCTAAGATGTAGTTAATGAGGGAAACTGGGTGAAGGGCATATATTACCTCTCTCTACTAGCTTTCCAATCTCTTGTGAATTTATAATTATTTCAAAAATAAAAAATTTAAAACTTGAGTTAGCTGGAAAAAACTTATCCAAATCCCTTATTTTACAAATAGGGAAACTGAGATGCCAAAAGGGCAGGTGACTGCCCAATGTTTCACAATTAGTTGGTGCAGCACTGAGACCTTGCAACCTTTATTACTGTCCTGAGATCTATCTTTCTTTGGGACTCTCAAAACTCAACTTTCACCAGTGTACTTTCCAATGTTGACTTGCCCACAGTTCCATTGCATTCTCTTATATCGAAGTTCTAGTTTTTCTTGTGGGTCAGATTTCCCTTAAGAGTCTTCCTCCTTACTGGTTTTCCCCCATCTAGATGGCTTAAACTTTTTTAGCAGCCATACACTTAAATATTTATTGCTAAGGTGGATTTTTTAACCCTTACTCCTAACTCTTCACACTAAACCTTAAGATCCGGCTCAGTCATGTTCAAGATTTCTTAGAAGCTTCTTGCCTATTTTACGATCTCCTCTGTTGAGAAATGGCCCACTCATTAACTGGGCCTAGTAGTTCAAATCCACTGTCGATCACTATATGGTACCACCTAAAGAAATAAAGGAGGATATTCCACATAAAACAAGTGTCTATAAAATATTCAGATTGAGATGCCCCACAAACAACTGGGGTGGGGGGGGGAAAGAGTGTCTAAATTTCTAAGGAGAGATCAGACCTTAGAGATATAGGTTGATGAGTCATCAGGGTACGGAGAATAGTTAAAACCATGGGGAAATTCTTCTGTAATAAGATAAACAATTCTTACATAAAGGAAAAATACCACGGGGGTGAGTAAAGTCAAACAGTGTTAACTAGAGAAGAACAAAGGGTCTAACAGTGCTTTTTTCTTTGAGCTATGATCTCTGATGGTTGAAGCCTTGAACTGTTCCCAAGCATGTTGAGGAAAAGTAGCAGGCCTTTGTGTGATGGGGCGGTAATGCGAGGAGGGGTTCCCTCTGGATGAACTGTTTCAGCATTTTTTTGTTTTTGTTTTGTTTTGTTTGTTTGTTTTTTTGTTTTTGTTTTTTTGCTGGCTGTCTCTGACCTAGAAGTACCTTCACTCCTTTTAGAAGAACAAAGGAAAATCACAGTTCATCTCAGACCTGGGGATTCTGATTACAAACATAAAGCATAAAACATACAGTGTCTAAAATGTTGCTAAAAGATACCTGAGGGCTGCTGCTCCTAGTGAAGAGGACCCCTAAATTATAGGAGAGGGGAAACAGAAGAAATTCTAGATAAGATTTTGGGAGTCACTGGTTTCTGACAAAAGCTTTTGCTGGGCCCTTAGCAATCCACACTTTCCACATTTCTTTTCTTTTTCAACCTTTTTCAACTGTAGCAAAAATTTCTTTTTTAAGCGTCACTCAGCATGTGTGGAATCTTTGTTGAGCCACATGCAAGTTTTAAAAGAAGCATGCAAGTTTTGCCATTTATCCTATTTTACCAGCAGATTTTGGGGTTTTTCTGGTTTTGTTTTTGTTTTTGTTTTGGCTGCTCTGCACGGCTTGCAGAATCTTGGTTCCCTGACCAGGGATTGAACCCACGCCCTTGGCAGTGAAAGTGCAGAGTCTTAACCACTGGACCACCAGGGAATTCCCTGGAGGGTTGTTTTTTAGATTGTGGGTTTTTTTTTCATTTGTTTTGCACCTGGTATATCTAATTACTTGCCTATCCAGGCCCTGCTGTAGCTTCTAAATGGCGGCTAGATGCTGAATAAGCACAAAAAAAAAGTTGCCATAGCAACAAATCTTTAGCCATTGATTTGTTGCTTCACAGGCAATTAGGTGTAATCCTAGTTTACCTGGTAAAGCAGATGCCTATTACATGGGCTTTTTGGGGTTTTTTTTTTTGTTTTTTTCCTGCTGTCTCACAATGGACAGGTCCCATCTTATTCTAGAAAAACTGTGTCTGTCCCCTGCCTGTCTCCTTCATACACCTAGTAGACTTCTTTGAGCATCCAAAGAACATTGGGATGATGCATTCCTCTTTACTGAAGCTGGTTTCCCAGACCACAAGCTCAATGCTTTTTAAACGTCTCAAAATTAGACGTACAGGGACTTCCCTGGTGGTGCAGTGGTTAAGAATCTGACTGCCAATGCAGGGGACACGGGTTCAAGCCCTGGTCTGGGAAGATCTCACATGCCGCAGAGCAACTAAGCCTATGCGTCACAACTACTGAGCCTGCGCTCTAGAGCCTGCAAGCCACAACTACCGAGCCCACGAGCCACAACTACTGAAGGCTGCGCACCTAGAGCCCGTGCTCTGCAACAAGAGAAGCCACGGCAATGAGAAGCCCGCACAGAGCAACGAAGAGTAGCCCCAGCTTGCCGCAACTAGAGAAAGCCTGCGTGCAGCAACAAAGACCCAACACAGCTAAAAATTAATTAATTAATTTAAAAAATTAGATGTACAGATTTCACAGCCATTGGAGGTTGGCTCAGCCACCTCTCCCACTCTAGGAAATGCTGCTTTCCTATCTTATTAATATCTCAATAGAATGTCCCTCCCATTAAAGTGCTAGGGAGTTTCCCTACGTGATCACTAAGCTTTCCAACAAAGTAGGCACCATTAGTCCCGCTTTGCAGAAAGGAAAATTGAGACTCAGAGAAGATGTGTCATCTAAAACCACACAGCTTGTAAGAGACATATGAATCTAACTGGCTCGTAAACCTGTATTCTTTTCACTGCAACTTTAGGTCCCCAAATCACCTCTCCCATGGGCCATTTGCTCAATAGGATCATTGCTGCTCATTACTGGTAAGATCCTGAACACTTATATTGCCTGTTTTTATGCATGAATATATTTATCCTTATACTGCCTCTTAAAGTTCCTAGGGCTGTGTGTCTTTATCCGGACACAATTCTAATTATTCAGGTGGATCTCCAGGTGAATAGATTCTTCTGAAGGAACAAAGACAGAGGGAAGTTTCAGTGGGGGAAAAGCTGTCAGGAGGTAATCTTCCTAGGCAAGTGTCTTTCTTGCACAGGACTAGGGTCCACGTCAAATATGCTGTTTGCAGGACACTTTGTCTCATCAACTTAGGGCAAGGTTAGAATCAGCAACTGCACTAGGGCCTTTTCCCAAAACTGGTTGCTTAGCCTGAGGAGATACTTCTGCAAATGAGCCAGGCTCCATGTGCACTCACCTACCGCCCTGAACATCTCTGGACTTGGCTGGGTCCAGGGGGATTGTGGCTATGAAATCACCATTAGACCCATCCCAACAGTTAGTGGTGGCATGGCAGAGAGATGAGGTAGTAGGACCTACTAGACTAAGGAAGCAATGTATGCCACCATAACAAGAGGAAAAGGAGCCAGTTTCCATGTAGCTTGGTCTGATTCCCATGCGGTAGCCCAGACTGCCTTTCCTTTGACCCTATTTCCTTTGGCCCTTTGCTTCTATATCTGAAACCCAGAAGATGAACTAGTAACTTGGACACTGAGGTTGGGACCCCTTTTCCCATGGTTAGGTTAAGGCCCTATATCCAATCAATAAGTGGAATCTTTCAATCCAGAGTCTCCAGTTTTTCAGCTCTTGGGATGGTTTGAATGTAGACCTGCCTAGATGCAGGCAGTTGAACTGGGTGACTGTCAATCATAAAATGCCAGGGAATAATAGCTAATCCATAAATGTATGTTAACTTTCCTAGATTCATCTGAGTTTGCTGAATTTAGCCTACACATCAGTAAAATCACTGACAAGTAAAGAGTCACAAAGAGGCATCCAATGAAAAGTATCTGAACAGTCAGCTCTTTAAAAAATTAACCCAGTTGTCTCTTTGGTTCATTTTATGGACAACACTGCCCTCTACAGGTATTAGCAACGAAAAACAGAGCAATGCTGGCACAGTTTTCAGTGAGAAGAGCTTGTTCCACTTCATTTGTGGCATTGGGTTCCATTACCTGAGGATTTCTCAGTGATGGCAGAAAAGGGTCATTCGAATCAGATTAGAATAAAATAACACAAAGAGCCAAATTGTTGGGAAAACAAGGAAAGATAAGTGAAAAGATTAGAGCACTGCAGAGCCATCTCCAGGGTACTGTGGACTCAGCTTCCCAGCACTTACACTTGGAAGGAGAGGGGCAGGGAAGAGAGAGTCTTCTGTGCTATCATGGAACTTGCAGCAGCCACCCTAGAGTCAGGTCTGTCTTCGATTTTGCCACTTAGGAGTTAAAGTCAGAGCACTTCACTCCCATGATCAAGACCCCAACAGCTTCTCATCTCGGAATAAAATCATATCTCCCTTCCCTGGGCTATAAAACCCTCATGAACTGGCCCTTACTTATCTCTTACAGCTTCCCCCCTCCAACATTGATCCTTTTCCTCCCTCTAAATAATGAGCAGAGCTCATTTTCTGGGACTGCAATGTTCTGCTTCCTCTTCATTCAGTTCTCAGCTTGTGTCACCTCCTCAGAAAGGTCTTCTACAACCACCCTATTCCATCTCAGTCACAATCACATCACACCATTTTATTTTTTTCCCCAGCATTTAGTCACTGTCTTCATTTATATTTACAAATGTATCTGCCTCTCCCTACTAGAATGTAAGCTCCATGAAGGCAAGGGCCTTTGTCTTGTTCACCATTGTATCCTCTACACCTGGAATGGTATTTGGGACATAGATTCCAATAAAAAATTTTTTTGATGACCAGTACTAGCAGTGGGACCTGGAGCATATCATTTAACCTCTGATTTTATTTCAGGGATAAAATGCAAATATCCAATTGCCCCCCAATTGTTATGAGTATCAAATAAGATGAAAAATGTGGGGAAAAAAGAGCCTAGTCCAGTGACCCATAAACAGATAGATATTCAAGACACCTATTGGTCCATTCATCAATCCATAGGCATCTCTCCTTCCCTCCTCCTTTCAGGGCCATGCTGACAGTTCACATTAACCTTTCAGTGCAATCAAAGTGTGTATACAGTACTGGTGATTGGAGGGTGGATGCTGTAAATCACAGCGTGCTTTCAAGTGGGTCCCACAGTACCTCTCTGAAACAGTTGTAAGTAGATATTTCAGTCATCCACAAAGATGTCAGGGTTAGGAATCTTGCCCACTCAAGTTTCTAGGCTGATTTATAAGCTGGTATTTTAAACAGAAAATAAGGCCTAATCCAGGCATAGTTAATATATGCTGGACAGTTAACTTATAAGGAATTCAAAATCAAATGCACCAATAGTGTGAACTGAAGGGAACACTTTGGGGTGGGGTGGGGGAAAGAAAAAGAATGGCTTCTGCAAATGACAGCCTCTTCAGTAAGTGGTGCTGGGAAAACTGGACAGCTACATGTAAAAGAATGAAATTAGAACACTCCCTAACACCATACACAAAAATAAACTCAAAATGGATTAAGGACCTAAATGTAAGGCCAGACACTATGAAACTCTTAGAGGAAAACATAGGCACTCTATGACACAATCACAGCAAGATCCTTTTTGGCCCACCTCCTAGAGAAATGGAAATAAAAACAAAAATAAACAAATGGGACCTAATGAAACTTAAAAGCTTTTGCACAACAAAGGAAACCATAAACAAGATGGAAAGACAACCCTCAGAAAGGGAGAAAATATTTGCAAATGAAGCAACTGACAAAGGATTAATCGCCAAAATACACAAGCAGCTCATGCAGCTCAATATAAAAAAAACCAAACAACTCAATCCAAAAATGGGCAGAACATCGAAACAGACATTCTTCCAAAGACGATATACAGATTGCCAACAAACACATGAAAGGATGCTCAACATCATTAATCATTAGAGAAATGCAAATTAAAACAATGTGATATACAATGTCGTATCACCTCACACCGGTCAGAATGGCCATCATCAAAAAATCTACAAACAATAAATGCTGGAGAGGGTGTGGATAAAAAAGAACACTCTTGCACTGTTGGTGGGAATGTAAATTGATACAGTCACTGTGGAGAACAGTATGGAGGTTCCTTACAAAACTAAAAATAGAACTACCATATGACCCAGCAATCCCACTACTGGGCATATACCCTAAGAAAACCATACTTTAAAAAGAGGTGTGTACCACAATGTTCATTGCAGCTCTATTTACAATAGCCAGGACATGGAAGCAACCTAAGTGTCCATTGACAGATGAATGGATAAAGAAGATGTGGCACATATATACAATGGAATATTACTCAGCCAGAAAAAGAAACGAAATTGAGTTATTTGTAGTGAGGTGGATGGACCTAGAGTCTGTCATACAGAGTGAAGTAAGTCAGAAAAAGAAAAACAAATACCGTATGCTAACACATATATATGGAATCTTAAAAAAAAATGTTGTGAAGAACCTAGAGGCAGGACAGGAATAAAGACACAGACGTAGAGAATGGACTTGAGGACACGGAGAGGGGGAAGGGTAAGCTGGGACGAAGTGAGAGAGTGGCATGGACATATATACACTACCAAATATAAAATAGCTAGTGGGAAGCAGCTGCATAGCACAGAGAGATCAGCTCGGTGCTTTGTGTCCACCTAGAGGGGTGGGATAGGGAGGGTGGGAGGGAGGGAGATGCAAGAGGGAAGAGATATGGGAACATATGTATATGTATAACTGATTCACTTTGTTATACAGCAGAAACTAACACACCATTGTAAAGTAATTATACTCCAATAAAGATGTTAAAAAAAAAAAGAATGGCTTCTCCAGCTTTTTTTTTTTCCCAAGTGATTTTGACTTCAGACTTAAAAAAATAAATAACGGAGAAAGGGCCCAGTCAGTGCACATATCTGTACAAGGGCTGTTAGATAACATCACTAAAATGAAGTTTGGAATATATTTCTATTTAGTAGATTAGGCTGAATGATCTTCCAATTTAAAAATGTAGATGTTACTGGTCCCCACATGTGGAGAAAAGGGATTACCTTGGATGCCAGAGAAGATAGTATTATTAGGGAAGTGTTCTTTTTAATTTGAGCAATAGGGCAGAATTTGGGCTTAGTTGCTAAGTTGGTCTCTCCTTAGGAACAATCCTGTACCTTCGTGTTAACAGAGCCTCAGACACTGTTCCATTCTTTTCCTTCTCCCAGAAAGGGCAGGGCCAAGACAAAAAAGAATGACTCTTCTGTAATTTTCAACTTTCATCTAGAGGGGCTACACCCAAGATTCTGAAAGAAGCTGGGTGATGTGCTCCTCTGGCTTCTTCCAAGTAAGCAGTCTGATTCACGTGCTAGAGATAGGTTTGTCACCCATGCTAGAAACCAACATTCATCCTGTACTACTAAGTGGGTTTTCAGATTCTTAAATAAAAAGGCCACAGAAAATATTACATTATATTCACACAGAAAATGTAAGTAAAGCCAAGCCAAATGAATCAGCTTTTTCTAAAACCTCAACTCCAAAAGCTCTTTCTTCACAGGAGTTAATATTTCACTTCATGTTGCCAAACAAAACAAAACAAACTTTCAGCAATGGCATCAGAGACTTGGTGTAGGGAAATACTTTCACTGAGGCTGAAGTTTGATCTGGTAGCCTCTATTCTCATGTTAACTTCCCCCTTCCATTCCAAGAAACTCATTTAAACATATATATTATCACTACAAAGTAGAAACAGATTGTAAATCCAGGTTAGCAGTTTCTAACCTATGCCAGGAGTATTCAAACGTAGCAATTTCAGATTATAGAGCGACTGCTTGGAAATTATTTGTATTATTTTAACATAACTAAGAGAATCCACATTAAACTTTGGGTGCTTGTTCCTGCAATAAGTAAATGTAACAACTGCTATTTATTAGCTGCTACATAATGCTGGAGTTGTGATGGGCTTCCCTAACTTTTAATCATAAGAGCCCTCAACCAGCTAAGTAAGGTCTTTTGCTATTGTTAATGGTTAGACTTCAAGTTTTGGTAGGGAGTGTATTCTTTTAACCTCAAAAGGGGAGGAGAAAGATGGTAGTTTTGTAAGCTTGGATAGACACTCTAAGCCACAGCTTTGACACGCAAGTAAAAGTGTGATGCCTATTTAGTTCTAGGGTAATGTGAGCAGATAGGGTGTGCATATCTACAGGTGAACTTTTAAAACATATCACCATTTGCATCCCACCCACTTTAATCACTCTCTCCCATATTGTTCTAGAACTGTACTGTTCAATATGGTAGCCACTAGCCACTTGTTGCTACTGAGCATTTGGTGTCCAAAATGAGACAGTAATATGTGTAAAATAGCAGATTTTGAAGACTCAATATGAAAAAAGAACAATGTAAATATCTAATAATTTTTATATTGATCACGTTAAAAGATTTTTACTTTATTGGGTTAAACATATTAAAATTAATTGCAACTCTTATCTTTATTCCTTTTGTAATGTAGCTGCTAGAGATTTTTAAATTACACGTGACTTGCATTATATTCCCACTGGACAGCACTATTCTAGAACATCTGGTACAGATGGGGAAATTGTGAATTTTTTTAAAAGTAGGTACATCACAGTCAGCAACACTGTCCACTGAGAAATTCAGCAATATTTTCAGAGGCTTCGGGTCCCCATCCTGCCAAAAACAAGGGGAAGAGAAACCTCGGACCACCACAATGCCTAGTACATAGTGCAAGCACAATACATATTTACCTCCTATTAGCTGAGGAAACAAACTCTAAATTCAGATGAGCCCTTGTTCACTCCGTTACTCCTCACTGCTCCCCTCAAATATCATTTGCATGGGGATGGATAATTATGCTATGTGTACCTTTTAAGGTTTTTGTAATACTTTACTTGTCTCCCCACTGAAACGCCTGCTCCTTGTGAGTAGGGATTCTATTTCTCCCTGTGTTTAAATGTTGAATGAGGAGTGATAATCAAAGCGCTCACCTAGGCAGCCATTTACTTATCCTAAATCTATTACTTGAACTGCCTTGTTTGTGATTGCTTTCAGAACACACAGTATTTTTCTGAATATGCTTAAGGGTGGCAATCTCCATCCACTGAGAAAAAGATAATTCTTTGAAACAGTCAAGACTCATCTCAAGGATGACAACATGAACTGAAGAGGGCTGCTTCTCTCAGTTGCTCACAAGTTCCAAGTATCTTCTGAGTAAGCATGACATTCTTGGAATGCCTATGGTTGCCCAAGGCAGCTTTCAAGGGCATTAACTTGGATGCCAATAAAACTGGCTGGCATACTAAGAAAAAAAGCTACAATATTTTTCTAGCCATTTCATATTTCAAATCAAGTCATAACTGGGGCCAAGAGCACATTTAATGAGGCTGAGATGACCATTAACATTAAAGATTTCTACAACACATTCCAGCCTCCTTCCAAATTTTTGGAAGTGATACATCTTGATACACATAGTGCTAAGGTGTATTTAGTAACGCCCAAAGTGATTTACAGAATTTACAATATATGATCTTTCATCCTTCTCAGACTTGCCCTTTGAGCTTTCCTTGGCAAACTACCCAGAACCAATGTTTATCCTAAGAAATCATACCTCATAAGTAATTACCCTAGGACTTGAGATAAATATTTAAAAAAACAAATTAGGGCCCATATCATGGCAGCAGGATTAAGAGCACAATGAAAATAAGCTCTGGAATCAGAGATCAGACTTGGAAATACTCTGCTACTCATTATGTGACCTTGGGCAAATTACCAAATGCCAGTATCTCAGTCACATCATTTATAAAACAGGGTGGTAATAATAAACCTCAGAATAACTGAGGATTAACTTATAGTACTTAATAAAACACCTGACAGCAACCAGAAAAAAATTAGCTGTTTTTAATATAGCCATTAGTAAACCATTTGCAAGGTCTTAAATTTAAATATTGCCTGAATTCAAAGAAACTGGACCCTAGCTTTCATTTCCTGTTTTTTAAATGACCATTAAGAGTATAGCTATAATCCACTGATTTACCAAATCCTTTGTTCTAGGTAATGGTCCTTTTCACTAAATTTCCCTCAACATGATGCCTGTGTATTGGCTTACTTTGTTGTCTAGAATGTGAACTATTCAGTGGTGTTGGTGTTCTTGAGTTTCAAAGAATAGAATCATGAACGACACTAAAAGTAAAACCCTGGGAAGGTCATGGGGAAAAGAAGAGCTGACCACACCAAAAATCCCAAGGAACTGTGTTCCTATGCCAATGATAAGGCTCTGTAGGCACTAGAGGAAATGAAATGGTAATAAAATTCACCATCAGCTAAATGAATACCAGTACCAAGGGGAAGTCACATCCAGGTATCAGAATGTGATGACCTACTTAGAAACAAAGACTTAGTGGTTTAGGCGACATGTTTAAGAGATTGGAAGTAGGGATGGAAGACAAAAGCTGTGTGAGCACACATGCACACCTAGACAAGTTTTTGTATTTACAGAGGTCAAGCAAGGGAGTGGTCAGGGCAATGGTGAGAATACAAGAAACAGCAAAGATGCACCTACTTAAAAATGTCATTTACATAAATCTTTCCCGGATTCTTATACAGAAATAGAGTTTAATCTTTTATTTTACCACTGAAAGATTAAGCCATTAAATTACATGATACGGAAGTTATATTCCATAAACCAGTACCTGCCCACACTCAGTGAGGGGAATCAAAATCAAGGTTGCACTGTAATTCTACTTGATTCTAAAAACCACATCTGACATTGGTGTGAAACAACAGAACCTTTATCAGATTCCCCTTTTAAAAGAAAGACCCAAGGAGAGATGATCAAGCACAAATGATCACTTCATGCATTTTATTGATAGTCTATATTTTAAATCTGCAGTATGACATCTTACATAGGGAAAAAGCTTCTTCCTAAAAGATAACTATTAATAATCAAACCAGCTTTAGTATGACTGACCTTTCAAGGTCCTGTTTTGCATTAAACAAGTTAACTTTTAGCAGGTGTAAAGCACTGTACAAAAAAAAAAAAAAAAAAGGAAACTGGGTACATTCTCAAAATTTAACACAGGGCTTCCCAACCAGGAGTCTGCTGGATAGATATTGGAGAAGGGTGTTATATTCAGGTTTAAATTGAAAGAAAATGAGAAACCAGATAAAGCAAACCAACCAAATTCACTTCACTTTGTGCTCCTTTCTGCTTTTTTGAAAGTCTCTCCCAGAGGTCAGGAAGCCCTGGTATAACAATCACTTTAGTCTTTACAGAACATACATTTATGTGCTTCATGTTCAAAGACATAAAGGCAGCCTTTGTTACTGTTCCCCCTCCAAATCCCCTCAGCTTCTTATAGGCTTCAGAAAGCTTTCCAAAATTGCTGCCCAGTTCTTTATCTGAATCTAAGTAAACATCTATACCAAAGCAGCTCTTCCTGGGAGAAGATAAAACAGGCACATATACATAACCAGGCCAATTGCGTACCTACTCAACTTGATACCTGATCACATGGCCCTACATCTTTAAAAGCAGCACCAGGGACAAATGGAGCCATCAAGAGGTAAAATCCAAACATTGGACAGTTAAAACACAAATCACTCAGTTAAAAGAACGTTAGCAAAGGGGCATTCAAAAGAGTTAAGGCTGGACAGCTGGTTCAGCCATACCTTGGTATTAGGATAAATCTGCAAGATGAGGAACTGATAGAGGAACCCTGAAATAACTAGGCACAGTGGTATGACGGGGTTCACTTTCACTGCATGTCTTTAAGATATCACTCAATCTAAGTAACTATAAAGCAGCTTGGGGGTCTTTAGTAAACAAATCCTAATCAAAAATAAGTATCTCTGAGTGTTGAAGGGTGTGCCTATTTTCTTCAAATTTGAATTAAAATACCTATGTAGACATGAAAATAATCGTAAAACTGATACACACTTGTTATTCCTTGAGAGTCCAACAGCTCAGTAACAGCTCAATTCTATACTGTATTTTAGATACAAAATGGAGTTACTTAAATCAAGTGAGATTGCTTACTTGTTGGGAATATTAGTATTTTAGAAATGTTCCAGTTAAGAACTCATTTCAGAATGCTAAAAATTGTAAAGGGCAGGTATGTAACTCACAGCTATTTCTTAGTTGCTTATTAAAAATCTGATTTAAAAATAACTGAAATACTAGTTACTTGGATCTTGCACTTTAATTTTCCAAATGAAGCATAAATTGACTTACATTTTCAACTGTTTTTTCAAAAGCGCACAATTTACTCGTTAACTCAATGAATTACAACACTGTTACTGAATATTACACATACTGAAGAATTATACTAAGGGGGAAAAAACGCCTGACACTTTAACATGTGCCTTATCAGTCTCTTGCATTACTAAGGTACAGAATACTTTAGAAAGTAGCAATCAGCATAGTCTTATAAGACAATAAAAGTGCCCTGCAAACGTGGCTTCTATGTATTTAATATTGGTAATACATTTGACAGGGAAGCCAGTAAGGTAAAACTTAAAAACTCAAATAAGGCAGATTACAAGTATTTTTCGTTCACAAAAGAACAAAGAAATGGGGTGGAGTAAAGGGAGGAATAAAAATATCCTCCATCTTTAAAAGTATCAACAACAACCACAAGGTGCCACTGTATTCTAGCAAGCTGTAAAAACGGCCATTCACCTCCCTATCACATGGGTATTTTGCGAACTGCCAAAGTTATGGCTGATGCTTGACCCGTTTTATGTCGTGGACATCTGGGAAGCAGGTGGTTAAATACAAAGTATACTAAGTGATAACCCTTCATAAATATAATTTGAGACACGGACACTAGGAGAGAATACTTGGCACGGAATGAACATGTTTTCCCAGGGGAAAAAAAATTACTTGAGGTAACACTTATAGCTAATAGTTTCCTAATCATAAAGTTTGGATGAACTCCAACAATCATGTTTTTAGAGATTATATATATATATATATATATATATATATATATATATATACACACACACATATATATATAAAATCCTGGTGCTAAACGTTTTTGTCGTTGTTAACTGTACAACTGATTACCTATACTCCAACACTAATGTGAACACTTTTCTCAATCCCCACCTCCATCAACACCACTGAGGTATAAGTAATGTGTTCTTTTTAGAGCAAATATTCCAAATTAAGAATATGGCTCATCTTCTAGTGTTGCTACAGATAAAGTCTGCAAACTTTAAAGCTAACTTGTTCAATTTTGTTTTTAGTATTAACAAATCTCAATCATGTCAACTGCTTGGAGTTAAACATAACACCTCAAACGTTTCAGACTAGTAAGTGAATTTTAAAAAATAATCTGAAATATTCAAGGAAATTCCGTTTTTAGTACTTTTCCCTATGCCTTGAACAATGTAATTCCAACACTGTTTTTCTTGTTCCTATTACTGCATGAAGTTCAAACTAGGTCCTCAAGACAGAACCTTTCTGTAATAAAGAAAAAGTGCAAAGATACAAAATGAAATGTAAAGTCTTTTGCAAGAAAATGCTTCCTCAAGAGAACAGGTGTTTGGATGCTGGTGGGAAAAAAGATTTTTTGTTCTCCAATGTACATCTGACACCTACAAATGACCTTGTCTTCAATGTCCATACTAGTAAGTACATATTGGTCATGGACCTTGCAAAAAAAAAATCAAGTAGCAAATTCCACTAAAGTATTTGCATCCATTCTACACAATCCAATGGAAATTAATGAGTGCTACTGAAAAAGGTTTCCACATGCACATGTCCAATATGTGCATCCTACTGAAGGCTAAAAACTTAAAATTCTATTTCCAGTGTTTATGAATAGCTTCAATATCTACATTCATAACCAGCATTCTGCATGAGTTACCTCTTTAATACTTCACAAATGAGTAAAATACATCTTGGGAGGTTAGGAAGGTACCTGTTAATAACTTTCTTTTATGCTTAGAATGTGATGCAGTTGTTCTTAAACTATTTAAAATGAACACCCCTATATAAGAATGGGATATTTTATACCAAGAGGAAACTGGGTTTGTTTTTAGCCAATCAGGACTACCCTGCAGATCTGAAAACCAAAGAATACACCCTTAGTTAGGAAAGGAGACATGGCTCACAAATATAAAGGAATCCTGACTTTTACATGGACATTTTTTTAAAAAGATAAAATGTATTACATAAGCGCCATAAACAGTGAAATCTGCTTATATCAAAAAAAAAATAAGTGAAGCTTTGTTTGGACATTATTTCCTTGCAAGAGCAGTACATATCCTTAGTAAACAACTACCATATTTACAAGTTAATTTCCTTGATACTTAGGTAGGATTGAAAGCCAGAGGAAAATATGAAAGAATGAGCTTTGAAATAATCTTTACAGCTGAGTTGATAACAGTTAAGGTGGCCAGATAATTTCTAAAGCAGACTTGTTTATTTTGTAGAGTATCTGACTAGGCCTGGGTAATTAGCTCACTTTGTTAAAGGCCAAGGATGTGTTCAATCCCTCTTTGGGCCCATTAGCTTTTCCCAGAAAAACAAAGACAGTCAGTCCTCCAGAGTCAGACTAATCCTAACCCCAAGGAGCCTCAAGAGAAAGTTGGCAACAGTACTGGGGTTCTTCACAAAGCTTACTAAGGAAACAACATAAAGTGCATATCCCATAGATATGTGAGTCAGCATTCTCATCTTCAAATATGGGCAGCACATTTAAAATTTCAATTTCAAATAACCCAACACGACTCACTTTCCACAAAGAATAAAAATCCCTTAATTCTTCACCTTGTCTTTAAATGTGAGATGTTAAGTCTGTGTTAGAGAGATAGTAACAAAACATTAAACAAGTGGGCACTGGTACCTTGAATGACAAATCTTGAAAACAATGCAAATTTGAGACTTTCCTATTAGTACACATATCTGCACCAACTTCAATTCCTATGCTAAAAGTGGTTTATAGTCTCTTTCCTCCATCTTTTGCTTTTTGGGTTTTTTTTTTTTTTGAGGAGCAGACTTATAAAAAACATCAGTGTAACTTGTGCTAAGGGGTAGTGGTTTGCTTTCCTTAAACCAAAGCTCTGCCAAATTTGCATCATCTGCTCAAGTAGAATATTGTGTCCAGGACCTCACCATATGAAACCAGTTCACTCACATCTGTATGACTACTTGTCTTCATGAAAAGTTTAAGTTCTTCCAAGCAGTTTTCTTTACTCCTCGTGTCTTTCATTTCCTGCCTAAATCCAAGTTAAAATAAACAGTTTCCACTGATCTTCAATGCAGTTCAATTCTGCACTCTTGTCCTTTCCTTTGCATGTCACAGTAGCTGTTCACATACATTAAATATCATAGATATGTTCTGCTCTTACATCTACACACTTACAAAAGCAGCTTTGTACTTTGTTTGGTGTGTTTTTTACTATGTTGGCTCACAAAAAGCAGTTTTTTTTTCATTTCTAAGCATGGTACTTTACAATTTTTAATGCATTAATACAACAGTGCATTGGAAAAGTACTGAGCCTCTACAAAATAGCTTTACATTTTTAAACAAATGAATGTGATTTTTTTTTCACTTACACAAGCATAGGCTTTTTGTTTTAATATTTCCACAAGATAAATATCTCAATTAAACTATAAGCTCACTCTACAGTGTGCCACAGTGATGGGCTTAGGAGACAGTTATACACTTAGAAGATCCTAACCTTAGTGTTATTTACACTGACATGTCCAATATCACCTTGTCTGAAAGGTGAACAAATGATATTCAGAATGTAGGTGAATTTGTGCCAACTAATAACTGGGAACAGTATAGCTTTAAGCAATCACTTAGGAAACATGTATTGTAACCTAGTCTAAACTGGGAATTTCCTTCGTCCCTCTTTCCTATGGCATAGGAAACTTTAAAGATCAACATGAAACAGATAAGAGCCATTGCTAAGGCAGATCTTTTAAGATAACAAAGGAGAAACTGACAACTATATATGATAAATCATCAGTAATAACAATTACTGATACTGAAATCAGTAAATCAGATTTTTATGTCCTAAAACATTGCTTTTTAAATATTTCCTTTTATTCTGGAACAGAAATTAGAGAAAGGACAACGATTCATTCAGAAAGCAATGACTCAATTCAGGTTGCTACTTTACATTTAAGCACCACTCAAAAAGTGGACATAAAGCAAGTGATTCCTGTTTGCCCATCACTATACCAGCTACATAGCTGAGAGTTCAGACCTTAATCACACAACGCTTTCTCTGTTACCAGAAGCTAAGACTGCTCTGCGACATATAGGACAAGTAGAATTCTCAGATAACCAGCGATCGATGCAGTGGACATGGTACTCATGGGAACAAGGTAGTTTACGAAGTTTGTTGCCTTCTGTGTATTCTGTAATGCAAACACTACAGGTTTTTAATGCATCGTTTTCACCAAAACTTCTCATTGCCAAGTTGTCAATCTGTTCTTTGGTGAGTCCTCTAGGTTGGTCATCATCATCCTCATTTAAGAGGAAAAACTGAGCCAGACTAAGGAAGGGCAAAGAGCCACTTTCATCAAATGTTACTGGGGCCCTGTGTCGACCCTCTCGCCTGGCACCTGATGAGCCTGATGATGAGCTTCCTTCATTACTGCCTTCAAATACCTCTGAGCTAGTCTCTGAACTTTCACCACTGGAACTGGAACTAGGACTGGAACTGGAACTAGAACTGGAACTAGAACTAGAACTTGAACTGGAACTCGAACCAGAACTGCTACTACCACCAGAACCCCCTCTTCCATTCCGTGACTCTGACCTTTCCATATTTCGACTCGAGACTGAGCCACTAGGCTCTGAATCACTATCACTGTACATAAAGTAGCTTAACTCACCAAAACCTGTCATTATCTGCCTTAACATGGTCTGAATTGCAACAGATGTAGTCTCACTTAAACCAGTATTTAAGATTCTACGAATCGGAATTCTGATGGTACTGACATAGGTTCTCACACCTGCTCGCTCAGAACGTGAAAACGTACGCCTAAAACCTCCTCGTTCACTTTCATAAGTGACAGTGTTGTTTGGCGTCTGAGACCTCGACCGAGTTCTGCTAGCTATGCTATCTCTCTGCCGATATTCTCCAGGACGAACTCTTCTTACTTGAAGATCAAGGACTATGGTTGGAGGTCTCTGGCCTGATCCTGTAGATTCACCATTGCCAGTTGTATCTGAAGACCCTGCTCCTTGTGAGGCATTTCTGGTTCCAGAAGCTGCAAAGAGACCTCTACTTAGCAAGTCAGGTCCACTTATTTGCTGTCTCAATGTCACGTGGTGCCGGGTTCTAGAACTTCCCTCAGTCTCATTTACCAAAGGATGCTCAAAAGTCTGAGATGAGATACTATGATGAGATCTTCGTGGAATTTCACTCATTGGATGCAGAGGTGATCTACTTCTTTCAGCTCTTGCTCGGGTTCTCCGATGGTCTGGGCTCCTACTTCTTGCCCTTCTCTGACCTCTGGTAGGTGGGGCTTCTCCTGTTAATGATTCAGTTGAATTTCGTTCTGATCTGGGTGGCCTTGCAGATGTTGATTCAGATCGTGGATTTTCCACTTGCCTTTGGCTGTTGTTGTCCATACTTTCTCCACTAGAACGTCTTGCAGATAGCTCATTTTCATTTTCTGGATTTTGGCTCCCATTATTACGGTTAACATTGATCTCTAAACTGAATCTGAAATCACCGCTGTTTGGATTAGTCCGGCTCACTGCTCTCCAAGATTGGTTTCCTCTTTGCCCACTTCTTGTTGTATTTCCAGTTTGTCTGACGGAGTTAAGCCAGTCTATTATAGAGTCACCATTAGACACATCATCTGAAGAGTCTCCACCTGTTTTTAAAAAAGGGAGGGGAGAGAGGGAGAAAAAGGAACTATTAAAATTAGGAAATTATATAAGAGTACTCAGAAACTTCATATTAGAAAAAAAGAACAAAGATTCTGAACAGATTTCAAATTTACAGATTTTTGTAAACCATACTGCATTGATTTGCAGTAAAAGCAGGAAAGTTTCAATTCCATTTTAAAAGAGCAAGCTAATCATAGAGAAATTTAGGGAATTTTTTTTTAAAAAGGGAATTAGGAAGAAGTCTATTTTTAGCACTTCATCATATACAGAGCCTAACATACCACTGTGGGCTGTCAGATGACAACATTTTTTCAGTCCACTGCCAACACTAATGTAATCAAACAAGGTAAACGCCAGTTAAGGTATAGAGCTAATATTTTAGCTCAAATTACATTTTTTTGGTCAAATTTTCATTTGTCTACATTTCTTTAGGCTCTTGACTTAACTGCCTTTGATAATATGGGACATTTAAAAATACAAGACTGCTTTAGTCACTGCAAAAATATAAACAAGATTTACAGGTTTAAAAGTATTTGAATACTTCTTCACGTTACCAAGATTTTAAATTAACATGAAATTGGAGATCAGACCAAGTAAATAGTCTGAACCTAGCACAGTACATATAATGGCACATTCAAGAACCTAACTGTTATCATGGCTTCTTATGTTAGTCAAATTCCCTATTTCACATTGAGGGAGAAACACCAGACCCGAGGTAAGAGCAAGATTTCTCAACAGTGGGACTATTTATATTTTGAGTCAGATAATTCTTTGTTGTGGGGGCTGTGCTGTGCATTTTAGGATGTTTAGCAGCATCCCTGACCTCCACCCACTAGATAGCAATAGCAAACCCCCAGTCATGACAACCAAAAATGTCTCCAGGCATTGCCAATGTCCCCTAGGGGGCAAAATTATACCCCATTGAGAACCATCAGATTAGAGAATGCAACATGTCTTTCTGCTGGTGAGGAACTCATGTTTATAAGGAAGGAATAATACAGTAGGTAGGGGGAAATTTCAATGGAGGTGGAAAATCAAGAAAAAAAATCACATTTAAAATAGGCCATTCCTCACTATGTTCTAATTAACACAAAAAACCCAAAGGTGAAGCAGAAAAAAAAAAGTTAACATTCTCACCAAATACCAAGAAAATGCCAGTTGTTTTTATGAGCAGTTACTTAGCACCAAATTAATTTGTGCCATTGCTAGATTATCTTTGGCTGACATTTATCGTTAGGAAGCTCCTTATCCATTCCATCCTCCACCCTTCTCCCCACCCCCAAGCA
Source organism: Mesoplodon densirostris (assembly GCF_025265405.1). Lineage (NCBI taxonomy): Eukaryota > Metazoa > Chordata > Mammalia > Artiodactyla > Ziphiidae > Mesoplodon > Mesoplodon densirostris. The sequence continues at coordinate 75,372,922 of NC_082681.1, read as the reverse complement.
AAATTTACCTCTATTTTCATCTGAATTTTGTGGTGGTGGGCCCTCTTTAATTTGTTGTAGTCTTCTCAGCAACTCTTCCTCAGTACTTTCACCTAAAATAGTTTAAAATGTTTGCCAAATTATGAATAAAAAACAATGACTTATCCATCTGAGATGACAACCAGAGTGAGCAGGAAACCTGGGTAAAATTCACCTATTTGAGAGCATGACATTACAACTTATATTTATTCACATTTCTTTCCAGTTTACAAAATGCTTTTGCGTACAGTATCTCACTGTTTAAAACTGCAACTCTGGGAGCTAGATATTATCTGCATTTTAAAACAATGAAACTTAGACTGAGTGAGAGACTGACGTGTTAATATATGGCAGGGCGAGAATGCCAACTTTCGCATTCTGACTCAAGTCTGGTACTGTTGCCTCAAAATGCACTCCCTCTTATAAGAGCCACACTAACTAACACCTTACCTTTTAAAATTTAAGGAATCACTCAAAGGTTAATAGAATTAACAAGAAACAAGGAGGAAGGGAGATAATGAATTTTAACTAGAATCAAATGGGACCTCATCAGGCAAAGGAGAATAACCAAGCACAAAGTTCTGAATAATTGACTATTTTACCCAAGGCTAGCTCTGGTTGATTATGACAGAGGAAGTCTGTCCTAAGAACTGAAGTTCCCATTAGCTCCTCAAGACTACTAATGTCTAGTAAGTTACATAAAGGTAAATAACAAAAAGATTGCTCAGGTCCACTCTCTTGAATTTAGCTCATTATAAATTCATAATATAATTCCTAACTAAAAAACCTGACATAGGATAATTCCAAATATGCGTGAACAAAATCATGTACTAAGTACAGCAATTAATGTCACTCTACATCCCTTATATTAAAATCATACTTCATAATGGCTAAAGAAACATTTTTTTAAAATACAGGTTTCCTTTTTTTTTTTTTTTTTTTTCTTTTTGCGGTATGTGGGCCTCTCACTGTCGTGGCCTCTCCCGTTGCGGAGCACAGGCTCCGGACGCGCAGGCCCAGCGGCCATGGCTCACGGGCCCAGCCGCTCCGCGGCATATGGGATCCTCCCAGACCGGGGCACGAACCCGCATCCCCTGCATCGGCAGGCGGACTCTCAACCACTGCGCCACCAGGGAGGCCCTTCCTTTTTTTTTTTAAGACAAGCAATTTACATATATAAATCCTTAAACTACACATTGCATACCTGGGGTGCCTAGCAAATTGTTATCCCTCATAAGCCTATAATCTTCTTCACTGAGGTTATTTACAAATTGATAGAAAGCTTCTTCCCGATCCAATCGGTCCATCTGACTTCTGCGCTGTGCTGCAGACTGATCACCGCTTCCTTTATCGTTAGAATCTGAGCTTTCCATCTTGATGAACAAGTGGAAAATTATCTAAAAGGAGAAAGGAGATCAATCTTGAAAACAGAAGTCAGTATGTATTCTATAGAACAGTTTTAGTTATGTGAAAATCCAGAATGCAGGTCCAGACGTGGATTTTAAGACCTCATATGAATGAAATTTCATAACAGAAAAACTCCTGAAAAGCACTGTTATACTACAAAAAGACTAGGCCAGGGGTTGGCAAACTATGGTCCATGGGCCAAATTTAGCCCTGGTGCCTATTTTTTTCTCCTTGAGATCTAAGAATGATTTTTACACCTTTGTTTTTTTAAGAGAATATTCTGTGATGTGTGAAAATTATATGAAATCCAAATTTCAGTGTTCAAGTTTTATTGGAATACAGCCATACACATTCACTTACATATTTTCTATGGCTGCTTCATGCTATAATGGCAGAGCTGAGTAGTTGTGACCAAGACTGTATGTGGCACTCTCACTGCTTTGCACTGGCGATCTGTGCACTGTAAGTTGCAGTGATGCAATTATAACCTGACAGCATTTCAAGTGCCATGCTTATCACCACACTGTGACATTTTTTTTGCTGTTTTTTTTTTTTTTTGCGGTACGCGGGCCTCTCACTGTTGTGGCCTCTCCCATCGTGGAGCACAGGCTCCGGATGCGCAGGCTCAGTGGCCATGGCTCACGGGCCTAGCCGCTCCGCGGCATGTGGGATCTTCCTGGACCAGGGCATGAACCCGTGTCCCCTGCATCGGCAGGCAGACTCTCAACCACTGTGCCACCAGGGAAGCCCAATGTGACATTTTTTAAATTACCAATGCACACTCATCATATTAAATGAAGAGAAAATAAACTTCAAATGCCTAAAGGTGCAGTGGAGTATGGATTATTAGATGGCAAAGGTTATATTTATAATGCAACAGCACTAAAACTGTGCTAAAATAATAAAATATGCATTAATATTATCAGACTAAGCATTCATCACAATATTCCCAATTCACAGGAAAGCTATAGTCTGAAAAATTAAATAAATTAAAATAAAGTATCTCATCACAAAATATTTCCTCACAAAAATAAAAAATGAGGCTTCAACCAGAGTAAGTTTCCAAGTGACTCATTTGTTGGCTAAGCAAGCAAAGCCATTTGTCGATGATGTGTTAGTTAAACTGTGTTTGACTGCAGAAGCTAAAGAACTGTGTCCACAGAAAATAAACTTAAGATTATTAGCCTTCTGATGAGAACAGTTGCTCAGAAAGTTGAGGATATCGGGATATGTCAACAATCAAGTGAAAAACAAGGGAGCAAATGATTTTGAGTGGTTTTCCTTGGTTCTTGATGAGCTGACAAATATAACTGATACTATTCAGCTGTTTATTCAAGGAGTCAAGCATTGATTATTTGAGGAGTTTGAAGTAACTACAGAAGTGGCCTCTATGAAGAGTTTGCATGGAACAAATAACTACAGGTGATAATATTTTCAAAGAAGCTGAGAAACACTAATTCAGCACAACATGAAGTGGAATCTGCTAAGATGTATTACAACTGAAACAGTGGTTAAAAAAAAAGTGTAGACCTACTTGGACAAATTTACAATGCCTATGAAAATGTAAGGTGTTTAAAGTCTATGCTTATTCATTATATAGTATAGGTAGTTTGTAGAAAATATTTGTATCTATCATTATTGAACCAGTAATGTCAACGGTGAACTTCACTACAGTGGACTTAAACATAGTGAGTTCCATGAATTTTTGTCAGAAATAGAAGCTGAATATCCTGACTTGCTCTACCAGGTGCTCATTTTGATGGCTTAGCACTGGTAAAGTTTTACTGTGATTTGTTGTACCCAGGTCCAAGATTAGATTTGTTTCTGAATGAAAGGAACTACTCTCAATTACTATTACCAAACAAGGAATGGCTTGGGAAATTAGCTTTTTCTGAAGACTTCATAATGTTTCTGAATGAACTCAACCTAAAATTACAGTGCTTATAATATGTAAGTCTTATACTACAGTAAAGTCATTTCAACAATAACTAACAGTGGAATCACAATGTCAAACTGCTTTATGCACTTCTTGTGCTATCAAAGAAATGAGAGCTCCATTCCTATAGAAATTGTAGCAGATATATTTTCTAAGCACAAACTACAATTCCAGAAGTGTTTTTTGGACCCCAATGAAAGTACAACCGAAATTTCCTTATTTCAAAATCCACTTAACTGTGTAACTGAGGAGCATCCACCTACCTTTCAATTGAAAGTGATGACTCTGCAGTCTAATGACATGCTTGCTAAAAATGTAAATATCAAGAGAAGAATCTAATGAAAAATTCTATAAATACCTCCTAAGGGGTGAATATACTTCATTAAAATTATATGCTTGTGTACAGATTAGAGAGCAAGACCTACCTATATGTGTGAATAGACATTTTCAAAAATGAAATATGTAAAACCTCACTTCAAGTCAGAAAACACTAAATGAACATCTGCAAATGATTTTGATAAGGAGTATGTTTAGCCCCAATTAAGCAAAATGCTACCCCTCTGCCAGCAAAAGAACACCATTCTTCTCATTAGTAGACCTATATTAAAAAGCGTTGTACTCAATTATTATTACATTGTGAGTTTTATCAAGAAAAACTTTGTGGAAATTTGGTTTCTCTGTTTTTAAATAAATAACTGTAATATGCTCAATTTTGATTAGAAAAGTTAAGAACATTTACTATCTGGACTTCTACAGAAAGTCTGCCAACCCCTGCTCTGGGATAGTACATGAAACTAGCCAAAACTTCCTTTTTTTTTTTTTTTTTTTAACAACTTTATTGGAGTATAATTGCTTTACAATGGTGTGTTAGTTTCTGCTGTATAACAACATGAATCATCTATATATATATACATATATCCCCATATCCCCTCCCTCTTGCATCTCCCTCCCACCCTCCCTATCCCACACCTCTAGGCAGACACAAAGCACAGAGCTGATCTGCCTGTGCTATGTGGCTGCTTCCCACTAGCTAGCTATTTTACATTTGGTAGTGTATATATATCCATGCCACTCTCTCACTTAGTCCCAGCTTACCCTTCCCCCCGCCGTGTCCTCAAGTCCATTCTCTACATCTGCGCCTCTATTCCTGTCCTGCCCCTAAGCTCTTCAGAACAATTTTGGGGTTCTTTAGATTCCATATATATATGTGTTAGCATACGGTATTTGTTTTTCTCTTTCTGACTTACTTCACTCTGTATGACAGACTCTAGGTCCATCCACCTCACTACATATAACTCAATTTCATTTCTTTTTCTGGCTGAGTAATATTCCATTGTATATATGTGCCACATCTTCCTTATCCATGACACTTAGGTTGCTTCCATGTCCTGGCTACTGTAAATAGAGCTGCACTGAACATTATGGTACATGACTCTTTTTGAATTATGGTTTTCTCAGGGTATATGCACAGTAGTGGGATTGCTGGGTCTTATGGTAGCTCTATTTTTAGTTTTCTAAGGAACCTCCATACTGTTCTCCATAGTGGCTGTATCAATTTACGTTCCCACCAACAGTGCAAGAGGGTTCCCTTTTCTCCACACCCTCTCCAGCATTTATTGTTTCTAGATTTTTTGATGATGGCCATTCTGGCTGGTGTGAGGTGATACCTCATTGTAGTTTTGATTTGCATTTCTCTAATGATTAGTGATATTGAGCATCCTTTCATGTGTCTGTTTAGCCAAAACCTCTTAATTGTCATTCACTACTTGTACAGCCTTAGATAATTACTATATTGGCAGACCTCCACACACTCATTAACCACTCTAATGAAAAAACAATGGTAGTAAACAATCTAAACTAAGAGAAGAATCCAAACAAAAATTTTCATTCTCTGATTCTTTTCCTTCCAACCTCAGATTGACCTTATTGAAGTTCACACTGACAAAATAAAAGTTAATTCCATAAACATATGAAAATCTGATTTGTAGAAAAGAGGTAATCTATACTGGTACTAGGATTTAATCCCACACACAACACATGAAGTACCTGGATGCTTACAAGTCAGTACTAGAGAAAAATAAAAACAAACCGCCTTTCAGATATAAAAATAAAGAAGTCTCTCTACCTGTCTGATGAGTCTAAACAAATTTTAGGCTGTAGATGGGCACACCTAGCTCTCCCCATTGTCTCTCTTAGATCATTATTTTTAGAACTACTCTTATCACTGTTTAAACAAATAAGATAAATATGTCAAGGAAGGGGAGGGAGACGCAATATTTTTGGAGTTTCCTAACCTCATAACTAAGATTCCTTACTTTTGGTAAGAGTAAGCTATATAAATTTCTGAAAGATACTGTTTTCATAATAACCAGAAACTTTAAGAAGACTAGAAGTCAAGAACTTAAATAAAACACTCATAAAAGTTATATGGGCCAGGCAATCAAAGAAACAAACAAAAGGAAGCCAAAATTTCCCATATGTACCTAAGTAACACTTAGTATTGGTAATAGCGCACAGCTAATTTTTAAAACTACAGAAAAGCACAAAGGAAAACGTTCATCCATAATTTCTCAAACCAAAGAAAACCACATTTGGCTAATATTAAGCAGTTAATATTCTGAACACTAACAACATGACAAAGTCCACTTGTGAAGGATCAATAAATAATCCTGAAAATAATTTATAAAAAATACAACTCAGGAGAAGGAGAACTACAATCCTGCAGCCTGTGGAATGAAAACCACATTCACAGAAAGATAGGATGAAAAGGCAGAGGGCTATGTACCAGATGAAGGAACAAGATAAAACCCCAGAAAAACAATTAAAAGAAGTGGACATAGATAACCTTCCAGAAAAAGAATTCAGAATAATGATAGTGAAAATGATCCAGGACCTCGGAAAAAGAATGGAGGCAAAGAACGAGAAGATGCAAGAAATGCTTAAAAAAGACCTAGAAGAATTAAAGAACAAACAGAGATGAACAATACAATAACTGAAATGAAAAATACACTAGAAGAAATCAGTAGCAGAATAACTGAGGCAAAAGAATGGATAAGTGACCTGGAAGACAGAATGGTGGAATTCACTGGTGTGGAACAGAATAAAGAAAAAAGAATGAAAAGAAATGAAGACAGCCTAACAGACCTCTGGGACAACATTAAATGCAACAACATTCACATTATAGGGGTCCGAGAAGGAGAAGAGAGAGAGAAAGGACCCGAGAAAATACTTAAAGAGATTACAATCGAAAACTTCCTTAACATGGGACAGGAAATAGCCACCCAAGTCCAGGAACCGCGGAGAGTCCCAGGCAGGATAAATACAAGGAGAAACATGCCGAGACACACAGTAATCAAACTGACAAAAATTAAAGACAAAGAAAAATTACTAAAAGCAACAAAGGAAAAATGACAAAAAATATACAAGGGAACTTCCATAAGGTTAACCGCTGCTTTCTCAGCAGAAACTCTACAAGCCACAAGGGAATGGCATGATATATTTAATGTGATGAAAGGGAAGAACCTACAACCAAGATTACTCTACCCAGCAAGAATCTCATTCAGATTCAATGGAGAAATCAAAAGCTTTACAGACAATGGAGCCAGATCCCAGGAGCACTGTGATTAAGGATGCCTGAGTCAATGAAGCTGTTTTCAGCACACATGCACAAAAGACACTAAAGAGGATAGCATCCCTAGGTAGGAAGGGTCATTAGAGGTCTAGTCCAACCTCCTAAACAGAGGAAGAAGCTATAAGCTTAGCCTGGGAGGTCAAGGAAAGACTCAAGTCAGTGAAAAAAGAGGAGGGAGGGATAACATATCGATAATTACCTTAAATGTGAATGGACTAAATGCTCCAACCAAAAGACACAGGCTGGCTGAATGGATACAAAAACAAGACCCATATATATGCTGTCTACAAGAGACCCACTTCAGACCTGGGACATATGCAGACTGAAAGTGAGGGGAGGGAAAAAGATATCCCATGCAACTGGAAATCAAAAGAAAGCTGGAGTAGCAATACTCACATCAGATAAAATAGACTTTAAAATACAGAATGTTACAAGAGACAAGGAAGGACACTACATAATGATCAAGGAATCATTCCAAGAAGATATAACAATTATAAATATATATGCACCCAACATAGGAGCATCTCAATACATAAGACAACTGCTAACAGTTATAAAAGAGGAAATTGACAGTAACACAATATTAGTATGGGATTTTAACACCTCACACCAATAGAGAGATCATCCAAACAGAAAATTAATAAGGAAACACAAGGTCTAAATGACACAACAGACAAGAGAGATTAAATTGATATTTATAGGACATTCCACCCAAAAACAGAAGATTACAACACTTTCTTCTCAAGTGCGCATGGAACATTCCCCAGGATAGACCATATCTAAGGTCACAAATCAAGCCTCAGTAAATTTAAGAAAATTGAAATCATATCAAGCATCTTTTCTGACCACAACACTATAAGATTAGAAATCAATTACAGGGAAAAAAATGTAAAAATCACAAACACACGGAGGCTAAACAATACGTTAAATAACCAAGAGCTCACTGAAGCTACCAAAGAGGAACTCAAAAAATACCTAGAGACAAATGACAATGAAAACATGACGATCCAAAACCTATAGGATGCAGCAAAAGCAATTCTAAGAGGGAGGTTTATAGCAATACAAGCCTACCTCAAGAAACAAGAAAAATCTCAAATAAACACTCTAACCTTACACCTAAAGAAACCAGAGGAAGAAGAACAAACAAAACCCAAAGTTAGCAGAACAAAAGAAATCGTAAAGATCACAGCAGAAATAAATGAAACAGAAACAAAGAAAACAACAGCAAAGGTCAATAAAACTGAAAGCTGGTTCTTTGAGAAGATAAACAAAACTGATAAACCATTAGCCAGACTCATCAAGATGGAGAGGACTCAAATCAATAAAATTAGAAATGAAAAAGGAGAAGTTACAACAGACACTGCAGAAATACAAAGCAACCTAAGAGACTGCCACAAGCAACTCTATGCCAATAAAATGGACAACCTAGAAGAAATGAACAAATTCTTAGAAAGATATAACCTTCCAATACTGAACCAGGAAGAAATAGAAAATATGAACAGACCAATCACAAGTAACAAAATTGAAACTGTGATTAAAAACCTTCCAACAAACAAAAGTCCAGGACCAGATGGCTTCACAGGTGAATTCTATCAAACATTTAGAGGAGAGATAACACCCATCTGACTCAAACTTTTCCAAAAAATTGCAGAGGAAGGAACACTCGCAAACTCATTCTATGAGGCCACCATCAGCCTGATACCAAAACCAGACACAGATATTACAAAAAAAAGAAAATTACAGACCAATATCACTGACGAATAAAGATGCAAAAATCCTCAACAAAATACTAGCAAACAGAATCCAGCGACACATTAAAAGGATCATAAACCATGATCAAGTGGGATTTATCCCACGGAAGGAAGGATTCTTCAATATATGCAAATCAATCAATGTGATACACCATATTAACAAATTGAAGAATAAAAACCACATGATTATCTCAATAGATGCAGAAAAAGCTTTTCACAAAACTCAACACCCATTTATGATAAAAACTCTCCAGAAAGTGGGCATAGAGGGAACCTACCTCAACATAATAAAGGCCATATACAACAAACCAACAGCAAACATCATTCTCAATGGTGAAAAACTGAAAGCATTTCCTCTAAGATCAGGAACAAGACAAGGATGTCCGCTCTCACCACTATTATCCAACATCGTTTTGGAAGTCCTAGCAATGGCAATCAGCGAAGAAAAAGAAATAAAAGGAATCCAAATTGGAAAAGAAGAAGTAAAGCTGTCGCTCTTTGCAGATGACGTGATACTATACATAGAGAATCCTAAAGATGCCACCAGAAAACTGCTAGAACTAATCAATGAATTTGGTAAAGTAGTAGGATACAAAATTAATGCACAGAAACCTCTTTCATTCCGATACACTAATGATGAAAAATCTGAAAGAGAAATTAAGGAAACATTCCCATTTACCACTGCAACAAAAAGAATAAAATATCTAGGAATAAACCTACCTAAGGAGACAAAAGACCTGTATGCAGAAAACTATAAGACAATGATGAAAGAAATTAAGGATGATACAAACAGATGGAGAAATACACCATGTTCTTGGATTGGAAGAATCAATATTGTGAAAATGAATATACTACCCAAAGCAATCTACAGATTCAATGCAAACCCTATCAAACTACCAATGGCATTTCCCACAGAACTAGAACAAAAAATCTTAAAATTTGTATGGAGACACAAAAGACGCCAAAGAGCCAAAGCAGTCTTGAGGGAAAAAAACAGAGCTGGGGGAAATCAGACTCCCTGACTTCAGACTATACTACAAAGCTACAGTAATCAAGACAATATGGTACTGGCACAAAAACAGAAATACAGATCAATGGAAACAGGATAGAAAGCCCAGAGATAAACCCACGCACCTATGGCCAGCTAATCTATGACAAAGGAGGCAAGGATATACAATGGAGAAAAGACAGTCTCTTCAATAAGTGGTGCTGGGAAAACTGGACAGCTACATGTAAAAGAATGAAATTAGAACACTCCCTAACACCATACACAAAAATAAACTCAAAATGGATTCAAGACCTAAATGTAAGACCGGACACTATAAAACTCTTAGAGGAAAACACAGGATAGAACACTCTGACATAAATCATAGCAAGATCTTTTTTGATCCACCTCCTAGAGTAATGGAAATAAAAACAAAAATAAACAAATGAGACCTAATGAAACTTAAAAGTTTTTGCACATCAAAGAAAACCACAAACAAGATGAAAAGACAACCCTGGTAATAATGGGAGAAAATATTTGCAAATGAATCAGTGGACAAAGGATTAATCTCTGAAATATATAAACAGCTCGTGCAGCTCAATATTAAAAAAACAAACAACCCAATCAAAAAATGGGCAGAAGACCTAAATAGACATTTCTCCAAAGAAGACATACAGATGGCCAAGAAGCACATGAAAAGCTGCTCAACATCACTAATTAGAGAAATGCAAGTCAAAACTACAATGAGGTATCACCTCACACCTGTTAGAATGGGCATCATGAGAAAATCTACAAACAACAAATGTTGGAGGGTGTGGAGGAAATGGAACCCTCTTGCACTGTTGGTGGGAATGTAAATTGATACAGCCACTATGGAGAACAGTATGGAGGTGCCTTAAGAAACTAAAAATAGCATTACCATATGACCCAACAATCCCACTATTGAGCATATACCCAGAGAAAACCATAATTCTAAAAGATACATGCACCCCAATGTTCACTGCAGCACTATTTACAATAGCCGGGTCATGGAAGCAACCTAAATGCCCATCAACAGACGAATGGATAAAGATGTGGTACATATATACAATGCAACATTGCTCAGCCTTAAAAAGGAATAGAATTGGGTCATTTGTAGAGACGTTGATGGATCTAGAGACTGTCACACAGAGCGAAATCAGAAAGAGAAAAACAAATATCATATATTAATTCATATTTGTGGAACCTAGAAAAATGGTACAGATGAATCGGTTTGCAGGGCAGAAATAGAGACACAGATGCAGAGAACAAACATATGGACACCAAGGGGGGAAAGTGGTGTGATGAACCGGGAGATTGGGATTAATATATATACAGTAATATGTATAGAATGGATAACTAATAAGAACTTGCTGTATAAAAAAATGAATAAAATTCAAAAAAAAATACAACTCAGTAGGGCTGAAAGGCTTTAAAAATGTAAAGCTTTCAAAGAAGGGAAAAACGTCTGATAAGTTCTGACGTTTGCAGGACATGAACCAAAGATAACAAAAACCTCACATACCAAGGACTGTTACCAGAATGGCACAAAGTCTTAAGAATAGTGCCAGGGAGGTTAAAGCCCACAAGGAACAGAAACTTTCAGAAGTATGGGAAAGATTTTTTAAAATGGCTTTGAAAAACAAAATCTGAAAGAAGAATGGAGTCTTGTACTAAACATGTGTGTGGGGGGGTTGGTATATTAACAGAAGATGGTAGGTAGAGGCACTCAACTTCTATTTTATTCAACACGGAGAATCATCTTCCAACTGGAAGTAGTGGAAAAAACCAAATTTCTCAGATAGAATCAAGAGCCAAAACTACAATATTTCCAATGATAATCTTCGAGAAATCACAGAACAGGAGAGATGCTAGATGATGTAATCTTCAAAGAAAGTGACATCTATAAGCTATAGCACAGCAAAATCTGACGAGAAACCTAGGGGGAAATTCTGCAATAGACTATCAGATATATTGCAAACACGTAGAAGAAATATGTTCACCAGAAGTGGAATTCACTGCCAAATTAACCTCATTTGCTTTACAAAGTTTTCTTTCACATACAACTTGCTTTACAAGATTCTCACATTAAAATCACCTGGGGGAGCTTTCTCTGGGGCAAACCAGACAGTGATATCTTAAAAATTCCACAGGTAATTCCATTGTGCAGTCAGGGTTGAGAAACTCTTTGATAGGGGCATCAATACTGCCGACTAGTCTAGCTTGGTTTCTGTACAGTCTGAAAAGGTTTTGCATCCTATCGTTATGGAGAAATGTGGACTAGATCAGTGCTTCTCAAACTTCAGCATACAAACGAATCATATGGAAATCCTGTAAAAATACAGATTCTGATTCAGTAGGTTGGGGGTGAGGCCTGAGAGCATGCATTTTAAATAAGCCTCCAAGTGATGCTAATGCTGCTGATCAGTCTGAGTAGCAAGGAGCTTGAAGACAATACAATTTAACAGATTCACAGTTGTTAAATAACACTCTCAAAGATTATGGAACAATGTTAACCTGCAAACAGCCCTGTCTTTAGCATTTTTAAAAGAACCATGTCAAAGACATGCTAAACAAATCTACAGACAACTCAAAGCTGGGAGTTAGTAATGAAGATGTATATGATAAAAAATATTCTGAATTCTTTGGGCTGTGAAGATGAGCTGAAATCAACAAAATGATGATAAATGTGCTACCTTAAACACTTTAAGGGTTAGCAAGCTGAAGTAATCCATAGTAAGAGTACAGAATAGGGGGGGCTTCCCTGGTGGCACAGTGGTTAAGAATCCGCCTGCCAATGCAGGGGACACAGGTTCAATCCCTGGCCTGGGAAGATCCCACATGCCGCAGAGCAACTAAGCCCGTGTGCCACAACTACTGAGCCCGCGTGACACAACTACTGAAGCCCTTGCACCTAGAGCCCGTGCTCCACAACAAGAGAAGCCACTGCAATGAGAAGCCCGTGCACCACAATGAAGAGTAGCCCCCTGCCCTGTTCGCCACAACTAGAGAAAGACTGCGTGCAGCAATGAAGACCCAACACAGCCAAAAATAAATAAATTAAAAAAACCAAAAGATTACAGAACAGGGGAAAAAAAAACCTGTCTTGGTGAGTTCACATGAAGACGTTTTTAGTTAACAAAAGCTCAATAAAAAGACCGTTTGACTTGGCTGCTAAGAAACCTAAGAGTCACATGTTGTTTTCCCAGGCCATAGTGTTGAGATAAAAGTAGGTAACAGTGCCAAAGGAACTTGCACTTCAGACTATATGTGGAGTATTTGAAACATTTAAAATACCTCCAAAAGGACATTGACAAACACAAGAAAGTATCTAGAGTGACCAAGATGGTGAGAAGCCAGGGAATACCATAAAAGAAACGGTTGAGGGACTTCCCTGGTGGTCCAGTGGTAAAGAATCCGCCTTCCAATGCAGGGAAAGCAGGCTCGATGCCTGGCCAGGGAACTAAGATCTCACATGCCGCAGGGCAACTAAGCCCGCATGCCACGACTACTGAGCTCACGTGCCTCAGCGAGAGAGCCCACGTGCCGCAAACTACAGAGCCCACGTGCTCTGGAACCCGCGTGCCACAACAAAGAGCCTGCACCACAAGGAAGTTCCTGCACCCTGTGACGAAGACAGATGTAATGTCACTACTGTTTGGTAAGTGAAAACTAACATTTTAAAGGTTAAAGTATGCCAAAGATGTCAGGAGACTGTAGTCCAAATGATGAAATACAGATCTCTCTCCATTCTGGTGTGAAAAGATCAGTGAAGAATTATGTTAATAAAATGGGTCTCTACTCTGTGGTGAAAAACACTGTGGTACGTTTCCAGTTTAACTTACGTAAGAGAAAAAAAGAATCCCCACCGTCCCCCCTCCCCCGGGCTCCTTCTATCATCATAAAAGAGAAGATTTTAAATCTTTTTATTTAGTTACCTTATATTCAGTTATAATATTCATGTGCACAAGTCAGAAATTTTGGATTGAGTACATGGTTAGCATCAGCCATTTTTAAACTTAAATATTTCTGGGAAAGCTTACCAATAAAACAATTAAGAGAACAAATGTGTAACTGTTCTTAAATCACGTAGGTCTCTTCCTAGTTATAAGCAATACCTACCACCCTATTCATACAGCCCTTTCACCTATATTTCACTGAAGCCTTACAACAATCCTATGAAGTAGGAATCACCAAATCTATTTTACAGATAAAAAACAGAAGCACAGACAGAGGAAGTGATTTACCAAAGGCCATGTGCTTACTAAGTGGAAAGAGCCAGTAATTAAATCCAGGCCTTCTGATTCCAAATCCAGTCAACTTTTCACTAAATGGACAACTGCCTCCCAATATATGCCAAGACTATAAACTTTAAATAAATACATTCCTTCAGTCCCAATAGGCATGTCCAATGTATTCAACCTCACTATGAGCTTTTTAGACCATGTTCACTTCCGGTATGAAAACTTCCAAAATGACAGAACACCTTTTATAAGCAGTCTGACCCAGCAGGGCTTATTTTTAAATAAGTCAACTTTTAGTATTTTTGTTTTAAATAGAGTTGCCCCTCGGATAAATAACATATTTTATTAACCTTATTTCTTTCAGAATACTGTGTGCCAATATATCCAAATCCATTCCTGGAACACAAGCAGCCAAATTAGAAAATTTGCCGTCATTTAAAAAACTACTCATTGGGTCAATAAATGTATGACTGTGTCAGGTAAATTTAATTCCGGGGAGGAAAAGCCAGCAAGAAAACCAAACCTGAGATTTACTCTGTAACTAGGGAGTTTAAAGCAGATTTTATTCACCTTGAGAATTTTAAAGCATTTTTAGTGATCTCCAATTTTCCTATAGTCATTATCATATATTAATACAAATTATGCAGCTTACTATGTTTCTAACCACTGCTAAAAGTATTTCATTTAATTCTCCTAATCCACCTACGCCAATCTTTAAAAAATGTAATTTTGTTATAATGTTAGGGCAAAAAGTCACTTAAACCATACTGTTCAGTACTAATGGGTCAGAAGACCTGGTGCTAAGTATAAGCACACTCATACTATATTCAATGGACATACTGCATCAATTAAGAAGATTTAAGGCACTAAAATATATGGTTAACAAAACAACAGACTTAAAAAACTGAATTCTGAAATTCAAATGCTTGTGTGAATATCAGTTTTAAAATAAGCCACATCTATTAAGTCTGGAAGAAATAACCTCATTTTAAAAACAAAAAGGTAGGGCTTCCCTGGTGGCACAGTGGTTGAGAGTCCACCTGCCGATGCAGGGGACACGGGTTCGTGCCCTGTTCCGGGAAGATCCCACATGCCGTGGAGCGGCTAGGCCCGTGAGCCATGGCTGCTGAGCCTGCACGTCCGGAGCCTGTGCTCCGCATCGGGAGAGGCCACAACAGTGAGGGGCACGCGTACCGCAAAAAAAAAAAAAAAAAAAAAACAAGAAAAACAAAAACAACAACAGCAACAACAAAAAAACCCCAAAAAGGTATGGTGGGAGGGAGGAATCAAGGTAACCTAATACCAACCAACTACTAAAGTATTATACCTTGAGCATCGTCACCTTTTGGATGTGTTCATACAAGCTCCAAAACTCTATCGTGTTCTAAAGCACAACATGCCAATTAAAAAAAATCATAGGTACCAACATAAAAATGTGTCATACTGAAAAGAGAAGGGCAAACATTTTTCTGTTTGCAACAGAGCTTCTTCATTAAGAACCTCATAGAGTAGATGAGAATTAATGACATGCAAGCCTTGTGAATAACGAAAATGTCAGCTCAATAATACCGTCACCAAAATGAAAAATACTCAATATAGTTAAAAGCAAAAATAAGGTCAAATCACAAAGAACTGCTGAATTTGAGGTCATGAAAATAAAATATCATCATATATGTAGTTATATACAAAAGTGTTGGGAATTCTTCCTATACAGAATGTTTCATTAAAAATTTACAGCAGGGCTTCCCTGGTGGCGCAGTGGTTGGGAGTCCGCCTGATGATGCGGGGGACGCGGGTTCGTGCCCCGATCGGGGAGGATCCCACATGCCGCGGAGCGGCTGGGCCCGTGAGCCATGGCTGCTGGGCCTGCACGTCCAGAGCCTGTGCTCCGCAACGGGAGAGGCCACAATAGTGTGAGGCCCGCGTACCACAAAAAAAAAAAAAAAAAAAAAAAAAAAAAAAATTTTTTTTTACAGCATTTGTAGCAGACAAATCAAAGGTTGATTACCAGATAGCTTTTTTATTCTATGAGTAGCAGGGTGGAATTCACCTCTGTGAAAACGGAAAAAGAGCATACTAGGTTCTAGTCTTGGCTGTAACAGTAACTATGTAAATTTGGCCAATTTATTTAACCTTTTGTGTCTCAGGATCTCCATCAATATTAGAGTACTGGATTAAGCTATCTACAAGATACCTTTCCAATTCTATGAATCTGTGACTATAAATAAGATATAACCTGCATCACATTACAATACTAAGTCAGAAAAATAAAGCTTAAGAAACAACATGAATAACTAGGATGTAAGCTTAGAAGCTGTGCGTTTCTTACTGCTATTTCACTCATACACTTCTATCTCTTTTATGACTATCTTTTTTTAAAAGAAATATAAAGCATTCCTCTTTAAAAAACAGGGCAAGGTTTATGTTTCACTGCCTTTACTTATTGCACAGTACTTCTCACCACCCACACAATTTGTTGATCATTTCCATTACTGGCCTAACAGAGGATGCTACTAAGGCCTCCACCACTGCTGATACTACTAGAGCAAAATGGGATTATAAAATAACAGCATGGCAATGTTAGCTTAGCCTGGTTTATATTCTTCTACCTTTACCACTTGAAAAGGACAGCAGGAAAAAAAGGATTCAGCATGTGTCTAATCTCTTGGCAGGAAGTCTGCAGCTCACAAACAACTCTGACTTACAACAACCCTCTAAAACAGTTAAACCGAAGAATATTAAGAATGTCAACAAATCAAAGGATGGAGACCAAGCCAAATGCTGCCAATTCACAGGATCAAGTTAGTTAAAAAAAGAAACCATTATAATGACATTTCAATTCACCCAAGTACTTTAGACAGTGAATTTAATCTTCAATTACCCAGTTCAACCCAGTTCATGCTCTTTTATTATCAAGCTACGCCACTAAATTAGAATTTGGTCTTATTCACACTAACTCAATTCTGACTTCTCATTATTCTCAAGTCAAAAAAATGACTCAAAAACCCAAAAGATTCATGTGTTTATTTTAAGTTATTAATGTAAAAGTCACTGATTACTGGCAATTTTGGTGTTAATTGGTAAAGTACTACGTTTTAAGAAATAAGTTTTCCACCAAAAATGAACTATTTAAAAGTGTGAAGTCAATTTTTAAAATTAAAATCATTTGACCAAAAAAGAAAATATTATCTACACAAATACAAATGACTGCTATATTGTTTGAGGAAAACAATATTGTGTTACAGAACCAAACACGTTGACAACTGTGATCCCTGAACCAATGTTCCTACACAGAAATGGTGACAAAGGTGACCATATATCCCCGGTCTGTCCAGAAGAGTAGCAGTCTACAACTGTTGTCCTGTAGTAATTATTAATATGGCCCTCTTTCACGCCTAAGTGTCCCAGTTTGCATAAATTATATGGTCACCTTAGATGTAATTGACACTAACAGGAACTTTGGTCAATAAGAAATGAAAATTGTAATTAGAGTTAAATCCTTTCTTCATACACTCAAGTGAAGAACAAGAGGAAAGAGACCATTTTTCATTCCAGAAAAAATTGAACAAACACTGAACACAAATATCTCTTCTCCCCCACAGAAAGTATCATGTTCATCACCATGCAAACGCTGTATAATAGCAGCCCAACCTGTAGTAGTGAAATTATTGCAAGAGGTCCACAAATCTACATACATACCGTGCACTGTCTACAGATATTTGTCTCCCACATATGTCGGTGATATTATGACTAATGAAATTAAAACCTTGGGTTGATGCACTAAAATACAAGAATATCTACAGCAAAAATACCAAGTATATATTTCAAGAGCAAAACCACAAGTTCACGAATATATTCCCAAATTGTTCAAGAGTGTCAAGATTTTTACATATAAAATGAACTGCTTGATTATCTGGGAAACTTCCATATTCCAGGTTGGAAAAAAAAAATAACGAAGGAAAAATAGGCACAGAAGTGTTACTGCTTTCTTACGCTGGGTATCAAAATGTCAAAGGATCATGTAAGCTGGATACTTTTTAAAATCAATGGGCCATAAGGTTTTGGAAATGTCTGTGTTATACAGAAATGTTAAGGAATTAGACTTACAAAAGAAAAACATGTCCCAGCCCTAGTCAGTGGCCCAAAATTCTAGCACCTGATTGATCTGGGTTTGACAGAGGACTTTTTACTTTCTAATTTGTTATCTACTTTACGGTAAATCAAGGGAACAGGAGGTTGGTGAGTGGTTTGCTCTATTTCCCAATCCGCTAGAGCTTTGGGAAAAGTAATATACACATTATAATTCCATAAATGCAGATGTCTCATTTGATCTACTGTATTATTTAAGGCCTCACTACATGTTCACTAACCTGAAAGAATATATCCAACCAGCCTAACATTCCTAGATATGACTTCATTATTAAGCTATTTCTTAAAGCCATTTCTGATTTTAAATTAAGTTTATCAAACTTTATCACAAGCAGTAACAGCTGAAACAGGAACCTTGACAGACCAAAAGAGGGTATAATTGCTAAATAAGTCTCACCTGCTTCATAAAGCAAATTTCCTTTAACAAAAGTTTTTGATGCAAATAACCTACAGATTTTAAAAATTACAACCTTTCATTTTCTTTGCATTTCCAATCTAATTAGATAGCTATTAAGTCTAAAGACATAAAACTTTAGTGACTTTGGCATCAGACAGACCTGAGTTAAAATGGGGGCTCTACCACTTATTAGCTATGTAATTGAGGACAAATTACCTAATCTCTCCTTTGAGTCTCAGTTACCTCTGTAAAATAGGTAACATCCTCATGAAGCTTTGCTGTAAGGAGTACAAAATGATGCATGTGAAGCACAGGACCTAACACATAAGTATTCAATACAAATTAGTTGTGAATTTAGGCTAACTACCCATCGCAGTTTGCCTGGGACAATGCAGGTTTGCAACTGGATGCGTTATTAATAATGTCCCTTTTGCTCTTAAAGGCATCCTGGCTAGGGCAATAAATTATGTGGCTACCTTAACAATGATGATGAAAGGAGTTAATACCAATTAGAGTATTATATATCATTTATGACTTTTTGGACCTTGAAGGAAAAAAATCGAATGTCACACAGAATAATGAGATTATATTCCTGTAATACAGTCTACTGATAATTCATTTTGTTATTCAATAAACATTTAAACACTATTTATTTATACCCATCTCATTCCAACAGTAATTTAAGGCAGCAAATTTCTGTATTGTTTTTTCTGTTCCATACAGGTACTGGTAAATTTCAAATGTTATTTTAAAGGAAAAAAAATGACAGATACAGCACTAATGAGGTTCCAGCTACTCAGGAACACTACCTTTTGAATTCCCAGCGAAAAACACCCATTCTGATCATGAAGAATGCCCAAGACCAACTAACATACATCAAATAAGCCCATCCAATTACAGGGCCTGCAAAACAGAATAAATATTTTTAAACATGCATTCTACACGTAAATCATCAGGAGACGCAACAAAAAATAAATTACCTGACTGTTATGACATAGTATTGTAATACAATAAACTGGATTTTAGTTTTCTTCACTCTCTGCTCTAGAAAAAAAAAGAATCCATTATTCTTCCTCTTTTATAAGATAGACATTTTCTTTGAAACAGACACAGCCTAAAAAAATACATATCCTATATATTTTAGATACAGATACACACACATACATACACACACACACACACTCACCACAACCCAACGTAACTCAACATTAGTATTAGGATATTTGGGGAGACTGAGAAGGTCAGAGGGAACCAGGAATCTTATATGTTATATATAAGATAACCTTTAAAGGCCGAGAGCCAATCTACCTTTTAATATAAAGTTACTTAAAATAGGCCTTTTCTCATCAGACCAGTAATTATTTTCAGATTCTCAGTTACTTCCAAAAACTTATTTGGCACATTACACTAGCCTAAGGCAGTAACTAAAGTATGAAAGATCATCAGGACATCTTAGGCTAAAGAAAAACATTTTTTCAGTAAGAGTATCCTAAAATTCCACTAAAAATATTTAGATTGGTCTTCCTGGGTACTTTATTTTTACAACTTAGAAAACCAATTTTGGGGGAGCGATAATTGTGCCTGCCTGCTCTCAAGTCATCCAGGACGGACATAATGTACCTGATGGGGTGATGTAAGTATTCTGTCTTTAATAAGGAGAAGAATCAAAAAATGATTAGTAATAGTATGTCTATTTCTTCCTCCCTTCAATCATCCAAAGCTACTGCGGGTAATTCTGATTCAGGAAATGCGGGCTCCTTATTTCCAGCAAAAAATTATTCTGGGGCCTTGCAAACAGTGGATGACAACCTGATATAAATGCTTCCTCTTGCCCCCAAACTAAAGAATGACCTAAATAACAAGGCTGCTAGTCCTCAGAATCCCGGACTAACCTGTGGAATAAGTATGGTGAAACTGTCTAGGGAAGGAACGTGGCTGTCTCCTCCATCTTGAAATTAATCAGCATAAGGGAAAAAGGGACTGAGTATTCAGGAAGCAGAAGCCCAACCGGTTAATACTAGTTACTAAAGCTATGGCGTACGTGGCAGGTACCGCCCGCAGAAGACGAGACCCTTAGGCATTTTTTTGAGGGGGGAGGGGTTGGGTTGCTCACGGATTGAACGGAAATTAACTTCAAAATCATTTGGCCCAATTCCCACCCTCACCCAGGGAAAAACAACAAACACGCAACGGCTTTTCCCTCCCTTTTGGGGGGATCCTTACAGTGATATCTGCCAAAGGATATGCCAGGGTTATTCGAGCAAGGGAGTAAACCACATTTGCCTCAGATCCTCAGGGAAGATGTCATCGTGGCCCCAGGGGGCGCCTAATTGATAGTGCCCTGCAGAAGGGCGCAAAATGGGGTTTTGCAAATCCTGGGAAATATAAAGCTCCACGAGTTCTCAGCATCTAACTTAAGAGCAGCCTGATTTTTCCCCCATTTCCTAAACCCAAGCCCGCCATGTAAAAGGGAGGGGGGGAGGAAAACGCGAGGGAAGTCTCCAGAGAACCGAGGAGAGAAAAACCTGAGACGGTCAAAGATTCTCACGCCTGAAGCCAACAATCGAAAATCGCCTCCCCCAAATTTTAAGGTTCTGGAGGGCCCTGGCCGCGGCTCGAGCGGCCACGAAGAGGAAGTACTTCCCACATCCTTCCCCTTCTTCAAAGAGCCTGTCGGCCATACACCCAACTAAAATGGCAGCGGCGACTACGCCACGGAGCCCCCCGCAGCAACCTGCGCCTGGGGTCCGGAGGCGGCGATGAGCCTCCGCCACGATGCGCCACTCAGGCCATTTTGAGAGAACGCAGTAACCGCGGCTCCGCTGTCTTCCCCTCGCTCTCCATCCATTTCTCAGAGGACTCCCAAGGCTTCACTTACTCGGTTTTAGTGTCGGGATCCGACTCGGTCGGTCCGGCCGCCGCCGCCGCCGCCGCCGCCGGGGCTCCTGCGCGCCTCCCCTACCGCCGCTCTCAAGCCCGCCTCCGATGAGTCGCTGGTTGAGACCCGCCTCTAGCCCAGCGCCTGCTCGGAGACGTTTGCTCAGGCAGCCATTATCTTCCCCATTGTTACCAAGCAGCGACAGGAAACGCTTGCCCACAACAGGAAGTGATGATGCCGCGTCCGGGCCCCGCAGCCCGACTCCCAGCCGAGTAGCCAATCCCAGGCGATTCCTCGAAAAGGTTCGGTGGGAGGGGAAGGCTGCCGACTGACGACGCGGCAAGGCGGGCCGCGGCCTGGAAAAGGAAAACCGCTGTGACGCCCACCATGTGACAGGCCCCACCCTCCTCCGCCATTTTGAATTGTGGCGAGAAATTTCGCGTTCTGAGAATTGTGGGAACGTCGCCTTTCCCGTTTTGAAAGCTGGAGGACGTCACCGTCTGACTGCTGGAAACCCTTTTCAGAGTGAGAAATGCGATACTAGTCTAACCTGACGTCGATTCACACAGTTAGTCCGGACCGGTTAATACAGCATCCTACCTATATTCGACATTTATCGAGCGCCAGCTGTAGTGTCAAGCACTATTATAGATGTTGGGGATACAGCGGAAATTAAAGCAGACCAAAATCCCAGTTCTCATGGGTCTTTATACTCTACTTGGGGGAGGGACAATAATTACTATATATATTTGTATATATATGTATAACATATATATAGTTGATGATAAATGCTAGGGAGAAAAATAAAGCGGGGGGAGGTGGGCGGGAGAACGCCCGGTGGGGGCAAACGGGAATTGCAGTTTTAAAAAGAGTGGTCAGAGGTGGCCTCTCTGAGATGGTAATTCTGAAATCCTTGGAAGAGGGCGGTGACTGTAAAACGGTGGGAAAATCTGATAAGGTTGGAATTTAAGGGCGGTTAAGGAAGGCCTTTCTTAGATGGTAATGCGTGAAGGAAGGTAGAGAATGAGCTACCCAGCATCCAACTCCCGTTTTCACAGTTAAAGAAAAACAACCACGGTTTTAGGGTGTGTCCCTGTTTTTTTTTCCCCCATTTTTCTGTTTTCTGTGTTTTCAGGTAACACTCCAGCTACACTGGCTTTCTTAGTATTATTCCAGCGAACTAAACTTGTTCCCACCTCTGCAACTTTACCTTTTCTCAATTGTCACCTCCCCAGAGAACACTTCCCTAACCACCCTATCTGAAATAACAACTTACCCGTCCCCTTACCTGCTTAATTTTCTTTAGAGCACTTCATCTGAAAATATATTATTTATTTGTTTACCTCACCCCCTTAAGAACAGTAAACCTTTTTGTTCTGTTCACTGTTATATCCGCAGCGAGCTCATAGTAGGCCCTCAAATATTTTTTGTTAGAGTGCCGGCCTCGGCATGACGGCTATTTCATCAGCCAGAAATATATTTCACTCCAAGCAGTTACAACAGTATCTCTCATACTTCCCTGTTCAACTTTCCAACAGGCTTGATATTGTCATTTTTGACAGTGTGGGAATATGAGTTTGGTATTGTGTCTCTACTCAACTTTTGTCTTATATTACATGTCATATACTAGACTTTTACCTAGAATGTATAAAATGAGTTCTTCAGTGGCCTGCAATTGCTATTAAGCCTGATATTGAGATTGTGGAAATAACACTAGCCACTCCTTGACATATTCTTGAGGCAAACGTGGCTTAATGTAAAATATAAACTCATAAAAGAAGTGGAAAATGTAAGTGTCTATAGCCTTGGGGAGGTGGAAGGACTTTCTAAACATGACACAAAGTCCATAAAAGGAATTACTGTTAAATACAACTTCATAAATGAAAGTAAAGCTTCTGAATGTCAAAACACAAGGTTAATAAAGTTAAAAGACAAATGACAAACTGAGAAAAATAATTTCCATATGACAGCTAAGGGGTAGTACTGGTTTATAATAAAATTAAAAGAGAAATGAGAAATTGGCAAAAATGCTACATATGATAAACATATGATAAGCATGTATGACTTACGATTTTTTGACTTTACTATGGTGCAAAAGCGATACTCATTCAGTAGAAGCTGTACTTCAGATTTGAATTTTGATCTTTCTCTGGGCTAGCGATATGCAGTACAATACTTTCTGGTGATGCTGGGCAGCAGCAGCAAGCTGCAGTTCCCAGTCAGCCCCATCATGAGGGTAAACAACCCAGACACTGATAGCAATTCTGTACCCACACAAACATTCTGTATTTCAGTACAGTATTCAATAAATTACATGAGATATTCATCACTTTATTATAAAATAGGCTTTGTGTTAGATGATTTTGCTCAACTGTAGGCTAATTTAAGTCTTCTGAGCATGTTTAAGGTAGGCTAGGCTAAACTATGATGTTTGGTATGTTACGTGTATTAAATGAATTTTCCAATTAGGATATTTTCAACTTAGGATGGATTTCTCGGGACATAACCCCATCGTAAATTGAGGAAGATGTGTAGTCTATAAAGTGCTATTATAATTTTTTTTA
This sequence comes from Mesoplodon densirostris, assembly GCF_025265405.1. Taxonomy (NCBI): domain Eukaryota; kingdom Metazoa; phylum Chordata; class Mammalia; order Artiodactyla; family Ziphiidae; genus Mesoplodon; species Mesoplodon densirostris. The sequence goes on along the minus strand of NC_082681.1, from coordinate 75,348,944 downwards.
AAGATAAATACCCCAATTAAACGTGCAAAGGGCATGAATAGACAATTCAAAGAAGGAGAAAATATTTGGCTGATAAGCATATGATAATATTAATCAGAGTAATCAACCTCACTCATAATCAGAAATAAAAATAAAAACAGTGATATCTCCTTTTTGCCTATCAGAATGTCAAAGATTAAAAGTTTTATAATATTAAGTGTTAATAAAGATACTATGAAATGGGCACACTTATATGCTACTGGTACAAACTGATATAACCTTTTTTAGGTAATTTGGCAACACGTATCAAAAGCCTAAATATCCATATTGTTTGACCAACAAGTCCACAAACAGAAATTTATTTTAAGGAAAATAAATGGGCAAGTTTTCAAAAATATACGTAATAAATGTACAAAGATGTTAATCATAGTGAGTTGTATAATATTGAAATACTGAAAAATCAGAAAAAAGAACTATTCAACAATTAGTTAAATACAGTGCATCCACATAATGGACTCCTACATAGCCATTAGAAATGAGTAGCTACATCTGGAAATAAGTTTTTAAATAAAAAGACAATTTATAAAATAGCATGTATTATTCTATTTTTATATTAAGATATGTGTAAATACACATAGAAAAAAAGTCTAGATGAATATACATGAAAATAAAATGTGAAAGGATTATTACTCATTTTTAATTCTTTACCTCTTTCTGTATTGTCTTGAATATTTAGAATATGCATGTATTTCTTGGTATTGGGAGGAGGGACCATTTTTTTTTATTAGTTTCTGCTTTATAACAAAGTGAATCAGTTATACATCTGTTCCCATATCCCTTCCCTCTTGCGTCTCCCTCCCTCCCACCCTCCCTATCCCACCCCTCCAGGCGGTCACAGAGCACCGAGCTGATCTCCCTGTGCTATGCGGCTGCTTCCCACTATCTATCTACCTTACGTTTGGTAGTGTATATATGTCCATGCCTCTCTCTCAACTTTTTCACAGCTTACCCTTCCCCCTCCCCATATCCTCAAGTCCATTCTCAAGTAGGTTTGTGTCTTTATTCCTGTTTTACCCCTAGGTTCTTCATGACATTTTCTTTTCTTCTTCAATTCCATATATATGTGTTAGCATACGGTATTTGTCTTCCTCTTTCTGACTTACTTCACTCTGTATGACAGACACTAGGTCTATCCACCTCCTTACAAATAGCTCAATTTCATTTCTTTTTCTGGCTGAGTAATATTCCATTGTATATATGTGCCACATCTTCTTTATACATTCATCTCTCGATAGACACTTAGGTTGCTTCCATGACCTGGCTATTGTGAATAGAGCTGCAATGAACATTTTGGTACATGTCTCTTTTTGAATTATGGTTTTCTCAGGGTATATGCCTAGTAGTGGGATTGCTGGGTCATATGGTAGTTCTATTTTTAGTTTTTTAAGGAACCTCCATACTGTTCTCCATAGTGACTGTACCAATTCACATTCCCACCAGCACTGCAAGAGTGTTCCCTTTTCTCCACACCCTCTCCAGCATTTATTGTTTCTAGATTTCTTGATGATGGCCATTCTGACTGGTGTGAGATGATATCTCATTGTAGTTTTGATTTGCATTTCTCTAATGATTAATGATGTTGAGCATTCTTTCATGTGTTTGTTGGCAGTCTGTATATCTTCTTTGGAGAAATGTCTATTTAGGTCTTCTGCCCATTTTTGGATTGGGTTTTTTGTTTTTTTGTTATTGAGCTGCATGAGCTGCTTGGAAATTTTGGAGATTAATCCTTTGTCAGTTGCTTCATTTGCAAATATTTTCTCCCATTCTGAGGGTTGTCTTTTGGCCTTGTTTAGGGTTTCCTTTGCTGTGCCAAAGCTTTGAAGTTTCATTAGGTCCCATTTGTTTATTTTTGTTTTTATTTCCATTTCTCTAGGAGGTGGGTCAAAAAGGATCTTGCTGTGATTTATGTCATGGAGTGTTCTGCCTATGTTTTCCTCTAAGATTTTGATAGTTTCTGGCCTTACATTTAGGTCTTTAATCTATTTTGAGCTTCTTTTTGTGCATGGTGTTAGGGAGTGATCTAATCTCATACTTTTACATGTACTTGTCCAGTTTTCCCAGCACCACTTATTGAAGAGGCTGTCCTTTCTCCACTGTACATTCCTGCCTCCTTTATCAAAGATAAGTTGACCATATGTGCGTGGGTTTATTTCTGGGCTTTCTATCCTGTTCCATTGCTCTATATTTCTGTTTTTGTGCCAGTACCATACTGTCTTGATTACTGTAGCTTTGTAGTATAGTCTGAAGTCACGGAGCCTGATTCCTCCAGCTCCGTTTTTCATTCTCAAGATTTCTTTGGCTATTCGGGGTCTTTTGTGTTTCCATACAAATTGTGAAATTTTTTGTTCTAGTTCTGTGAAAAATGCCAGTGGTAGTTTGATAGGGATTGCATTCAATCTGTATATTGCTTTGGGTATTAGAGTCATTTTCACAATGTTGATTCTTCCAATCCAAGAACATGATATATCTCTCCATCTATTTGTATCATCATTAATTTCTTTCATCAGTGTCTTATAATTTTCTGCATACAGGTCTTTTGTCTCCTTAGGTAGGTTTATTCCTAGATATTTTATTCTTTTTGTTGCAGTGGTAAATGGGAGTGTTTTCTTGATTTCACTTTCAGATTTTTCATCATTAGTATATAGGAATGCCAGAGATTTCTGTGCATTAATTTTGTATCCTGCTACTTTACCAAATTCATTGATTAGTTCTAGTAGTTTTCTGGTAGCACCTTTAGGATTCTCTATGTATAGTATCATGTCATCTGCAAACAGTGACAGCTTTACTTCTTCTTTTCCGATTTGGGTTCCTTTTATTTCTTTTTCTTCTCTGATTGCTGTGGCTAAAACTTCCAAAACTATGTTGAATAAGAGTGGTGAGAGTGGGCAACCTTGTCTTGTTCCTGATCTTAGTGGAAATGCTTTCAGTTTTTCACCAGTGAGGGCGATGTTGACTGTGGGTTTGTCATATGTAGCCCTTATTATGTTGAGAAATGTTCCCTCTATGCCTACTTTCTGGAGGGTTTTTATCATAAATGGAATTTGAATTTTGTTGAAAGCTTTCTCTGCATCTATTGAGATGACCATATAGTTTTTCTCCTTCAATTTGTTAATATGGTGTATCACGTTGATTGATTTGCGTATATTGAAGAATCCTTGCATTCCTGGAATAAACCCCACTTGACCATGGTGTATGATCCTTTTAATCTGCTGTTGGATTCTGTTTGCTAGTATTTTGTTGAGGATTTTTGCATCTATGTTCATCAGTGATATTAGCCTGTAGTTTTCTTTCCTTGTGACATCCTTGTCTCGTTGTAGTATCAGGGTTTTGGTGGCCTCGTAGAATGAGTTTGGGAGCGTTCCTCCCTCTGCTATATTTTGGAAGAGTTTGAGAAGCATGCGTGTTAGCTCTTGTCTAAATGTTTGATAGAATTCGCCTGTGAAGCCATCTGGTCCTGGGCTGTTTGCTGGTGATTTTTAATCACAGTTTCAATTTCAGTGCTTGTGATTGGTCTGTTCATATTTTCTATTTCTTCCTGGTTCAGTCTCGCCAGGTTGTGCATTTCTAAGAATTTGTCCATTTCGTCCAGGTTGTCCATTTTATTGGCATAGAGTTGCTTGTAGTAATCTCTCATGATCCTTTGTATTTCTGCAGTGTCAGTTGTTACTTCTCCTTTTTCATTTCTAATTCTGTTGATTTGAGTCTTCTCCCTTTTTTTCTTGATGAGTCTGCCTAATGGTTTATCAATTTTGTTTATCTTCTCAAAGAACCAGCTTTTAGTTTTACTGATCTTTGCAATATCGTTTCCTTCACTTCTTTTTCATTTATTTCTGATCTTTGCTTTATGATTTCTTTCCTTCTGCTAACTTTGGGGGTTTTTTTTGTTGTTTTTCTTTCTCTAATTGCTTTAGGTGCAAGGTTAGGTTGTTAATTCGAGGTGTTTCCTGTTTCTTAAGGTAGGATTGTATTGCTATAAACTTCCCTCTTAGAACTGCTTTTGCTGCATCTCATAGATTTTGGGTCATCGTGTCTCCATTGTCATTTGTTTCTAGGTATTTTTTGATATCCATTTTGATTTTTTCAGTGATCACTTGGTTATTTAGTAGTGTATTGTTTTGCCTCCATGTGTTTGCCTTTTTTACAGATCTTTTCCTGTAATTGATATCTAGTCTTATAGCATTGTGGTCGGAAAAGATACTTGATACAATATCAGTTTTCTTAAATTGACCAAGGCTTGATTTGTGAACCAAGATATGATCTATCCTGGAGAATGTTCCATGAGCACTTGAAGAAAATGTGTATTCTGTTGTTTTTGGATGGAATGTCCTGTAAATATCAATTACGTTCATATTGTTTAATGTACGATTTAAAGCTTGTGTTTCGTTATTTATTTTCATTTTGGATGATCTGTCCATTGGTGAAAGTGGGGTGTTAAAGTCCCCTACTATGAATGTGTTACTGTTGATTTCCCCTTTTATGACTGTTAGTATTTGCCTTATGTATTGAGGTGCTTCTCTGTTGGGTGCATAAATATTTACACTTGATATATCTTCTTCTTGGATTGATCCCTTGGTCATTACGTAGTGTCCTTCTTTGTCTCTTCTAATAGTCTTTATTTTAAAGTCTATCTTTTCTGATATAAGAATTGCTACTCCAGCTTTCTTTTGGTTTCATTTGCATGGAATATCTTTTTCCATCCCCTCACTTTCAGTCTGTATGTGTCTCTAGGTCTGTAGTGGGTCTCTTGTAGACAGCATATATATGGGTCTTGTTTTTGGATCCATTCAGCCAGTCTGTGTCTTTTGGTGGGAGCATTTAACCCATTCACATTTAAGGTAATTATCGATATGTATGTTCCTATTCCCATTTTCTTAATTATTTTGGGTTTGTTATTGTAGGTGTTTTCCTTCTTTTGTGTTTCTTGCCTAGAGAAGATCCTTTAGCATTAGTTGTAAAGCTGGTTTGGTGGTGCTGAACTCTCTCAGCTTTTGCTTCTCTGTAAAGGTTTTAATTTCTCCATCAAATCTGAATGAGATCCTTGCTGGGTAGAGTAATCTTGGTTGCAGTTTTTTCTCTTTCATCACTTTAAATATGTCCTGCCAGTCCCTTCTGGCTTGCATAGTTTCTGCTGAAAGATCAGCTGTTAACCTTATGGGGTTTCCCTTGTGTGTTATTTGTTGTTTTTCCCTTGCTGCTTTTAATATGTTTTCTTTGTATTTAATTTTTGACAGTTTTATTAATATGTGTCTTGGCGTGTTTCTCCTTGGATTTATCCTGTATGGGACTCTGTGTGCTTCCTGGACTTGAATATCTATTTCCTTTCCTTTCCTTCCTTTAGGGAAGTTTTCAACTATAATCTCTTCAAATATTTTCTCAGTCCCTTTCTTTTTCTCTTCTTCTTCTGGAACCCCTATAATTCTAATGTTGGTGCATTCAATGTTGTCCCAGAGGTCTGTGAGACTATCCTCAGTTCTTTTCATTCTTTTTCCTTTATTCTGCTCTGCAGTACTTATTTCCACTATTTTATCTTCCAGGTCTCTTATCCATTCTTCTGCCTCAGTTATTCTGTTATTGATCCCTTCTAGAGTATTTTTAATTTCATTTATTGTGTTGTTCATCGTTGCTTGTGTCATCTTTAGTTCTTCTAGGTCCTTGTTAAATGTTTCTTGCATTTTGTCTATTCTGTTTCCATGATTTTATATCATCATTACTATCATTATTCTGAATTCTTTTTCAGGTAGACTGCCTATTTCCTCTTCATTTGTTAGGTCTGATGGGTTTTTATCTTGCTCCTTCATGTGCTGTGTGTTTTTCTGTCTTCTCGTTTTGCTTATCTTACTGTTTGGGGTCTGTTTTTTTCAGGCTGCAGGTTCGTAGTTCCCGTTGTTTTTGGTGTGTGTCCCCAGTGGCTAAAGTTGGTTCAGTCAGTTGTGTGGGCTTCCTGGTGTAGGGCACTAGTGCCTGTGTTCTGGTGGATGAGGCTGGATCTTGTCTTTCTGATGGGCAGGTCCACGTCTGGTGGTGTGTTTTGGGCTGTCTGTGGACTTCTTATGATTTTAGGCAGCCTCTCTGCTAATGGGTGGGGTTGTGTTCCTGTCTTGCTAGTTGTTTGGCTTAGGGTGTCCAGCACTGTAGCTTGCTGGTCGTTGAGTGAAACTGGGTGCTGGTGTTGATGTGGAGATCTCTGGGTGATTTTTGCCATTTGATATTACGTGGAGCTGGGAGGTCTCTTGTGGACCATTGTCCTGAAGTTGGCTCTCCCACCTCAGAGGCACAGCACTGACTCCTGGCTGCAGCACCAAGAGCCTTTCATCCACACAGCTCAGAATAAAAGGGAGAAAAAGTAGAAAGAAAGAAAGAGGATAAAAGAAAATTAAGGTAAGGTAAAATAAAGTTATTACAATAAAAAAATAATTATTAAGAAAAAATATTTGTTAAAGTAAAACAAAAAACAAAAAGCAAAAAAAAGCAGACAGACAGTACCTTAGGACAAATGGTGAAAGCAAAGCTATAGAGACAAAATCTCATACAGAAGAATACACATACACACTCACAAAAAGAGGAAAAGGGGAAAAAATAATAAATCTTGCTCTCAAAGTCCACCTCCTCAATTTGGGATGATTCGTTGTTTATTCAGGTATTCCACAGATGCAGAGTACATCAAATTGATTGTGGAGATTTAGTCCGCTGCTCCTGAGGCTGCTGGGAGAGATTTCCCTTTCTCTTCTTTGTTCGCACAGCTTCCGGGATTCAGCTTTGGATTTGGCCCCGCCTCTGCATATAGGTCGCCAGAGGGCATCTCTTCTTCGCTCAGACAGTACGGGGTTAAAGGAGCCGCTGATTCGGGAGCTCTGGCTCACTCAGGCCGGGGCGAGGGCAGGGTTCGGAGTGCGAGGCCAGTCTGCGGCGGCAGAGGCCGGAGTGATGTTGCACCAGCCTGAGGCGCGCTGTGTGTTCTCCCGGGGAAGTTGTTCCTGGATCCTGGGACCCTGGCAGTGGCGGGCTGCACAGGCTCCCCGGTAGGGAGGTGTGGAGAGTGACCTGTGCTTGCACACAGGCTTCTTGGTGGCGGCAGCAGCAGCCTTAGTGTCTCATGCCCGTCTCTGGGGTCCGCACTGTTAGCTGCGGCTTGCGCCCGTCTCTGGAACTCCTTTAAGCAGTGCTCTTAATGCAGACAAGCCTCTTGGGCTGGTGAGTGCTGGTTGGCAACGATCCTCTGTGCGGAAATCTCTCCGCTTTGCCCTCTGCACCCCTGTTGCTGCGTTCTCCTCCCCGGCACCGAAGCTTCCCCTCTCCGCCACCCACAGTCTCTGCCCACGAAGGGGCTTCTAGTGTGTGGAAACCTTTCCTCCTTCACGGCTCCCTCCCACTGGTGCAGGTCCCGTCCCTATCCTTTTGTCTCTGTTTATTCTTTTTTCTTTTGCCCTACCCAGGTACGTGGGGAGTTTCTTGCCTTTTGGGAGGTCTGAGGTCTTCTGCCAGCATTCAGTAGGTGTCCTCTAGGAGTTGTTCCACGCGTAGATGTATTTCTGGTGTATCTGTGGGAAGGAAGGTGATCTCCGTGTCTTACTGTTCCGCCATCTTCCCCCGGCCCCCTCCATGCTCTTTTATAACCAAGGGGCTGCTTACTTCCAACACCTAGGATATGACTTCTTCTCAAAACAATTTATCCCATGATGGCATTCAGTGCCATCCTAGAACCCAGGGAAGCAACCCACTGAATAATTCTCATTGAGTTTCTCTTCAGCCTAATTGCATTTCTCTCCCATGTGCTTTTTACATATGTGTGATGTTCACATATTTTTATCCATTCCTTAACAGGAAAATAATTTTCCAATTTTCCTTCTGTTCATTTACTCAACAAAATGTATTGATCACCTATTATATGATGATCATCTACTGTAGATTGATCATCTACTTTATTTCCCAGCTGGTGACTGGGAATAGATCAGTAGACCACAGACAAGAAGACCCTGCCCTTGTGGCAAGACAGACATTGACCAAATACTCGTAAATGTAATGAACATTACAAAGGAGACAACATATTGGTACATTGGGATGCGTATATAAAAGGAATATTTAACCCATAGAGTTGCCAATTTTTGCTGAGACTTGAGCTGAAGGAAGAATGATGGTTAGAGAAAGAAGGAAGATAAGGGACGAGCCCTGAGGGAATAACCTGCACAGATTTCCTGGGATGAGAAAATGGAGCCTGGGAAACTGAAAGCGTAGCTCATTTTCTCTATAAAATCATTGTTTTATTTTCTTCATAGCACTCATCACATTGGAATTTATCTTGTCTATTTGTTTATGATGTTTACTGATTGTATTTCTATGTTTATAGTCTGTCAGTCTTCCCACTGGCCCACTCCCAGTGTAAAGTTTTGTGGGAACTGAGACTTTGCCCCAGTGCTTCACCACTGTATTTTCCAAGCCTAACGTACTAATAGACACTCATCAATATTTCTGGAATGAATCAATGAGTTAGCTTATAGTTCAAATTAGAGATTTTGGATCTTATCCTGAAAGCGATGGGAAGTTGTTAAAGGGGTTTAAAAAGGGATCATTTAAAAATGATCTGATGAAGGTTTTTTTTGTTTGTTTTTTTAAAGATCTTTATGGCTGCTATGTGTTTGTGACTGCATTTTCTTTATGGTGGATTTATTTTCTATTTTAAACTCCTTTATCTTTAAGAAATTAAACTGGTTTTGTTTTTAGAAAGTGACACCATCCAAATATATATTTATTTAGTCTAGATGCTGCCTCTCATGTCTTTATTAAAATTTTTTGCATAAGAATTACTGATCAAAATCAATTAACTAGAAAACCAGTATCTGCCTCTTAGCACTTCCCTTTTGCTTAAGGTCATTCCTTTAGGAGTTCATAATAATATTCAAAATATGAATGGATTTTAAATGTTTTCTTCAGTTTGCCCTGAGGAAGGGGATAGCAGGATGAGAAGAGACACCTGAAAGGTAATCAGTAATCCATTCATTCCTTTATTCATTCAGTTGTCATTCATTCAACAATATTTATTGTGTACCATGGCACTGTGCAGTTGTCATTCATTCAACAATATTTATTGTGTAACATGGCACTGTGCTAGGTCTTGGGGTTACCGATATAAAAGATATAGTCTCTGTACTGAGGAAGTTCACAGTCTAGAAGGGAGGCATCCTGAGGATGTAATTTCATCTACAGTCATTTTGTGAAGATATGTGGAAGCTAAAGCTGATGTGTTGGTTCCATTGTAGGAACCCAGGCAACACTTTTTATAGGAAGTCAGCCACAAGTTTATATTTATAAAATGTTTGAGGTCAGCCATAAAAAGAAATGAAATTGAGTTATTCGTAGTGAGGTGGATGGACCTAGAGTCTGTCATACAAAGTGAAGTAAGTCAGAAAGAGAAAAACAAATACTGTATGCTAACACATATGTATGGAATCTAAAAAACAAATAGTTCTGATGGGCCTAGGGGCAGGACAGGAATAAAGACACAGACATAGAGAATGGACTTGAGGACACGGAGAGGGGGAAGGGTAAGCTGGGACGAAGTGAGAGAGTAGCACTGACATATATACACTACCAAATGTAAAATAGATAGCTAGTGGGAAGCAGCTGCATGGCACAGGGAGATCAGCTCGGTGCTCTGCAACCACCTAGAGGGGTGGGATAAGGAGGATATACATACGCATATAACTGTTATACAGCAGAAACTAACACAACATTGTAAAGCAATTATACTCCAATAAAGATGTTAAAAAAATAAATGAAAGATGAGGGAGTGAAGCACACAAAGCATAAGAGTAAATCCCTTTTATTCCTTACCATCTGTGGAAGACATTTTTAACCTAAAAGCCTTAAGAACATCTTGTATATTCACCTTAGATTAGTAGAAAAGATTACAATTGCTTTCATTCCTAGCAGCACAATGCCATGTTTATACTAGCATTGTTATTGAAGACTTAGTTGCTCTAGAACTCAGTTCATCTTTTTGAAAATGTATATAGTGATGTATATCATTCCTCCCACAAATGCCCTGTAAGTTAATTAACTGGGGTTGTTCTCCTCCAGTAAAATATACTCTAGAAATAAGAAGTATTATATTGCAAATATTCAAACATAGTAGAAATAAAATTTGTACTGATGCCTGGTTAATTACATTAGTAGTAGGGGAACTCAGTAGATTCACTGTCATGTCTTTTTTTTCCAGCTATTACAGCAGCAATGAAATATTTCTCTTTCCATTCTATGCTTTTGGGAGATATAAAAATGACTGCTTAAGGAAGCAGTATCAAGCACCTTATGTATCCAAACATGAAGGTTTCAGATGCTCTGGTTTAGAAAGCACAGGGCAGTTTTTCAATTCATGCCAAAAACAACCAGAAAGTGATCTTCCTGTAACAAATTAAGTGCAGTATACCAAGGAGAAGACAGAAGACTTGGATTTAGAGAAGAAACACCCATCTTATCTCCAATTATTAATCTATTTTAATAAATACTTTGTCATTTTTATAAACTGTGAATAATAAAATGTTTAAAATAGATTCAGTTGACTATGCACTTTCTCTGGCATCAAACAACTTTATACCAAGTTTCTGTTTAGAGAGAGGATGACTCTGTCCCTGCTTCTTACCTCCATCCTCTTCAGTCGTCATGAAAGCTTCAAGCTCATCTGGTCCTGCACCCACCTAAACTCTCATTTCCATAGAGGTCAGCTGTAAATCCACTTCCATCATGATCTGCACTGTTTTGCACTCTCTCAACACTTCCCATCGAGCCCTCTGGGACTGCGCACTCAATACTAACACACACCTCTGCTTTCTTAGTCTCTTCATAGAAAGGTCTGTCCTTCTCAGCACTTTGAAAAGTGCCAACTTCCAAAAGACCTCTTCTCCCCACAGACTCACTGAGAAATAAAAAAACAATTGCAGACTTTTTTCCTCACAAAGCCTTTATATCTCAAACCCAGAAAGAGAGATGGGAGGGGCATTTAGTTAAAATAGATTCCTAGGCCTCATCCTAAGAATCTCATTCAGACATCTTAGGGTAGAACTCAGGAATATTCGTTTTAAATAAACTCTATACAAGATTCAGATGTAGGTTAACTGCAAAGAAATGTTTGGAAGGTGGACTTCAGTTAAAACAATACTAATAGTTACCCTCCATTGTGTCCCTAATATGTGCCAAGAACATAATGCACATTATCTCATTTAACTTTTACCAAAAAAACCTTGAAAGATGTTATGAACATTTTATAGTTGAGGAAAATGAAGCTTAAAGCAGCAAAACCAAACTTTGCATGAGATCACACAACTAGTAAATAATGGAGAGATCTGTACTATAATTGTATGCTGTTTCTAACAACCCAGATCTCCAAGCTCCTAAACCAAGGGCTCAAGTGAATAATACATTTAAAAAATTTTCTTAAAGATGATTGAAAAGATAGAAAACCTGGCTTTGCTGGAAATTGTGTTCCTCAGAATTTCTATATATCTTACAATACTAAAGATCTTGAATGGGCATGGTCTTTTCAAATAAAAGTTCTCTCCCCTCCCCCCCACCTCCATTACAGAAATCAGCTAAAGTCACTTATTTCTTTGGCTTAGGTTAATTCCTTGTTTTCTTGTTTTGGTTTTGGTTTTGTTTTGGCAGGATAAAAGCACTTGGAAATACCTACAGAAATGGTGCAGTCTCTGACTTCTGGAAAGCCTGGGCAGTGGTCACCTGCTTCTTTGGTCCAGAACTTGATTGAGCAAGAAGCCTAAAGTCTTAAATGGAATATCAGACTTAGGCAGCGGTGTAGCTGGACAGGTCACTTTCCATTAGGGTAAAGTTGAAATTGTACAGTTTGACTGATTCATGCTGCCAGTTGAATAAATGTAGTAAAAGACAGCACAAGATGAGGTGAGGAACCTAAGAGACACCAATGTAGTTGGTATTAGCTCTAACCCTGAGCAAAGCTGCCAGATAGACAAAGCTCATTTTAGTTGTCCCTTTGGCATTCTTCCCCAAACTAGACTTCCAAGCATCTACCCCAGGAATCTCATTGTCAGTGTTTAGCCAACTTCAGTTATTTCTAATTATGTTCAAAAGTTTGTTATATCTTCTTGCTATCAGTGATTTTTTGCCTTTAAATTGACTCACCTTTAAAACGTAAATATGTTTATTTAAAAGGATATTTTGTATCACTATTATAAATGGGAAACCAGTATCACTTGTCATAAATGGAGGAAAATCAATACATAATTAGTAAAATAGAGACTGTTCACCTGAATATCCCCTAAGATCATGCTGATTACACTTAACATGCTGACAAACATAAGTAAGAGAAACTTTGTTTATGGATTGGTATTCCCGGCCTGGAACCCAATGCTGTCCAGATATTATTACTGCATTATGTTGCTTCCTTCCCTCCCAAATTAAGCCAGTTATGTACTTTTCCTCTTAGGGCTCAAGCCTCATTGGTGGCCTATTCCAAAGTGATAATTAGCTCAAATTGAATAAACCAATTTCCAGCTTAGGAGGAGGATTGGGAGAGATTCTCTCCAGATAATATATATGGGGGGTTTTGTTTGTTTGTTTGTTTTGCAGAATGTGGGCCTCTCACTGTTGTGGCCTCTCCCATTGCGGAGCACAGGCTCCGGACGCGCAGGCTCAGTGGCCATGGCTCACGGGCCCAGCCGCTCCACGGCATGTGGGATCTTCCCAGACCAGGGCACGAACCCATATCCCCTGCATCGGCAGGCAGACTCTCAACCACTGCGCCACCAGGGAAGCCCTATATATGTTTGTGTGTGTGTGTGTGTGGTATGTGGGCCTCTCACTGTTGCGGCCTCTCCCGTTGCGGAGCACAGGCTCCGGACGCGCAGGCTCAGCGCCATGGCTCACGGGCCCAGCCGCTCCGCGGCATGTGGGATCTTCCCGGACCGGGGCATGAACCCGTGTCCCCTGCATCGGCAGGCGGACTCTCAACCACTGCGCCACCAGGGAAGCCCCTATATATGGTTTTTAACTCTTGCCTTCTTGAGACAACTGTTATCTTTTTGCTAGAATCCAATGATTGCCAAACCTCCAAATCACTGGTGCCAGAGCCTGCCCTGGCGAGTCTGATTCCAGTAGGACTGATATCTGTACTTAAAAACAAACAAACAAACAAACAAACAAACCTCCCCATGATTTGAATGTGCAACCTGTTTGGGAACTTTGGTATAACCAAAAGAGAGGTCTCTTGGGAGAGCCATAACAGATTGGTGGGGAAGATATTTTCAAGTGGGAGTGCTTGATGGCATTTTAAATCACACTGTAGGCAGTTACTACAGACAAGGTTAATTCTGTAGACGAGTACCTAAAGAATTAAATTAAGAGCAAATTACGTTTATTATTATTATTATTATTTTAAGAGAATTTCAAATAAGTAGTGCCAGATACACGTTTTGGGAGGGGGGCAATAGAAAACCTGAACCATATGCAAATATTCCAAGTAAATATCTGATAAAAATGGAATTCCAAATCAACTGAATGATAGATTACTTTTTAATCAGTGATGTTGAGAGAATTAATTAACTTTGAACAAAAAAGTACAAAAATAACATCTGTATGGATGAAACCATTTTATAGATAAAAAATGAGACTCCTAAAAAAATGAAACTCCTGTAATTAGTGAAAGTATGCATTGGTCCATCCTTTCTGAAGTAAAATTTGACATTATATCCCAAAAACCTTATAAATATTTTACTTAGCAATTCTACATTTAGAAATTTATCCTGAGGAAATAATCACGTAAGTGCTCAGAAAATGTTGTTAATAATGCAAAACTAGAAACAAAATATTCAGAAATATGGTATTGCTTACAAAACTTATGGTACACTTGTTCAGTGAAATGTATTTCAGAAATGAAATATGATTATGCCTGCCTATATTTATTGGTATGGAAAGACATTTATGATATGAAAATCCAGGTTACCAAATACAGTATGCTCCTTTTAAAATATATATAATAATATATACATATTTGTATCTAAGAAAAAAAGTCTGGATAGTTACCAAAATATTAATAGTGTTTAATCTCTGGGTAGTGGGGTTAAAAGTAACTTTTGGGTTTCTTTTACATTTTTTTTGACATTTTCTGAAAAAATCTATAAGCACAAATTATTTTTAAAATAAGGAAAAACAGTAAAGATATTTCTATTTTTGCTCATACCCTTGCTCATAATTGGGAGCTTAGCAGTCCCAATTCTAGGAATTTTACCTATAGAAAGTATCAGAGATATGCACATGCACAAAAATAACACTCAAAGATTGCTCATTATGGAATTATTTATAATAGCAAAAAATTAAAATACCCTCTCTTCAATAATTAGGGAGTTTTTGGTTTGTTTTGAAAGTTATTTTTAACCATCTTAACCATTTTTAAGTGTACAGTTTAGTAGTGTTAAGTATATTCACATTGTTGTGAATTATGATATTTGTTAATAAATTATTGCATACTTTATGATGAGATATTATTGATGTGGAAAACTTTGTGGCATATTGTCAGGTAAGAAAAAACAGTTCATAACTTTGTATGTATAGTATGATTCTAATTTTGTTTTAAAGCCATTTAAAACAATATTTTTATTGAAGTATAGTTGATTTACAATGTGTTAATTACTGCTGTACAGCAAAGTGATTCAATTATACATATCTATACATTTTTTTTTTTAAAGAAGATGTTGGGGGTAGGAGTTTATTAATTAATTAATTTATTTTTGCTGTGTTGGGTCTTCGTTTCTGTGCGAGGGCTTTCTCTAGTTGTGGCAAGCGGGGGCCACTCTTCATCACAGTGTGCGGGCCTCTCACTATAGCGGCCTCTCTTGTTGTGGAGCACAGGCTCCAGACGCGCGGGCTCAGTAGTTGTGGCTCACGGGCCTAGTTGCTTCGCGGCATATGGGATCCTCCCAAACCAGGACTTGAACCCGTGTCCCCTGCATTAGCAGGCAGATTCTCAACCACTGAGCCACCAGGGAAGCCCTATACATTCTTTTTAAAAAATATTTTCCATTATGGTTTATCACAGGATATTGAACGTAGTTCTCTGTGCCATACAGTAGGACCTTGCTGCTTATCCATTCCATATATAAAAGCCTATATCTGCTAACACCAAACTCCCACTCCATCCCTCCCCCAACCCTCTCCCCCTTTGCAACCACCAGTCTGTTCTCTATGTCCGTGATTCTGTTTCTGTAAAACAACTTTTTAAAAAAGAGTTTACTTTTTGGAGAAGTTTTAGTTTCACAGCAAAATTAGAGGAAGATATAGAGCTTTCCCCTTTACCCCCTGCCTGCACACATGGCTAGCCTTTCCCACTATCAACATCACTCACCAGAGTGGTACCTTTGTTATTACAATTGATGAACCGACATTGACACATCATTATCACCCAAAGTCCATAGTTTACATTAGGGTTCACTCTTCATGTTGTACAGTCTGTGGTTTTGGACAAATGTATAATGACATGTATCCATTGTTATAGTATCATACAAAGCGTTTTCACTCCCTAAAGTCCTCTGTTCTCTGACTTCTCTGTGCTCTATTCATCCCTCCATCCTTCTCCCTCAACCTCTGGGAACCACGATCCTGTTATTATCTCCACAGTTTTTCCTTTTCTAGAATGTAATATAGTTGGAATCATACCATTTGTAGCCTTTAAAGACATTTTATAATCATAGGAAAAGCAAGTCTGGAAGGATATATATTTAAATATATACATATATTTCTGGGTACTGGCATTATAGGTGACTATTTCCCAAAGTTTTTGCAAGAAACATGTATTACTTTTGTACTCAGAAGAAAAAAAAGTAAATGTTATGGAAGAGAAAGAGGTTTTTATCTCTAGAGTAATCAATTTTTGCTCATCTTCCTGTGCATCTCAAATTGTCCATTAGACTATAACTATCATGTGGGCAGATATTAGGCGTTTTTTAAAAATTTCCCTTGGTACTTCCTGCCACATAGAGTTCTGCATTCAATAAATGTTGACTAACTGCATTCATGCATGTGCATACATATAAGCCTATGTACCTATGTGGGCATGCATATTTAGATATGCCAACTTCTTTCTCATCAGTAATGAGAAAAAAGTGGCAGGGATTTTTTTAGAAGTGCTATAGTTCTACAGGCTTTTTGCCATATGTTGGGAAAGGAAAGTACTTGCCAAGGTTAAGAGTACAAATGACCATTAAAGATTTGGGGGGGCATACCAGTCAAGCTTGTCAACTTTAGCCCAAGCAGTTATTTTCTTGTGCTATCTCTGTTTGGATGATATTGGGTCTAGTCCCAATCTTCTATGACTCTACTAATTAGCTTCTCTGGGCATTTTATTGGTAATATTTAAATAAAAATCCACATACCAGGGCAACTGGTAAATGGGCTATTTGTACCCACTCTGGGCTCCTTGTTATAAGCCAGTGTTAAATCTGCTGAAGTGATAAGGGCTTTGTGCTGTTGGGAGGCTGGTAAGCAGGACAGGTTTACACGTCTTTAGTCACATTTCATTTCTCATCTTCAGAACTCCATACTTCACATCAAAACTGAGATGAGAGTACAAAGTTTGTACTTCAGGATATCAGCAGGTGCCCAAGAGAGAATAAGTGTTAAAACCACTAAATTATTTTAAAAGGTTTCTAACAAGCTCTTCAAAATCAGATAGAAGAGCTCAAGGACTTATACATTTGATCTCAGAAATAGGAGGACAGGATAAAGACCAGATTTGAGCCCTTGATGATTTGATTTTTTAAAATAGTTACGGCTGTGCAAGGAAGGCATGGAACGTGGAGGACATTTTAAAGGCAGATTATGGCTTATCCTTAATTATAGCTGCAGCTGAGCTGAGGACATGGGTTGGAGCCAAATCATCCCTCAGAGACACAGCAGGTAACTGGGTAGTACTTTTGCTTCCTCAAAGCCTCTGATAGAGAATTATTGATTCTGAAATCTCCTGTAGTATGTTTTTACACAGGGAAGTGGTGACTGTAGAGGTGGGAGTTTAGAAATATGGGCAGATTGACCAACTGTGAATTTATAATGGGTTAAGATAATGAGGCAGTATAAATTCTGGGGGACACACTAATGCCACTGTCTTCTTACATATTTATTGGGCTGTCAAGGTATAAATGTCACTATGAAAATCCAAAGTGTTCTGCAGCAGGCCTTGGGTTAATATTCCTTCTGCTCATCAGCAAGCCCTATAAGTCTCCCACACCCAAATCCTGGCAGCAGGATCCCTACACTCAGTAAAGATTTAATAGCAGAGAGCACTAGTGAGGTCTCATGTGACCCAGGTGTACTCCTTTTTCAAATTAACCTGGAAGTGTTCATTTGTGAATAATTAAAACTCTAACCCACTTTGAGGCCCCTCAACCACATCAGATCCTACACTGGGAATGATATCTTCTAAAAATCCTATAGTTTGCATTTTGTGGGGAGATGCAGGGATTACCCTTGTGATGAAGAAAACATGGGAACTGACACAGGAGTCAGTGAGAATTATAGGTTTCTAAGCAATACATTCCTAGTCCAGGAGCTTATGGCCCCACTCAAACCCTTGTCCTGTGAAACTTCTATACCACTGGCAAAGTCTGTACCCTTATAGAATATACTCCCAGCCTCTAATCTAGTGACTACATCCTCAGTCTCACCCTTGCATACTAGGTGCTAAATAAATATTTGTTAGATGAATAAATAAATAAATCTAGAGAAATGGTATTTTTAAAGTGCCTGCTAGTGTTAAATTGCATAGAAGTGAGCTTTCGAAATATAGTCCATCTTAAAATGTGTGATCAACTGTAGGAAGTGGACCCTTGGAAAAAGAGTTTGTCTAAAAGTGACATCTGAGAATGAGTTCTAGATATTTTTCTTTAGCAGTTCAGCTTCTAGGCTGAGCCACTCGATTTGCCTTTTTGTTACTTATCCTACAGATTTTAGAAGGGTCAGAAATCTGGCCTTTGTAGCTCTTTGTAGCAATCTGCACACTGGCTACTTTTATTGCCTCCTGGCTGAATGATTTTATATTCTGGTATTTTATTTGTACATTGTCATTGGTCTGGCCAATGCCTGCTCCTTGTTTATATATTCCTTTTCATCCTCATATGAGACTCCCGTTTCACTTCCCCACTCTCCATATACAACTATTCTAATGTGTTTAGTGTGTATCTTTTCATTTATAGGTATTCTTGCAAAACGTGTACATGTGTGTATATATATATATATATATATATTTTTTTTTTTTTTTTTTTTTTTTGCGGTACGCGGGCCTCTCACTGTTGTGGCCTCTCCAGTTGCAGAGCACAGGCTCCGGACGCGCAGGCTCAGCGGCCATGGCTCATGGGCCCAGCCGCTCCGCGACATGAGGGATCTTCCCAGACTGGGCACAAACCTGTGTCCCCTGCATCGGCAGGCGGACTCTCAACCACTGCGCCACCACGGAAGCCCCCTAAACATCTTTATTGGAGTACAATTGCTTAAAAATGTTGTGTCAGTTTCTGCTGTATAAAAAAGTGAAACAGAGTTATATGTATACATATATCCCCATATCCCCTCCCTCTTGCGCCTCCCTCCCACCCCCCCTCCCACCCCTCTAGGAGGCCACAAAGCACTGAGCTGATCTCCTTGTGCTATGCAGCTGCTTCCCACTAGCTATCTATTTTACTTTTGGTAGTGTATATATGTCCATGCCACTCTCTCACTTCGTTCCAGCTTACCATTCCCCCTCCCCGTGTCCTCAAGTCCACTTACTATGTCTGCGTCTTTATTCCTGTCCTGCCCCTAGGTTCATCAGAACCATTTTTTTTAGATTCCATATATATGTGTTAGCATATGGTATTTGTTTTTCTCTTTCTGACTTACTTCACTCTGTATGACAGACTATATGTCCATCCAGCTCACTACAAAGAACTCCATTTCATTTTATGACCGAGTAATATTCCATGATATATATGTGCCACATCTTCTTTATCTATTCATCTGTCAATGGACACTTAGGTTGCTTCCATGTCCTGGCTATTGTAAATAGTGCTGCAATGAACACTGTGGTACATGTCTTTTTTTTTTTTTTTTTGCGGTAAGCGGGCCTCTCACTGCTGTGGTCTCTCCCGTTACGGAGCACAGGCTCCGGATGCGCAGGCTCAGCGGCCATGGCCCACGGGCCCAGCTGCTCCACGGCATGTGGGATCCTCCTGGACTGGGGCACGAACCTGCGTCCCCCACATCGGCAGGAGGACTCCCAACCACTGCGCCACCAGGGAAGCCACATGTCTCTTTTTTTTTTTTTTTTTGCGGTACGCGGGCCTCTCACTGCTGTGGCCACTCCCGTTGCGGAGCACAGGCTCCGGACGCGCAGGCTCAGTGGCCATGGCTCACGGGCCCAGCCGCTCTGCGGCATGTGGGATCTTCCTGGACCGGGGCACGAACCCGCGTCCCCTGCATCGGCAGGCGGACTCCCAACCACTGCGCCACCAGGGAAGCCCCACATGTCTCTTTTTGAATTATGGTTTTCTCAGGGTATATGCCCTGAAGTGGGATTGCTGGGTCATATGGTAGTCTATTTTTAGTTTTTTAAGGAACCTCCATACTATTCTGTATCAATTTACATTCCCACCAACAGTGCAAGAGGATTTTCTTTTCTTCACACCATCTCCAGCATTTACTGCTTTTTGATGATGGCCATTCTGACTGGTGTGAGGTGATACATCGTTGTGGTTTTGATTTGCATTTCTCTAATGATTAGTGATGTTGAGCATCCTTTCATGTGTTTGCTTGCAATCTGTATATTTTCTTTGGAGAAATGTCTGTTTAGGTCTTCTGCCCATTTTTGGATTAGTTTTGTTTGTTTTTCTGATACTGAGCTGCCTGTGCTGTTTGTATATGCTGGAGATTAATCCTTTGTCAGTTGCTTCGTTTGCAAATATTTTCTCCCATTCTGACGGTTGTCTTTTCGTCTTGTTTATGGTTTCCTTTGCTGTGCAAAAGCTTTGAAGTTTCATTAGGTCCCATTTGTTTATTTTTGTTTTTATTTCCATTTCTCTAGGAGGTGAGTCAAAAAGGATCTGGCTGTGATTTATGTCATAGAGTGTTCTGTCTATGTTTTCCTCTAAGAGTTTGATAGTGTCTGTCCTTATATTTAGGTCTTTAATCCATTTTGATTTTATTTTTGTGTATGGTGTTAGGGAGTGTTCTAATTTCATTCTTTTACATGTACTTGTCCAGTTTCCCCAGCACCACTTATTGAAGAGGCTGTCTCTTCTCCATTGTATATTCTTGCCTCCTTTGTCAAAGATAAGGTGACCATATGTGCGTGGGTTTACCTCTGGGCTTTCTATCCTGTTCCATTGATCTATATTTCTGTTTTTATGGCAGTACCATACTGTCTTGATTACTGTAGCTTTGCAATATAGTCTGGAGTCAGGGAGCTTGATTCCTCCACTCTTTTGCTTTCTCAAGATTGCATTGGCTATTAGGAGTCTTTTTTGTTTCCCTACAAATTGCAAAGTTTTTTGTTCTAGTTCTGTGAAAAATGTCATTGGTAGTTTCATAGGGATTGCACTGAATCTGTAGATTGCTTTGGGTAGTATATTCATTTTCACAATGTTGATTCTTCCAATCCAAGAACATGGTATATCTCTCTATGTGATTGTATCATCTTTAATTTCTTTCATGAGTGTCTTATAGTTTTCTGCATACTGGTCTTTTGTCTCCTTAGGAAGGTTTATTCCTAGGTATTTTATTTTTTGTTGCAGTGGTAAATGGGAGTGTTTCCTTAACTTCTCTTTCATATATTTTGTCATTAGTGTATAGGAATGGAAGAGATTTCTGTGCATTAATTTTGTATCCAGCTACTTTACCAAATTCACTGGTTAGGTCTAGCAGTTTTCTAGTAGCATCTTTAGGATTCTCTATGTATACTATCATGTCATCTGCAAACAGTGACAGTTTTACTTCTTGTTTTCCGATTTGGATTCCCTTTATTTCTTTTTCTTCTAATTGCCATGGCTAAAACTTCCAAAACTATGTTGAATAATAGTGGTGAGATTGGGCAACCTTGTCTTGCTCCTGATGTTAGAGGAAATGGTCTCAGTTTTTCACCATTGAGGACGATGTTGGCTGTGGGTTTGTCATATATGGCCTTTATTATATTCAGGAAAGTTCCCTCTATTCCTACTTTCTGCAGGGTTTTTATCATAAATGGGTGTTGAATTTTGTCAAAAGCTTTCTCTGCATCTATTGAGATGACCGTATGATTTTTCTCCTTCAATTTGTTAATATGGTGTATCACGTTGATTGATTTGCGTATATTGAAGAATCCTTGCATTCCTGGAATAAACCCCACTTGATCATGGTGTATGATCCTTTTAATCTGCTGTTGGATTCTGTTTGCTAGTATTTTGTTGAGGATTTTTGCATCTATGTTCATCAGTGATATTGGCCTGTAGTTTTCTTTCTTTGTCACATCTTTTTCTGGTTTTGGTATCAAGGTGATGGTGGCCTCGTAGAATGACTTTGGGAGTGTTCCTCCCCCTGCTATATTTTGGAAGAGTTTGAGAAGGATAGGTGTTAGCTCTTCTCTAAATGCTTGATAGAATTCGCCTGTGAAGCCATCTGGTCCTGGGCTTTTGTTTGTTGGAAGATTTTAAATCACGGTTTCAATTTCAGTGCTTGTGATTGGTCTGTTCATATTTTCTATTTCTTCTTGATTCAGTCTTGGCAGGTTGTGCATTTCTAAGCATTTGTCCATTTCTTCCAGGTTGTCCATTTTATTGGCATAGAGTTGCTTGTAGTAATCTCTCATGATATTTTGTATTTCTGCAGTGTCAGTTGTTAATTCTCTTTTTTCTTTTCTAATTCTATTGATTTGAGTCTTCTCCCTTTTTTTCTTGATGAGTCTGCCTAATGGTTTATCAATTTTTTTATCTTCTCAAAGAACCAGCTTTTAGTTTTATTGATTTTTGCTATCATTTCCTTCATTTCTTTTTCATTTATTTCTGATCTAATTTTTTATGATTTCTTTCCTTCTGCTAACTTTGGGGGTTTTTTGTTCTTCTTTCTCTAATTTCTTTAGGTGCAAGGTCAGGTTGTTTATTTGAGATGTTTCCTGTTTGTTAAGGTGGGATTTTATTGCTATAAACTTCCCTCTTAAAATTGCATTTGCTGCATCCCATAGGTTATGGGTCATCGTGTCTCCATTGTCATTTGTTTCAAGGTATTTTTTGATTTCCTCTTTGATTTTTTCAGTGATCACTTCGTTATTAAGTAGTATATTGTTTAGCCTCCATGTGTTTGTATTTTTTACAGATCTTTTCCTGTAATTGATATCTAGTCTCATAGTGTTGTGGTCAGAAAAGATACTTGATACAATTTCAGTTTTCTTAAGTTTACCAGGGCTTGATTTGTGACCCAAGATATGATCTATCCTGGAGAATGTTCCCTGAGCACTTGAGAAAAATGTGTATTTTGTTGTTTTTGGATGGAATGTCCTATAAATATCAATTAAGTCCATCTTATTTAATGTATCATTTAAAGCTTGTGTTTTCTTATTTATTTTCATTTTGGATGATCTGTCTATTGGTGAAAGTGGGGTGTTAAAGTCCCCTACTATGACTGTGTTACTGTCGGTTTCCCCTTTTATGGCTGTTAGTATTTGCCTTACGTATTGTGGTGCTCCTATATTGGGTGCATATATATTTATAATTGTTTTATCTTCTTCTTGGTTCGAACCCTTGATCATTATGTAGTGTCCTTCTTTGTCACTTCTAATAGTCTTTATTTTAAAGTCTATTTTCTCTGATATGAGAATTGCTACTCCAGCTACCTTTTGGTTTCCATTTTCATGGAATATCTTTTCCCATCCCCTTACTTTCAGTCTGTATGTGTTCCCCTGGTCTGAAATGGGTCTCTTGTAGACAGCATATATATGGGTCTTGTTTTTGTATCCATTCAGCCAATCTGTGTCTTTTGGTGGGAGCATTTAATCCCTTTACCTTTAAGGTAATTATCGATATGTATGTTCCTATTACCATTTTCTTAATTGTTTTTGGTTTGTTATTGTAGGTTATTTCCTTCCCTTGTATTTCCCACCTAGAGAAGTTCCTTTAGCATTTGTTGTAAAGCTGGTTTGGTGGTGCTGAATTCTCTTAACTTTTGCTTGTCTGTAAAGGTTTTACTTACTCAGTCAAATCTGAATGAGATCCTTGCTGGGTAGAGTAATCTTGGTTGTAGGTTTTTCCCTTTCATCATTTTAAACATGTCCTGCCACTCCCTTCTGGCTTGCAGAGTTTCTGCTGAAAGATCAGCTGTTAACCTTATGGGGGTCCCCTTTTATATTATATATTGCTTTTCCCTTGCTGCTTTTAATATTTTTTCTTTGTTTTTAGTTTTTGATAGTTTGATTAATATGTGTCTTGGAATGTTTCTCCTTGGATTTGTCCTGTATAGGGCTCTCTGCACTTCCTGGACTTGATTGACTCTTTCTTTTCCTATGTTTGGGAAGTTTTCAACTATAATCTCTTCAAATATTTTCTCAGTCTCTGTCTTTTTCTCTTCTTCTTCTGGGACCCCTATAATTCAAATGTTCATGCATTTAATGTTGTCCCAGTAGTCTCTGAGACTGTCCTCTATTCTTTTCATTCTTTTTCTTTTTATTCTGCTCTGCAGTAGTTATTTCCACTATTTTATCTTCCAGGTCACTTATCCATTCTTCTGCTCAGCTATTCTGATATTGATTCCTTCCAGAGTATTTTTAATTTTACTTATTGTGTCGTTCATCATTGTTTATTTGCTTTTTACTTCTTCTAGGTCCTTGTTAAACGTTTCTTGTATTTTCTCCATTGTATTTCCAAGATTTTGGATCATCTTTACTATCATTACTCTGAATTGTTTTTCATGTAGACTGCATATTTCCTCTTCATTTGTTTGGTCTGGTGTGTTTTTACCTTGCTCCTTCATCTGCTGCATATCTCTCTGTCTTCTCATTTTGTTGAACTTACTGTGTTTGGGTCTCCTTTTCACAGGCTGCCAGTTCCTAGTTCCCATTATTTTTGCTGTCTACCCCCAGTGGGTGAGATTGGTTCAGTGGGTTGTGTAGGCTTCCTTGTGGCGGGGACAGGTGCCTGTGTTCTGGTTGGTGGGGCTGTATCTTGTCCTTCCGGTGGGCAGGGCCACACCCAGTGGTGTGTTTTGGGGTGTCTGTGAACTTAGTATGACTTTAGACAGCCTCTTTGCTAATGGGCTGGGTTGTGTTCCTGTCTTGCTAGGTGTTTGGTACGGGGTGTCCAGCACTGGAGCTTGCTGGCCATTGCATGGATCTGGATTTTAGTGCTGAGCCCAAGATATCTAGGAGAGCTCTTGCCAGTTGATATTATGTGGGCCTGGGAGGTTTTTGGTGGTCCAATGTCCTAGCCTCAGCCCTCCCACCTCAGAGGCTCAGGCCAAACACCCGGCTGGAACACCAAAACCCTGCCAGCCACACAGCTCAGAAGAAAAGAAGAAGAAAAAAAAGAACAGATAGAACCCCAGGACAAATGGTAAAAGCAAACCTAAACAGACAAAATCACACAAAGAAGCATACACATACACACAAAAGGAAAAAAAGGAAAAAAAATTAATTAAAAATAGTAAAAACTAAAATATAATAAAATATTAAAAAATAATTTTTTTAAAGAGGAGAGCAACCAAACCAATAAACAAATCCACCAATGGTAATAAGCACTAAATACTAAACTAAAATAAACATAAAACCAGAAACAAATTAACTGCAGAAAGCAAACCCCAAGTCTACAGTTGCTTCCAAAGTCCACTGGCTCAATTTTGGGGTCTATTCAGGTATTCCACAGATGCAGGGTTTATCAAGTTGATTGTGGGGATTTAATCTGCTGCTCCTGAGGCTGCATGGAGAAATTTCCCTTTCTCTTCTTTGTTCGCACAGATCCTGAGGTTCAGCTTTGGTTTTGGCTGCACCTCTGTGTGTAGACCACCCTCAGGGGTCTGTTCCCCACCCAGACAAAGGGCTTAAAGCAGCAGCTGATTAGGGCTCTCTTGCTCACTCAGGCCTGGGAGAGGGAGGGTACAGTAGTCATAATTGGAATGCGGGGCAAGCCTGCGGCCCCTGGCGTAACATTGCAACAGCCTAAGTCATGCCATGTGCTCTCCCAGGGAAGTTGTCCATGGATCACAGGACCATGTCAGTGGCGTGCTGCACAGGTTCCCAAGGGGATGTGGGTAGTGACCTGCACTTGCTCACAGGATTCGTGGTGGCAGCAGCAGCAGCATTAACAGTTCATGCCTGTCTCTGGCGTCTGAGCTGATAGCCATGGCTCATGCCCATCTCTGGAGCTCACTTAGGTGGTGCTCTGCCTTCTGTGGGCACACAGGGAAGGAATCCCCTCTCCTTGCACACCCCAAAGCAATGGTCTCTTGCCTCTTTGGCAGTTCCAGACTTCTTCTCAGACTCCCTCCTGGCTAGCTGTGATGCCCTAGCCCCCTTCAGGCTGTCTTCATGCAGCCAACCCCAGTCTTCTCCCTGGGACCTGACCTCTGAAGTCCGAGCCTCAGTTCCCAGCCCCCACATGCACCAGCAGGTGAGCACACAAGCATCTCAGTTGGTGAGGGCTGGTTGGCACTGATCTTTTGTGTGGGAATCTCTACGCTTTGCCCTCTGCACCCCTGTGGCTGTGCTCTCCTGCATGGCTCCAAAGCTTCTAGCCCCCCACCATCCCCACCAGTGAAGGGGCTCCCTAGTGTGTGGAAACCTTTCCTCCTTTTCAGCTCCCTTCCAGAGGTGCAGGTCCCATCCCTATTCTTTTGTCTCTGTTTTTTCTCTTATTTTTTGCCCTACCCAGGTATGTGAGGATTTTCTTGCCTTTTGGGAAGTCTGAGGTCTTCTGCCAGCATTCAGTAGGTGTTCTGTAGGAGTTGTTCCATATGTAGATGTATTTTTGATGTATTTGTGGGGAGGAAGGTGATCTCCACGTTTTACTCCTCTGCCATCTTGAAGGTCTCTCCAATTTCCTGATTTTTTGTTGCTGATTTTCCAGAGTTCTTGTATGCTTTAGGTATTCTTTGTCAGTTTCAGGCATTGAAAAAATTTTCTCTAATTTTATCATCTCCGTATTAGTTTTATCCTTGGTGTTTTATGTTGAATAGAAATCCTTAAACATATTCAAATTTATCAAAGATTTGCCTTATGGTTTAACTTTTAGGATTATGTTTCCACTCTAAATTCAGAGAAACAAAGAATTGTTCTTATGCAACCCAGAGTCCAGCATGAGAAACATAAGGCTAACTTAAAAGATAGTTAAACATTAGGAATTAACACACACAGAAGCAGTTACCCTGATATATCTGCTGTTCATTGGGTACAAGATAAAAAGTAATCAGGTCATTTTCATAATCCTGAGAATGATCCAGAGGTAGAGCTATGTTACATTTGTCATTTTAATTTATTTTATTTTGAAAAAATACTTTGTTGAGAAAAGAATGAAACAAGGATTAGTAATTAATACATAAATTCTGAGAAGTTTTGACATATGTATATCACCATGAAGGCCCAAAATCAAGATAATAAATATATCTATCCCTCCCAAACTTTCCTTATTCCACATTTTAATCCCTCCCTCCTAACCCTCATCACTTCCCAACCTCCCCCACACTCCCTGTCTATAGACAACCACCATCACAATTCTAGATTATTTTATATTTTTGAAGTTTTATGTAAATGGAATCAAACAGTAAGTACTTTTTTCTGACTTGTTTCACTCAGCAGAATTATTTTGAGATTCAGCCATATTCTACTATGAATAGTTTGTTTCTTTTTATTCCTAAAAAGTATTCCATTGTATAGATAATAACATGTTTCATTGATCCACACATCCAGTAATGGACATTTAGGTTGTCTTTACTTTTTGGCTACTATTGATAATGCTGCTATGAACATTGTATGGAATTATGTTTTTAGTTTTTTTTTAATGAATAAGTTGCTGATATATTCTCATGTATAAATGAGTATAGGTTTCACACTTGACTTGATCAATCAAGTCTAATATTAACATTGTCAAACTGTTCAGTACATTTTAAAATCACTAATCACATGTCTTAAGTCCAAATTTAGCTGTAAAATTACATATATATATATATATATATATGTTTAAGTATGAAAACTTTGCTACAAGGAAAATAACACATATATTTTACAATAGCTATTGAATATCTCAGTTTAGTCAGTCCACCCTACCCCTTTTATTTATTATAGGAGTATAATTGTTTTACATTGTTGTGTTAGTTTCTGCTGTATAACAAAGTGATCAGCTATATGTTTACATATATCACCATACTGCCTCCCTGTTGCCTCTCCCTCCCACCCTCCCCATCCCACCCCTCTAGGTAGTCACAAAGCACTGAGCTGATCTCCCTGTGCTATGAAGCTGCTTCCCACTAGCTATTTATTTTACGTTTGGTAGTGTATATATGTCCATGCCACTCTCACTTTGTCCCAGCTTACCCTTCCCCCTCCCCATGTCCTCACGTCCATTCTCTACATCCGTGTCTTTATTCCTGTCCTGCCCCTAGGTTCTTCAGAACCATTTTTTTTAGATTCCATATATATGTGTTAGCTAATGGTATTTGTTTTTCCCTTTCAGACTTACTTCACTCTGCATGACAGACTCTAGGTTCTTTTTGACCCACCTCCCAGAGAAATGGAAATAAAAACAAAAATAAACAAATGGGACCTATTGAAACATAAAAGCTTTTGCACAGCAAAGGAGACCATAAACAAAACGAAAAGACAACCCTCAGAATGGGAGAAAATATTTACAAACGAAGCAACTGACAAAGGATTAATCCCCAAAATATACAAGCAGCTCATGCAGCTCAATATCATAAAAACAAACAACCTAATCCAAAAATGGGCAGAAGACCTAAGTAAACATTTCTCCAAAGAAGATATACAGATTGCCAACAAACACATGAAATGGTGCTTAACATCACTAATCATTAGAGAAATGCAAATCAAAACTACAATGAGATATCACCTCACACCAGTCAGAATGGCCATCATCAAAAAATCTACAAACAATAAAAGCTGGAGAGGGTGTGGAGAAAAGGGAACCCTCTTGCACTGTTGGTGGGAATGTAAATTGATACAGCCACTATGGAGAACAGTATGGAGGTTCCTTAAAAAACTAAAAACAGAACTACCATATGACCCAGCAATCCCACTACTGGGCATATTCCCTGAGAAAACTATAATTCAAAAAGAGACATGTACCACAACGTTGATTGCAGCACTATTTACAATGGTCAGGACATGGAAGCAACCTAAGTGTCCATCAACTGGTGAATGGATAAAGAAGGTGTGGCAGATATACACAATGGAATATTACTCAGCCATAAAAAGAAATGAAATTGAGTTATTTGTAGTGCTTTTATTTCTTTTAGGTAAATACCTAGGAATGAAATGGTTGGAACAGATGGTAGATGTGTTTTACCTTTGTGTGAAACTTCCAAAGTGATTACACCAGTTACATTCCCACCAGCACCATAGGAGAGTTCTAGTTGTTCCACATCCCCACTAACATTTAATGTGGTTAAGAAATCTGTTGCATTTCTCTACACTAAGAACAAATTATCAGAGAAACTGAGGAAACAATCTCTTTTGCCATCATATTGAAAAGAATAAAATACCTAGGAATAAACCTACCTAAAGAGGTAAGAGACCTGTACTCTGAAAACTATAAGACACTGATGAAAGAAACTGAAGATGACACAAACAGATGAAAAGATATATCGTGTTCATAGGTTGGAAGAATTAATATTGTTAAAATGGCCATACTACCCAAGGCAATCAACAGATTCAATGCAATTCCTATCAAATACCAAGAGCATTTTTCACAGAACTAGAATGAATAATTTTAAAATTTGTATGGAAACACAAAAGACCCCGAATAGCCAAAATAATCTTCAGAAAGAAGAACAGAGCTGGAGGAATCATGCCTCTGGACATCAGACTATACTACAAAGCTATGGTAATCAAAACAGTATGCTACTGACACAAAAACAAACACATCGATCAATGGAACTCAATAGAGAGCCAAGAAATAAACCCACATACTTGTGGTCAACTAATCTATGACAAAGGAGGCAAGAACATACACTGGAGAAAAGACGGTCTCTTCAATAAGTGGTGCTGGGAAAACTGGAGAGCTACATGTGAAAGAAGGAAATTAGAACATTCTCTAACACTATATACAAAAATAAACTAAAAATGGATTAAAAACCTAAATGTAGGACCTGAAACCATAAAACTCCTAGAAGAGACGTATATGGAACACTCTTTGGCATAAATCAGCAATATTTTTTTTGATCTGTCTCCTAAAGCAAAGGGAAAAAAAGCACAAATAAACAAATGGGACCTAATTAAACTTAAAAGCTTTTCCACAGCAAAGGAAACTATAGACAAAACAAAAAGACAATCTACTGAATGGGAGAAAATATTTGTAAATTATATGACCTATAAGGGGTTAATATCCAACACATATTAACAGCTCATACAACTCAACATCAAAAACAAACAACCTGATTAAAAATGGGCAGAAGACCTGAATAGACATTTTTCCAAAGAGGAATTGAAGATGGCCAACAAGCACATGAAAAGACGCTCACCATCGCAAATTACCAGGGAAATGCAAATCAAAACCACAATGAGCTATCACCTCACACCTGTCAGAATGGCTATCATCAAAAAGAACAAAAATGTGGAGGAAAGGGAACCTTTGTACTCTGTTAGTGGGAATGTAAATTGGTACAGCCATTGTGGAAAACAATATGGAGATTTCTCAAAAAACTAAAAATAGAACTACCATATGACCCAACAATTCCACCCCTGGATATATATCTGAAAGCAACAAAAGCACTAGTTTGAAAAGATACATGCACCCCAATGTTCATAGCAGCATTATTTATTCATAATTGCCAAGATATGGAAGCAACCTAAATGTCCATCAACAGATGAATGGATAAAGAAGATGTGGTAGATGTGGAGAACAGTGTGGACGTTCCTTAAAAAAAAAAAAATAGAGCTACTGTATGATCCTGCTATTCCACTCCTGGGCATATATCCAGAGAACACTATAATTTGAAAAGATACATGTACCTCAATGTTCACTGCATCACTATTTACAGTAGCCAGGGCATGGGAGCAACCTAAGTGTCCATCGACAGATGAATGGATAAAGAAGGTGTGGTATATTTATACAATGGAATATTACTCAGCCATAAAAAAGAATGAAAAAAATGCCATTTGCAGCAACACGGATGGACTTAGAGATTATCATACTAAGTGAAGTAAGCCAGACATAGAAAGACAAATATCCAATGATATCATTTATATGTGGAATCTAAAAAAAGTGATACAAATGAACATATATACAAAATAGAAATAGACCCACAGACATGGAAAACAAACTTATGTTTATTAAAGGGGATGGGAGGAGGGAAAAATTAGGAGTTTGGTATTAACAGATACAAATTACCATATATAAAAGAGATGAACAACAAGGTCCTACTGTATAGCACCAGGAACTATGCTCAATATTTTCTAATAACCTCTAAGGGAAAAGAAGCCGAAAAATAATAGATACAGAGAGACCTTCAAGATGACAGAGGAGTAAGATGTGGAGATCACCTTCCTCCCCACAAATACATCAGAAATACATCTACATATGGAACAATTCCTACAGAACCCCTAATGAATGCTGGCAGAAGACCTCAGACTTCCCAAAAGGCAAGAAACTCCCCATGTACCTGGGTAGGGCAAAAGAAAAAACAGAGACAAAAGAATAGGGATGGGACCTGCACCTCTGGGAGGGAGCTGTGAAGAAGGAAAAGTTTCCACACACTAGGAAGCCCCTTCACTGGTGGAGATGGGCGGTTGTGGCAGGGAAGCTTTGGAGCCATGGAGGAGAGCACAGCCACAGAGGTGCAAAGGGCAATGTGGAGAGATCCCCACACAGAGTATTCATGCTGACCAGCACTCACCAGCCTGAGAGGCTTGTCTGCTCACCTGCCAGGTTGGATGGGGGCTGGGAGCTGAGGCTCCGGCTTTGGAAGTCAGAGCCCAGGGAGAGGAGTGGGGTTGGCTGTGTGAACACAGCCTGAAAGGGGCTAGTGCACCACAGCTAGCTGGGAGGGAGTCCGGGAAAAAGTCTGGAACTGCCTAAGAGGCAAGAGACCATTGTTTTGGGGTGCATGAGGAGAAGGGATTCAGAGCACTGCCTAAATGAGCTCCAGAGATGGGTGCGAGCCTCAGCTATCAGCACAGACACCAGAGACAGGCATGAAATGCTAAGCCTGCTTCTGCAGCCACCAAGAGGCCTGTGTGCAAGAACAGGTCACTATACATACCTCCCCTCTGGGGAGCCTGTGCAGCCTGCCACTGCCAGGGTCCTGTGATCCAGGGACAATTTCCCTGGGAGAACACACGGCACGCCTCAGGCTGTTGCAAAATCATGTTGGCCTCTGCCGCCGCAGGCTGGCCCCGTATTCCGTATTCCGTACCCCTCCCTGCCCCCGGCCTGAGTGAGCCAGAGCCCCCTAATCAGCTGCTACTTCAACCCCATCCGGTCTGAGCAAAGAACAGACGCCTTCAGGCTACCTACAGGCAGACGCAGGGCCAAATCCAAAACTGAATCCCAGGAGCTCTGCGAACAAGGAAGAGAAAGGGAAATTTCTCCCAGAGCCTCAGGAGCAGCAGATTAAATCTCCACAATCAACTTGATATACCCTGCATCTCTGGAATACCTGAACAGACAACGAATGATCCCCAAATTGAGGCGATGCACTTTGTGTGATTTTGTCTGTATAGCTTTGCTTTTACCATTTGTCCTAGGGTTCTGTCTGTCCATGATTTCTTTTTTCTGTTTTAGTATAGTTTTTTAGTGCTTGTTATCATTGGTGGATTTGTTTTTTGGTTTAGTTGCTCTCTTCTTTCTTTTTTTAATTACTTTTCAATTTTTAAAAAATTTTAATAATTTCTTTTTATTTGAATAAGTTTATTTATTCATTTATTTTTTTATTTTTTTCCTCCCTTTTGTTTCTTTTTTTTGTGTGTGTATATTGGATTTTTTTTATACACCAGGTTATTATTAGTCATCAATTTTATACACATCAGTGTATACATGTCATTCCCAATTGCCCAATTCATCACAACACCACCACCACCCCCCCTGCAGCTTTCCCCCTTTGATGTCCATACGTTTGTTCTCTACATCTGTGTCTCAATTTCTGCCCCGCAAACCGGTTCATCTGTAACATTTTTCTAGGTTCCACATATATGCATTAATATACGATATTTGTTTCTTTTGAGCCATGTGGCTGACAGGGTCTTGGTGCTCCAGCTGGGTGTCAGGCCTGTGCCTCTGAGGTGAGAGAGCAGAGTTCAGGACATTGGTCCACCAGAGACCTCCCAGCTCCACATAATATCAAATGGCAAAAGCTCTCCCAGAGATCTGCATCTCAATGCTAAGACCCAGCTCCACTCAACGACCAGCAAGGTACAGTGCTGGACACCCTATGCCAAACAACAAGCAAGACAGGAACACAAACCCACCCATTAGCAGAGAGGCTGCTTAAAATCATAATAAGGTCACAGACACCCCAAAACATACCACCAGATGCGGTCGTGCCCACCAGAAAGAAAAGATCCAGAGTCATCCACCAGAACACAGGCACCAGTCCCCTCCACCAGGAAGCCTACACAAGGCACTGAACCAACCTTAGCCACTGGGGACAGACACCAAAAACAACGGGAACTACTAACCTGCAGCCTGCAAAATTGAGACCCTAAACACAGTAAGTTAAGCATAACGAGAAGACAGAGAAACACACAGCAGATGAAGGAGCAAGGTAAAAACCCACCAGATGAAACAAATGAAGAGGAAATAGGCAATCTACCTGAAAAACAATTCAGAGTAATGATAGTAAAGATGATCCAAAATCTTGGAAGTAGAATGGAGAAAATACAAGAAGCATTACACAAGGACCTAGAAGAATTAAAGAGTAAACAAACTGATGAACAACACAATAAATGAAATTAAAAATTCTCTAGACAGAAACAATAGTAGAATAACTGAGGCAGAAAAACGGATAAGTAACCTGGAAGATAAAAAAGTGGAAATAACAACTGCAGAGCAGAATAAAGATAAAAGAATGAAAAGAATTGAGAACGGTCTCAGAGACCTCGGGGACATCATCAAATGCACCAACATTCGAATTATAGTTGTCCCAGAAGAAGAATAGAAAAAGAAAGGGACTGAGAAAATAGTTGAAAAGATTATAGTTGAAAACTTCCCTAATATGGAAAAGGAAATAGTCAATCAAATCCAGGAAGGGCTGAGAGTCCCATTCAGAATAAATCCATTGTGAAACACGTCAAGACACACGTTAATCAAACTATCAAAAATTAAATATAAAGAAAAATTATTAAAAGCAGCAAGGGAAAAACAACAAATAACATACAAGGGGATCACCATAAGGTTAACAGCTGATCTTTCAGCAGAAACTCTGCAAGCCAGAAAGGAGTGGCAGGACATATTTAAAGTGATGAAAGGGAAAAACCTACAACCAAGATTACTCTAATCAGCAAGGATCTCATTCAGATTCGACAGAGAAATCAAAACCTTTACGGACAAGCTAAAGCTAAGAGAATTCAGCACCACCAAACCAGCTTTACAACAAATGCTAAAAAAACTTATCTAGGCAGGAATCACAAGAGGAGAAGGCCAACAATAACGAACTGATAGCAGTTTAGAAAATGGTAATAAGAACGAACATATGGGGCTTCCCTGGTGGCGCAGTGGTTGAGAGTCTGCCTGCCGATGCAGGGGACACGGGTTCATGCCCTGGTCCGGGAAGACCCCACATGCTGCGGAGCAGCTGGGCCTGTGAGCCATGGCCACTGAGCCTGCACGTCGGAGCCTGTGCTCCATAACGGGAGAGGCCACAACAGTGAGAGGCACACGTACCGCAAAAAAAAAAAAAAAAAAAAAAAAAGAATGTACATATGGATAACTACATTAAGTGCAAATGGATTAAATGCTCCAACCAAAAGACAGAGACTGGCTGAATGGATACAGCAACAAGACCCATATATATGCTGTCTACAAGAAACCCACTTAAGACCTAGGGAAAGATACAGACTGAAAGTGAGGGAATGGAAAAAGATATTCCATGCAAATGGAAATCAAAAGAAAGCTGGAGTAGCAATTCTCATATCAGACAAAATAGACTTTAAAATAAAGACTATTAGAAGAGACAAAGAAGGACACTACATAATGATCAAGGGATCAATACAAGAAGGAGATATAACAATTGTAAATATGTATGCACCCAACATAGGATCATCTCAATATATAAGGCAAATGCTAACAGCCATAAAAGGGGAAATCGACAGTAACACAGTCATAGTAGGGGACCTTAGCACCCCACTTTCACCAATGGACAGATCAGCCAAAATGAAAATAAATATGGAAACACAAGCTTTAAATGATACTTTAAACAAGATGAACTTAATTGATATTTATAGGACATTCCATCCAAAAACAACAGAATACACTTTCTTCTCAAGTGCTCATGGAACATTCCCCAAGGATCATATCTTGGGTCACAAATCAAGCCTTGTTAAATTTAAGAAAATTGAAATTGTATCAAGTATCTTTTCCAACCACAACACTATGACACTAGATATCAATTACAAGAAAAAAATCTGTACAAAATACAAATATTTGGAGGCTAAATGATACACTACTAAATAACAAAGAGATCACTGAAGAAATCAAAGAGGAAATAGAAAAATACTTAGAAACAAATGACAATGAGAATATGATGACCCAAAACCTATGGGATGCAGCAAAAGCAGTTCTAGGAGGGAAGTTTATAGCAATACAACCCTACCTCAAGAAACAAGAAACATCTCAAATAAACAACCTAACCTTACACCTAAAGCAATTAGAGAAGAACAAAACAACCGCAAAGTTAGCAGAAGGAAAGAAATTATAAGGATCAGATCGGAAATAAATGAAAAAGAAATGAAGGAAACAATAGCAAACTCAATAAAATTAGAAGCTGGTTCTTTGCAAAGGTAAGCAAAATTGATAAACCATTAGCCAGACTTGTCACGAAAAAAAGGGAGAAGACTCAAATCAATAGAATTGGAAATGAAAAAGGAGAAGTAACAACTGACACTACAAATATACAAAGGATTATGAGAATTATTACAAGCAACTCTATGCCAATAAAATGGACAACCTGGAAGAAATGGACAAATTCTTAGAAAAGCACAACCTTCTGAGACTGAACCAGGAAGAAATAGAAAATATAAACAGACCAATCACAAGCACTAAAATTGAGACTGTGCTTAAAAGTCTTCCAACAAACAAAAGCCCAGGACTGGATGGCTTCACAGGCGAATTCTAATAAATATTTAGAGAAGAGCTAACACCTATCCTTCTCAAACTCTTCCAAAATATAGCAGAGGGAGGAACACTCCCAAACTCATTCTATGAGGCCAACATCATGCTGATACCAAAACCAGAAAAAGATGTCACAAAGAAAGGAAACTACAGGCCAATATCACTGATGAACATAGATGCAAATATCTTCAATAAAATACTAGCAAACAGAATCCAACAGCACATTAAAAGGATCATAAACCATGATCAAATGTGGTTTATCCCAGGAATGCAAGAATTCTTCAATATACACAAATCAATCAATGTGATACACCATATTAACAAATTGAAGGAGAAAAACCATATGATCGTCTCAATAGATGCAGAAAAAGCTTTCAACAAAATCCAACATCCATTTATGATAAAATCCAGCCAGAAAGTAGGCATAGGGGGAACTTACCTCTGCATAATAAAGACCATATATGACAAACCCACAGCGAACATCATCCTCAATGGTGAAAAACTGAAACCATTTCCTCTAACCTCAGGAACAGGACAAGGTCATCCACTCTCACCACTATTATTCAACATAATTTTGGATGTTTTAGCCACAGCAATCAGACAAGGAAAAGAAATAAAAGGACTCCAAGTTGGGAAAGAAGAAGTAAACCTTTCACTGTTTGCAGATGACATGATACTATACATAGAGAATCCTAAAGATGCACCAGAAAACTACTAGAGCTAATCAATGAATTTGGTAACGTAGCAGGATACAAAATTAATGCACAGAAATCTCTTTCATTCCTATACACTAATGATGAAAAATCTAATAAAGAAAGTAAGGACACACTCCCATTTACCATTGCAACAAAAGGATAAAATCCCTAGGAATAAACTTACCTAAGGAGACAAAAAAAACCTGTAGGCCGAAAACTATAAGACACTGATGAAAGAAATTTAAGATGATACAAACAGATGGAGAGATATACCATGTTCTTGGATTGGAAAAAGCAACACTGTGAAAATGAATATACTACCCAAAGCAATCTACTGATTCAATGAAATCCTTATCAAACTGCGAATGGCATTTTTCACAGAACTAGAACAAAAATTTTCACAATTTGTATGGAAATGCAAAAGACCCAAAATAGCCAAAGCAATCTTGAGAAAGGAAAATGAAGCTGGAGGAATCAGGCTCCCTAACTTCAGACTATACTACAAAGCTACAGTAATCAAAACAGTATGGTGCTGGCACAAAAACAGAAATATACATCAATGTTACTGGATAGAAAGCCCAGAGGTAAACCCACGCACATATGGTGACCTTATTTTTGATAAAGGATATAAGAATATACAATGGAGAAAAGACAGCCTCTTCAATAAGTGGTTCTGAGAATACTGGGAAGCTACATGTAAAAGAATGTAATTAGAACACTCCCTAACACCATACACAAAAATAAGCTCAAAATGGAGTAAAGACCTAAATGTAAGGCCAGACGCTATAAAACCCTTAGAGGAAAACATAGGCAGAACACTCTATGATATAAATCACAGTAAGATCCTTTTTGACCCACCTCCTAGAGAAACGGAAATAAAAACAAAGTAAACAAATGGGACCTAATGAAACTTAAAATCTTTTGCACAGCAAAGGAAACCATAAACAAGGTGAAAAGACAACCTTCAGAATGGGAGAAAATATTTGCAACTGAAGCAACTGACAAAGGATCAATCTCCAAAATTTACAAGCAGCTCATGTAGCTCAATATCAAAAAAAAAAAAAAAACCAAACAACCCAATCCAAAGATGCGCAGAAGACCTACATAACCATTTCTCCAAAGAAGATCCACAGGTTTCTAACAAACAAATGAAAGGATGCTCAACATCCCTAATCATTAGAGAAATGGAAATCAAAAGTACAATGAGGTATCACCTCACACCAGTCAGAATGTCCATCATCAAAACATCTACAAACAATAAATACTGGAGAGGGTGTGGAGAAAAGGGGACCCTCTTTCACTATTGGTGGGAATGTAAATTGATACAGCCACTATGGAAACCAGTATGGAGGTTCCGTAGGAAACTAAAAATAGAACTACCATATGACCCAGCAATCCCACTACTTGGCATATACCCTGAGAAAACCATACTTCAGAAAGAGTTATGTACCTCAATATTCATTGCAGCTCTATTTACAATAGCCAGGACATGGAAGCAACCTAAGTGTTCATCGACAGATGAATGGATAAAGAAGATGTGGCACATATATACAATGGAATATTACTCAGCCATAAAAAGAAATGAAATTGAGTTATTTGTAGTGAGGGGATTGGACAAAGAGTCTGTCATACAGAGTGAAGTTATTTCAGAAGGAGAAAAATACCGTATGCTAACACACATATATGGAATGTAAAAAAATAAAAGATTCTGAAGAATGTAGGGGCAGGACAGGAATAAGGAGGCAGATGTAGAGAATGGACTTGAGGACACGGGTAGGGGGACGAATTGAGACAGTTGCATGGAGATATATATGTTACCAAAGGTAAAATAGATAGCTAGTTGGAAGCAGCCACATAGCACAGGGAGATCAGCTCCGTGCTTTGTGACCACATAGAGGGGTGGGATAGAGAGTGTGGGAGGGAGATGCAAGAGGGAGGAGATATGGGGATATATGTATATGTATAGCTGATTCACTTTGTTATAAAGCAGAAACTAACACACCATTGTAAAGCAAGTATACTCCAATAAAGATGTTAATATATATATATGTGTGTGTGTAAATGAATCATTTTGCTGTACACCTATAACTAACACAATATTGTAATTCAACTATATTTAAAAAAAAGTCTCAGTCCAAAAAAAGAATGTTGTATATATACATATGAAATATTATCCAGCCATTAAAAAAGAATGAACATTTGCCATTTGCAACCACATGGATGGACTTGGAGGGTATTATGCGAAGTGAAATAAGTCAGACAGAGAAAGACACATACTGTATGGTTTCTCTCATATATGGAAGTTGAAAAATAAAACAAACTATTGAATATAACAAAAAAGAAGCAGACTCACAGACATAGAGATCAGACTAGTGTTTACCAGTGGGGAGAGGGAAGGAGGGAAGGGCAAGATATGGGTAGAGGATTAAGAGGTACAAACTTCTATGTATAAAATAAATAAGGATATATTGTACAACATGGGTAATATAGGCAATATTTTGTAATAACTGTAAATGGAGTATAACCTTTAAAAATTGTAAATCACCATGTTGTACACTTGAAACATATAACACTGTACATCAACTATACCTCAATAAAAAATAAACATATAGTGTGGTTAACATTTTTCGTTTTAGCCATATATTTATCTACTGGCTATGAAATGTATTAATTTCCTATTGCTGCTGTACAAACTACCATGAATTTAATGACTTAAAAAAACAGAAATTTATTTATTTATCTTACAATTCTGTAAGCCAGGAGTTTGGAATGGGTCTTATAAATACTAAAATCAAGGCATAAACCAGACTGTATTCCTTCTGGAAACTGCAGGGGAAACTCCTTTCCCTTGCCTTTTCCATCTTCTAGAGGCCACCTACATTCCTTGGGTCATGCCTGGCCTCTTCCTCCATCTTCAAAGCATATCACTCCAACCTTTGCTTCTGTTGTCATATCCCTTTCATTCAACAGATACTCCAGCCTCTCTCTTAAAATGAACCTGTTGAATATATTGGGTCCATACAGATAATCTGTGATGATCTCCCCAGCTCAAGATCCTTGACTTGCTCATATTTGGAAAGCACCTTTTACAATGTTAGGTAACAGTGACAGGTTTCAGGGATTAGGACTTAGACACATTGGGGGAGGGGAAGCATTATTTAACCTACCACAATTGATACCTCATTTTGTGTGTGTGTTTTTAACAGCTTGAGATACAACTCACCTACCATAAAATTCACCCTTTTAAAGTGTTAGGTAGGTTTTAGTATATTAACAAAGTTGTGCAAACATCACCCCTAATTCCAGAACATTTTCATCACCCCAGTAAGAAACCTGATAGTAATTCACGTGTTCCCTCCTACTTGCCCCTAGGTCCCTTTCTCCAGCCTTAGGCAACCATTAATCTGCTTTCTGTTTTCATGGATTTGCTTACTCGTTTAATATACATGGAATCAAATGATACATAGTCTTTTGTGACTTGATTCTTTCACTTAGCATGTTTTCCAGGTCCATCCATTTTGTAGCATGTGTCAGCACTTTATCATTTTTATGGCTGAACAATATTCTATTTTATAGATATACCACATATTGTATCAATTTTTCAGTTGGACAATTTAGTTGTTTTCACTTTTTTTCACTATCATGAATAACGTTGCTGTGAACATTGTGTAGAAATTTTTGTGGGGGCATATGTTTTGTCTTGGGATTTCATTTCTCTTGGAATTGCTGGATCATATGGTATTTCTATGTTTTACTTTTTGAGGAACTGCCAAATCATTTC
Organism: Mesoplodon densirostris; assembly: GCF_025265405.1. Lineage (NCBI taxonomy): Eukaryota > Metazoa > Chordata > Mammalia > Artiodactyla > Ziphiidae > Mesoplodon > Mesoplodon densirostris. The sequence continues at coordinate 75,308,937 of NC_082681.1, read as the reverse complement.
CTCAAGTGTCCACATCATTTTACATTCCCACCAGAAATATATGAAGGTTCAGATTTCTATACATCCTCACCAACACTTGTCCACCTTTTTAAAAATTATTATTATAGCCATCCTAGTGTTTGGGAGGTAGTATCTCACTGTGGTTTTGATTAACATTTCCCTGAAAACTAAAGATGTTGAGCATCTTTTCATATGTGTATTGGCTATTTGTGTATCTCCTTTGGAGAAATATCTATTCAGATTATTTTCTTGTTTCTTAATATATCAGGGTACGGTTCCTTATCAGATATATGATTTGCAAATATTTTATCCCATTATCTATGTTGTTTTTTTCATTTTCTAAATGATGTCCTTTGAAGCACAGAAGTTTTTAATTTTGCTAAGTCTAACTTACCTATTTTTTCTTTTGTTGCTTGTGCTTTTGGTGTCATGTCTAAGAAACCATTGTTGAACTCAAGGTCACAAAGATTTACCCCTATATTTTCTTCTAAGAGCTTTATTGTTTTAGCTCTTACATCTAGCTCTTTCATCCATTTTGAGTTCTTTTTTTGTGTATGATGTGAGGAAAGGATCTTACTTCATACTTTTGCTTGTGTATTTCTAGTGGTCCAAGTTTATTTGTTGAAAAGACATTTCCCCCCATTGAATTGTCTCAGATTGCTTGCCAGAAATCACTTGTGAATAAATTTGAGAGTTTATTTCTGGACATTCAATTCTATTCAACTGATCTATCTGTTTACCCTTATGCTAGTATCACACTGTCTTGATTACTCTACTGTAGATTTGTAATAAGTTTTGAAATTAGGAAGAGTGCGTGTTCCAACTTTGTTCTTTTTTTCAAGATTATTTTGACTATTCTGAATCCCTAGAATGGCTATATGAATTTTAGGATTAACTTGTCATTTTCTGCAAGTTGGTCAATTTGAGTAGCATTGCCACTTAATATTTAAGTCTTAATTCAAGAATATTGGATGTCTTACTATATTTATGTCTTCTTTAATTTATTTCAACAAAATTTTGTAGTTTTTATTGTACAAGTCTTGCATTTTTTGTTAAATTTATTCCTAAGTATTTTATTTATTTTGATGTTATTTTAATGAGAATTTTTTTCTTGACTTCATTTTAAATTGTCCAGTACTAATGTAGAGAAATACAATTGTTTTGTATGTTGATCTTGTATCCTGAAACATTGCTTAACTCATTTATAAGTTTTAGTAGGTTTTACTTTTTACTTTTTTGTGGGGGGGGGAGATTCTTTAGTATTTTCCATATATAAGGTTGTGTCGTCTGCAGATGCAATTATTTTTACTTCTTCCTTTTCAGTCTGTATTTTCTTGCCTAATTGTCCTACCTAGAAATTCCAGTACAATGTCCCACTGAAGTGACAAAAGAGACATCCTTGTCTCGATCCTTACCTTAGGAAGATATCTTTCAGTCTTCCACTATTACGTAGGATGGTACCTATTGGTTCTTTTGTAGATATTCCCTATCAGATTGAGGAATCTCCCATTTCTAATGAGTTGAGTGTTTTTATCATTAAAGAGTATTGGATTTTGTCAAATGCTTTTCCATATCTCTTGAAAGGATCATGTAGTTCTTGTCCTTTATTCTATTAATATGGTATATTACATTGATTTTCATATTTAAAACAAACTTGCATTTCTTGGGGTAAGTCCTACTTGATTGTAGTATATAATCCTTTCCACACATCACTGGATTCCAATTTCCAGTTTCTAGGTTTTTTTTTTTTTTGAGGATTTTTGTATCTATATTCACAAGAGATATTCAGATAGTTAATTTTGTCTGGGGTCCCTTGCTTCTAGCCTGAAGAATTTCCCTGAATATTTCTTGTATGGTAGATCTGCTAGCAACAAATTCTCTCAGCTTTTGCTTATTTGGGAATGTCTTTATTTAGCCTTCATTCCTTTTTAAAAATATTTATTTATTTCTTTATTTATTTCTTTATTTATTTTTGGCTGCATTGGGTCTTTGTTGCTGCATGCGGGCTTTCTCTATTTGCAGTGAGCGGGGGCTACTCTTCGTTGCTGTGCATGGGCTTCTCATTACAGTGGCTTCTCTTGTTGTGGAGCACGGGCTCTAGGTGAACAGGCTTCAGTAGTTGTGGCACGCAGGCTCAGTAGTTGTGGCTCGTGGGCTCTAGAACGCAGGCTCAATAGTTGTGGTGCACGGGCTTAGTTGCTCCGTGGCATGTAGGATCTTCCCGGATCAGGGCTCGAACCTGTGTCCCCTGCACTGGCAGGAGGATTCTTAACCACTGTGCCACCAGGGAAGCCCAGCCTTCATTCTCATAAGACAACTTTACTGGATATATGATTATTGACTGACAGAGTTCTTCTTTCAGCACTTTGAATGTATCATCCTTCTACTCTCCATGGTTTTGATTAGTAGGCAGCTGTTAATCTTACTGGAGTTCCCTCTATGTGATGAGTCATTTTTCTCTTGCCACTTTCAAGATTTTATCTTTGTCTTTTAATATTTTTACTGTGATATGTCTTGGTGTGGATCTCTGCATTTACCCTACTTGCAGTTCTTTGAGCATCTTAGGTGTGTAGGTTAATGTTTTTCATCAGATCTCAGGAAATTTCAGCCATTATTTATTTGAATACTTTTTTGGCTCCTTTTTTCTCTCTTCTTCTTCTGGTACTCCCTTTGTGTATATGTTGGTGCACTTAATGTGGTTGTAAATATCTCTGAGGCCCTGCTCATATTTCTTCATCCTTTTTTCTCTTTATTTTTTTTACATCTTTATTGGAGTATAATTGCTTTACAATGTTGTGTTAGTTTCTGTTGTATAACAAAGTGAATCAGCTATATGTATACATATATCCCTTCCCTCTTGAACCTCCCTCCCACCCTCCCTATCCCACCCCTCTATGTGGTCACAAAGCACCAAGCTGATCTCCCTGTATTATGCAGCTTCTTCCCACTAGCTATTTTACATTTGGGAGTGTCAATGCTACTCTCCCACCTCGTCCCAGCTTTCCCCCCACCACTGTATCCTCAAGTTCATTCTCTACGTCTGTGTCTTTATTCCTGTCCTGCCCCTAGGTTCATCAGAACCTTTTTTTTTTTAGATTCCATATATATGTGTTAGCATACTGTATTTGTTTTTCTCTTTCTGACTTAACTTCACTCTGTGTGACAGACTCTAGGTCCATCCACCTCACTACAAATAACTCAATTTCATCTCTTTATTATTAAGATTGCATAACCTCTATTGATCTATTTTCAAGTTCACCAATTCTTTCTTCTGCCAATTCAAATCTACTCTTTGAAGTCTAATAGAGTCCCCTAGTAAATTTGTTATTTTCATTATTATACTTTTAAACTCCAGAATTTTTATTTTTAAAACTAATTCATAGTTTTTATTGGTATTTTCTTTTTATTGAGACATTGTCATCATACCTTTCTTTAATTTTTTAAAAACTTAATTTATTTTTTGGCTGCATTGGGTCTTCGTTGCTGCCCACGGGCTTTCTCTAGTTGCAGCAAGTGGGGGCTACTCTTCATTGTGGTGCGAGGGCTTCTCATTGCGGTGGCTTCCCTTGCTGCAGAGCATGGACTCTAGGTGCACGGGCTTCAGTAGCTGTGGCACGCAGGCTCAGTAGTTGTGGCTTGCGGGCTCTAGGGCACAGGCTCAGTAGTTGTGGCACACGGGCTTAGCTGCTCTGTGGCATGTGGGATCTTCCTGGACCAGGACTCGAACTCATGTCCCCTGCATTAGCAGGCAGATTCTGAACCACTGTGCCACCAGGGAAGTCCCCCATTCTTTAATTTTTAATCAAGGTTTCCTCTAGTTCTTTGAACATACTTACTATAATAGCAACTCTGAAATGTTTGTCTTCTAAACTGACATCTAGGCCCTCTCACTGGCAGTTTCAGTTCCTTCTTTTCTTCCTGTGTATGGGTTACGTTTTCCTGTTTTTGTTTTTCTGGGGTTTTTTTTTTGCATGTCTAATTGTAGCAACTCTGCATACTGACTCTCCCTTACTCAGGGTTGTTGTTTGCTTATTTGTTTAGTGATATGGATGGACTATCTTAGTGAAGTCTATTTCACCTACAGTGTGCAGACCTTAATGTCATTCCTCAAAAGGCACAGGTTTGTATGCATGCAGTCACCCTGAGATGACAGTGGTTTTAGCAGGGATCTTTTTATCTCTTTCCCTGATCTCTCTGTTAAGCTGTCTACCACTGTTGGTAACACACAGAGCTGTTAGGTGCCACTAATTGCCAAGTAATTGCCCTCATGTTTTTGAGATTGCCCTGTGGCATAAATTGCTCCTCAGTCTGATCCAATTAAACTTGGGCCCCTTTGCAGAGGTAGTTTTTGAGGCCAGCCTTTGAGTTTTGTTCTGACTACAGGAGGACTTTTCTTGTCTCTTTCCCTCATTCTCTCTAGTAAATTGGTCTATAATTAGTTTTGTTTGTTGTTCTCATGAAGCTGCTAGCCTCTTCTTAACTGCTTACCACCAAAATCTCCAGGATTTCGAGAGAGCACCCTTTGGCTTGAACTTCCCCACACTGGGTTCCAAATAAACTCAGTTCCCTTGGGGAGAGCATCAGAGTTCTCTGTTCTTATGGATCACCTTTCTCCCTGGTCAAAACCTCTGTGTCACTGCTCCAGAGGTGGAGCTGGGATCGGTGGCCTGTTTCAGAGTGGCACACCTACTTTACAAGCAGAGTGTGTCTTGCTCTCTTGATGTGGAAAATATCCTATAAGTCAGCTGGAGTGAGGGTGACTAGGGACAAGTGTTTCTTTTTTTTTTAAATAAATTTATTTACTTATTTTTGGCTGCTTTGGTTCTTCAGTGTGGTGCACGGGCTTCTCTTTGCAGTGGCTTCTCTTGTTGTGGAACACGGGATCTAGGCACGTGGTCTTCAGTAGTTGTAGTCCACAGGCTCAGTAGTTGTGGCACACGGGCTTAGCTGCTCCACAGCATGTGGGATCTTCCTGGACCAGGGCTCGAACCTGTGTCCCCTGCATTGGCAGGCAGATTCTTAACCACTGCACCACCAGGGAAGCCCCAGGACAAGTGTTTCTGACCTGCCATGCCTAGGTTAGAGCTTCCATACTATGACTTAAAGCTGACTAGGGGAAGAGAGCCCCAGTCCTCTCAACCATGCTTGGATGATATAGAACTGCAACATGGATCTGGGGACAATGAGAAATGCTGGTTGCCCACCCCTCCTTGGGAGAAACCCCATCTTCTTGGATGCACCTGCCTGGAGTGGAGCTTCTGTCATTGAACTTGAGATTCTCACTCTTTTTTTAAACCAATATTTAGTAGATTTTCTTTTATGTGTTGCCAACTATATATTGTCTTTGGTGAAGCATCTGTTCAAATCTTTCGCCCATTAAAAAAATTTAGTTCTGGGCTTCCCTGGTGGTGCAGTGGTTAATAATCCACCAGCCAATGCAGGGGACACGGGTTTGAGCCCTGGTCCGGGAAGATCCCACATGCTGCGGAGCAACTAAGCCCGTGAGCCACAACTACTGAGCCTGTGCACCACAACTACTGAAGCCTGCGTGCCTAGAGCCCGTGCTCTACAACAAGAGAAGCCACCGCAATGAGAAGCCCTCGGACTGCAACGAAGAGTAACCCCAGCTTGCCGCAATCAGAGAAAAGCCCACGTGCAGCAACGAAGACCCAATAGAGCCAAAAATAAAATAAATAAAAATTTTAAATAAACACTTAAAAACAATTGAGGTCTTAGTTTTCCTACTATCAAATTTAGAAAGTTCTTTATATATTCTTTGTTGGATATGTGATTTGCGAATATTTTCTCTAAATTGATTTTTGACAAAAGTACAAAGGCAATTCAATGGAGAACTGATAGTGTTTTCAATAAATAGTGCTGAAACAACTGGATATCTGTATGGAAAAAAGCAAACCATGACCTCTACCTCACACTATACCCATACAAAAATGAAATATGCAGCAATATAAAGTACTGAATTGGAAGGAGCTAGACTTTCAGAATGGTGGCATGAGGAACTTGGCAAATCATCTCTCCTCTCAGTTCACTCCTTTTTATTGTTTTACAGTAGTACATTGAATGGATATACCACTGTTTATTTATTTCATGGTATGTAAATAATACTCCAATAAAGCTGTTTTTAAAAGGCACAAACACGAATACATGTAACAGTATGTCTGAATCTCAAAAGCTTTCTGCTGATTTAAAGAAGCCAGACAAAACAGTATATACTGTATGATTTCACATACTGAAATTCTAGAAAAGATTAAACTAACCAATAGTGACAGAAAACAGATCAGTGGCTTCCTAGAGCTGGGTGTTAGGGAAGGAAATTGACCCTCATGAGGCATGCAGCAATTTTTTTGGGAGTGACAGAAATGTTCTATATCTTGATTGGGGTGGCAGTTATATGAGTATATACCTCAGTGCTGATTGAAGTGTAGACATAAAATAAAATTTTAGTTGATTGAAAAAACAGGGCAGCCCACATCACAGACCCTCATGAAAATCAGAGAGCCCATCTTGCCTTCAATGATGAGAACCAGGGCTGCTTCATCTCTACTTGGTGAAAGAAAAAACCTCAGTTGAAGAATACTGAGGCCACCCCAGAGATTCTGTTTTCTAGGGGTGCGATGTAGGCTAACCAGTTCTTACCCAGACTAACAAAGCCCTCCAAATTTAGATTGTGTATTGCTCATGCTGATGTCAGCTAAATATGTAGACTGCCCCATGTTCATAAGAACAGATAATAAAAAACTCAATTTTGGGGCTTCCCTGGTGGCGCAGTGGTTGAGAGTCCACCTGCCGATGCAGGGGACACGGGTTCGTGCCCCGGTCCGGGAGGATCCCACATGCCGCGGAGCGGCTGGGCCCATGAGCCATGGCCGCTGAGCCTGCGCGTCCGGAGCCTGTGGTCCGCAATGGGAGAGGCCACAACAGTGAGAGACCCTCATACCGCAAAAAAAAAAAACCCTCAATTTTTTACACCTGAACATCTAATCTCTTTTGTAAATATAAGTCAGTCTTGCTCTATTATGGGAAGATGTTATTATTCCTATTTTACACTCTGACATTACCAGGGCCCTGTACCCTATCAGTATCTGGGGTCTTTCACTAACCTTTTCATGATCATGTTTTGCCTTAAGAGAATACAAGATGTTTGAAAATAATTTTTTCCCTAACCCAACCACCTGTAGAAAGGACAATCAAGACTGAGTTATACTAAGATAGAATTTAATAACTGATTTTGTTTTTCAGAGAGTGTTTACCCTTTGAGATAGCAAATGATTGTTTTAGAAGGAATAAAATAAATGAGTTAAGGACATGTTGAGCTAAAAATGAGAATTAAACGAGCAAGTTGTATATTATTTATCACTTGTCATGATGGACATCATTCCTCATCATATAATTTCAATATTGACATTCTCCCTTGAGGGATATGACTTTGATTTCTAAGACCAGACTGGAATTATGGGTAAAAGGAACCTCTTTCTCTCCTGATTCAATTCCTTAAATTTATGGAATTTTCTTTCTTTCTTTCTTTCTTTCTTTCTTTCTTTTTTTCTTTTCCCTGATTATCAAAGTGGTAAGTACACATTTTGGAAAATTTGGGAAGTATGGAAAAATATATATAAGAAACAAATCACTCTTAATCTCTCCAGCAAGAGGCCACAAGAAATAGTAGACATAGCAAAGAAAGGCAATGCTATTTCCAGTTACTGAGAAATGAACTTTGTCCCTCTACCCCCAATTGATTGAGCAGCTTTATAATAATAAGCTAACTTCATTTCCACCAGGATTTCATTGATATAGGGGCTTTTAGAGGGAGATACTAAATGGTCATAAAAGGAGTGAACTAGGGATGAAAAGGATTCTATGACAAATTTTAACTAGAGTGCATAAAATAATGTATTCATGATTGTGGTTCCAGGGACCAACCTCATTTCACCTCATTTCTAGTCTGTTACTTGTTCATATCCTAATGGATGTGGCCAGCCCTGTAAGCCCTGATCCCACATGTCCTGCCTGCTAGGTACTAATATAAGATTTTTGTTGATAGTAATTTGGTGTTATAGGCAGGGACTCAAGAATAATCATGTTTTGACTTAACCTATGTAGAGGTCATAAAGGAGCCATACACACAAGTGACAAAGACAGATAGGAATTAAAATATTATTTTGTGATTAGTGGAGTTAGTGCCCAGTACTCTGGTACAGGGCTCTCTGGTAAAGCTAGGTTTCAGTACATAACCTAAGCTCAAGGTCCAGAAAGGGCTTCACCTTTTCCTGCCAAGTCCCAATCTTATTAGTAGTTGACCATTGAATTGATAAGAACTATTAACTACATGAAACATCAAGTGAAGGAGGCAAGAAAGCAAGATTGTTGGGCACCCAGGAGACTGGCTTAGTGTTTTAATTTCTCTGACTGGCAAAAAAGCACTAAAGAGAAAGCCATCTAGAGTACATGACCTTTTAACCCATAGTGACCAGCCCAAACACACTAGAAAACATGGGTCAAGTGATCTAAGCCAATCAAATTACTAGATTTTCCCTGAGGGAGGTAGTGGAGGTGAGGAAGCTGTGATCCTCCTCTTTTTATTCTCACTTTGTGCTTAACTGCCACTCTGAGAGAGGAAACTGTACAATATGTGGATACCCCCATGGGAATCAGATGGCCCTAATTCTTTTAGAGATGGGAAATTTCTCTAAATGGATCTTAAGGACACAGGTTTTGTACTCAGATAGCTGGGATGGACAGGCTCGCATTCTGTCTTCTTGTAGTATTTAGACATTTGTTGTAGTGGTCCCTCCAGTCTCTCCTTAGTTTTTCCTAAGGCCGCCCCCTTTTTCTTCATTATCCATCCTATATATTTAGAATACAGTAGACTTTTGAATAACACAGGTTTGAACTGCTTGGGTCCACTTATATAAGGATTTTTTTTTCAATAATACGTGCTATAGTACTACAATCCGAGGGTGGTTGAATCTGCAGATGCAGAACCATGGATAAGGGCCAGCTGTAACGTTATATGTGTATTTTCGACTGAGGGGAGTGTTGGTACCCTTAAGCCTCGAGTTGTTTTGGGGTGAACTGTATTTCCATTTTCATTTCCCTTTGGCTCCTGTATTCCTAACAATCTAATCTACTTCCTCTTATGAGAAGGTATTCAACATTTATAACAGGTGGCTCTCTGAGTGAAATTCATGGCCTAGCAGTCCTCACAGTCTCAGTCTCCTGCTCATCTATGTATATCCGTGTCCCCAGCAAGATCCCAAGGGTTTTGCTCTATGTCACGGTGACTGCTGTTGTCACTGTCTGCTCCAGGTTCCTTCAGACTACAAAACCTGCCTTTTAGGGAAGGTTCACCCCTTGTTCTCCCAAATGACCCAACAAGGAAAGCACCCTTGCCAAATCCCTAAACCAAAGCTGCTACTGTTGATACTTCCAAAGGCTGTGCCACTCAGTGAGCACCAGTGTATCTGCTGTCATGTTTTCTTTCCTGAAACCTTGCCTTCCCTTGGGTTTTTAATTCTATAGGTCTTGTGTAACCTGTAGTATAATATTCTTTTTTGGCTTCCCCCACACATGCTGCAGCAGTGGCATATGCCTCTAGTTCTATTTCCTTCTGTTTTCCCCTATTTATTTCTTAAGGTCCTGTGTCTCCTCTACTATGTGTAATGCTAACACTATTTGCTGGATCATAGTGTCTTTTGTCTTTCCTTTCTCTTTGTTTTGTGGTCTTGACATTTGTTTTCTTATCATACTCCTTCAGGTTTTGCCTTTTGGGATCCCTCCCATAGGGAGAACTATAAAGAAAAGAAGTTCCAGGTCTACAGGAAGCATTCACTGTTCAAATAAAACTGCCTTACCCGTCTTCACATCCCTGAATAGGAGAATTTCTTCCAGGTGGTATCTTTGCGTCATTCCATTATCTAACCCAGACCAGATCCATACATAATGAAATCCTACTTTAGTGATTTTATCTTTTCTCCTCTTCCCTTAGAGCTCTAACTCCCTAAGTGCCATGGGCATCTTCCCCCGTGCCCCAGGCTATACCTGCTTCCCCAACCATAAGCACTGTGTCTCCTGAAACTCACTAAATGTCTGAAGTATCCTATACTGCTCATCATGGTCTTTCTCTCTCTCTCTTTTTTTTATTGGAGTATAATTGCTTTACAATGGTGTGTTAGTTTCTGCTTTATAACAAAGTGAATGAGTTATGCATATACATATGTTCCCATATCTCTTCCCTCTTGCGTCTCCCTCCCTCCCACCTTCACCATCCCACCCCTCTAGGTGGTCACAAAGCACCGAGCTGATCTCCCTGTGCTATGTGGCTACATCATACAGAGTGAAGTAAGTCAGAAAGAGAAAGACAAATACCATATGCTAACACATATATATGGAATTTAAGAAATAAAAAAAATGTCATGAAGAACCTAGGGGTAAGACAGGAATAAAGACACAGACCTAATAGAGAATGGACTTGAGGATATGGGGAGGGGGAAGGGTAAGCTGTGACAAAGCGTGAAAGTGGCATGGTCTTTCTCTCTTGATGTTTTTCCTGAATATTTTGTAATCTGTCATCAAGAGAAGGATTGTAATCTGCTCTTATTAATGACACTTTGTCTGCAGTATTCAGAGGGCACCTCAATAGTTTTGTGGACCTAGGCTAATTTGTGGGAGAGGGTGGGATAATGGGACCTCTTTGCGGGTACATCCTTCTTTTCCTTTACATGTAAGCCAAATTTTGCCTCTAAGATCTTAAGCCTTCTCAACCTTCATTTCCTGATAATCCTCTGGTTTGCTTTCTGACATTTCTAAAGCTAAAATGGTCTCCTGGGCTGTGGTTCTCTGTTCATATAAAACACACCATTGGGACTTCCCTGGTGGTCCAGTGGTTAAGACTTCGTCTTCCAATGCAGGGGGTGCAGGATCGATCCCTGGTCGGGGAACTAAAATCCCACATGCCTTGCGGCCAAAAACTCAAAACATAAAAACAGAAGCAATATTGTAACAAATTCAATAAAGACTTTTAAAAAATGGTCCACATCAAAAAAAAATCTCTTAAAAAAAAAAAAGCACGCTGTAGTTGCTCTGCCTGCTGCCAAGGTCCTATGCTGTTGCTGTGCCAACCAGATTCTCAAGGCCATGGCATTACTGCCACAGTCTTTTTTTAGTGCATTGGTTTTTTGTTCTGACTTTTTTCTTTGAATTCATGGTAATTTATTTCATTGTTTTTTTTCCCCTGCCACCTCATTCCTAAAAGCAGCCATATTCTTCCATGTATTTAGGGCCCTCACACTTCTTGATCTGGTTTCCAATAAAGTCTACCACCCCTTGGGTTTTTTTTTCATTTTTTTTTTCATTGCAAAGAAGGTCATTTCCAGAACGCTGTACATATTAACTTTTTTTTTATGTTGGGGGTAGGAGTTTATTAATTAATTTATTTTTTTGCTGTGTTGGGTCTTCGTTTCTGTGTAAGGGCTTTCTCTAGTTCTGGCAAGCGGGGGCCACTCTTCATCGCGGTGCACGGGCCTCTCACTATTGCGGCCTTTCTTGTCGAGGAGCACAGGCTCCAGACCCGCAGGCTCAGTAGTTGTGGCTCACGGGCCCAGCTGCTCCGCGGCATGTGGGATCCTCCCAGACCAGGGCCCGAACCCGCATCCCCTGCATCAGCAGGCAGGTTCTCAGCCACTGCGCCACCAGGGAAGCCCCCACCCTTTGGGTTTTTGAAATCAAACATAAGGATCAGGGTCTACCTAAGGGATAATCAGAACCAATTCAAGAACTTATGGTAGGGGAAAGGGGGCCTTAGAAGCATGGCACCCAAGTCACACACATCTCTAGGTGAGTCACACTACATTACCCTCTTATAATGAATGTAACTCAGAATAAGGTAAAGAGCAACATAATATGAGCAGCTGGCACCACCTATTAACAAAATGCCCTAATCTTCACCCACCAAATCTCAGTCTACAGTCATGACAGAGGAACAGAATGAAAAAAGGGGGAAACAAACTATGGTACCCAAAATCATGCCACTGTATTGAAGGGAAAGGCTATGCCCCCCAAAAGACATACAAGCTTTATCCATAATAATCAAACATTAGAAACAATCCAAATGTCCATTAACAGAGGAATGGATAGACAACTTGCAGTATTTTATTACACGGGGTACTATTCAGCAAAAAAAAAAAAAATTAGGTTAAACATTTCTGGCAAGAATGCTTCATAGGTGCTGCTGTGAATCTTATGTTGCATCACATCAGGAGACACATTATAATGTCAGCTTGTCCTAATAACAGTAGTGCGAAGTTTGAACACTTGGTTAAGATGTCTCCACAGACAAAAACTTTCCCCTTTGTAATTAGTAAGTTATCAGTGGGATAATTCTTTCATACTTTATGTATATACTCTTCTCTAACAACTTCCCATCCCATGATTTTAGCATCATTTGATGATACTTACCTAAATCAATTATTACATTGGGGTTACAAAATGATGATTTTCTAATTGTATCATCCTTTTACATTTATTAGCTGCCATTCTTCTATAAGGAAAAATTTTTCCTTAATTTTTTTTTTCCTGCACAGAGTATTTTAACACTATCACTCTTGGGATCTTAGGAATGTATAATGGTAGCACCATACTATTCACACTATTTTAAGCCATTTAAAAATACCTTGTTTTTATGGCGATCTTTCTGTATAAGTGCTGTCAGTAGTAGTCTGTTTATTTTTAATGAATGTATAGTATTCTATAGTATAAGCATACAAAAATTAATTTAACTAGATTATTAGTGAATGAACATTTAGATTGTTTCCAATCTTTTGCCATTGTTAACAATGATACTACAAATATCTTTAAACATATCTTTTGTGAATACATTGGAATTAGTCTTTAGATATTACAAGGTCCCAGGATATGTCATTAAAATTTTTGTTAGATATTACCAAACTGAATACAATAAAGATTATACTCTTGACCGCAATGCACAAGAGTGCCAGTTTCCCTATCCTCTTATAATACAGTGTGTTGTTATTTTAAAAAATCTTTGCAAATCTGAAAGGCCAAAAAAATCTATCTCCTGGCAGTTTTAATAACATTAACTTTATTATGAGATTGTGTACCTTTTCATCTGTATTAAAACCATTTGTATGTTTTACTATGAGAGTTAGCTCATATATTTTGCCCTTTTTTATTGTTGTTGGCTGTGCTACTTGTGGGATCCTAGTTCCCTGACCAGAGATTTAACCCAGGCCCTGGGCAGCGAAAGCACGGTGTCCTCACCACTGGACTGCCAGGGAATTCCCTTGCCCATTTTTCTATTAAGTTATTTTGATCATTTCCCTGACTAACTACATATTAAGGAAATTAGTTCTTTATTATATGTGTTACAAACTGTTCTCCAGTTTCTCATTTGCCTTTTGATTTTGTTTATAGTATTTTTCCCATACAGGGAAAAAAAACCCATGATTTTTATGTAGCCAAATTCATCAATCTTTTTTCTAGTAGCTTCATTATTTGGCTTATTTTAAAAGTTTTTATTAAAATATAATGTACAGAGGGCTTCCCTGGTGGCACAATGGTTAAGAATCTGCCTGCCAATGCAGGGGACACAGGTTCGAGCCCTGGTCTGGGAAGATCCCACATGCCATGGAACAGCTAAGCCTGTACGCCACAACTACTGAGCCTGCACTCTGGAGCCCACGAGCCACAGCTACTGAGCCTGTGCGCCACAATTACTGAAGCCCGCATGCCTAGATCCCGTGCTCCACAAAAGGAGAAGCCACCACAATGAGAAGCTTGTGCACCGCAACGGAGTAGCCCCTGCTCGCCACAACTAGAGAAAGCCCGTGTACAGCAATGAAGACCCACCGCAGCCAAAAATAAATAAATAAATAAAATTGATTTAAAAAGTAAAATAAAATATAATGTACAGAAAAGTGCACATTATCACATATATCATAAATGTAGTTCAATGAATTTTCATAAACTGAATACTTCCATGTAACCAGCATCCAGGTCAATAAATTGAACATGAACAGTATCCTGGTGGCCTGTTTGGTGCTCCCATGCAGTCACTACCTGTTCCTTCCCACACAAAGGAGTAAATTAGTTTTGAAAGTCTTCATTTTTTAATATAACATTTTAAAAAATCCATTTTAGGGTAAAGAGTGAGTCCAGGATCCAATTTTATTTTTTCAAATGACTAGTTAGTTGTCTCAACACCATTTATTAAATAATAAATCTTTTCTCCGATAGGAAATTTTACATTTGTCATATACCAATTTGGTATATGGACCTATTTCTGAACTCTGTTTTTTCCATTGATTTTTTTTTTTTTTTTTTTTTTTTTTTTTGCGGTACGCGGGCCTCTCACTGTTGTGGCCTCTCCCATTGTGGAGCACAGGCTCCAGACGCGCAGGCTCAGCGGCCATGGCTCACGGGCCCAGTCGCTCCGCGGCATGTGGGATCTTCCCAGACCGGGGCACGAACCCGTGTTCCCTGCATCGGCAGGCAGACACTCGACCACTGCGCCACCAGGGAAGCCCTCCATTGATGTGTTTAATTCTTCATGGTTTCCAGCAGGGGAGTGACACAGTCTAAGTTTTTAAAAGATCACTTTGGCTGCTGTGTGGAGAATGGACTGTATGGTGGGGTAGTGTGCAGAGTGCAAGTAGGGAGACCATTTACAAGGATATTTTAGTAATCTAGGTGAGAGACAATAGTGGTTTAGACTAGGAAGGTACAGCAGAATAGAGAAAAGTGGTCAGATATGAGGGAAGGTTTGGGCATTTAATTCATATGCCAGTACCACAAAGCTCTTTTAATTTCTGTATCTTTATAATATACTTTAACGTCTCATAAAATCAATTCCTCCTCATTACTCTTTTTTTTTCTGGGTTTTCTTGACACGAATAATTCTTTTCTTATGAGCTTAAGAATCAGTTTGTTCAGTTTCAAAAAATTCTACTGTTGTCTTTAGCAGATCAAATTAAACTTATAAATTAATACAAACAAGAAAGAACATCTTTATACTATGAGTAGTCCCATCTGGTAACAGAACATTGATGGAAGACTGTGTCCCTCAAAAGTGTATAAAATAATTCTTCATACAGATCTTTTATGTTTCACATTTTTTAGTCCTGAGGTGTTTTTGTAGTTGCTATTTTGAAATTGGACATTCTCTACCATTATATTTTTTATTGCCAATTATTAAGTATCTCAAATATACAAAAGTACAAAAAATCAGACACCTATGTTACTACCACCTAGACTTAATGAATGTTAAAAATGTTCATATTTACTTCAGATCATTTTTACACCTTTTTTTTTTTTTTTTTTTTTTTTTTTTTTGCGGTACGCGGGCCTCTCACTGTTGTGGCCTCTCCCGTTGCGGAGCACAGGCTCCGGACGCACAGGCTCAGCAGCCATGGCTCACGGGCCTAGCCACTCCATGGCATGTGGGATCTTCCCGGACCTGGGCACGAACCCGTGTCCCCTGCATCAGCAGGCGGACTCTCAACCACTGCGCCACCAGGGAAGCCCACCCCTATTTTTAATTGAAGTATAATTGATTACAATATTGTATGTTACAGGTGTACAATATAGTGATTCACAATTTTTAAAGGTTATATTCCATTTATAGTTTTTATAAAATATTGGCTATATTCCCTGTGTTGTAAAATATATCCTTGTAGCTTATGTTATACCTAATAGTTTGTCCCTCTTAATCCCCTACCCTTAACATGCCCCTTCCCTCTCCCTCCCCTCACTGGTAACCACTAGTTTGTTCTCTATATCTTTGAGTTCACTTTCTTTGTTATATTCACTAGTTTTATTTGTTTAGATTCCACATATAAGTGATATCATAAAGTATTTGTCTTTCTCTGTGTGACTTATTTCACTTACCATAATATCCTCCAAGTCCATCTATGTTGTTGCAAATGGCAAAATTTCGTTCTTTTATATGGCTGAGCAGTATTCCATAGTATATATACCACTTCTTCTTTATCCATTCATCTGTTGATGGACATTGAGGTTGCTTCCATATCTTGGCAATTGCAAATAATGCTGATATGAACATGGGGGTGCATGTACCTTTTCAAACTAGTGCTTTTGTTTTTTCAGATATATACCCAGGAGTGGAATTGAGGGTCATATGGTAGTTCTATTTTTAGTTTTTATGAGAAATCTCCATACTGTTTTTCACAATGGCTGTACCAATTTACATTTCCACCAACAGTTTACAAAGGTTCCTTTTTCTCCACATTTTTGTTCTTTTTGATGATAGCCATTCTGACAGGTGTGAGGTGATAGCTCATTGTGGGTTTGATTTGCATTTCCCTGACAATTAGCAATGGTGAGCTGTGCTTGTTGGCCATCTTCATTTCCTCTTTGGAAAAATGTCTATTCAGGTCTTCTGCCCATTTTTAAATCAGGGTTTTTTTTTTAACGTTTTTATTGGAGTATAATTGCTTTACAATGGTGTGTTAGTTTCTGCTTTATGACGAAGTGAATCAGTTATATATATACATATATCCCCATATCTCTTCTCTCTTGTGTCTCCCTCCCTCCCACCCTCCCTATCCCACCCTTCTAGCTGGTCACAAAGCACCAAGCTGATCTCCCTGTGCTATGCGACTGCTTCCCACTAGCTATCTATTTTACATTTGGTAGTGTATATATGTCCATATATACACTACCACTGTCTTTGTCCCAGCTTACCCTTCCCCCTCCCCGTGTCCTCAAGTCCATTATCTAGTAGGTCTGCATCTTTATTCCCATCTTGTCCCTAGGTTCTTCATGACCATATTTTTTTAAGATTCCATATATATGTGTTAGCATATGGTATTTGTTTTTCTCTTTCTGACTTACTTCACTCTGTATGACAGACTCTAGGCCCATCCACCTCACTAAAAACAACTCAATTTCATTTCTTTTTATGGCTGAGTAATATTCCATTGTATATATGTGCCACATCTTTATCCATTCATCTGTCGATGGACACTTAGGTTGCTTCCATGTCCTGGCTATTGTAAATAGAGCTGCAATGAACATTGTGGTACATTACACTTTTTGAATTATGGTTTTCTCAGGTTGTTTGTTTTTTGATGTTGAATTGTATGAGCTATTTATATACGTTGGATATTAACCCCTTATTGGTCATATCATTTGCAAATATTTTCCCCCATTCAATAGATTGTCTTTTTGTTTTTTCAATAGTTTGCTGTGCAAAAGCTTTTAAGTTTAATTAGGTCCCATTTGTTTATTTTTGCTTTTGTTTCTTTTGCCTTTGGAGAGAGATCCAAAAAATATTGCTATGATTTATGTCAAAGAGTGTACACCTTTGCTTTCCTCTAGGAGTTTTATGGTTTCTAGAGATCATTGCTTTTTAAAGAATAAAAAGATATGGATAAAATTAAAGTTCCCCATCCATCTCATTAATCTCATTTCCTCCTTACAGGTAACCTGATATTGGTGAGTATCCCTCTCTACATTCATATGCATCCATAAACATTATATAGTATTGTTTTTTGCATTGTTAAATTACAGTATCATAGTGTGCATGTCATTTTGTAACTTGTTTTTTTAGTTGAATATTTTCTTTTTGAAATTTATCTGTTTCTATGTGTAGTTTTATTTATTTTGTTTTAACTGAATAAGAGAATTCCATTGTATGAATATAATACAATTTAAAAAATCCATCCACTATTAATGGAAATTTGGCAAGTTTCTAACTTTTTGGTATTCTAAAGTATGTTGCAATAATCATGTCTGTACTGATCTTCAGTTTTATTGAATATTGAATTAGTTTCTGAATAGCAGTTAATTCAGTGAACAAATATTATTTTACTTCACAATATGTGCCAGACACTATTCTAGGAGCTGTGTATAACAACAGTGAACAAAGCAGACACAATTTCCTGCCTTCTGAAGATTACATTGAAGTTGGGGGAGATAGACAAAACCCAAAATGTCTAAAGAAAATATAGAGTATGTTATATGCAGATAAGTTAGAGAAAAATAAGACAGGGAAAGCGAATATAGAGTATAGTGATCGTTAATCTTAACTGTCAACTTGGCTAGGCTATACTACCCAGTTATTTAATCAAACACTAATCTAGATGTTGCTGTGAAGGTATTTTATAGATGTGGTTAACATCTACAACTAGTTGGCTTGAAGTAAAGGAGATTACCCTCAATAATGTGGGTGGACTTCACCAGTCAGTTGAAAGTCTTAAGAGCAAACCTGTAGTTTCCTGGAGGAGAAAGAATTCTGCCTCAAGATTGCAGCATCACCTCTTGCAGTTTCCTGCCTGATGGCCTGCCCTATGGATATATGACTTGACAGTCTCTGCAACTGTGTGAGCCAATTCCTTAAGATAAATCTATTATAAATATACATGGGAGATATATATATATATATATATATATATATATATATATATATATATATATATATATATATATATATATAAAATTATGTCCTATTGGTCCTGTGTCTCTGGAGAGCCTCAACTAGTGTAGATTTTGGTTCAGAATCTTAAGAATATGTTGTCTCAATTGGTTCTGGAATTGCTTCTCTAATCTGATTAGTTTAAATACACAAATGACTCTATTTCCAGTGGAAAAGAGGGCACTGGGGAAAAATCAGAATTTCAGGAATTATTGAACATGAGCTCTGAAATGGCATTAATTCTAGGAAACCCAAAACGTCACTGTGCTCCACTAGTCAGAGTAGGGGCTCATGCATGTCAAGTGATCAATGGAGTTTTAGCTAATGTCCATCTCACAGTAGTGGATCCAGTGGGTCCTCAAATATATCTGTGGTTATTTCTCCAGTCTGGAGTGCATAGTTGGAATAGTTGGAATAGATATAGTCAGCAACTGGCAGAATCCCTACATTGGTTCCCTAACCTGTGGAGTGAGGGCTGTTATGGTAGGAAAGGCTAAGTGGAAGCCACTAGAACTGACTCTACCCAGGACAATAGGAAACCAAAAGCAACACCACATTCATAGAGGAGCTGCATAAATCAGTGCCACCATTAATGACTTGAAGGATGCAGGGGTGTTGACTCCCACCACATCCCCAATTCAATTCACCTATTTGGCTTATGTAGCAGATAGGTGGACCTTAGAGAATAACAATGGATTATCATAAACTTAACCAGTTGGTGAGTCCAATTGCAGTTGCTCTTCCAGATATGGTTTCTTTGCTTGAGCAAATTAATATATCCCCTGGTATCTGGGGATATTGCAGCTATTGATCTGGCAAATACTTTTTTTTCTCAATACCTGTTAGTAAACACCACCAGAAGCAGTTTGCTTTCAGCTTGCAAAGCCAGCAATACTGTCCTGCTGCAGGGGTATATCAATTTTCCAGTCCTATTGTCATATTTTAGATTATAAAGATCTTGATTGCCTTTCTCTTCTGTAAGACACCACACTAGTTCATTACATTGATGACATTGTGCTGATTGGAAGTAGTGAACCAGAAGTGGAAACTACTCTAAACTTATTGGAAAGACATTTTCATGTCAGAGGGTGGGAAATAAATCCTACAAAATTCAGGAGGCTTCTATCTCAGTGAAATTTCTAGGGGTCCAGTGGTGTGATATGAAGATATCCCTATGAAGGTTAAATTGCTTCATCTGACCCCTCTACAACCAAAAATGAGGCACAGTGCCTAGTGGGCTTCTTTGGATTTTGGAGTTAACATGTTTCTCATTCAGATGTGCTACCCTGACCTATTTACCAAGTGACCTAAAAAACCGTGCATGGAGCCCAAAACAAGGGAAAACTTTGCAACATGTTCAGGCTGCTGTACAAGCTGCTCTGCTATTGGGCCACATGTTCCAGCAGATCCAATGGCACTTGAAGTGATATTTGTCAGTGGCAGATAGGGATTCCACTTGGGGACTTTTTGGTTGGCCCTTATAGTCAATCATAGTGCATACCCTTATGATTTTGAAGCAAAACCCCGAGAGCCTCTGCAGATAACTACTCCACTTTGGAGAAATAGTTTTTAGCTGCTTGCTGTTGGGCTTTAGTAAAGACTGTACACCTAACCATGGGCCACAAAGTTACTATGAGACCTGAGATGCTCATGATGAAGTGGATATTGCCTCCCCACCCATAATTTTGTCCATGCACAGCAGCACTCCACTAGCAAACGGAAGTGGTATATAAAATTACTCTTTAGCAGACCCTGAGGGCAAAGGTAAATTACATAAAGAAGTGGCTCAAATGTTTATGGTCCCCACTACTTCTATATTACTTCCTTTCTCCCAGCTTCTATCTACTGCCTCATGGAGAGTTCTCTACAGTCAGTTGAGTGAAGAAGAGAAAACTTGGGCCTGGTTTACAGATGGTTCTGCTTGATATGCAGGCACCACTTAAAAGTGGACAGTTTTACTGCAACCTCTTTGTGGGGCATCTCTGAAGGACAGTGATGAAGGGGAATCTTTCCACTGGACAGAACTTTGAGCAGTGAACATGTTTGTTATTTTTACTTTGAAAGAGAAATGGCTAGAGGTGTGAGTGTGCCTATACCAATTCATAGACTGTAGCCAATGGTTTAGATGGGTGAGCAGAGACTTGGAAGGCACATGATTGGAAAATTCGTGAAAAAGAGGTCCGGGGAAGACATATGTGGGCAGGCCTCTTTGAATGGGCAAAACCTCCCACAAAAAACGGAAGATATTTGTGTCCCATGTGAATGCTCACCAAAGAGTGACCTCGGCAGAGGAGGATTTTTATAATCTAGTGGATAAGATGACCTGTTCTGTGGATAGCAGTCAGCCACTTTCCTCAGCCACTCCTGTCATTGCTCAAGGGGCTCATGAACAAAGTGGCCATGCTGATAGGGATGGAATTTATGCATGGGCTCAGAAACATCGACTTCCACTCACCAAGGAGGACCCACTGCTACACCCACTGCTGAGTGTTCAATCTGTCAGCAGCAGAAACCATCACTGAGTCTCTGATATGACACCATTTCCAGAGGTGATCAAGCCAGTTATTTGGTGGCAGCTTGATTAAATTCGACCACCTCCATCATAGAGGGGACAGCCCTTTATTCTTACTGGAACAAACACATTGGATATGGATTTGTCTTCCCACCACACAGTGTTTCTAACAAAACTACCATCTGTTGACTTACAGAATGCCTTATTCACTACAATGTGTTCCAAAGAGCATAGCTTCTGATCATGGAACTCATTTCATAGTACTTGAAATGTGGCAGTGGGGCCATACTCATGGAATTAACTAGTCTTACCATGTTCCTCATCATCCTGAAGCAGCTGAATTGATAGAACCATGGAATGGCCTTATGAAGACTCAATTACAGCACCATCTGGGAGGCAATACTTTGCAAGGCTGGGGCATGTTCTCCAGGAATTTGTATATACCCTAAATCAGCATCCAATACATGGTACTATTCCTCCCATAGCCAAAATTCATGGGTCCAGGAATCAAGGGGTGGAAACGGGAGTGGCACCACTACTATTACAGTAGTTATCCACTAGCAAAATTTTTGCTTTCTGTCTCTGCAACCTTATGTTCTGCTGATCTCCAGGTCTTAGTTCCAAATGCTTCCACCAGGAGATACAACAATGACTCCACAGAACTTGTAGTTAAGACTGTCACCTTGCCACTTTGGGCTCCTCATGCCTCTGAATCACTAGGCAATGAAGGGAGATACTTTACTGGCTGAAGTGATTGATCCTGATTACTAAGGAGAAATTGGGCTCTACTACAAAATGGAGATAAGGAAGAGCATGTATGGAATACAGTAGATCCCTTAGGGCATCTCTTAATACTACCATCCTTGTGATTAAAAATCAATGTAAAACTATAATAACTCAATTCGGTGGGACTACTAATGTCTCAGACCTTTCAGGACTGAAGGTTTGAGTCATTCTATCAGGCAAAGAACCACAACCAGCTGAGGTGCTTGCTAAGGACAAAGGGAATATGGAATAGACAGCGGAATGAGGTAGTTATGGATACCAGTTATGACCATGTGAACAGTTGCAGAAATGAGGGCTATAAGTGTTATAAGTATATACTCCTTATTTTGTTATGAATATGTTTGTGTGTATATTTATGCCAAATACCCTTTCCCCCCTCTGTTATCCCCTCATAGAACATAAGATGCATTAATAACAATTAACTTTAAATGGTAGCATTCATGTTACAGGATATCAAGAAGAGTGACTCAAAGACTTTGCATTCTCTTATGGTGAAAAAGCACATTTTTCAGTTGTACAATGACTTTGTTATTGTCTTTATTTGGAGATATGTGTATGGATACCAATTGGACAAGAGGGGGACAGTGATGGTTCATTTTATGTATCATCTTGGCTAGTTTATTGTATCCAGCTATTTAATCAAACACTTATCGAGGTGTTGCTGTGATGATGTATTGTAGAGGTAGTTAAAATATGCAATCAGTTGACTTGAAGTAAAGAGTACCTTTGATAACGTGGGTGAGCTTCATCAATTAGTTGCAGGATGTAAGAGTGAAAACTGAGATTTCCTGGAGGAGGAAATTCTGCCTCAAGGCTGAGGTGTCACATTCTGACAAATTTCCACCCTGCTGGTTTGCCCTAGATTTCCAACTCAAGACTTCAACATCAACTCTTCTTGAGTTTACAGCCTACTGGCCTGCTACAGATTTCAGACATGCCAGACCCCACAATCACATGTGCCAGTTCCTTAAAATAAATCATATATATATATATATGTATGTATATATGTATATATATGTATATGTATGTATGTATGTGTATATGTGTGTGCTCTCTGTGTGTGTGTATATATATATATATATATATATATATATATATATATATATATATATATATTCTGTTTCTCTGGAGAACCCTGATGGATGTAATTGTGGAAGGGTAATTTTAAATAAGATGATTAGGAAAGATGACATTTGAGTATCATTTATGTTTCCAATAATAGTTCATGCTTTTTTTTTACCGTTTAAAAATAATTTCTTTATTATTTTTATTTATTTGTTAAACTTTCATTTTTTGATAGTGTAGATTCACAGTTTTGTTGATCTTTTCAAAGACCTAGATTTTGCTCTTTTTTTCAAAATTTTCAATTTTGTTGATTTCTGCTCTTATCTTTTTTTTTTTTTTTTTTTTTTTTGTGGTACGTGGGCCTCTCACTGTTGTGGCCTCTCCCGTTGCGGAGCACATGCTCCGGACGCGCAGGCTCAGCAGCCATGGCTCACGGGCCCAGCCACTCCGCGGCATGTGGGATCTTCCCAGACTGGGGCACAAACCCATGTCCCCTGCATCGGCAGGCGGACCCTCAAACACTGCGTCATCAGGGAAGCCCTCTGCTCTTATCTTTATTATTTCCTTCCTTCTTACTTTGTTTGGGTTTGTTTTGTTCTTCTTTTTCTAGTTTCTTGAGTTAGAAATTAGATTATTGTTCTAAAACCTTTCCTGTTTTCTAACTTAAGCATTTAGTGCTATAAATTTCCCTCTTAGCACTTTAACTGCCATCCCAGATATTTTGGTATTTTGTATTTTCACTTGCATTTAGCTCTTTTTTTTCCTTTCAAGACTTCCTTTTTGACCCATGAATTATTTAGAAGTGTCTTTAATTTCCACATTTCATGATTTTCCTCTTGTCTTTCTGTTACTGACTCCTAGTTTGATCCATTGTGGTCAGAGAACACACTGTAGAATTTCAATTCTTTTATTTTATAAAATATTTATTTATTTATTTGGCTGCATTGGGTCTTAGTTGCATCACATGGGATCTTCGTTGTGGCATGCGGGACTTTTCGTTGTGGCACACAGGCTCTTCATTGCAGTACGTGGGCTTCTCTCTAGTTGTGCTGCATCAGCTAGAGCTCACAGGCTCAGTAGTTGCAGCATGCGGGCTCTCTAGTTATAGTGCGTAGGCTCTGGAGTGCATGGGCTCAGTAGTTGCGGTGTGGGGGTTCTCTAGTTGTAGCGCGCAGGCTCCAGAGTACATGGGCTCAGTAGGTAGGCGGGCTCCCTTGTTGTGGCACATGGGCTCTAGAGCGTGCAGGCTCAGTAGTTGTGGCACACAGGCTTAGTTGCCCTGCGGCATGTGGGATCTTAGTTCCTCGACCAGGGGTTGAACCCATGTCCCTTGCATTGGAAGGCAGATTCTTAACCACTGGACCACCAGGGAAGTCCTCAATTCTTTTAAATTTGTTGTTTATTTTGTGGTATGGTCTATCGTGATGAACGTTCCATAAGCACTTAAAAAATGTGTATTCTGCTGTTTTGGGGTAGAGTATCTTATATATGCTAATTAAGTTGGTTGATAGTGTTGATTGGTACTTCTATATCCCTACTGATTTTCAGTGTAGTAAATAGTTCTATCAATTGCTGAGAGTGAGATATGGAAGTTCCTAACTACAATTGTAGATTTGTCTATTTCCCATTTTACCTCTATAAATTTTTGCTTTGTGAATTCTGGGGCTTAGTTTTTTTGATGTGTACACGTTTAGGATTATTAAATCTTCTTGGTGGATTGATCTTTTTATTATATGTAAAGGTTTTATTTGTATCTAGTAATAGACTTTTCTCTGAAGTTTACTTTATCTGACATTATGTAGGCACTTCTGCTCTTTTTAAAAATTAATGTTTACATGGTATATCTCTCTCCATCTTTTTTTTTCCAACTTAATCCATATCATTAAATTTGAAGTGAGTTTCTTGTAGCCAGTACATAGTTGGGTTGTGTTTTTGATTTTTAAAAAAATTTACTTGTCCAATCTTTGCCTTTTGAGTAGTGTGTTTAGAACATTTAAATTTAAGATGATTATTGATTTGTTAATGCTTAAGTCTATCATTTTATTGTTTATTTTCTGTTCATTTCCACTGTTTCTTGTTCTTCTGTATCTCTCTTATTGTCTTCCTGTGAGTTACTTGACCAATTTTTACAATTCTATCTTTATTTATAGTTCCTTGGGGTGTATTACTTTCTATAGCCTTCTTAGTGATTGCTCTGGGTATTACAATATACATTTATGACTTATTACAATTTGCTGATATCAGGGTTTTACCACCTCATTTGTGGTGTGGAAATCCTACTTCCATTTAGGTCCTTGTACCCTCCTCACTTTAAAATATTATTGAGTGTCAGATGGATTTGTAATTTTTTGTTTCATTCATCATGTATGGTATGGGCTGAATTGTGTTTCTTCAAAAGATATGTTAAAATACTAACCCCTAGCTCCTCAGTATGTGACACTATTCAGAAGTAGGGTAATTGAGATGGGGTCAAACCAGAGGCTGGACACTTATTCCAATCTGACTGGTGTCCTTATAAGAAGAGAAGAGACACAGAGACAGAGACACACACAGGGAGAACTCCACATGATGATGGCAGCAGGAATTGAAGCACCACGGCTACAAGCCAAATACTGCCAAAGATTGTCAGCCATCAATATCTAGGTAGGGGAAAGGAAGGATTCTCCCCTATGGGTTTCAGAAGGAGCAAGTCCCTGCCAACACCTTGATTTTGGACTTCTAGCCTCCAGAACTGTGAGATAATAATTTCTGTTTTTTTCCAAGCCACACAGTTTGTAGTACTTTGTTATAATAGCCTTAGGAAATTGATACTGATTTTGGTAATGGGAAGTGAGGTGCTGCTATTTAAAAAATACCTAAATATGTAGAAATGGCTTTGAAATTGGGTAATAGAGGCTGGAAGAATTTTGAGGTGCTTGGTTTTAAAAAACAACCTAGATTGCATCGAAGAGATAATTGGTAGAAATATGAACATTAAAGGTGCTTCTGGTGAGGACTTAGAAGGAAATAATGAACAAGTTATTGGACACTGAAGGAAAGGTGATCGTTGTTATAAAGTGGCAGAAAACTTGTCTGAATCATATTCTGACATTGAATGGAAAGTAAACTTGTAAGTAGTGAACTTGGATATTTAGCTGAGGAGATTTCCAAGCAAAATGTGGAAGGTGAGGCCTGGTTTCTCCTTTCTGTTTATTGTTAAATGCATGCAGAAAGAGATAAATTGTGGAATGAGCTCTTAAGCAGAAAGAAACCAGACAAATAACAGAAATAAAAGGTATCCAAATTGGAAAAGAAGAAAAACGGTCACCATTTGCAGATGACACAATTAATATATATAGAAAACCCCAAAGACTCCAACAAAAAACTATTAGAACTAATAAATGAATTCAGTAAAGTTGCAGAATACAACTAATATACAGAAATCTGTTGCTTTTCTATACACTAATAATGAACTATCAGAAGGAGAAAGGAAGAAAACAATCCCATTTATAATCACATCAGAAAGAGTAAAATAACTAGAATAAACTTAACCAAGGAAGTGAAAGACTTATACTCTCAAAACTATAAAATATTGATGAAGGAAATTAAAGCTGATACAAGGGAATGGAAAGATATCCCTTGCTCTTGGATCAGAAGAATTAATATTGTTAAAATGTCCATACTACCCAAGATAATCTACAGATTTAATGCAATCCCTATCAAAATACCCATGACACTTTTCACAGAACTAGAACAAATAATCATAAACTTCATATGGAACCACAAAAAATCCCAAATTGCCAAAGCAATCTTGAGGAAAAAAAATAACTAAGCTGGAACTATTATGCTCCCAGATTTCAGATTATACTACAAAGCTACAATAATCAAAACAACATGGTACTGGCACAAAAACAGACACATAGATCAATGGAACAGATTTGAGAGCCCAGAAATAAATCCACGTGCTTATGGTCAATTAATCTATGACAAAGGATGCAAGAATATACAATGGAGAAAAGACAGTCTCTTCAGTACATGGTAGTGGGAAAACTGGATAGCTACATGTGAAAGAATGAAATTAGAACATTTTCTCACACCATATACAAAAATAAACTAAAAACGGATTAAAGACCTAAATGTAAGTCCTGAAACCATAAAAATCCTAGAAGAAAACAGGTGGAACACTCTCTGACATAAATCATAGCAATATTTTTTTGATCTGTCTCCTAAAGAAAAAGAAATGGAAGCAAAAATAAACAGATGGGACCTAATTAAACTTGAAAAGCTTTTCCACAACAAAGGAAACTATTGACAAAACAAAAAGACAATCTATTGAATGGGAGAAAATATTTGCAAATTATATGACCTAAAAGGGGTTTATATCCAACATATATAAACAGCTCATACAACTCAATATCAAAAAAAAAACAAACAACCCATTTAAAAAATGGGCAGAAGACCTGAACAGACATTTTTCCAAAGAAGATATACAGATGGCCAACAGCCATATGAAAAGATGCTCAACATCTCTAATCATCAGAGAAATGCAAATCCAAACCACAATGAGCTATAGTGGTAATTTTATTACCACTATTATCAATATAAAACCACCTGCTATATCCCAATATCAAACACCATTATTTGTATGATCAGTATTAATCACAGCAGTATTACTTCTGTTATCATTACCTGTGCTAGCAGCCGGAATCACTATACTACTAACTGACCAAAACCTAAACACAACCTGTCAGAATGGCTATCACCAAAAAGTCCACAAATAACAAATGTGGTTCCTCAAAATCTAAAAATAGAATGACCATTTGATTTCCCAATTCCACTTCTTCGTATATATTCAAAGAAAACGAAAATGCTAATTTGAAAATACATGTGCACCCCAATGTTCATAGCAGTGTTATTTACAATAGCCAGGATATGGAAGCAACCGAAGCGTTCATCAACAGATGAATGGATAAAGATTATATATATATAATATATATTATATATATATATTATATATATATATCACAATGGAATATTTCTCAGCCATAAAGAAGAATGAAAATCTGCCATTTACAACAATGTAGGTGGACCTAGAGGGTATTATGCTAAGTGAAATAAGTCAGACAGAGAAAGACAAATATTCTGTGTTATCACATATGTGGAACTAAAAAAAAAAAAAACACCAAAGACAAAGTGAGGTCTGTCTGCATTTTATGTGTGTGTGTTCATGAAAGGCTTTTTTTTTTTTTTGCCATACGCGGGCCTCTCACTGTTGTGGCCTCTCCTGTTGCGGAGCATAGGCTCCGGACATGCAGGCTCAGTGGCCATGGCTCACGGGCCCAGCCGCTCCACGGCATGTGGGATCTTCCCGGACCGGGGCACGAACCCGTGTCCCCTGCATTGGCAGGCAGACTCTCAACCACTGTGCCACCAGGGAAGCCCCATGAAAGGCTTGTTGATTCAAAGTTGGTATAATTCTGACAAAAGATGGAAAGTATTTTTATTTAATGGCTAAAATAATATCAAAATGTGGCAGTAGCATAACAGATTATCTCACATACCTGCCATTTTGAAACTAATTATGGTCTTTCTGATGATTTTTAAATTTGAAATATTTCAAAAATTGTACAGTCCAACTCTCAATATTTTGTATTGTACTCTCAAATTTGTATAATTAAAATTCCTAGAAAATGTGACCAAATTAGAACACATGAAGCATTGCTCTCTGACCTCAACTCTACTCCTTTCCAACCACACTGGCCATCTTCTAGTTCCTTAAGTACTGCAGGCTTCTCTCTGCCAAAGGTCCTTTGTATGTGGTGTTTCTGGGAAATCCCCCACTCTCATCTCCATATTCCTCTTCACCTAGGTCAATCCTACTCATTCTTAGGGTGCAAGTCTCAGTATCAGGTCAGGTTTCTTTGTCAGTGTTTCTCATGAAACTATGTTACTTTCCTTCAGAGCTCTTATCAGTTTTAAATCATATGTTCATAATCAAAGCGATTTTTATACTAATGTAAGTTTTATGAGGAGAAAGTCAAAGTCCCATTTTGCTCACCATTGGCATCCTCAGTACCTAGCATAGTTCCTGGCACACAGTAGGTGCTCAGAAATAATTTGTTAAATTAATTAATTGATTAATGAACAAGTGTCCATAGTTGCTTCAGTAATTTCTAATTTTGCCACAGCAGCCCAGATAATGGGTTTTAAATTAAAAGGAAGGGCCCTGCAGTATCATAATAGCTAATATTTATTGAGTATCTTATATATGTACCAGCCACTATTTTAAATGCTTTATATGCATTATCTCATTTAATTATTCCCCAAATCCTGTGAGATAGGCACCATAATTATTCCCATTTTACTGATGGAGAAATTGAGGTAAGTCTTATTGTTAACAAGATGAGACGATTGAATTCAATCCCAGGCAGTCTACTTCACATTCCATGCTCTTAAATGCTAAGCCATCTAGCCCAACCTCTTCATTTTCCAGATGGGGAAACTGAGGCCCAGAAGAGAAGTGACTTGTTTTTCTTACAACCAATTTAGTGGCAAAACCAGGAATATAACCCAAGTATCTTGATTAATAATTTATAACTTTTAACTACTTCATTCTGCTATTGATAATAAATTAACTCTAATAGAACTATTACACACATGCAATTATAAAACATGTTATTATGTTTAATATAATGACTCTTTTAATTTCATTTTGAAAAATGGCATCTTTCTCCAAAAAAGATCAAAGCCTTTTTGAGACAGGAGTTTACTAATTTTCTTAGTTTTTAGCCTAATAAAAAAAATACTTGGGGGTAAAATGCTGGAGTGATTTCTAAGGAATCAAAATTAAGAACCTTTAAGAAAATACCTGTACACATCTGTTAAAAAATAGCAGATGTTAAGTATTACCTGACTGCCCGCTTGGTCCCAAGATTTCACAAGTGTGATCTTTAATCCATGATAAGTCTATGGGAGTGATAGTCTTTTTTAAAATAATTAATTAATTAATTTTTGGCTACGTTGGGTCTTCATTGCTGCATGTCGGCTTTCTCTAGTTGCGGCAAGCGGGGGCTACTCTTCGTTGCGGTGCTCAGGCTTCTCATTGCAGTGGCTTCTCTTGTTGCGGAGCACGAGCTCTAGGTGCGCGGGCTTCAGTAGTTGTGGCTCACGGGCCCTAGAGTGCAGGATCAGTAGTTGTGGCACACAGGCTTAGTTGCTCCGCGGCATGTGGGATCTTCCTGGACCAGGGCTCGAACCCATGTGCCCTGCATTGGCAAGTGGATCCTTAACCACTGCGCCACCAGGGAAGTCCCAGTGATAGTCTTGTTATACTAGTTTTTTTCTTTTTTCTTTTGGCAGAGACTCTGGGATACAGAGATATCAAAATAATTTGTCACGAATTTAGCAGCTAGTAAGTGGTGGATCTCGGCTCATTCTCAACTCCAATTCCAAAATAGGGGGTAGGGTGGAAGGTGAGATATTGATTACTAGGAGTGGCATTTTGTGACATTAGTCCCTCCATAACAATGCATGGAAGTTTTTTTTCTTCTCGGGTCCTTAAGGACAGCAAATCATTATAGGCATACCTCGTTTTATTGAGCTTCGCTTTTCGCACTTTGAAGTTACTGCATTTTTTACAAATTGAATGTTTGTGGCAACCCTGCGTTGAGCAAGTCTATGGACACCATTTTTCCAACAGCATTTGTTCACTTTGTGCCTCTGTGTCACAATTTGGTAATTCTTGCAATATTTCAAACTTTTTCATTATCATATTTGTTATGGTGATCTGTGATCACTGATTAATGATGTTACTCTTATGATGGTTAGCATTTTTAAATTAAGGTATGTACATTGTTTTTTGGTAAACATAATGCTATTGCACACTTAATAGATGGCAGTATAGTTAAACATAGCTTTTATATGCACTGGGAAGGCAAAAAATTCTTGTGACTTGTTTTAGTGTGATATTTACTTTATTGCAGTGATCTGGAACTGAGTCTGCAATATCTCTGAGGTATACCTGTAGTTACTTTATGTGTGATTATTAAACTTAAACTGACCAGTGGGTGTTTTTCTTTTTAAATTATTAAATTGTACCTTTCTGCTTCATCTGTGAGCCCCTAGAAGACAAGGTATGTTCTTTATACAGTTGACACAGGGATTGAGGCACCGACCCGCTTCCCAGTTGAAACTCCATATGTAACTTTACAGTGGGCCCTCTGTATCCGCAGTTCTGCATCTGCGGACTCAACCAACCTCCGATCCTATAGTACTGTAGTATCTCCTACTGAAAAAAAATCCACATATAAATGGACCTACACAGTTCAAACCCATGTTGTTCAAGAGTCAACTGTATTTAATTTTTTTGTTTTCTTATCATCTAGTACAATATCTGACACAGAGTCAAATATTTATTGAATAATTGTTAATGTCAGTATTAATATTTATATCATATTTTTGAAGTGGTATAGGCAATATAGTTTATGCTGGAAATAAGTGTCTTGAGTTAGAGACATGGGCTTGGATGGGACAAGCACAGAGGGCTTTGTCAGCTCTGGTGAAAAGTCTTTGAAGGCTATTCATTGTGTGATCTTGAGGAAGTTTACTTCACCTCTCTGGGTCCCAAGTTTCTTAAATGTAAAATAGAGAAAATGCCTCTCTTGCAGAATTGTTGTGAGAAATGATAATTCATGTAAAGTGCATTGCACATAATAGACAATAAATAAATGATAGTTATTTTCTTGGGTCAGTGGAGAGGAGGAGATAGACTAAAACTCCATTATGATGCGAGGAAGATGTTTTGGAGAATTCACGTCCCTAATACAGAAGTTCCTAACCTGTGAATCTTCTGAAATTATATGAAAACTTTTGAGTATGCTCATTTTCAGGGGGCAAAGACCCATTGATTTCATTAGATTCTTAAAGTGGTATGTGGCCTGAAAAATTTAATAACTACAACTCCAATTATTTTAAATAGAATACTGTATTAAAGCAGTGTGATAATCACTTCTCTCCCAAATTAAGTCCATTTAAAGCCCAACTCCAAGGCAGATCAAATGTCTTTAGACAAAGGACTTGCCATCTTCCCCTTAAGCTCTGGTACTATCTCAACTTTGGCCAAGAGGGAAAAGAAGGAATGTGAAACTACTGGGAAAAGAATGGAGCCACTTATCCGCTCCAACCATGCCATTAATTTAGTTCAAGAGGAATTTTTCTCTAGGGCCACGTTCTCTAGGATACACCTCTGAATCCTGAACAGAGTGAAGAATATACACTTGTGATATCCATCACACAGGGAACTCAGAAGTTGGGAAAAACAAAACCTCATAACATTAGAGGGGTCCAATTCTGGGGGCTTTAACTGCTCTGCCCCTCATTCTCTATCATCCCCCACTTCTTTAATCCAGCAACTCCAAATCTCTTTTTACTCTTTAAAGTAATAGCTTCAGAGGTTGTTTTCAGTCTTTCATAGTCCCTGGTGAAGAGAAAAAGACAATATAGTGCATTTTAAATAAAGGATTGTCTGATTGTCTTTTGGTGTTAAAATGATCTTCTGTGAATTGATAATGAAAAGTTTTATTTTTTAAAATGTCTTTACTTAGCAAAATAAAAAGTTGGTGACTATAGAGACTCCCTTCTCCTTTTCTTTTTCCATATTTAAAAATTTCCCAGGTGTGAAATCTAAGTCTGGAAATCACTGAATTAGGACAATGTTGCAATAGTTCAGGTGAAATACCATGAAAACTTGAATTAAGGCAGTGTCAATGGGAGGGGGTGCATAGAAAGGCAGGAGAATTGAGAGTGGCCAATTGGATGTGAGGATAGAAGAGAAAGGAATTGCTGGTGAACCTTGCTCTCTGGCTTGGGTCACTAATTGGATGAATGGCAGCACCATTAACTGAGCTAGAACACACTCAGAGGATAAAGGGACTTTGAAATGATCTTGAATAGATAGGTCTGAAGAACTTGCAGAATGTCCAAGTGGAGATAACCAGCCTATAACTGAAATATAGCACAGGAACTCAGGAGAGGTTTGTGGAAATCTAGGTGGTAGTTGAAGTGGTGGAAGTGAATGAGATCATCCAGTGAGAATAGAGGGCCACTTTCTCATACACATTTTTCAATTTCTTTTTTAAAAATATATATATTTATTTATTTTTGGTTGTGTTGGGTCTGTTGCTGCACAAGGGCTTTCTCTAGTTGTGGCGACCGGGGGCTACTCTTTGTTGCAGTGTGCAGGCTTCTCATTGCAGTGGCTTCTCTTGCTGCGGAGCAGGGGCTCTAAGCACGCGAGCTTCAGTAGTTGCATCATGCGGGCTCAGTAGTTGCGGAACATGGGCTCTAGGGTGTGTGGGCTTCAGTAGTTGTGATGCACGGGCTCAGTAGTTGTGGCTCTTGATCTCTAGAGTGCAGGCTTAGTAGTTGTGGCCCATTGGCTTAGTTGCTCCGTGGCATGTGGGATCTTCCCAGACCAGGGATCAAACTCGTGTCCCCTGCATTAGCAAGTGGATTCTCAACCACTGTGCTGCCAGGGAAGTCCCTTTTCAATTTCTTTGAGTAATGATATTTAAAACCAAAGAAGTGGCTGTTGGCTTGTGTGTGCCACAATGACCTTCTTGTGGTTAGCCAGGGCTCTAGGTTGTCATGGGTGGCTCACGTGGACTGGGTACTTGGAAGCAAAGTCCAGTTTGTCTAGACATAGCCAACATTAAAATACTGAGCACAGTGAGGCTAGAACTTGAGAAAGTCCCATTAAAGGATATTATGGAAAATCTGACATCTTTTGGATAACAGGCAAATTAAAATTTATTACTTTTCAATAAAGAGCTTTGACACTTGGAGAGGACTGCATGTCTGCAGAATCTGTCTGGATCACAAAACAAGGACATCATTTGTTCTAAGTCTTTTGAAGACTGGACACACTAGAACATGATCCCCCAATTTGAGGGGCAGCAAAAATCCTCTGCACAAAACTCTAGCCCAGTGCTTCTCAAATGTTCACATGCATGCAAATCACCTAGGAATCTTGTTAAAGTTCACATTCTGATTCAGTAGAATTGTTGTAGGGCCTGAGATTCAACATTCCTAACGAGTTCCCAGATGATGGTAATGCTGATGTTCCTACTCAAAGTGTTACTCAAAGTGTGGTTAGAACCTTCTACAGCAATTTTACATTGATCAGTGGACTTGTGTTAAACAGGGTACCAAGTTTTTGCAATTATTTTCTTTATCCCTATGTTATGTTTGTTTTCAAATGTAATTTTACATGTTGAATTGAGTACATGAGAGCTTTTATTTTGCATATCTTTTTAAATTTCACTTTAAAAATCATTCTTATTGTGTTTTATAATAGTATTAGTTTGTGATGGATTGGAGGAAAAAATTGATCCCTCACCACAGATAGTTTGAGAAACACTGCTCTAGACAATGAAGAACTTTTTATTTGGGACATAGAATTTAATTAGAAATGGCTGGTTTCTGTTACATATGATTCTAAAGCAGTATTTTAAACTTTTCTTTTTTATTTATTCCATAAACAATAACAAAACTCAGCTAGGTAACATTATGACAGTTTCACCATACACTCAATCACAAATATTTAAAACCTTTGCAACAGGAACAACAAAACCAGAGGTGTTACAAGAATAATTTACAAGAAAATCTATAAAACAGCAAGAAGCTCACAAATGTTCATTTTCTTTTGCACAAGATCACTACACTCTTCCACAACATGTTTTGTGTTACAAAATTCCCAACAAAAGTGTATTTTTTCTTTGTATTGTGGTTTCTAAAACCAGAAACTTTGAAGTAAATATCCTTTTATTAGCACCTAGTGGTGCAGAAAAAGGAAAATTCTCACATACAGACACTTCACAGCACTTTTCTAAGAAAAATATACACTTACAAAATATGTTACAAATTGGCACACTTAAAAATATACAAGATTTTGTAGGCGTCTTAAGAGTGATCCTTAAGCTTTATTCAATTGACTCTACAGATTATTTATAAAGCTTAACTCTAAAAGAAAAAGGCAAATAATTTCCTAACATTTTAAAGTTGCAGTGTCATATGTCAAACAGAAACTTAGGTTACATTCATAAAAATGACCTCTAACACTTTCATTTTAAATTTTCTTAAATGCTTAAGGGGCTTGGGAAAGGAGAAAAAAAAATGGGGATAATCATTTTATTTAGCACCATAAATCAGTAACTTACTAAAGAGGTGCATTCAGTTTTATGAAAATTAAATTAAGGACTAGTACATTCAAAACTCTGTAGGCAGCAAACTCTAGTCAGTGCTACAAGTATCCCAGTAGAGCATCTCAAGCTTTCTACCCTCCTTCACTGGGAGTCAAAAACAAAAGGCCTCTTCTAGTTTTCATTCTAAGCCTTTTCTTTTGTGTTGTAAAACTAGACATCTCTCAAGGAGGCAAAATGATTTAAATATCTCCTTTCTTCTCTTTGAAGGGGATGTCTTTCTAAGACTCAGAAACCACTGAGCCTGCTAGATGCATAGACATCCCTTCCATCTCATGTTTACTCAGATAACAATTTTAAAGCCTCATTCACACCTTAAACTTTGTACTAACTCTCTGTTTTACACTGTCCTTCTCCAATGTTTTACCTCTTAGTTATTATTCTGAAACCAAGAGTACGTCTCAAGTATCATGTAGCTGCAATAGGAGCTCTGCTTCATGACTGTAGCTACTGTTTAATGCTCTGAGTGAAAAATGTGCCTTAAAGGGTAGCCTGAGTACTGCCATCAAAATAATACCATGCTGGCTGAGGACCCTCAAGCTGATGACAGTGTTTCCCAAGTTAAACAGTCCACCTAAAATCTTTTCTCTCTTATTTGGGTCCTTGAGAAACCTTTACAAAATCCCAGGCCTACACTGTGTTGACAAGATCCCTATTTGTTACTAAAAATATTTGATTTTGGTACTAAATCTTCCAAACATGATGGGCTTAGTGAATTTTATGATTAGAAAATGAATTTCATATTAGTGTTATTTCATATAAAGGACATACTCCTGTAGTGATGGTTAGTCACTTAAAAAATCTCTAAATGAATACAAAAACTCCTTAAATTAGATAATTTCTCAACAATACAGGAGAAAACATATACTTCTCGTTCTAGCAATAGTTAGGACTAGCTAGTGCTCCATTCTCTTCAGCGCAGAAACTTAGCTCTCTGTAAATCTTGGAACTGTTCTGAGAGCATCTGTAAATTGAAGATGCAGCAGATCTGCATTAGGCTGGTTCAGCTTGGTAAGAGCAAGCTTGGTTAAGAGGTCCTTGGATATGGTTTTTCTCCTTTAGGCAGTAAATGCTAATTAGAACTCACTAAAATGGAAATTCACTACAACTGCAGAACCTCACATAATAGGACAAAGGATGCTAGCCAGAGTTGTTTACAGCTTGTGAGCATCCTTTATGCTTCTCTCTCTTTTATACACACTTACCCCCCCCATCCCGCCTGCACACATACAGATGCTTCCCAGCAAGAAAAAATGTCAGAGAAGGTGAAAGTTGTCACAACGCCCACCTAGCACCAAGGACTTCAGGGAGATGGCTAAAGAAGTGATGGTCAAGGTAGTGTTGGAGGTTTGAAAACATTTAGGAAAAGGTAAGGCCTTAACACATAATTGCACAAAGTAACAAGTCAGAAGAGAAAGCAGGGAAGAAGCAGCATGTGAAGAAGCTGGTATATGAGACACTGGAGAGGCCACTGGTTCAAGCCAGTTATCACAGACCAAACATAACGCCCAAAGTCTTGAAGAACCTTGGTCAAGGCCACTGTTTCAGCACCCTGCTCCACATAGTCCAGCAACTAACCAGGGCAGAAAGGGATCAGATCTATTCTTATAGATCTTCAAGGAAAAGGAGTTTCCAATTTTCCTTAGTCATGCAATATAATTCTGCATGTGTGTGTGCATGTGTGTGTGCATGTTTAAAATTAGATTTGAAAGTAACCAAGGCAATTAAAAGTAATTAAGAGTGAGAAGGTTTCCCTCTGAACTTCTGGAAGAAAGTAGCCTGGCTAAGGTTCTTATAGTCTGACACTTTGGGGAGGTGGAATATAAGATTATAAAAGAAGAAAAATTCTAAGATCAAGAATTGAAATTAAGTAAGGAGAATACGGGAGAATACCATTCCCAGGAAAGTAAGATTAAATGAGAGTCTGTTGGGGAGGAATTCATAGGAAGCAGCTTCTCAGAGGGAAGAGGTTAGAAGGGAGTGGCAATCAGGGATTTCAGACCAAGGAAAATTCCATATAGCTGACTTGAGATATCAATGATAGGGCAAAACACTACTTTTCTATCACTGGTCCTCACTCCACTAAGGCAGCTGGTTGAATAAGGGAGCTACAAAAAGATAGGCCTACTATGTTGTTACAGGAAGAAAATGAATTGTGAGAGCAGAGACAAGACCAACAAAGCTCTAAAAACCAAAGAACTCGGAACATAATGTACTGAGAGTGATATTAAGTGCATTTAAGAGAATAATCATCTTCTGCCTTATCCTGTTGCTCATTTCTCAAACTCAGCTTCCTGTTGCATTTTGGTACAAAATGATCGGTTACAACTCACTAATTTAATCTTAAAAACATATAATGAACTGTAGGCCAAGAAAAAAGGTACTTTAAAATGGCAATTCTCTTTGGAGAAAGGGATGAACCATGTCCTAGAATTGGCCCCTAGTGGGCTCCATAGGAGCAACTGAAAGAGTATCCATTCCAAAGGACTCATGATAGCAAGTTCTGACAAGGAAATTGTTTATTTCCAAGAGTTTCAGGCTGTCCTTCTATCCCACCTCACCCCATTCTCCAAAGCTGAACTGATACTGAGAAAAACTGGGACAACTGCTCCCATATTTATTTTTATAAAACACATTGTTCTCACGGAACATTTTCTTTATTCCTTATTTGACTGCCACCTTTGATTACATAGAGCGCACTCCATTCCTGTAAGCTAACAGGTGACTTTGAGATCTGGAGTCTTGGGGATCACAGTACAGGCAGAGTTGGTTATTCCAAACTAAATTCAGCTGCAAAACAGAAAAATAAAAACCAAAACAAAACAAAGACCAGTTCCTAGGAACCAGCCATAGCATTTAGTAAAAACAGCTAGCTATCAGAGTGGAGAAATAGAAGAAAATGTTCCAGTTTGGTTATTTTCCCTTTTGGATGGCTGCTGTAGAGCAGGAGACATGTTGCACCCGGTGCCTTTACATTAAGTAATTTTCCAGGACTCACCACACACAAAGCCTAGGAATAGGCCTGAAGCAGCCTCATGAAATGCTCTTCACTCACTTGTCCCCACAGACATACACAATCACACCATCAAGAACACAGGCTTGTTCATTTTACTACCTAGTAGTAAGTAGTAGAGCTGGCTGGTAAAAGGAATCATGGACTGGGAAGTGTGTATACTTATATATATGACAGGCTTCCTTCCATTTCTCTCTGACTACTTTCAAATGTTGCTTCTCTGTTTGTGAATATATTTAGGTGGCAATGACTAGGTAGGTTCATATTTTGCTTAAATTTTTCCTTTTGAAACATCTTCCCTTTTTTTAAAAATTCCCTTTTCCCCCACCCACTTATTCTCCACCCTCCCACCCGCAGCCTATATATTCACAAGTTAATAGGTTAGTAACAATATTAGTAAGAATAGTAAGAGTAACAACGACAACAACCAACAATATTAATAATATGAATCCCCTATATCTCTATAGCACTTTACGATCTACAAAGCGCTTTCACATCCATTATCTCATCTGTGCCATAATGCATCAGTCATCAGACACACAGGCCTTCAACTGTGCAAGGAAAATAGACCAAATGTTAGAAGTCAAGTGGTGAATAAAGGGGAAGAAAAAGCTAGTCGTGAGGGATGCTGAAGCTGTGAAATATTTTAAAAAGGGAAAGGGCTTGAATAAAAAAGTGTGATTTCAAGAATTTATATTAAAGATTGGGAAGTAAGTTTAGTGTGTGGCATCAAATACTAGTTATCCTCAGACTAAGTATATATGGCCCCAATTAGTTGTTATCACAAATTGTTCAGCTTATCGAATGTGATTCATAGGTGTCAAACTGAGATGCCTTAACATTTTCTTTAAATGACATTGGCATTGCAAGATTAAACACTTAACACTAAAGCCATGATATGAGTGCACTTTTGACAAAACTGGAATAAAACATTTAGGAAACTACTTAAATAAAAGCAATCTATGTACTTCATTTATCTTAGTGTTAATTTTATAGCTATTTTATAATTTATCCCAGACTATTATAAAATATATAAAACTGAGATATAAAGTATCAGCAATATAACTTTGCACTTTAAATAATTTTCAGCTACAGATTTTGCTTTTAGAAAACAAACTTTAAAGCAGCTGTTTTGTTTCCTTGTAAAAGTTTCTGTAAATGCATATACTTGGGTCCCTGATGGACTTAGCTGTTGTGACTTCCAGACTTTTCCAACACTTTAACCCTTATACAATGGAACAAACAAACCTTTATTGTGCCTTGTTTAATGGTTCATGTTTCCATACAGGACAGTAGAATTTAAATTTTTAAAATAATGTATGTATGCTTATATATATATATTTTAAAACTTAATTAATGAGCTTTAAACTGTGGGGTGAATCTGTGAGATGAGGTAAGGAAATTTGGCACATTTCAAACAGTATCCTTTACGTTTTGGTAAATTGTGTAACACAACATATTTTTCCACTGTGATCTACAGGTGCTATCCACATAAGTGGGGGTGGTTAATAGCAAGAATCACTGGAATGTTTCTAGTAAATTAACAGGGACAAGCTCCCCAAATACTCACAACCAAATGTTGATATAGAAGTAAAAATATATACAATACAGTCACTTTTTTGTAGTTTGGCACAATGTTTTACTTCCTTTCCCCTTGGGTAAACAGTGCATAAACTACTTTGTGCAACTGTATGACTTCTAAAGTCTTTTACATAGAACATCAGATTAAAGTTTGCTTCCAAAGACTTATTCCCACACTTTAAAATTCTTTTCTTTAAGCACTTACATGTCAACATACATACCACAAGGCATATTTTGAAAGAAATAAAACACAAACATCAAATGTCTTTCTGGAAAATGGGAGTCTCTTCTTCAAACACAGGTAAAACCCAAAATGCTGTTTCTGCTTTTAGGAGATTGTAGTCGGAATCCCTGCAGAAAAACCAAACAATTTATGCCATCTTAGTTAGCTTTAGTGTATGTCCCACGAAGGGATCATACAATCTAAATTTGTTTACATCATACTAGATGCCGTACGATGCAGAAAAAGATACAAATAGCAGGGGCCACTAGAAAGCACTCCTAATTGCCATATGATGAGATTTTGTTTTCCAAATTATGCTCTTTTTGCTTAAATGATCTTGGCATTTTTGTCTATATAACTTTTAAATTCTGTTATTCAAATATTTTCTCACTGCAAAGCCCTTCCCTTCCCCAAGTCATTCAAGAGCATATTTTAGTTGTATTTTCTCAGTAAGTAAAAACTAATGCTGACTAGCAGAAAAAGTAGCCTTGTCAGAATTTATCCCTAGTCAAGCCACTACAATATTGCCCAATCTTTTGTGTGGCTTAGAGGTATAGGGATTTTCATGCACTTTTTTTCTTTTCATTTTCATTTGAAAAAGAAGGGAATGGGACAGTTTCTTTCATGCAAACTGCTTTCAAGAGGGAAAAAAATGAGGGACTGCGGGCTTAGCAGAGCAGGAAAGCTAAGGGTGCATCATCTCAGCCATTTTGGTGCAGTATTACCTCAGTTTTTCAAAAGAAGCTGTCCCAGCCTCATCCTTGTGGACCTGTTCTCGCTCCATACGCTTTCCCTTACACTTCTCATCTCTCAGGGCCTTGGAGCTGGTTTTGTGACGATATAACTTTTTGTGTGTCGGTCCATTATTGCCTAAAGTGCTCAGGTTATTATACTTTTTATCAAAGAAGGCAGAGCGAGAGTCCTCGTTATAACCAGGCATGCTTGCACGACCAGGATCACCTATCGCTGCTTTCCCATTGCTTTTACTCACACCCTTGATGGACCGGTGATTCTTAGTGGCTCCTGGAGAGCCACTGTTGGCCTTTTTCTTAGATTCCTGTGGTGTCCCAGCCAATATTTTGAGGGTTTTTAATTTTAGACTATTGGACTCAGGGGAGTAGAATATATTGGGGTCTCCATGGTGCTCCATGGGTTCGCAAAGGGGCTCTATGGAGGCCATCATGAATCTCTGCACATCTGCCATACCAGAGGCAATGTTGGACAAGATATAAGAAGGCTCCTGAAATTCCCGTTGATCATCATCCAGAAGGTTGTTGGTGTTGGTGCCCATGCTCATGTCACTCCAGCCTGGGCTGCTCTCCTTCCCTAAAGACCAATCTCCAGAAAGTCCCTTCTGACTTGGCATCTTCATAGAGGCCACAGGGCCACTATGTTGGATACATTCAGCCAAAGTCTTCCCTGTGGAGGATATGCTGTTGATTTGGCCTCCTCCACGACTGATGCCAATTTGCATTTTCTCTCCATTGACTGCAGCCATGAATTTCCCTTTCTTTGTTGACTTAGGGACTTGGCG
Source organism: Mesoplodon densirostris (assembly GCF_025265405.1). Taxonomy (NCBI): domain Eukaryota; kingdom Metazoa; phylum Chordata; class Mammalia; order Artiodactyla; family Ziphiidae; genus Mesoplodon; species Mesoplodon densirostris. The sequence continues at coordinate 75,267,521 of NC_082681.1, read as the reverse complement.
GGAGGCTTTGCCAGGTGGTTTTTCAATCCCCTTGTTGTTGGCTTTGGGGTTTTTTTTCCTGTTGTTTTTCTGAGAAGAGCTTTGGTTCGTAGCCCCACTCTTGTTGGGTGAACTTTTCTTTCTTGATTTTGACACCTTGTTGTTGGTACTCATTTGACCAGATGGATCATTAAACGCTGATAAGCAAGGGGCTTTTTGGAGCAGGCTGACAGAATCCTCATCATTGAACATATGGAACTGAAACTGATGGTTATTTAAAGTAAATCCATCATCCACTTGGACCTGACGTGAAAGGGTACTGCAGTCCCATTTGATTTTTTCCATATTGCCCAGTATTCCTGGGACACCCTCTTGGAACCCCTTTAGTGTTCCTAGTGTCTTGATATTCTCACATCTGGTAATCTGAGGGGAAAGACTGGGGGTGTCAGGTGGGGACACCTCTGAGAGGGAAGAGTGGCGGAATTTGTCAGGAGTGAAGTTGGAGATATCCAGGAGGTCAGTGGACTCCTTTAGTGGTGCTATTTCATCAATGCTCTGCTGGATCACCAGCTTGGGGCTGCAATGGGCCAGGAAGTCATCAGTGATATCATCATCACCATCCTTTTCACAAGACTTCAAGCTTAAGGAGCAATAATTGCTTGAGTTGACAGAGAGTGGGGCCATGGAATCAAAGCTAAAGAGCCGCCCATCATCCATATTCACTGGACCCTGCTGGAAAGGAAAGCAGATCTCTCCATTATTAAAGTGACATAATTGATAAGAGTCATCAGATGAGAGCTGGGTGTCTTGCACAGAGGCATACAGGACCTTGTTGCAACTACTGCCACCACTGTTGAGGCAGATCGGATTGTATGTTGTAGCTGTGAGGTTATTTTCCATGGAAACTACTTGGGAGACTCCAAATTCACATGATTGGTTTGGAGCTATCTCCCTTGAGACTGCAGCCATGAATTCCTGGGAGCCAGAAGTAGGTTTGTTGGGCCACACATTTCCATAGTTGCTTGATTCCATTTTGAAGTTTTGGGATGATTGAAGCAGCTCAGACTCAGAAGGCGAGGAAAGCACACAGTCCTGGGCAGGCTGGAGAGGTACAAATGATTTTTCTGTTTGAGTGAGGCTGACTTCATTTTGCTCTGGAGAATGCTGAGTGAAGTATGAAATGCCAGTATTATTTGACAAGTCAGAAGCATCTAACAATGTCTGCAAGTACCCTCCAGGGATAACAGGTATATTGTTGGCAACATGAGCAGATGATAGAGGCATTTCAGAAGAGCAAGTGGTTGATAGGAAAGTAGAGTTCTTAGCAACCTTTGTCTCATGAAATTCAGATAGATGTGAACCACTTGAGGTCCCAGGAGTAGCTTCATTCTTTGAATTAGCCTTGGAAGATTGGTCTCCCAAAAGAGGGGTCATTTGAACAACTGGCTTGCTTTCTTGCCCAGCTTTGATTTTCTTGGATTTTAACCTGGCTTCACTTTTAAATTTGATTTTGTTGAGCACTTTCCTCTCTGGCCCCTTAAATTGTGCATCTTGGGCTTTGACTTTCACTGAGTCAGGGCCTGTGATGTCATTTAAATGTGATCCATTTGCACAGCCGGGGGCAGCCAGAGGTGCTGACTTCAGTGTACCTTTCAGGCCTCCATCTTCTTTACGACTACTAGCTTGCCTCTCATCATTGCAGAATGAAACCTGCTTACCACTTGCTGAAGTTTCCATGGATGGGATTCTTTGAATCCTGTGCCTGTTGCCAAGTTTAGATTTTCGTTTGCGAGCAGGTGGCAGGAATGACACCTCAAAGCTACCTGGTTCAAAGCTTTGCTTTTGGCATAAGGGTGTTTTGTTGGAGTCTGAATTGCTGTTTCTCTGCTTTTTCTTCTTTTGCCAGAAGCCCTTCAAGGGGGCCAGCTTGGTATATTTGTTGAGCTGCGTCTCACTCAAATTCACTGTTGTCTCACTGGCATCCACCCTGCCCAACTTCACCAGCATGTTCTTCTCACCTTTAAAACGATTGATGATGATATATTTGATAATAACAGGGGGCTCCTTACGAGTTACTTTTCTTCTCTTTTTGGGACACCATTCATCATCATCTTCCTCTTTACAGCCACCTGGCAGCCATTCCTTCCTCTCATTTACTTTTTCACCCTCTAGTGAATCAACATCATATAGATAATCTTCACTATACCTGACTTTTCTCTTGGCTCGCAGCCCATAATTCTGCTGGGAGGAGGAGCTGCCAGAATTAGTGTCCCGAGCCATATAGCGGCTACAGTCCTTGATCTCCCCCATGGCATCATAAGAGACCTCAATGAAGGAACTGTCATCACTAAAATTCCCTGATGCCTCCAAGGAATTGGCAAGATGGCCCTGCTTTGGATTCTTAAATTGCCCTACTTCAGGTCCACTGCATGGTTTATTTAAGGCAGATTTTTCTCCATTATCCTCTGCATCTTTTTTCTCTACACCTTTGTCTTCCTGGCCTTCTTCTTTGCCTTTCTTCTTGTCCAAGTTTTTATCTTCCTCCCCCCAGATAATGCTCACATCAGGGACCTTGAATTGGGAAAGATCACTGCTCTGCTTCAGGACCCCACTCTTAGACTCCCGCTTGGGGCAGGTAGTGAAGACACTGGGAAAAAAGTTGAATTGGGCATCCTCCTGCATCAGAAGGGTGGTTTTGTCTCGAACATTGTCCTGGAAGGATTCATATCGAATTTTCAGGGAGCAGACATCACTGCCCAGTGTTGACTCATCATCATCGAACATGTAGTTATCCACATCTTCTTCAGAGAACAGGTTGACAGACAGCTCATTCTTAGAACAGAGGTCAAGCAGTTCAATCTTACTCTCACTAATAAAAGTCTCAAAGTAACCCCAATCCTGATTGGAATTTGCCAGCAAAGCCTCTTCCGTATTGCACTTATCTAATAGTAATGCCTCATAATAACTTTTCTGAGCTGGGTCCTCCAAGTCAATGTCAGGTTTCTCGGCTTCTCGTCTATCTCCTGCCCTTGATTTGTGCAGTGGGAAGCCTAGGAGCTGGTCTGAGAGCAGCTGCTCTCCGTATTTCATGTTTTCTCCAGCATTAATACACTGAATCCCTATATCAGAGACTGCACAAGTTTCATAATCCCTATTTAGATCACTGACTTTTAGACTGATCCCTGGCTCAGGATCTACTGCATCCTTGGATTCCATGAAGCAGCCCAAGCAAGTCCGGCTTGGCTGCATGAGGCACTCCCCATTCAGAGCTGACATGCCTGCAGGCTCCATTATGGCAAATGGAGCTTTCTCACACTCATTGGGCAGTGACCATGTGTTCAGGCCTTTTGCAACACCAGATGTAAGGGAGATGGCATTCACAGAAGCACTATTAGCAGCATGCTCAGGTGCTTCAATCAGGCCCAAAGGAGAGGGAGGGCTCTGCATACAGGGCTTCTTAGAGGGCAAAGGCAGGAGACCTCTGGGATACATCAGGTTCTCTTTTTGAGTCACCAGTATAGGCTGGATTGGTGTAGCAGCTTCTAGAGCTTCAAATGACTTCACTGCCACATCCTGGTCCTCTGAATCTAGAGAAAAGGGGAAAAAATGACAGAAATAAAGTTAAAGGTATTAGAGCAGACTCATTAACTCTCTTTCCCTTGATCAGTTTCTGGTACTTGATCTTATGATATAAAATCTAAGCTTCAGCTTCTCTAACTTTAGAAGTAGAAACTACAGAGTTAAAGAACAACCTTGACTTTATATTGAACATTCATGTGAGTGAAAAATAATATTTTTTTAGGTTCAGCTGTTTCTTCAGACACACACAACACTCTCCTCAGAAATGAGGAAAAAATTGGATTGCTTGATCAACTGGAAAGTCAAAGCTTTCAGGGTGGGTAAATGATGAGATGGGATATATTCATGGTTTTGAACTATGAAGCATAGTCCTGTCCTTCAGACCTCACCTATGTTTTGGAAGCTCCTACTGTGTCTAAACATTCCAAACTTCATATCAGAGCATATTTCTAATTCACCAGGAATTTAGAGGAACTTAAATATCCATTTGATAGAGATGATTTGGGAGAGCAAAGGGGTTGGATTCAATACATCTTAGAGACCCTTCTAGTCCAGTTAGAGATCTGGTGGAATAAAGTTTAGGACTAACTCCTACCTCAGAGGCATCCTAGACTTAACTTGCCCCAGCTCTGTGGATACCGTAAATCTATAGTACTAACAAAGGACTACTGGGAGAGATAATACATACCACAATTAAATTCCCTTACCATTTTCCTTGACCCCATTAATCATAGTGTTTTCTCCGTTGGCTGAGGCAACAACAGCCTTATCTTGTTGGTTATCCATGAATGGAACCTCTTATTGTTTCATTCCAAGTCCAAATGCTGTCCAACCTGCACATTTCAAATACATAATATCAGTCATCAAATTTTCTTCTCTGTTTTAAGCTCATTTCAGCTAGAGAGGTTTTAAAAGGTTCACTGGAATTTACCTATTTCCAGACTGGCTTCATAGCCACTATTGTTTTTGTTTCATAGTTTATACCTACCATATAAGTCAATTTGGAAACTCACACTTCATTCATACATTCTAGATCCTTCTGTGCCCTCTAGGCTACCATACCATTCAAAACTGAAATCTGAGGAAGCAGACAAACATCTTCTTCCAGAGAGTAATACATTTAACCTAATCATGACCATCCAATTAGGAAGGATGCAAAGTAGAGCCCAGACTAACCTGAGACAAGGGGTGTGTACATGTGGAGATTGGCTTTATTTCTGTTTGTCTCATCTCTAATTCAGATGATCATAAGCTCTTCAAAAAACAAGCCAATTTGTATATACACACATATACATCACATTCGTATTTTCTCTGTGCTTAAAATTTGACTGCTAAGTATGAAAGAGGTAGAGAATTCCTTCCGTGATTTCTTGGCTTTCATGACCTGAGCTCTGGTTTTGACAAATATTTCTCGAAGCCCGCAGCAGGATTTTTAAATGTGACTACAAAGAAGATATCTGAAATTTCTGAAAATGTCCCAGCATTATTTGGTATTTTTAGTGTATAGAACACATATCTAGAGCCCCTCATGTCTTGCCCACCTACTTGGAGGGTAGGTATATGCAAAATGATATGAGGCACAGCCACTCAAGGTGGAGGTCTCTACCATGTGCCACTGCAGCATCTATAAATCTCTATTTATTCCAAACCCCCTTTCTCTAGACCTTTTCCCCAGCCAAGGATCCATCCCTTTATTAAAAAGCATAGACTACTTTACTGATGGCCAAGCAGCTATTATAAAAATCTCAACTGTATATTCACTTACTCTAAAACATGCAAATACTATAAAAGGTAGGTCCAGCATTATGGGAATAAGACAATTTTAAATGATTCAATCTTTATACCCTAAAGCCTATCTGGGCCTATTTCCTTATCTGTAAAATAAGAAGTCTGTATTAGGCAATCACTCCGTTTTTTAAAAGTTAGATGATCCTGGGTTCCCCTAATATTATATATCATAATTGCCCAACTTTCTTCTCATTTTATACAAGACCTGACTTGAAAGTAGCCAATAAAACCACAGGTGTCAGGAAAAAGAGAAAGAGATGCTTACTTGTTGTATTTACACAGAAAGAAGGGCTGGAGATTTCTAAAAGGTAGAGATGCTTGGCTAACAATGTCAAAGTCACCATCCTTTGGCAAGGAGGGCTCATTTGTGGTGGAATCGAATGAACAGATCAGATGGTTGAGCCTCTGCTTCAGAGAGGACCCTATGGGCAGATGGAATCATAATGTCATCATGGATTACTCTGTGTATCTTTTTTAAAACAGGAACTCAGTAGAACCTCAGGTATCATTTTACTCTTCTTTAACCCCTCCACTAATTGTATCTTGCCAAGAACTTGATAAGGGGCAAATTATTTGTATATTTCAATAATTTAGTGGCTTCTTGTCCCTTATGCCTCAGGCTAACTAAAAGGAAGTCCATTTTTAATCACCAGGAAGACCAAGGCACAGAGAAACAAAAAATAAAATAAAGTCACAAAATAACATAATGGCAGATCTAACAAAGGAATCCAAGTCTCCAGACCAAGAAACCAGGTGTTTTTTTCTTAGAACACAAATGCTTTTTCTATTCTTACCACTTCCAAACCCTGGCCAAAACAAGGCTGTAGAGATATGTTTCCACAGGTTACTGATCTATACTTATACCCCCTTTCAGGTAATGAAATAAAGAACAGCTGCCTCAGACAAGTATTGATTATTAGCAAAAATTAATGTACCATAAAATATATACAGGAGCAATGCACTTAAGTATCAAGAATTATCCAGGGGCTTCCCTGGTGGCGCAGTGGTTGAGAGTCCGCCTGCCGATGCAGGGGACACGGGTTCGTGCCCCGGTCTGGGAAGATCCCACATGCCACGGAGCGGCTAGGCCCGTGAGCCATGGCCGCTGAGCCTGCGCGTCCGGAGCCTGTGCTCCGCAATGGGAGAGGCCACAACAGTGAGAGGCCCACGTACCGCAAAAAAAAAAAAAAAAAAAAAAAAAAAAGAATTATCCAATCTTGTCAGACATGACAAGAATACTGTGTCATGGGACATATTAGTGCCACTGTAACTCTACTCTGGGATGTTATTTCCCTAAGACCATATATTTCCTCTCAGAAAAATCTGTCCAAGCACCCAGGATTTATGGCTCTGCAGTAAATGGAATCTTAAAGGGTTGAGAATAGAGGAAATATGCTTTGGCAAAAGATAAAGAAGAGGTGGAGAGGGGTATGGGAGCTTAATAAGTTGGGAAGGGGAGAGGAAGGGAGCACTAGGTGCTGGGCTGGATAGAGTTACAGAAGTTATCTCATTCTGTACTAACAATCACCTTGTAAGGTTGGTTCTACTAGGTTCTTTTTTTTTTTTTTTTTTTTCTTTTTCTGGGCCGCACAGTGTGGCTGGATCTCTGACCAGGGATCACTAGACCACCAGGGAACTCCCTTATTTTTTTCAAAAGGGCAAACTGAGTATCATAGATACTAACTTAGATACTAACAGAGGTACTATATTAGATATTAACTTAATGATTATCGACTATTTGGGCTTTTTTTTCTACAGAATTAGAAGGCTAAATCCTGAGCAGACAATCCTTCAGTCCTTTCCTATGACTTTTCAAATCTTAGCTCTAAATGACACAACTTAAAGGTATGTATTTTCCCACATTTTTATTTATTTATACCTTGGCTGCTTATAAAAAATGATTCATGAGAGGGATTATAATTTTTTATAGCTACAATACAAACAGCTCTGGGCTTGCTTTAGCTCTTCCCAACTGATCAGCATTTTAAGATAGCAAATTTTGTGGGGTTATTAAAATCTATTTTGAGCTAAAATTGATTAACACTTTTGGAATAATGTACAATAAGTTGCTTTGCTGATCATGGTAAATCATACAGTGTGTAACGGCACTGATCTAACATTAGCATAGAGACAGGTATGTTGAAGCAAGAAAATGCTCATTTGAAGTGGAAAAGCAACCACTCCTACTTGGCTTTCCCCTCAGTTGGGCCTGAAGAGGGCTCATAGATCCTGTCCCAGTAGGCTGCTATGCTCTTGCCCAAAGGCCTTTAAGGCTCAGGTCTTCTCTTCACCTCCCCTCTATACTCCCAGTCTAGATGACCCACATGAGCATTTGTGTTGGGGGCTGTCCCTGGCCTTTCCCAGCTGAAAAAAATAACAAGGAAAGAAAGTATATCATATTTCTGCCTATGGACCTGAGACAACATAGCCTTTGGGACTGGAGTAGTGCTGATCTCTGGACTACCAGTTTAAATCAATTCAACAAATTGACTATGTACTACCTGTGGTCGTGGTGGTGTACCAGAAACTGTAGTGGAAAAGACAGGTGACTGAGACTAGATCCATGTTCTCAAGGTGCTCAGAGTCTATGGGGGAAAACAAGCCATAGACAAATTCTAATAAATATATAATACACTGAAAGAGAGGCAAAAAGTTTCTACAGGAGTTCAAAATGCAGAGATATTATTCCACTTATAGAGAGGAGGGAAATCAGTGAAGGCTTCACTAATAGCAGCAGCATTTGAGATGGATCTTGAAGGATGGTCTTTCAAGAGGTGAGGATGGAAAAGTATAAAGGAGAGAAAGGCATTCCAGGCTGAAGGAACTTCCTGAGATGCCATGAGTCTCTCCCTACTCCAGTCTAGCTAAACAACTGCTACAGAATCATAGGCCTGACAACTTTCCTTGCATATAACACCTTTTTCAATCAATATTCAACTTCTCAAGTTGTATTCTCCTTTCATTCTCTTCACCTCCCCTCTATACTCCCAAATATTCTAACTCTCTCTGTTTCATTAATATGCTAGACCATTTTTTGCTTCCAGGAGTCTTCCTTTTGATATTCTCTCTGCCTGGATTGCCTCCCCCCACTCTTTCCCCTTCCTCTATTCCTTCCCTTCCCCCCCTTCCAGCTTCTCTTTCATCTCCCTCTCCTATTCCCTACTCAAAATCTCCCTGACACTTTCCTTGATTCTTCCCACCCCAAACAAAATTTGTCTCTTCCCTTCTGTGGTTCCCAAAGAACTTTGCTCTCCTCTGTGTTTATCACCTTATATAAACATTACTTCTTTATATCTGATACCCTCAAAAGACTAAGCACCCCTCACCTCCACAGGGCTTAGCCCAAACGGTGCTTAGAACATGGTATATACTCTGTAAAAGTTGACTAGAAGATGATGTTGAATGGTAGGAAAAGATGGCAGAGAATTTGGGGAACAGTAGTGGTTGGCTAAAATACAGTAAGTTCCCTATGTTCAAACGAGTTCTGTTCTGAGAGCACATCTGTTAAGTCCAATTTCTTCGTAAGCCCAACAAAGTTAGCCTAGGTACCCAACTAACACAATCGGCTATATAGTACTGTACTGTAATAGGTTTATAATACTTTTCACACAAATAATACATAAAAAATAAACAAACACAAAAGTAAAGAAAACATTTTTAATCTTACAGCACAGTACTTTGAAAAGTACAGTAGTACTGTACAACAGATGGCATACAGGGGCTGGCATCGAGTAAACATGCAAGAAGAGTTACTGACTGGAGGAGGGAGAGGAGGTGGGAGATGGTAGAGCTGAAGGATTGTCAGCAATAGGAGATGGAGGACAAGCTGCAATTTCACTCACACCTGACATTGATGGCACAGGTTCTGGTTCCTTGCTGGATGCAATTCTATCTACCCTCTTGAAAAAACGATCCAGTGATGTCTAGATAGTAGCTCTTTTTTCTCGTCATAGATGACACGTTAGCACTGGATTGCATTCTGAATGGCTGCTGCAACCTTAGTGTACCATTCTAGGTTCGGATCCTGTGCCTCAAAAATTAGCAGTGCCTCCTCAAATAAAGAAAATCCCCTTACCATTTCCTGCATCGTGAATCTCTTCAGTTCTTCAGTTACTCCTTCTTCCTCTAGTCTCTCTTAGTCCTTTCTCCAGGCCTCCGTTTCCATCAGGTTTTCATTAGTAAGCTCCTCGTGTTGCACAGCAAGGAGTTCGATGAAGTCATCCTCTTGCAGATCTAGCTCCAGTTTCTCACTGAGGATCACTAAGTTGCTGAAGACCTCTTTGGACTCCTCATCCACCTTCTCAAATCCATGAAAATCGTGAACAAATTGCGGGCAAAAGTTCTTCCAAACCCCACTCATGGTGACTGGCGTAACCTCACGCCAAACGAAGTCAATGTTTTTATGGCCTTGTAGATGCTATAGTCCTTCCAAAATTGTCACAAGCTTGATCCTGATTCATCACTTGCCTTTACTGTTTAATGAAAAGTGTGACATAAATAATATTTCTTGAAAGTCACTATAACTCCTTGGTCCACAGGTTGGATGAACGACATAGTATTCGGTGGCAGATGCACTACTTTGACATTGGGATGAAAGTCGTCCATGAATGGGGGATGGCCCGGAGCACTGTCAAGGCAGCAAAAGAATGTTGAATGGGACGTCCTTCTCCAAGCAATATTTCTCTACCTCCAGGATAAAGTGGTGGAAAAACCAGTCCTGGAAAATGGCCTGTGTAACCCAGGCTTTGGGGTTACTCTTCCACACAATAGGAAGAGAGCCCTTGGCTATGTTTTAAAGGGCTCTTGGGTTCTCTGAATGATAAACTAAGAGAGGCTTCAGCTTCATATCGCCAGAAGCATTGCCACCAAATAACAGAGTTAGCCTATCCTTTGCTGCTTTATAGCCTGGCACCAACTTTCCTCTTTACTGATGTAACTTTGGTCTGGCATCCTCTTCCAGGACAGTCCTGTCTCATCCATATTAAAAACATGCTTGGGTAAATACGTGCCTTCATCAATAATTCTAGTAGCATTTCAGGAAATTGCCAGGCAGCTACCGTAGCTGCACTCACTGCCTCACCACTTTTACGTTGTGAATGTTGGTTCTAGCTTTGAACCAATGAAACCAGCCATGGCTGGCATTAAAATATGCACCCTCTGATTTTTCTCCGTGTTTCTTCTTCAAGTCTTCATAAAGGCTTTTAGCTTTCTCTCGAATCAGCATTAAGCTGAGCAGGACTCGATGCTGATGCTGATCCTGCATCCACATACTGAGAAGTTTCTCCTTCTCCTCCATCACTTTTCCATGTTTCAACATTATTGTTGACATGATCGGCACAGCAGACTTCACATGTTCCATGATCTTGTCCTTGTTCTTTAGAGTCGTGCCGATGGTTGAATGATTCATGTTATAAGAATGAGCGACGTCTACTATCTTTTCACCACGCTCCACTCTCTCAGCTACTTTCACTTTTGTTTCCATTGTTATCCCTTGGCGCTTCTTAGCAGTACCAGCTACATCACCTCTGATTTTATGCTTGCTTCCGGACATCCTGGGCTGAAATATAGATACTGCACTATTGTACTCTATACAGTACTGTCAAGTACACAAAAGCACGACCACTTGTAGAGGATGCACCCACGTAACAATGTACGCCAGACACGTGAACTAACTTACATGAATGGGCATGCAAACACATGTTTGCATCTTTGAAAGTTTGCAACTGGAAGGTTTGTATGTAGGGGACTTACTGTATCGGGTACATATAAGAAGATATGACTGAAAAGGTAAGAACTATACTCTGGAGGCCACCCAAATCCTAACTCAGGAAGACACTGAGGGTTTTGAGCAGAGGAATGCTATGATTAGAACATTGGGACCAGTGAGGGTGGGAGAATCAGAGTTAAGAAAATAGGTTAGGAGATGCGATGTTCAGGTGTGAGTAGTCAAGAAGATTAGAATTAGGGAGGAGGAAATAAAAATGGAAAGAAGATGTTAAATTTGAGTAGAACTGCAGAGGTGTGCTGTATACATTTGGAAAATGATTTAGATGTGGCAGGCAAGGGAGCAGGAATTGGCATATAGAGAGAAGAGAGAGGTCAAGGAGTTAATAGATGGTTGTAAAAGGAGCATTAGGGGTGGTTGGATTCCAGGTTAGAGTAGCCTTAGAAATACAGTGCCAGGATGTTCACGAGAATAAAGCAAGGTGAGTAATAAGCCAGTTGTGAGGTCCAACATGGATAATGAAGCTGACAAAGGTCTTAGCTGTCATACTGGAAAGGAGGCAACTGACCAGCAAGCTGTTATAGATCTACAGGTTTGATTAGGGACTGAAATGGATCAATGAGATAGGACTGTTGTAGCGAACAGGTCCACAGAAGGTTTCCAGGTTAGCCTAGCCAAGATCTATCTAATCTAATTCTTCGCAGTTCAGCTCCAGTCAGTTGATGGATGACAGAATCAGCATTAGTACAGAGAGCACATACTTATCCATAATGCTGCCTGGCTAATTCATTTTTCTAATATCTACCAGGATTTCATGATACTAGGTTAGAAATATGGAGCCTTTAAGTACAGAAATAAAAATAAAAGCCTTAAAGTACAGAAAACATGCTTAAAAGAGGAGCCGTATAAGTTTTAAAATATTAAGGATGAGAGAGACATCAAAAAGATGATCACAGTAAAATGCTAAAAAAATTCTATATATCTCAGAAGTGTGGTATGAATCTATGTCATCTCTCAAGATAAAGATTCCAAAATTCAAAAGATATGTACGGCTCTATTTACAATAGCCAGGACATGGAAGGAAACTAAGTGTCCATCGACAAATGAATGGATAAAGAAGATGTGGCACATATGGAATGGAATATTACTCAGCCATAAAAAGAAACGAAACTGAGTTATTTGTAGTGAGCTGGATGAACCTAGAGACTGTCATACAGAGTGAAGTAAATCAGAAAGAGAAAAACAAATACCGTATGCTAACATATGTATACGGAATCTAAGGGAAAAAAATGGTTCTGAAGCACCTAGGGGCAGGACAGGAATAAAGACGCAGACCTACTAGAGAATGGACTTGAGGACAAGGGGAGGAGAAAGGGTAAGCTGGGACGAAGTGAGAGAGTGGCATGGAGATTTATACACTACCAAATGTAAAATAGATAGCTAGTGGGAAGCAGCTGCACAGCACAGGGAGATCAGCTTGGTGCTTTGTGTTCACTTAGAGGGGTGGGATAGGGAGGGTGGCAGGGAGATGCAGAGGGAGGGGACATGAGGATATATATATATATGTATAGCTGATTCACTTTGTTATAAAGCAGAAACTAACACACCATTGTAAAGCAATTATACTCCAATAAAGATGTTAAAAAAAGATATGCATGAAAAACTCATATAAGAAGTGATATCATATAATGGATGGAGTACAACCACTAACTAGCTGGGTGTCCTCAGATAAGCTCCTTCCCCTCTCTGGTCCTCAGTTTTATCAGCTATACAATAAGGGAATTGAAGTAAATTATATCTAAGGATCTTTCTAACTTTGAGCAATCTATAATTCATTTAATTTTTTTTTAATTTAAAAAATGAAATTCCATGTACAAGGAAAAATCACATATATTAAGAGTTCTGATTTAAGTTTTGTGTGATACTGAGGTGATCCTATAATGTACACCTGAGGGAACTCTTTACTCTCTTCCTTCTCATGTCCCCTCCTGTATTTGTCTGATTTTTGTACATTCCTACCCCAGTTCTGCAAGAGGTAGCAAATAGGGTGCTGCTGCTGGTGACAGGGCTCTGTATGTTCCATCTGCCTTAATTTTTGGCAGTCATCAGCTTAAGGGAGGGGTCTTATTTGCTAATAGGCTCCTGGGCAGCAGCTATAGTGGCTGCATTTTGGCACAGCTCAGTGGTTCAACATTTGGCTCTCCCTTCCTCTTACTTTTTCCTCCCTCACTATTGTTATCTGCACCATCCTTTGTGATATCACCCTAAAGGAATTTCCAAAAAGAGCAAGTACATAGGATCAAAAATCAGTGAGAAAGTATGTGAAAATGCGTTGTCTATGTTAAAGCACTATACAAATGCCAGAAAACCTAGTATGCAATAAGACCTGAATTAGGGGTGGACAGAAACAAGCAGAGGCATTCATGGGCTCAAGTTGGGAATAGACAGCCTCCCCACCAGTCTTTACCTAATTCTTTGCTGAGCGCTAGTAGTTTTCTGGTAGCATCTTTAGGATTTTCTATGTATAGTATCATGTCATCTGCAAACAGTGACAGTTTTACTTCTTTTCCAATTTGGATTTCTTTTATTTCTTTTTCTTCTCTGCCATGGCTAGGACTTCCAAAACTATGTTGAATAATAGGGGTGAACGTGGACATCTCTCTCTTGTTCCTGATCTTAGAGGAAATGCTTTCAGTTTTTCACCAATGAGAATAATATTTGTGGTGGGTTTGTCGTATATGGCCTTTATTATGTTGAGGTAGGTTCACTTTATGCCCACTTTCTGGAGAGATTTTATCATAAATGGGTGTTTTTCTGCATCTATTGAGATGATCATATAGTTTTTATTCTTCAATTTGTTGATGTGATGTATCACAATGATTGATTTGCGAATATTGAAAAATCCTTGCATCCCTGGGATAAATCCCACTTGATCATCGTGTATGATCCTTTTAATGTGCTGTTGGATTCTGTTTGCTAGTATTTGGTTGAAGATTTTTGCTTCTATGTTCGTCAGCGATACTGGCCTGTAATTTTCTTTTTTTGTGTGATATCTGGTTTTGGTATCAGGTTAATGTGTCCTCGTAGAATGAGCTTGGGAGTATTCCTTCCTCTGCAAATTTTTGGAAGAGTTTCAGAAGGGTAGGTGTTAACTTTTCTCTAAATGTTTGATAGAATTCGCCTGTGAAGGCATCTGGTCCTGGACTTTTGTTTGTTGGAAGATTTTTAATCACAGTTTCAATTTCAGTACTTGTGACTGGTCTGTTCATATTTTCTATTTCTTCTTGGTTCAGTCCTGGAAGGTTGTAGCTTTCTAAGAAGCTGTCCATTTCTTCTAGGTTGTCCATTTTATTGGCATATGTGGCCTGTAAGAGACTCATGATCCTTTGTATTTCTGTGGTGTCAGTTGAAACTTCTTTTTCATTTCTAATTTTATTGATTTGAGTCCTCTCCCTTTTTTTTCTTGATGACTCTGGCTAAAGGTTTATCAATTTTGTTTATCTTCTAAAGAACAAACTTTTATTGATCTTTGCTATTGCTTTCTTTGTTTCTATTTCATCTATTTCTGTTCTGATCTTTATGACTTCTTTCCTTCTACTAACTTTGGGTTTTGTTTGTTCTTCTTTCTCTATTTCCTTTAGGTATAAGGTTAGATTGTTTATTTGAGATTTTTCTTGTTTCTTGAGGTAGGATTGTATTGCTATAAACTTCCCTCTTAGAACTGCTTTTACTGCATCTCATAGCTTTTGGGTCATTGTGTTTTCATTGTCATTTGTTTCTAGGTATTTTTCGATTTCCTCTTTGATTTCTTCAGTGATCTCTTGGTTATTTAGTTGCATATTGTTTAGCCTCCATGTGTTTGTATTTTTTACAGATTTTTTCCTGTAATTGTTATCTAGTCTCATAGTGTAGTGGTCAGAAAAGATACTTGATATGATTTCAATTTTCTTAAATTTACCAAGGCTTGATTTGTGACCCAAGATATGATCTATCCTGGAGAATGTTCCATGAGCACTTAAGAAGAAAGTGTATTCTGTTGTGTTTGATGGAATGTCCATTAAATATCAATTAAGTCTATCTGGTCTAATGTGTCTTTTAAAACTTGTGTTTCCTTACTTATTTTCATTTTGGATGATCTGTCCATTGGTGAAAGTGGGGTGTTAAAGTCCCCCACTATTATTGTGTTACTGTTGATTTCCCCTTTTATGGCTGTTAGAATTTGCCTTATGTACTGAGGTGCTCCTATGTTGGGTGCATATATATTTATAATTGTTATATCTTCTTCTTGGATTGATCCCTTGATCATTATGTAGTGTCCTTCCTTGTCTCTTGTAACAGTCTTTAACATCTATTTTGTCTGATATAAGTATTGCTATTCCACCTTTCTTTTGATTTCTATTTGAATGGAATCTCTTTTTCCATCCCCTCACTTTCAGTCTGTATGTGTCCGTAGGTCTGAAGTGGGTCTCTTGTAGACAGCATATATCCAGGTCTCATTTTTTTTATCCATTCAGCCAGTCTATGTCTTTTGCTTGGAGTATTTAGCCCATTTACATTTAAGGTAATTATTGATATGTATATTCCTATTGCCATTTTCTTAATTGTTTTGGATTTGTTTTTGTTGGTCTTCTTTCTTCCCTTCTTCTTTTGTTCTCTTCTCTTGTGGTTTGATGACTAACTTTAGTGGTTTGTTTGGGTTGCTTTTTCTTTTTTATGTGTGTACCTACTGTAGCTTTTTGGTTTGCAGTTCCTATGGGGTTGTGATATAGCAGTCTATATATGCACAATGTTGTTTTAAGTTGCTGGTCTCTTAATTTCAAATGCAATTCCCATTTCTTGCACTTGTACTTTCCTCATGGTTGCTGGGTTTGCTATCATATTTGTGCATTGATGATTTCCTACTATTACTTTATGTTTGCCTTTACTAGTGAGCTTTCCCATTTGTGATTTTCTTGTTTCTAGTTGTGGCTTCTTTTTTTTTCTCCCCACCTAGAGAAGTTGCTTTAGCATTTGTTGTAAGGCTGGTTTGGCAGTGCTGAATTTTCTTAGTTTTTGCTTGTCTGTAAAGCTTTTGATTTCTCTGTCGAATCTGAATGAGAGCCTTGCTGGGTAGAGTACTCTTTTTTTTTTTTTTTTTCCCGGTAGAATATTCTTGGTTGTAGGTTTTTTCCTTTCATTGCTTTAAATATATGGTGCCACTCTCTTCTGACCTGCAGTTTCTGCTGAAAAATCAGCTGATAACCTTATGGGGATTCCTTTGTATGTTATTTGTTGCTTTTCCCTTGTTGCTATTAATATTTTTTCTTTACATCTAATTTTCATCAGTTTGATTAATATGTGTCTCAGTGTGTTCCTCCTTGGGCTTATCCTGCCTGGGACTCTCTGCACTTCCTGGACTTGGGAGACTGTTTCCTTTCTTATGTTAGGGAAGTTTTTGGCTATAATCTTTCAAATATTTTCTCAGGCCCTTTCCCTTTTCTTCTTCTAGGACCCCTATAATGCAAATGTTGGTGTGTTTAATGTTGTCCCATATGTCTCTGAGACTGCCCTCACTTCTTTTCATTCTTTTCTCCTTATTCTGTTCAATGACAGTGATTTCCACCACTCTGTCTTCCAGTTCACATATTCGTTTTGCCTCAGTTATTCTGCTATTGATTCCTTCTAGTATATTTTTCATTTCAATTATTGTGTTGTTCATCTCTGTTTGTTCTTTAAATCTTCTGTCTTTGTTAAACATTTCTTGTATCTTCTTAGTCTGTGCCTCCATTCTTTTTCTGAGATTTTGAGTCAGATTTAGTATCATTACTCTGAATTCTTTTTCAGGTAGATTGCCTATCTCTTATTTATTTAGTTCTTCTTGTGGGTTTTTATCTTGTTCCTTCATCTGCAATATATTTCTCTGTCATCTCATTTTGTCTAACTTTCTGTGCTTGTGGTCTCCTTTCTGCACCTGAGGATCATATTTCCTCTTGCTTCTGGTGTCTGCCCCCTGATGGGTGAGGTTGGACCAGGGATTTGTGTAGGCTTCCTGGTGGGTGAAGCTGGGTCTTTTCCCTCTGGTGGGCAGAGCCGTGTTGAGGGAAGTGTTTTGAGGTAGCTGTGAGCTCAGTACAACTTTAGGCAGCCTGTCTTCTGATGGGATGGGCTGTGTTCCTATCCTCTTGGTTGTTTGGCCTGATGCTTTCCAGCACTGGAGGTTGTTGGGTGGGGCTGGGTCTTGGTGCCAATATGGGGACCTCCAGGAGGCCTCACTCCAATCACTATTCCCTGAGGCCTCTGCTACTGGTGTCCTTGACCCTGCTGTGAGCTACAGCCAACCCTCGCCTACCCAGGAGACTCTCCAAGACCCCTAGGTAGGTGTATCCCAAGCTCCTATGGAGGTACTGCTTTGTGTTGGGTCCCAGTGCATATGAGACCTTGTATGCACCCTATAAGAGTGGAATCTCTGTTTCTCCCAGCACTATGAGCTCTTTCACTCAAACCCTGCTGTCCTTCAAGGTTAAATGCTCTCGAGGTTCTTCCTCCCAACTCCAGACCCTCAGATTGTCTTGGAGGACTACTTTTATGTCAGAATGCCCCTGTGTAGCCTGTGTGGGTTTAATATTTTTTGATGCAAGGTCTGTTTTTAGTTTAGATGTCTGTCAACTCTTTCTTCATTGTATGCTGGCTGTTATCCCCTTGGTAAGAGGTGTGACTATTGTTTTGTGACCAAGGCCTGCAATGGATATTGAGCAGGCCTCCCCTTTGCTCTGTAGTTGTCACTGACCTGTCAGGGGTGGGATCTACTCCCTAGTTTTTGGAGTAGAGGCCCCCAGATCTGTTTGTTAGCTGTGTTTCTGATCTGCAGTGTGATGTAGGCAGGACTGAAGCACTCCCACTGGGAGAGAAGCCACTGAGTACTCCTTCTCTGGAGCTGTTCACCTGTGGGTGTGCTTTGTTGTGTCACCTTTCACTGGTTGTGCGAGCTCTCAAATTATACTGTTTTTGGCACTGCTCTCAGCCCCACCTTAACCGTGGGTATGCTGGCAGTTGACCCTGGTCTCTCTCAGGTGTTGTTTTCACCAGGACACCAGCATAGACCCACTGAAGTCAGGTCCCAGGATTGCAGTAATCATGGAACTGAACTTGCTGTGGGCGCTATGGGGGCAGTTCAGACTCTGGCTGGGCCTAACCCCCATATGTACGTGTCCACGAAGTCCACAGCTGCTAAAGATAGACCTATCTTGGCTGTGGGAGCACTCACTGTCCATTCAGATGTTCTGCAGATGCTGAGTTTACAAATCTGGTTGCAGGGATGTAAATTTGCAGTTTGTGCAGCTGTGAGGTGAGATTTCAGCTCTTCTTCCTTAGGTGCATGGCCCCTGGGGCTCAGCTGTGGTTTCAGCTACACCCCTGCATGTGGGTCACCCCACCCGGGGACCGGGTATGGAGGAGGAGGAAGCAGTGGCCGGAGGTCCAAGATCCTGTCCCGTTGGGGATGGGTCAAAGAGGAGGAGGTGGCAGCTGGAGGTGTGAGACCCTGACCTGGTGGGAGTGCTTCTTAGTGTCCAGGGAGGCAGGGGCTGGTGTGCAGGGAGAGAAGCTGCAATGGTGGCCTCACCCTTTGTGTGTCACTCAACAATGCTGTTTCACTTACATAGCAGTCTGGGCTTCCTCCACGAGCATTCCTGGTTGCGGAGCTCCTCACTACCATCCCCTCAGGTTGTCTCCTCACAGCCAACAGCAGTCCTCTCCCTGGGTCTGTTCTCCAAACCCCATGTTCCAGCACCCATCCCCCGTCTGCACCAGTGGGCACACATCTTAGGCTGGGGTGCACAGACCAGTTGCTGCGTTCGCCTCTGAGCCCTTGAAGCTTCCCTTCTGTCCCAACTGATCTCCCCGCTGGTGAGGGGACTTCCCCAGGTGCAGGAACGTCTCCTCACCTTCAGCTCCCTGCCAGGGGTGCAGGTCCCAACCCACTTACTCTCCTTTTCCTGTTCCCTTCTTATTTTTTTCATCCTACCTGGTTACACGGGGATCTTTCTTGTCCTTTTAAGTGTCCGAGGTCCTCTGCCAGTGTTCAGCAGGTGTTCTGTGAGAATTGTTCCATTTGTAGATTTATTCTTGATGCATTTGTGGGGAGAGGTAAACTCCATGTCCTCCTACTCCCCCACCATCTTGACTCCTCCTAATTTATAAACTTTTAGACCATAGGTAGCTCAAATTTACTGGCACATCTCAGAGTCCCTTTGCTTTTGCAAAATAATTATATTTTCAGGACTTCTGCTTGCTTTCCCTCTCAAGTTCAAGGAACAAGTGGTAGAGAAGCCCGATCACTGTCAGGTCAAGAATATGAAGTATTTCTTTCCCAAAAGAGTCCCTTTCTTCTTGTTGCCAGACCCATATGGGCAGTATAATGGCACATTAGTTACAGGGAGACCAACCTGGAACACCCATTGATGTGAACAAGATGGTGAGTCCTTGGAAAGACTGTGCCACTGTATCCTGGCACTCTGTGAGAATGGGTTTATACAAGGTTTGTGTCCTAATCACAGAATGCCTTTATTGCCAGGCAGCACTGAGTTACATTTAATGCTTGAGTTCAATGACTGTAGGCTGAATTATCTTTTAACTTTCTCCATATGGATCTCTTTTCTTATTACTAATCTAGCCTGTTAATTAAAAATTTTAAATATTATTAAATTACTTTAAGAAATATAACCACTGAACCACAGGGCTAGAAGGATCTAGGAAGATAGTCAAATCTCCTAATCCCCATTTTACAAATGGGGTAACCAAGTCCCATAAAGGGGAAACTACCTGCTCAATGTCACACAGTGAGTTGCTAACACAAAACATCCTTGGAAATATCCCCATGGCACCAAGTGGTTACTTTTATTTATAAGGTGAAATATAACTTATAAAGAAAAATAATCACTATTCAGAGGGCTAACTTTTTGTTTGTCTTTACTGGAGGAAATACTGTCACAAATAAGAAAAATGTCCTTGCTTATCCCAAGACGGGGAGTGGAAGGGAGTGGAGAAAAAGCCAAACCCTAAACCTATCTGGGAAGGAGGCACTGCTCTTCCAGCCTCTGGCTTCTTGAGCTCTGTGTTGTCACCATCAATATAACAGTTCTGAGAACATATTTCTTTGTTACACACACACACACACATCATGTTCATATATACTCAAAAAAAATTCATGGTGTATTTCTTTTCTCATTGTGGAAGCAGAATGCTGCGTATTGAACTAGAGTTGGGAGACAAGCGGAGCTGGGAGTTCTAAGATAAATGCAACTACTTAATAATGCCTAGTCAAAACACCACTTGAAATTTTGGATGTGGGTTTGAGGGACCAGAGATACCATGACCAGAGATACCATGACCAGAGATACCAAGTTAAAAGGTTTTTGAAAAAGTCCCAAGTGATCACAGTAGATTTCCTTTATAGTCTTTTACTTATCTTTTACTTCATCTTAATCCCCAAAGCAGGAAACAAGAATCTAAAGAAATAAACATCAAATTAACAACTATATTTATTTAGAACCCCTAAGGAATTACAGCTGTATCTACTCATTTCCTGATAGCTATTTTTAGTAAGTAGACAAAAATCATCTATAAATGGTTCCAAGTAAATTGAGGACAACACATAACCAAATACAAAACATCCCATAAACAAAAGTGATACTGCTAACCTGGCCCAGGAATTTGGAATCAATCTTGGTCCTGTACTGGAGTCTTCCCATGGGATGATGAGCTAGCTGTTACAGCTAGCTGTGGTCCTCAGTTTCACCACTGATAAAATCTCTGGCCTTCCTTTCTAATTTCAGAGATACTTCCAAGTCTTTCCCAGTATGTGTACTTGCAAGAGAGGTACCTGTCCTCTATTCTAAGTAGTGAAGAACAGCATAGTTCAACATTGATGAAGATCTATAGATCTGGGGCTTAGTTGAGCACCCTACTTCCTTACCCTTTTTGGCTATGTGAAAACAAGTACAAACAGCTGGTTGGAAGGCTGGGACTGTCACATAGTGTGGACATATGTTGACTATTTACACAACTATTAAATACCTGTTTTATATGTTAGAGTATGCCATGACAAAAACAAAAGTGAGAAACACAAGCTCTACTGCCAAGACATTTACAGTCTAGGAGAGGTAGAAGTATATTTGGCATAGCAGGTATCTCTCAGTATGACAACTCTTAGATTGGCTCAAATATTTACTTCTATATTTTGATTTTACTTTCAAACTATTCTCCTAGCCTTGCCAATCTCTAGGATAGGTCTTCCAGATACTGGTCCAACAAGTATTTCCTTCACCAAGGGGGGGAAAATTCCCCCTGATCTGTATGCCCAAGGCTTAGAAAAATGAATCCACTTTTGATCACTCTATGAAGATAAGTGCAACTTCCCACTCGACTTTGGACTTGCTCTTGCTAAATACACAGCTGCTAGGCAACCCCTAGCAAGTGGTGAGACTACTTTTTCAGATCCCACTCCACCCTCCTCACACTCTTTTTGCAGATATTCTTGTAGTAGACAGAGCTTGACAGTCACTCTCAAAATGACAGGTTGGTAAATGCCTGGATCTTTTCACACCGAGATGATCTATCACTGCCAAAGGTCACAGGTCCCAGACATCCTTCACCAGTAAGTGGACTCCACCAGGGTATCTCTTTGTATAGCTACTTATATGTAGAGAAAAATACTTTAAGATGAGTTTGACCCTTTACAAAAGTACTGTTACAATGGCTATAGAAGTTTTATTTAACATAGGAAGGAAAAATTCCAATAACCCACAAAGGCACCCAGCTACCCAATGCCATATATTCACAAGACCATGCACCCCTATCCCATCAGGAGAATTTTTGTTATATTCCTTTAATTTTCTTCATAGGGCCAGGAATGGTTATCCAAGGGAACAAGGGAAATGATAGGGGTACAAGGTGGGGATACATTAGAAAAGAAGAGGGGCTGGATATAAGAATAGGTATGTTGCCATTCTAGTTGGAGTTCTGCAACAGCCTAGCAATCATCTGTTGCTATTATCTCTCTATTCTGGCCCCTGGCAATTCATAGCCAAGGCAGCAAAAAAGCCCTCATAGCAACAGAATCTCTGAAATGGCTTCCTGGGATATCTTCTACAGCACTCAGCTCAAGCCAATCCTGGTTAAAACCATAAAGATGGCATTCTGGGACACTGTGCTCATTAAAGTCTATATAGGAAACACCCATTTCATGTGCAGTTCCAAAGCCTACATTTGCTGAACAGCAGCAGTAGGCTCTGCAGGACATGTGCCAATTCCAGTAGCCAAGTCCACAGCAGGTAAGAACTCTCAGGGCCAGGCTTCTGGAGGTTCACCTACTGATGAGAAAAACAAGTCCTGGAAAAGGCAAGGGTAAGTGCTGTTCTTTCCTAGTGATACTGGTTTTCTTAGGTTCCTTTGTTATCTTCTCATCTACTGGTAGGGCCAAGTGTTTCTTAAAAGGAATGTTGCCTGCAACTACAGCATCTATTTATCTTTTTTGTGCCAATATCTGGGTTCATTTGCAACTTCTAACCTGCGCCATCCAATACAGCAGCCACTAATTACATGTAGTTATTTAAATCTAAATCTAAATTAATTAAAATTAAATGAAATTTAAATGTCAGTCTCTTACTCACACTAGTCATATTTCAAGTGCTAAGTAATCACATGCAGCTACTGGTTACCATATTGGACAGCACAGATACAGAACATTTTCATTATCAAAGAAAGTTCTACTAGATAGAACTGTTATGCTTACTCCCCAATCATCTAGTCACCTTCTCTGTTTGTATTTCTAGCACTTTATTTATCTTATTGGTTTCAGGCAAAGAGGATTGATGTCATTATATTCCTCAATTCATCAGTAATCAAAGTAAAGGTTCTTTCTTGCCATTATTCATTTATTCCTACACTCTTTCATAGGTAACCATTCTAATGTGGTAAATGTCTATCTTTGTACGTGTTCTTTTAAAAGAACATATTTTCATGTGTATATTTTAAAATTTTATGAAAATGATACATACTATAGATCTCATTCTTAATTTCTACTATGAATCATGTTAAGATCCATTCATACTTCTACATATCTAATCTGTTGCTTTTATCTGCTGTATAATGCTCTATGGTATGCACCCACCACATTTAACCTAGTTGCTCTCATTATTTTATAATTATAATAACCTAGGATGCCTGGCTTAGTACTTTATAGAACTCTTGGCAGAAATTCCTGGCTTCCTAGAAAATCTTCAAAGAAAATTATAACCAAAAGTACTTGTAATTTGAGTATGTGACCCCACTTTTAATTGTGGGTATCTTCACTCCTTGGAACATACACTCTTGTCCTATCCTTCAGTATTCTAACTTACTGGTATTCCTTTTTGCCTGTTATTGGTCACTGTCCATTTTTTGATTGGCTCTGGTCTTATATGAGATTTCTTCCCTATTCTTGACTCCAAATAATGGTTTTCCATTAGTCTTTGGCTTTTATTACCTTGACTCAGGTTATCAGTTTGTGAAGTCTCTTATCTCTTCTTTTTATTTCTGACTCTTCCTGTAACTCCTGCTGCCACTCAAGATTCAGTTCAATGGGTAGTTTCCTGGCTAAAGTTTTCACTGAGCAGTGGGGGTTAGAGACCTAATGGAGACAGGATTGCTGCACTGATAACCAAAGACATTCAGTGCCTAGTGGGAGGTTTCACATTCTCTGTTAGCTTGACACACCAGGGAAATAACCTTTTAATCCAGTGCAAGATAATTTATTGTAGTGTTATCCAGTTCAAAGATGTTATGAAAAACATCCCCAGAGAGATTTAAGATTTCAAAAATATCCTGAGTTTGAACTTAATTCAACTACTCCAGAAGGCTAAAACAACAAAAGATGACCTTTTAGGCACTTCATATGTCAGGCACTGTTAGGCCAGATAATGTCATGCCAAATTAGAATGTTTGTCTCCTGTGGAGGGAGGAGGGTTGGTGGGAAGGAGAGGTTGAGGGTATGTGCTTTAATTAAAGTCATCTGTCAGTGCTAATGACCTAACATTTAAAAAATGATTATTCTATAGAGATACAAATAAGGAATTGAACAGGGAATACTTGATGTTTTTATGGTGTCAGAAAGGGAACAAAAGTATGTTCTAATCATCTTTGATAAGGGATGAGACAAATAGGAACTCATTTAGAGGAAAAAGTCCAGAACAAGGGGACTCAACACTGATGTTAAACTCAGGGAAGAATATTCAAGCAATGTGTTTTCTGTCTTCAAATACCTGAAGAGATATCACAAAAAAGTGAAACTAATTTTTTTTTCTATTTCCTACCCACTGGCATTCAGGTGTCTTTTTTTAAATTTAATATTTATTTATTTGGCTGCATCAGGTCTTAGTTGCTGCATGCGGATCTGCATTGCAGCATGCGAGATCTTTCATTGCAGTGCGCAGGCTTCTCTTTAGTTGTGGCACGCAGGCTCCAGAGCGCACAGGCTCAGTAGTTGTGGCACATGGGATCTGTAGTTGTAGTGCGTGGAATCCAGAGCACGCAAGCTCAGTAGTTGCGGTGTGCGGGCTCTAAAGTGTGCGGGCTCAGTTGCCCTGCGGCATGTGGGATCTTAGTTCCCTAACCGGGGACTGAACCTGTGTCCCCTGCATTGGAAGGCAGATTCTTAACCACTGGAACACCAGGGAAGTCTCTCAGGGGTCTTAAAAAATTTTATTGAAGTATAGTTGATTTACAATGTTGCTTTTAAATTCTGCTGTACAGCAAAGTGACTCAGTAATAGAATATATATATTCTTTTTCATTATGGTTAATCACAGGATATTGAATACAGTTCCCTGTGCTATACAGTGGGATCTTGTTGTTTATCCATCCTATATATAATAGTTTGCACCTGCTAAATTTGTTTAGTCAGACCACAATGGGAAATAACTTGAGGGAGGAAGACTATACAGTTCAATATATGAATCAACAGAGGTGTCCAAAGATGAAATGGTTGCTGAGGGAGGGGCATAGGGAAAAAAGTGAGCTCACTAGCTCTATTCAAGCTGAGGCTGGGCAAAAATTCAGCAACATTAAAGAACAGATTTGAGCATTGGATGGAGAAGCTGGACTAGATGACTCTAATACTTTACAGTTCAATGTGACAGCAAGAAATCATTTGTAAAAATCTGAAGCAAATTCAAGGAGCTGTTAAAAATATATAAAAGAAATACAGCAAAGCCAATGAAACTGGATCCTATTCGAGCTACCCAGTCATGTGTGTGAGAAAGGGAGTAACAGAAGACATTCCCACACTCTGACACCAAGTACCACCTTGGATATGGGCCCATAGCAGCAAGGACCATGGCCTGTCCAGGGACTCAAGTCATGTTGAACCAAGAATTTATAAAGGACAGAGAGACTCTCACAGGAACCAAGGCCCTTTGGGAACTGGAGGAATGCTACTAAAAAATAAAATCTTAAAGAACCAATCTATAGTTTTTTCTCAGCCAAAGTCATGACAGTTTTTCCAAAGCAATTAAGATACATGCAAATTGGCCTAGGTAGATAAGGGTTACTGCCTTCAGTACATTGGCACTACCTCCCCTCCCAACCTAAAAAAAAAGTGTTTTCTCCAGGAAGGCTTTGCCACATTTTTCCAGGGCTCTGCCCAGAGTTTGAAAGCTCAATGACATGACACTCCACTTGGCTGGATTTTATTGCCTGCTGTGCTCTTCAGTTTCCCTTCTAGCCCAGACTCAATTACAATCAAGGTTTGCAGAAGGCAAACAACATGCAGTGAACCTGTCACAGTGCCAATTAAGCACAAACATATCCTGAAAATTAAAATGAAAATCAAATGTCAACACTATGAAAAGAAACTAACAGCTTCTTCAGAAATGATGAATAAAGGCAGAGAGAAGAAAAAAACCAGCAAACCTGCTCTTAGCCTAGCAATGCAGCCCTAGTCCTGTTATATAATATTCCATCATCTCCCACATCTGCATACTCTATACCTTTATCAAATTGTTTGTTTTAGCACATTTATAATAAAGATGTCTTAATGTTGATTTCATAAATTTTATTTAGTGTCACATGGTTGCTCTGGGTTTCCAAGACAACAAATGTACTTTGCCCCAGCCACCCAGTAAATCATGACAGTTCACAATCTTCAGGTCTCTCCTGTGTGTTGACAGGACAAGAGACGCTTTATGGCCTAGGGAATGGCTCCAGCATGGTGGTGGTGGCTAGCATCAAAATTGGTTAGTTTGAAATCCCTGATTACACAGATCAGATTTATTTCAATAAATCTGGTCTATGGAATCAAAGATTCCAAATCAACCTTAGGGCTATAGTCCAAAAGTAGCTACCAGTTACTGTTATAGGTCCCCTCAGTGCCTAGTACAGGGCTTAGTAAATATTAGTTTAATTTCTTTTCCTCCCCTTTTCTCTCTATACCTACTTCAGTTCCAGAGGCAAGTGGTACATAATATAATAATAATAGTGAAAATAATAATAATAACTAATAGTTAAATAGTGCTATCTTCCTTTGGAGATGGATAAAATTAGGGATGGGGGAAATAAATTAATCAGTAATGAATGAAGTCAGTAGGTTGGCTTCTAGTCCCCCAGCTCTGCCACTTAGTAGCTATGTGATTCTGAGGACATCCTTTAAACCCCTCAAGTTCCAGTTTCCTCATCTGTCAAACAAAAGTACAGGTTTCCCCCACTATCTGAAAGAAGAGCATCCCCAGGGAACCTTTTGTAAGCCAAAATGGCGTAAAGTGAAGAAGCAATTACCTTAGGACACATCTTGCTAATGGATACACAAAATAAATCGAGATAAAGCACAGGGGCTCACAGACATAGTTCAACACTATGGTGGCTTGACACTGAGATGCTGAGTATAGTTCCTGGAAAGGAGCTTGGTGGTGCCACTCTCACTGATTGGGGCACACATTGCCTCTTATAACAGCTCTCTGCAAACAAACACTGAGCACTATTTTCGATTTTCACTTTTTTTAGTAAAAGCGAAAATCCTCTTCGGATTTACTTTGGTTAGTGAAAACAGGTACTAATGTAGGTCTTTCATAAAAGTGAAGTGATGGAAAGCAAACTTTTGAACAGTGGGGGATACCTGTAATAGTTACCTCATAGTGTTACTGTGAGAGTTAACTGGTTTATGAATATACATAAAGTAGTACAGCACCTGGCTCACAGTGGGTCCTCAAAAGTAGTAGTTCTCATCTTCTTCTCCCTCCCCACCCCAGAATACCACTTAAAAAATTCCTAGCAGGATACTCTTAAGTTGGGAGGTAGAATCCCCAGGACCTTGGGGGTAGTTCAAGGCAGGGGGCACAGAAACCAGCTTTGAAGCAACTCAACAGGTTGGAAGAGGCGAGCTACCTGAATGGGGCAGTCTGGTCCTTCCTTCATCTTTCCTGTTGATCTCTAAGATATTTTGTGGTACTAATAGCAATGGGAATGATAAAGTTCCTACAATCTATTTGGTGCCTGAAAAGTATTGCTGAGTGAAGGAGGGGCTGTAGAAAGTTGTGGGACATGGTTTAAGATAAATGAAAAAACCTTGCCCTCTGCCATGCAGCTGAGCTCCCCCATGGCTGCAGACTGGATGGTTTTACATGGCTTTAGTATAATTCTACTTTTATCCCCCCACCTTCTCGCCCCTCCCCACTAGCGCTATCCTGGTGACTGAATCTTGCCTTTCCCCCACATCCTGACAAGCTGATGCTGTCAATCTCAAAACAGCCCGAGGTCAAATCCAGAATCCATCTGGGTTTTTAGGTGGAGAGGGATGAGAGAGGGTTTTTGCTGCCAGTGGTTTCCACCTCCAGAAAGTTGATGACAAAAGCCTCTGCTACCTTTCCCTTCCAACCTCTCCTTGGGGAAAGAGAAAACCCTCTATTTCCACTATCTGCTCTGTTGAGCTTATTTCACTCAATGACAGTTTCTATCTTGCTTATTGCCTCACCAGCTATGCAACAAGGAGGAATCAAGCTTTGATGCAGTATCCCCAGAGTCATCTGTTCCCTGCAGATATGAAGGAAACAGGACCTTCTGGGGAAAAAAACAACAACAACACACCATTAAAGTTTTCATTCCAAAGTCCTCAACTCCTTAGCTCCTCAGGTATCCACTACCTCATGTTTTCCAAATGCTGATCCAGCTTCTTATTCAGATTTTTTAAAGGCAGCTAGTTCTTGAGAGAATGGCTGGGATGTGTCTGGTGGGGGAGGGGAGTGGGGGAATCAAGCTACAATTACACTTTTTAGCCAGAAAAAAAAAAACAAATCAGTTGGTGATGAAATCCCAGGAGAAAACATAGATTAAAGTCTGTGCTTTCTAAATCTGTTACTTAACTAAACACAGCTGTTAAAGATGATGTCTTTGCTGTGCATGTATATCTATAATAATGCTGTCATTAGTATTCAGATATGATGCTGGGAACCCTCCACATCTCTAAGATATGCGCTCAGAATGAGTTTCTACAGGACTGGGAGATTCTACACTGATCCATCCACAACCTCACCTGGTTACCCTATGTTCACAGTATGGGAAGAGAAAGAAACTAACATTTACTGATTGGTGTTCTACTAAGTACTTTAAATATATTTATTATTTTAATTCAAACAACAGTCTTATGAGATATATATTATAATCTCCTTAATAGATAAGAAAGTTAAGTAACTCTTTCAGGCCCACCTAGTTAGCAGGAGGGGAATGAGGATTGAAACCCAGCACTGAGTTACTCCAAAGCTCACAGTCCTGCCACTCACCACAAGCTTCCGAGATGCCTGGGCTGAGGGTCAGGGTTCAGTCTTTGGTGGGACCATAAAAGTGGACTGACTCACCCTTAGACAACTTCAATTCAGTAACATGCTGCTCTAAACAATCCAGTTGAACTCTTTACTATAAAACATCCCTTGAAAGGAAATAAAGAAAGGAGAGAAGAGGTTGCAGTAGGTTCCCAATCTGAAGAATATCTGAAATCAAGAGCTAGCATTTACTTGAGATACTTTTTTCAGGTCAAACTTAACAAAAGACCCCCAACACAATAGTGTCTTATCTGAGAACAGACTCTTGTGCAGCTAAGAAAGTAATATATACTATTTTTTCCATGACCAGTCCTAATTAAACTTAAGGAATAAAGTGAATATGATAACAGGGCTATAGAGGGCTTGACAGTTTAGTAGAACTATCACATTCATCCTGACACTTGAAAATTACAACCCAGTGAGTCAGAAAAATAAGTATCATCATCTCTGTGTACACATGAAAAAACTAAGGATCAGGGAAGTAATAAAATAAAGTTGTTGAGATGCAGCTGGGTGGGCCCCGAAGTCGTGACTGTTATCCTTTTTTCAGTACATTTTTAAGTAGGGGAGTGACATGATCAAAGTCGTATTTTATTTTTTAAGATGTTGGGGGGTAGGAGTTTATTTATTTATTTATTTTTGCTGTGTTGGGTCTTCGTTTCTGTGCAAGGGCTTTCTCTAGTTGTGGCAAGCGGGGGCCACTCTTCATCGTGGTGTGCAGGCCTCTCACTATAGTGGCCTCTCTTGTTGCGGAGCACAGGCTCCAGACGCGCAGGCTCAGTAGTTGTGGCTCACGGGCCTAGTTGCTCTGCGGCATGTGGGATCTTCCCAGACCAGGGCTCGAGCCCGTGTCCCCTGCATTAGCAGGCAGATTCTCAACCACTGCGCCACCAGGGAAGCCCCAAAGTTGTATTTTAATACTAGTAAACTCAGGATGAATTGTAAGAGTTAAGGCTGTAGCTGAGAGGAATGCTGGACTAGGAGTCAAGGGCTCTGGTTTCTAGTCATGGTTTTATCACCTTTATTAATGTGTGAGCATCTAAAGCGAAGATGAATATCCCTGCCATTTCTACTTAACAGGGCTGCTGGGGACTCAAATGAGAGAAATAATGGATGTAAGTATGCTTAATAGGTCATTAGATACATTTAAAGAAATCAGACCCTTGGTGACTAGATGAATTATAGTCAGTTTTTAATAAATCTTCTGAGGATGATTCATTCTGTTGCCACTTATGGTATCTAAGTATAATGTCATGACAATCTAAAACATTCTTAGTGAAGAAATAAGACAATAGCTCACCTGAAAATATGCTCCAAAGCTTTTGGATACTTTAAGTACTTTTTTATTGAAGTATAGTTGATTTAAACTATTCTATTGGTTTCAGGTGTACAGCACAGTGATTCAGCATTTTTACAGATTATACTCCATTATAGCTTATTACAAGATAATGGCTATAATTCCCTGTGCTATACAATATATCCTCATTGCTTATCTATTTTATACATTGTAGTCTGTATCTCTTAGTCCCATGCCCCTAATTTGTCCCTCCCCTCTTCCCTCTCCCCTTTGCTAACCATCAGTTTGTTTCCTATATCTGTGAGTCTGTTTCTGTTTTGATATATACATTCATTTGTATTATTTTTTTAACATCTTTATTGGAGCATAATTGCTTTACAATGGTGTGTTAGTTTCTGCTTTATAACAAAGTGAATCAGTTATACATATACATATGTCCCCATATCTCTTCCCTCTTGCATCTCCCTCCCTCCCATCCTCCCTATCCCACCCCTCTACGAGGTCACAAAGCACCGAGCTGATCTCCCTGTGCTATGTGGCTGCTTCCCACTAGCTAGCTATTTTACGTTTGGTAGTGTATATATGTCCATGCCACTCTCTCACTTTGTCACAGCTTACCCTTCCCCCTCCCCATATCCTCAAGTCCATTCTCTAGTAGGTCTGCGTCTTTATTCCCGTCTTGCCCCTAGGTCTTCATGACCATTTTTTTTATTCCACATATATTCATTGGAATCCGTATTTGTTTTTTTCTTTCTGACTTACTTCACTCTGTATGACAGACTATAGGTCCATCCACCTCACTACAAATAACTCAATTTCGTTTTTCTTATACCTGAGTAATATTCCATTGTATATATGTGCCACATCTTCTTTATCCATTCATCTGTTGATGGACACTTAGGTTGCTTCCATGTCCTGGCTATTGTAAGTAGAGCTGCAATGAACATTTTGGTACATGACTCTTTTGAATTATGGTTTTCTCGGGGTATATGCCCAGTAGTGGGATTGCTGGGTGGTACGGTAGTTCTACTTTTAGTTTTTTAACGAACCTCCATACAGTTCTGCATAGTGGCTGTAACAATTTACATTCCCACAAACAGTGCAAGAGGGTTCCCTTTTCTCCACAACCTCTCCAGCATTTATTGTTTGTAGATATTTTGATGATGGCCATTCTGACCGGTGTGAGATGACATCTTATTGTAGTTTTGATTTGCATTTCGCTAATGATTAATGATGTTGAGCATTCTTTCATGGGTTTGCTGGCAATCTGTATATCGTCTTTGGAGAAATGTCTATTTAGGTCTTCTGACCATTTTTGGATTGGGTTGTTTGTCTTTTTAATATTGAGCTGCATGAGCTGCCTGTATATTTTGGAGATTAATCCTTTGTCAGTTGATTCATTTGCAAATATTTTCGCCCATTCTGAGGGTTGTCTTTTCATCTTGTTTATGGTTTCCTTTGCTGTGCCAAAGCTTTTAAGTTTCAGTAGGTCCCATTTGTTTATTTTTCTTTTTATTTCCATTTCTCTAGGAGGTGGGTAAAAAATGATCTTGCTGTGACATGTCATAGAGTGTTCTGCATATGTTTTCCTCTAAGAGTTTAATAGTGTCTGACGTTAAATTTTGGTCTTGAATCCATTTTTAGTTTATTTTTGTGTATGGTGTTAGGGAGTGTTCTAATTTCATTCTTGTACATGTAGCTGTCCAGTTTTGCCAGCACCACTTATTAGAGAGGCTATCTTTTCTTCACTGTATATTCTCGCCTCCTTTATCAAAGATAAGGTGACCATATATGGGTTTATCTCTGGGCTTTCTATCCTGTTCCGTTGATCTATATTTCTGTTTTTGTGCCAGTACCATACTGTCTTGATTACTGTAGCTTTGCAGTATAGTCTGAAGTCAGGGAGCCTGATTCCTCAAGCTCCATTTTTCTTTCTCAAGGTTGTTTTGGCTATTTGGGGTCTTTTGTGTTTCCAGACAAATTCTGAAATTTTTTATTCTAGTTCTGTGAAAAATGCCAGTGGTAGTTTGATAGGGATTGCACTGAATCTGTACATTGCTTTGAGCAGTAGAGTCATTTTCACAGTGTTGATTCTTCCAATCCAAGAAAATGGTATATCTCTCCATCTATTTGTATCATCTTTAATTTCTTTCATCAGTGTCTTATAATTTTCTGCATACAGGTCTTTGTCTCCTTAGGTAGGTTTATTCCTAGGTATTTTATTCTTTTTTTGCAATGGTAAATGCGAGTGTTTTCTTAATTTCACTTTCAGATTTTTCATCATTAGTGTATAGGAATGCAAGAGATTTCTGTGCATTAATTTTGGATCTTGCTACTTTACCAGATTCAGTGATTAGCTCTAGTAGTTTTCTGGTAGCATCTTTAGGATTCTCTAGGTATAGTATCATGTCATCTGCAAAGAGTGACAACTTTACTTCCTATTTTCTGATTTGGATTCTTTTTATTTATTTTTCTTCTCTGATTGCTGTGGTTAAAACTTCCAAAACTATGTTAAATAATAGTGGTAAGAGTGGGCAACCTTGTCTTGCTCCTGATCTTCGTGGAAATTGTTTCAGTTTTTCACCATTGAGGATGATGTTGGCTGTGGGTTTGTCATATATGGCCTTTATGGTGTTGAGGAAAGTTCCCTCTATGCCTACTTTCTGCAGGGTTTTTATCATAAATGGTGTTGAATTTTGTCAAAAGCTTTCTCTGCATCTACTGAGATGATCGTATGGTTTTTCTCCTTCTATTTGTTAATATGGTGTATCACATTGATTGACTTGCGTATACTGAAGAATCCTTGCATCCCTGGGATAAATCCCACTTGATCATGGTGTATGGTCCTTTTAATGTGCTGCTGGATTCTGTTTGCTAGTATTCTGTTGAGGATTTTTGCATCTATGTTCATCAGTGATATTGGCCTGTAGTTTTCTTTCTTTGTGACATCTTTGTCTGGTTTTGGTATCAGGGTGATGGTGGCATCGTAGAATGAGTTTGGGAGTGTTCCTCCCTCTGCTATATTTTGGAAGAGTTTGAGAAGGATAGGTGTTAGCTCTTCTCTAAATGTTTGATAGAATTCGCCTGTGAAGCCATCTGGTCCTGGGCTTTTGTTTGTTGGAAGATTTTTAATCACAGCTTCAACTTCAAGGCTTGTGATTGGTCTGTTCATATTTGCTATTTCTTCCTGGTTCAGTGTCAGAAAGTTGTGCATTTCTAAGAATTTGTCCATTTCTTCCAGGTTGTCCATTTTATTGACATAGAGTTGCTTGTAGTAATCTCTCATGATCCTTTGTTTTTCTGCAGTGTCAGTTGTTACTTCTCCTTTTTCATTTCTAATTCCATTGATTTGAGTCTTCTCCCATTTTTTCTTGATGAGTCTGGCTAATGGTTTATCAAATTTTTTTATCTTCTCAAAGAACCAGTTTTAATTTTATTGATCTTTGCTATCGTTTCCTTCATTTCTTTTTCATTTATTTCTGATCTGATCTTTATGATTTATTTCCTTCTTCTAACTTTGAGGGGTTTTTGTTCCTCTTTCTCTAATTGTTTTAGGTGTAAGGTTAGGTTCTTTATTTGAGATATTTCTTGTTTCTTAAGGTAGGATTGTATTGCTATAAACTTCCCTCTTAGGAATGCTTTTGCTGCATCCCATAGGTTTTGGGTCATCATGTTTTCTTTGTCATTTGTTTCTAGGTATTTTTTGATTTCCTCTTTGATTTCTTCACTGATCTCTTGCTTACAAAGTAGTGTAATTTATAGCCTCCATGTGTTTATATTTTTTACACATTTTTCTTGTAATTGATATCTAGTCTCATAGTGTAGTGGTCAGAAAAGACACTTGATATGATATCCATTTTCTTAAATTTACCAAGGATTGATTTGTGACCCAAGATATGATGTATCCTGGAGAATGTTCCATGAGCACTTGAGAAGAATGTGTGTTCTGTTGTTTTTGGATAGAATGCCCTATAAATATCAATTAAGTCCATCTTGTTTAATTATCATTTAAAGCTTGTGTTTCCTTATTTATTTTCATTTTGGATGATCTGTCCATTGGTGAAAGGGGGATGTTAAAAGTCCCCTAATATGATTGTGTAACTGTTGATTTCTCCTTTTATGGCTGTTAGTATTTGCCTTGTCTATTGAGGTGCTACTATGTTGGGTGCATAAATATTTACAGTTATATCTTCTT
Organism: Mesoplodon densirostris; assembly: GCF_025265405.1. NCBI lineage: Eukaryota > Metazoa > Chordata > Mammalia > Artiodactyla > Ziphiidae > Mesoplodon > Mesoplodon densirostris. The sequence goes on along the minus strand of NC_082681.1, from coordinate 75,233,137 downwards.
CTTGGATTGATCCATTGATCATTATATTGTGTCCTTCTTTGTCCTTTGTAATAGTCTTTATTTTATAGTCTATTTTGTCTGATATGAGAATTGCTGCTCCAGCTTTCTTTTGATTTCCATTTACATGGAATATCATTTTCCATCCCCTCACTTTCAGTCTGTATGTGTCCCTACGTCTGAAGTGGGTCTCTTTTTGGTATTTTTTTTTTTTTTGGTGGTACATGGGCCTCTCACTGTTGTGGCCTCTCCTTTTGTGGAGCACAGGCTCTGGACACACGGGCCTAGCTGCTCCACGGCATGTGGGATCTTCCCGGACCAGGGCACAAACCCATGTCCCCTGCATCGGCAGGCAGACTCTCAACCACTGTGCCACCAGGGAAGCCCTGAAGTGGGTCTCTTGTAGACAGCATATATATGGGTCTTCTTTTTGTATCCAATAAGCCTGTCTATGTCTTTGGTGGGAGCCTTTAATCCATTTACATTTAAGGTAATTATCAATATGTTTGTTCCTATTCCCATTTTCCTAATTGTTTTGGGTTTGTTATTGTAGTTCTTTTCCTTCTCTTGTGTCTCCTGTTGAGAGAAGTTCCTTTAGCATTTTTTTGTAAAGCTGGTTTGGTGGTGCTGAATTCTCTTAGCTTTTGCTTGTCTGTAAAGATTTTAATTTCTCCGTCAAATCTGAATGCGATCCTTGCTGGGTAGAGCAATCTTGGTTGTAGGTTTTTCTCCTTCATCACTTTAAATATGTCCTGCCACTCCCTTCTGGCTTGCAGAGTTTCTGCTGAAAGATCAGCTCTTAACCTTATGGGGATTCCCTTGTGTGTTCTTTGTAGTTTTTCCCATGCTGCTTTTAATACTTTTTCTTTTTATTTAATTTTTGATGGCTTGATTATTATGTGTCTTGGTGTATTTCTCCTTGGACTTATCCTTTATGGGACTCTGTGCTTCCTGCACTTGATTAACTATTTCATTTCCAATATTAGGGAAATTTTCAACTATAATCTCTTCAAATATTTTCTCAGTCCCTTTCTTTTTCTCTTCTTCTTCTAGGACCCCTATAATTCGCATGTTGGTGAGTTTAATGTTGTTGTCCCAGAGGTCTCTGAGACTGTCCTCAATTCTTTTCATTCTTTTTTCTTTATTATGCTCTGCAGTAGTTATTTCCACTATTTTATCTTCCAGGTCACTTATCCATTCTTCTGCCTCAGTTATTCTGCTATTGATCCCTTCTAGAGAATTATTAATTTCACTTATTTTTTTGTTCATCTCTGTCTGTTTGGTCTTTAGTTCTTCTAGGTCCTTGTTAAACGTTTCTTGTATTTTCTCTATTTCCAAGATTTTGGACCATCTTTACTATCATTATTCTGAATTCTTTTTCAGGTAGACTGCCTATTTCCTCTTCATTTGTTAGGTCTGGTGGGGTTTTGCCTTGCTCCTTCATCTTCTGTGTGTTTTTCTGTCTTCTCACTTTGCTTAACTTACTGTGTTTGGGGTTTCCTTTTCACAGGCTGCAGGTTTGTAGTTCCCATTGTTTTTGCTGTCTGTCCCCAGTTGCTAAGGTTGGTTCAGTGGGTTGTGTAGGCTTCCTGGTGGAGGGGACTAGTGCCTGTGTTCTGGTCGATGAGGCTGGATCTTGCCTTTCTGGTGGGCAGGTCCATGGCTGGTGGTGTGTTTTGGGGTGTCTGTGGCTTTATTATGATTTTAGCCAGCCTCTGTGCTAATGGATGGGGTTGTGCTCTTGTCTGACTAGTTGTTTGTCATAGGGTGTCCAGCACTGTAGCTTGCTGGTCGTTGAGTGAAGCTGGGTCTTGGCATTGAGAGGGAGATCTCTGGGAGCTTTTTGCCATTTGATATTACATGGAGGTTGGTGGTCTCTTGTGGACCAGTGTCCTGAACTTGGCTCTCCCACCTCAGAGGCACAGCCCTGATGCCTGGCTGGAGCACCAAGGGCCTTTCATCTACATGGCTGAGAATAAAAGGTAGAAAAGAAAGAAAGAAAGAAGAATATAAAATAAAGTAAAATAAAATAAAGTTATTAATATAAAAATAAGTATTAAGAAAAAATTCTTAAGAAGTAATAAAAATAAAACAAAAAAACGGGGAGACAGAACCCTAAGATAAATGGTAAAAGCAAAGCTATAAAGACAAAATTACACACAGAAGCATACACTTACACACTCAAAAACAAGAAAAAGGGGGAAAAACATATATATCTTTGCTCCCAAAGTCCATGTCCTCAATTTGGGATGATTCATTGTCTATTCAGGTATTCCACAGATGCAGAGTACATCAAGTTGGTTGTGGAGATTTAATCTGCTGCTCCTGAGGCTGCTGGGAGAAATTTCCCTTTCTCTTCTTTTTTCACACCGCTCCCGAGGTTCAGCTTTGGATTTGGACCTGCCACTGTGTGTAGGCTGCCTGAGGGTGTCTGTTCTTCGCTCAGACAGGATGTGGTTAAAGGAGCAGCTGATTCGGGGGCTCTGGATCACTCAGGCCCTGGGGAGGCAGGGGTACGGAATGCGGGGCGAGCCTGCGGCGGCAGAGCCCAGCATGATGTTGCACCAGCCTGAGGCATGCCGTGTGTTCTCCCGAGGAAGTTGTCCCTGGATCACGGGACCCTGACAGTGGCGGGCTGCACAGGTTCCCAGGAGGGGTGGTGTGGATAGTGACCTGTGCTTGCACACAGGCTTCTTGGTGGCTGCACTAGCAGCCTTAGCATCTCATGCCCGTTCCTGGGGTCCACGCTGATAGCTTCGGCTCGCGCCCGTCTCTGGAGCTCCTTTAAGCGGTGCTCTTAATCTCCTCTCGTCGCACACCAGAAAACAAAGAGGCAAGAAAAAGTCTCTTGCCTCTCCAGCAGCTCCAGACTTTTTCCCGGACTCCCTCCCAGCTAGCTGTGGCATACTAGACCCCTTCAGGTTGTGTTCACGCAGCTAACCCCAGTCCTCTCCCTGGGATCCAACCTCCGAAACCCTAGCCTCAGCTCTCAGCCCCCAACTGCCCCGGCAGGTGAGCAGACAAACCTCTCGGGCTGATAAGTGCTGGTCGGCACCAATCCTCTGTGCAGGAATCTCCTGCTTTGCTCTCCGCATCCCTGTTGCTGTGCTCTCCTCTGCGGCTCTGAAGCTTCCCCCCTCCACCACCTGCAGTCTCCACCCTTGAAGGGGCTTCCTAGTGTGTGGAAACCTTTCCTCCTTCACAGCTCCCTCCCACTGGTGCAGGTCCCATCCCTATTCTTTTGTCTCTGTTTTTTTCTTTTTTTCTTTTGCCCTACCCAGGTACGTGGGGAGTTTCTTGCCTTTTGGGAGGTCTGAGGTCTTCTGCCAGCGTTCAGTAGGTGTTCTGTAGGAGTTGTTCCACATGTAGATGTACTTCTGATGTATTTGTGGGGAGGAAGGTGATCCCCATGTCTTACTCTTCCGCCACCTTGAAGCTCCTCAGGACCTGTATTATTTTTTTAGACTCCACATATAAGTGATATCATACAGTATTTGTTTTTCTCTATCTGATTTATTTCACTTAGAATAATGCCCTCCAAGTCTATCCATGTTGCTGTAAATGGCAAAATTTCCTTCCTTTTTATGGATGAGTAATATTCCATTGTATATGTATACCATATCTTTATCCATTCATCTGTTGATGGGCACTTGGTTTTCTTCCATACCTTGGCTATTGTGAATAGTGCTGCTATGAACATACCTGCATATATCTTTTCAAATTAGTGTTTTCATTTTTTTCTGGATATATACCCGGGAGTGCAATTGCTGGATCATATGGTAGTCCTATTTTTAGTTTTTTGAGGAACCTCCATACTGTTTTCCATAGTGGCTGTACCAATTTACGTTCCCACCAATAATGTATAAGGGTTTCTTTTTCTCCACATTTTCACCAACATTTGTAATTTGTGTTCTTTTTGATAATAGCCATTCTGACAGGTTTGAGGTTGTTTTGAATTAGGTACTTTTCTTGAATTAGTTAAGAATAAGATGAATGTGATGGAATTGCTGACTCTTTCCTTATCTGGCTACCTCTTTACCTAACCCGAGTTTCCTCGGGACTCACTAGTCCCCAAAGGAAGCAGCCTCATTTAAAGGCCAAGATATATGTAAGAAAGCAGGAATAGCGAGCTTATGAATCATAGTAGAGAGAGGTATGACATAATGCCTCCTAACATCTGCTATCATGGGGTGCAGGATGAAGAAAAAGAAGATCTGCACACTCACATTTTAATATTTTCCGAGTGCCAGAGACAGCTTAATTAGCTCTCATAATATACCTAGATAAAAGTCTCATTATATACTTTGACAAAATAAGTCCATTATTAGGTTTGCCTATAGACTATAGACAAGCAGCAGTATCGTGATACCTATGACAAGGTTTTTGGGGAGAGAAAGGAGATTGTTATCTTAACCCATGTTTTCTTTATTCCTCTCTTCTTGTCCTACCTCCTACTGGCCCCTTTTCACTTTTGCTCCAACTATTTTCCCAATTTTCTTGTTTCAACTAGTTTTGTGCTATCATTCACCCCTTCTGGTCACAAAATATTCAAAAATATTATAACAGCTCTGAAATAATTGTACCACCTTTAGATAGGGCAATCCCATCCCCACCCTACCCCACAGTTTGTCTGAATGGGTGTTTTTTTGCCAGGATGCTCAGCTTTGAAAAGGTGAAAGCCAGTATTATAAAGTCGGTGTCTGAAATGTGATCAAGTAATTAACAATTCAAAACTCCCACTGATACTATCTAATAAAAGGCACCTTGCCATTTGCAATACGTCACAGAATCAGTTTAGAGCCTGTCATTTTGCTCATGCCTTGCTCATAACTGAGCTCACTCTGCCAGAGAGGTATTCTTGGGTTCTTGAAATATAAAGAATTGAGACAAAGGAGCTGGAGTTTTCCATTCAATGGGTATGGAGAGTTGAAAATTTTTCCAGTGGGTTAACAGGACAAAGTCTCTTGCTATTTCTTACCTCTGCCCCCAGCTTGAATATACTAGGGCTCAATCCTGTTACCTCAGGGTGGCAGGTCTAGCTGCTGACACTATCTAAAATCTCTGCTGTAAACCATTTGTCACCAACAAGCTTTGGAGTGATAAGGCAATTTGTGATTTGATTCCATTTCGATGGAATAGGCACAATAGGCTCAGCATTGTATTATCTGCTAAATTACTGTGGAGGATTATGTGGTACTTCAGAGCCAATGATTTCCAAATATTTAATTGCAGTTAAGTGAGTTCTCTGGCACTCTTCTGTAGATTTATTTATACTAAAAACATATTTTATATATTTATTTAGTTAGTTGCTTATTTATTTATTTAACCATAAAAGTGATCAAGGACAAGGGGGCAAGATGTACAGAGTACTTTACCTGGAAAAGGCCTTGTGGCCTTTGTACTATCTTAGATGAAACCCTGGTCCTGTTGAACAGAGAAGGAAACCGATTCAAGCAGAAGGGGAATTTCTCCAAAAATATGAACATGCCAAAATTTCTTCATGTACTGCAGATAAATGGAGAGTGTTCATGTTCTAGTATGCCTGAACGGGTGGCACAGACAGCACTTGCAGGTAAATGGCAATAAACAGCTCTCACTGTCAACACCTCTCATATGCTATCTTTCATTCTCTCTTGAGCTCTGCCAAGTGAAGCTACACCATAGTCAAGGTTCATGGGGAAATACAGGGATGTAGTTTTTGAACCAGTTAAACTGGAATCACGTTACCCTGAGGAGTGGCCTCACTTCATTCATAGAGAGTAGGATTACCTTATATTGCAATGAATACGTCAACTTTTTAAGGTTAAAAATATAGTAATTCCCCCGGACAAGATATACACTGGATTTACTAGCTGCTGATCACTCCCCCAACATAACCCCAACCCAACTGTAGGGAGTTATATGAACTGAAACCCAGGCTGCTACTTAAGCAGCTGCTGATGGGACCAGGTTAAATTCTACACATTTGCAACTTCTTAAACAGCAAGCTGAAAAACATTTTGGTGGCCTTTAGATAAATGCAAATAAGTCAAAAAAACAAGCTGACCTATCACCTCATGATGTCTAATGATAAGGGTATTAACATTTATCTATCACTTACTGTGTACTAGAAGGTTTATATTTTTTGCATTTAACCCTTACAAAAGCCCTGTGAAATAGGTAGGAATTAAAATTGCTATTTTATAAATGAGAAAACTGAAGCTCCTCAGAGAGTTTAAGTAACTTGCTCAAAGGCACACAGCCTATTACCATCATTCTAGGACAATACGTTCAGGTCACATACAGAAATTTTAATAGAGGGAAGAGACGTGTGTGTGTGTGTGTGTGTGTGTGTGTGTGTGTGTGTGTGTGTATAAAAGTGAACAGTACTGGGGCTTCCCTGGTGGCGCAGTGGTTGAGAGCCCGCCTGCAAATGCAGAGGACACAAGTTCGTACCACGGTCCGTGAAGATCCCACATACCGCAGAGCGGCTAGGCCCGTGAGCCATGGCTGCTGAGCCTGCGCGTCTGGAGCCTGTGCTCCGCAGGAGAGGCCACAACAGTGAGAGGCCGGCGTACCGCCAAAAAAAAAAAAAAAAAAGTGAACAGTACTTTCCTGAATAACTAAGAACAAATTGCTACTTCAATGTTGTTTTTCTTATCTTCATGTAATTTCCCCTTCATTTACAGTCCTTTTGTGCTAGTGTTTTGTTCAGTTTGTCTGTGGTACTTTTTTTTCTTTATTGAGGAAATATTGTGTCATACATGACAGAAACTTAAAAAGATTTTTTTTAACATCTTTATTGGAGTATAATTGCTTTACAATACTGTGCTAGTTTCTGCTGTATAACAAAGTGAATCAGCTATATGTATACATATATCCCCATGTCCCCTCCCTCCTGCGTCTCCCTCCCACCCTCCCTATCCCACCCCTCTAGGTGGTCACAAAGCACCGAGCTGATCTCCCTGTGCTATGTGGCTGCTTCCCACTAGCTATCTGTTTTACATTTGGTAGTGTATATATGTCCATGCTACTCTCTCACTTCATCTCAGCTTACCCTTCTCCCTCCCCGTGTGGCATGTTCTTAATTTCTTTTCAGAACCATTGACTGATTCAACTCTGGGAACCCACTATATTTTAAGCCTATAGGTTAATTAACCAGTTAATGTTAAAAATGTGTTTATAACTGACAGACATGTTTTTTCACAAAAGTCACCTATGATACCAAGAGTTCTAACTGGTTAAATGAGACATAACCTGACCTTCTGTTATGAGCCATTGTTCTTGTTCTCCTTTTTTAGCCATATCTTGTTTTCAGTAGTCATTCTTCATGCCTATCATCCCATCCTACAAAGGGAGCTAACAAATGGGTTTTTGATAGTACGTGCCTGTCTCTACTCTAATTCACCCTGCACATTGCTTCTTAAAACACTATTCTCTTATCAATATCCTGGCTCAAGAACTCACAATGAGTCATCACTCCTTATCAGGTCAAATCCAGTCTCCTCTCCTTGAAGGCTTTCAATTCAAGGACTTTCATAATCTGGCTCCACCATACCTCAGCAGCCTTACCTAGCACCATGCACAGCACTTGACATGCTTACTGTCCCAACATAAACAAGGTTTCCTTGTCACCTTCTTTTCTGCCTCTCTAAACCTCTCCTTCCAAGGCCCAGACCACTAACAATAACAAAAAAACAACCTTTTTTCCCACCTATGTTTTGTGGATTCAACCAGAATATGTGCTTCTGGAAAGCAGGCTTTCAGGATTTTATATCTACTACCATACCATGCCCATAGCACAAAGCTGGGCATGCAAGAAGGGATCCTTGCTGCTTGATTCCAAAAAAAATATTTTCTTTGGGGAATTTAGAACCCAAATTTATATAGTTTATACTTGGAAATGGCTGGGATAAGATAGACTCAGATTTCATCTAAGTTTGTTACATTTTACTAATTGCCTTTAACGTACTTCCTCGCCAGAGCCAGTCTGCTTTAATTACTCCTGGGCATTCTTTTGGGAATTTCACCAAGATACCAAAGGAAAATGAAATCTAACTATATTCAAGTGATGTCATTGCTATTGGCCTTTGTATCAAACACAGATAAAGGTTGAATGTTTTTTCTTTCTTAATGTTAACTTTAACCAAGGTGTCCAAATGAGCTGAACCTAAGCAAACCTAGGTCTATAATTAGGCCTGGAATTCCACAACATAATCTAGTTGGAAGCATGGTTCACAGATGTGATAAAGTTGTGTGCTTTTCAACATTTCTTGACTAATCTGATAAAACTGCCTTACATTTTCACAGTATTTTATAGGTTATAAAATATTTCATATCTGTTATTTTGTTTGATCTGTGCAATAAAACTATGAAACAGGTATTATCTCTCTTTTGTGTAAGGTGAAACAAATTCAGAGTCAGAGAAGTTAATAACCCTACCCAAGGCCCCAAGCTAGGAAGAGGAAGAAACAAGGCCTAAACCCAGGGTACAGAGAAGTTGGGCAGGGAAGGGAGAGTAAAGCACAGGGGGTGTCTGGTAACTCAGCTGAACATCAACTGTGTGCTAGGCACTGCCACATGACACAAGTATGAACCATACTCCTACCCTAAAGACACATAAATGTGTGAGAAATATATGAAAAAGCTGGACAACTGTTAGTTGAAAGAAAACTAAGCCCAAAAGTCATCACTCCTAATGCTCCTTTTCCTACAATTCTGGTGCAAGGGTCCAGCTCCCACTTACCACCTTCTGTCTCTTCTCCTTTTAGTGTTCAGAGGCCACCTTTTGGAATAGCTGCAAAGTAGACTCTGCTGAAGCCCCATGGCTCCCCAGAGAAAGAATAAGAGCATATTGGTTGGAAAGGAACATTGGGAGAGGTTGCTAGGCTCTCCTACAGAGATAACTGAATCAGGAGGTTAGTGGTGTGAACAAATGAGAGCAGGAACTTTGTATTTTGGTCCACTGCCAAATATGCAATGGGTACTGAACAGAAAACTATAAGAAGTATGTTTGAAAGAGGGAGTCAAAGGGAGAGTGCAGGGAGAGAGAGGCAGATGAGGAGAAGAGGGAGAGAACAACAGAGAAGCCTCAGGTTTGGTGTATATGAAATTTATACTAATATTTGCCTTCTTACCAGGATATGGTATAGCTCTGTTAGTGGACGCCAATGGTTTATTGACACTTGCTATTCTTGAGGACAGGGCAGGGATGGACTAATTGAGAATTTGGTAAGTCTCCACAATATAGGGAACCAACCAGATTGACATGAACATTTGAAAGTCTGAAGAGTAGGTAAGAACTTGAGTGCTCTGAACCAAAATGGTGGCTAAATGACAGTGTTCTCCACTAAATCCAGAGATTAAAAATGTTGAGGGGAGGGTGGCTTAAGGATGCACCTCTCCCTCAGGAGCTCCACTTACTTTAACCTCCTCTAATTTACTGTGCCAGAGAGAGGTCTCTAGGAGCTGGCAGCATCTCCTAGGCAAGGCAAAATCCTCATTACCAAGACAAAGAGTTCTGAAACTCTTTCAAACTTGCGCGAGGGCTGCTTCAGAGCTTAGGTTTGGAAATTTGGCAACTAACATATTATGCTACTTAGCAATTTAGAATACTTTAATAAAATATATTTTATATTCAGAGTTGAACAAGCCAGGAGGCAGGAGGTTCAGAGATTTAGGTCCTTGCCATCATTTTCTAAATCCAAAGGGTTGGCAGACCAGCAAACCCTAAATGCCCCCTACTCACACCATTCCCCCATATGAGGCCACCTGCATGGGCCTTACTTCCTACCATATCACATCCCAACATTTCTACATGGCTTTCAAGGCCTGCCACCAAACAATTCCTGCTGCCCTAGTTATTAGGTTTGGCCTCATTACTCCACAGATCATGCTCTTCCTCTTATCTTCCTATGTGATGTCACTGCTAGGTCTATCTGGAACACCCTCCCCTCTGCATCTCATCCAGTGATATTATACCCATATGTCGAAGTCTGCCTCCCTCTTAAAGCCTTTCCTAACTATTAGAGACTTTGCTGATCTCCCTCATTTCTGAAGAGTAAATGTGATCTGCAGTAAGCAGCCAGGATAATGGAAGCAGTGTGGTGAAATTTAAAATAGTAGTAGAGGATTAGGAGAAATTTTGAATTCAAGTTCCAGGTCTGCCAGTAAATAGACTAAATGACTTTGGCAAAGTTATCTAAGCTTCAAGTATTTGTTTGTGTTTTACTCTATTTCTACTCCATTATTCATTACTTGTCTACTATATGCTAGTTGTTGTTGAATCCTATCTAGATCTTGCCATTGAGGATTTTACGGTCTATTAAATGAGATATGTATATAAATAATTAGAAGTAAAAACAGGAAAAGTAGTTAAATATCAAGAGAGCATCATAGAAAGTTCCTCAAGAGGTCAGAGGAAGTTTGAATTTCCCTGTGTAGAAAATAGCATTGGAACTTGCCTTTGGAGCATGAACAAAAATGTTCTAAGGATCAAAAAATATATAGGAAAGTGTTAGGAAATAATACATGGAAAATGCCATACAATGCAAGGGCTAGTATTTTAACTGGGGTGAGTGGTCGGAGGAGCTGTTTTAAGGAATGATGAAGTGGAGCAAGGAGTGCTTCAATCCCTTAATTCTTTAGGCATAACCTGCCAAATACTTTACTTCAGAAGAAGCAATGGGGTCCCTTGATGGCAGGGCTTCCATCTATATTCTCTGTCCTTTTCTGCCAGCACACAAAAGAGCCTACATTACGCTGTGCATGAAAACTTTCCAGGGCCACCTGGAGCAGGGTGCTCAGAAGGAGCCCCAGATAATGCTCAGTAACTCTGGAAGCAGACAGCCAATTTGAGGAGAACCACTGGTTCCTCCAAGACAAAGGGTGAAAGAATATACCAGCAATACAAACGAGCTGGTTTTATCTTATATGCAGAATAAGGGCAACTGCCTCAGGTCCCGCTCTTGGGCAGTTGATGGGGGGAGCTACAGCAGCTACGCAGGTATAAAGCAGGGGAGGAGCCTGACAGCAGCTAAAATACTCTAACGTGCACTCCCTCACCAAAGCTCCATCAGGAGTCTTGTTGTCCATCTGTAAGATCCACCCTCCCCCAAGTTGTTCTCCAATCTACTGGCTGCCACCACCAACTGGGTTCATATATAATACAGACTATCGCTTGGTAAATGCTTTCGGCAGTTTTAGGCATGAGTAAGTGTGCCTCCTCAGGAGGACCCTCTTCCTCCCCCTCTCCACAAGGAAATCATTCTAATGCACAGTGCACAAGTTTCATTTCCATAGTCTTTTTTTTTTTTTTTTTTTTTGCGGTACACGGGCCTCTCATTGTTGTGGCCTCTCCCGTTGCAGAGCACAGGCTCCGGACGCACAGGCTCAGCAGCCATGGCTCACGGGCCCAGCCGCTATGTGGCATGTGGGATCTTCCCCGACCGGGGCACGAACCCGTGTCCCCTGCATCGGCAGGCGGACTGTCAACCACTGCGCCACCAGGGAAGCCCATTTCCATAGTCTTTTTCTTCATTCTTAGAGGGCACATTTATTTTGGAAAAAAAAAAAAGATCAGGGTTTGGCTGGGCATCTAGTCCAGTATTTAGCTCAAAATGATATTCCAACAGTATTCTGGTTCACATAAATTCATCTCAATTCAATTCAGACTCAAATTCACTGTTGATATTAGTCATCATATTATTAATCACAGCCTTTTACTGGGCCTTGCTCAGGAAGCACCTGTCTATGCCTTTTTCCAGAGGCTCAATTCTACACCTTCCTTGGAAGGGTCACTTCCTTGCCAAAACTCCATCGTGGGTGGTGGAACAATTTGGCTTGTGCACGCGCCCCCCCCCCCAAGAAATATGTAGCTAATGATAAGAATGTACGGTGTCAAACTGGAGGGACCAAATGGTTCTAGTGACAAAATTATCTCTATCAGAGAGGAAAACTCTTCAGTGGGATTATTTTCACAGCCTCCCATTCACTGCTCTGAGGAGCTGCCTTGCAAATGTCCATTATTACTCTGCTCAGTCACACCCTAGGACAGCTCTAGCCCTCATTACTCATTTGCAATAATAATAATACCTTGCATTTAATGTACTGCTTATCATATATATGATATGTCATATAACACTTATGATATATTTATTTACATTTAATTATAATTTAATAATTTGATGTATGTATTTTATAATGTACTGCTTTATCATATATGTATATATAGTACATTAAGTTCACAATAATTTGACACCTATGTGTGAAGTAAAGAATTAACCCAGCAGCCTTGAGTTACTCAAATCTTGTACATTCTCAGAAGGGCCTACTTGTATGACTAGCCTTTGGCTGGCTACTAGGAACTAAGGTCTTAGAATGTCCCCTATGCTACTAACTGATTAGGGCACTGTGCATGCTTGAGGTGTTGAACCACATTATACCAGCTTGTGTGGATATTTTGTGTAAAAAATGTGATTTATGGTGAACACCTGCTTTCCTTCTGGGGGGTCTGAAGTTTCAGTAACTGCAATCAGCACTGCAGTTACCCCAATAAATACCCTGGACTTTTAGGCTCAAGCAAACTTCCCTGGCAGAAAACATTTTGCATGTGTTTCTGCAGTTCATTCTGGGGGATTTAGTATGTCCTGTGTGACTCCACTGGGAGAGGACTCTTGGAAGCTAATACCTGGTATCCTCCAGGTTCTGCCTGATGTACCTTTTTCCTTTATTGATCCTGCTTTTTATCCCTTTGCTGTAATAAACTGTAGCCTGACTATAATGACCTGTGAGTCCTGCAAATCCTTCTAGTACATCAGTGAACCTGGGGGTGAACTTTGGGATCACCAATACAGTCTCACAATGTTAAGAGGATTATCACTTCCACTTTACCTATAAGGAAACTGAGTTTCAGAGAAATCAAAAGACTTCCTCAAGAGTGGAGTTATTTCTTGAGCTGGAACTGGAACACAATTCTTTTCTCCAAATCTCAAGTTTTTTCTACTACACTAAACTGCTCCTTCAATAAATTTTGTTGAGTTTGGAGGGGTAGATAAAATGGTATCAGGTCTCTTTCAGCTCTGACAGCCCATAAGTGTATGTCCAGAAGCCCACGTAAAAAAAGGGGAAGTACAACTTTAAAAATTCAAAGTTTATTCAGGTCATCTCTCCCTATCCCTATTTTGCACACCTCGTTTCTGTCATAGAGTGTCCAGGGCTCTACTGACACTCTACAAGAATGCATGGGCAAGGAAAATAGTATACTTTAAAGAATGACTAGTTCTACCATGCATAGTTTTCCCCATTCTGTCTAATACTTGACAAATAAAACTGTACATGTGGATTCGAGAAAGACCCTGGCTGGATTTGTTTAGTATCATTATTAGGGTAAGAATGGAAGGGAAAGTTTATAGCCTTCTCTGACCTGATATTGCCAACATAACCTTGCCTTGCTCTAAACTCCCAAAGGACCCATACATCTGTGTAGTCTGTGTCACTAACTAACCTGTGTGTTCTGCGAATGGTGGGGGAAGAGATTGTGCCTAGGTAGGATAATAGATAAAACTTAAGAAATAAATCCCTTCATAATTTTTTTTTTCCTGGCTGTGCCCCGCGGCTTGCAGGATCTTAGTTCCCCAACCAGGGATTGAACCTGGGCCCCTGGCAGTGAAAGCCCAGAATCCTAACCACTGGACTGCCAGGGAATTCCCCCACCCTTTCATGAAATTTAATATTTATAAAATATGTTATATGTTTTAAAGAGAACACTAAAGTAAATGAATGAATTAGGCTGCAACCTTGTTTTTATCCCCAATATTAAAATATCATTGGGTGAATTTCAAGGCCCTGGGCTGAGCTTTGCTTTGCTATGCTGGGCAAAGTTTTCCACTGAGCAGGGAAAGTGGGCAGACACCCACATGTGTAATAATCAATCTTATCCTTGGCAATAGCTTCCTAAAGGGACTTTCTGCTCTGATTTTGGCATCAGCAAGTCCATTTTCATTACAACGTTTGGGGGTTTTCACAGATTTATATCACTCAGAAAAGAAGCTTGTTTGTCTATGCAGAGAATGTTGAGTTAGTTGTACAGTGTGGGGGGATAGAATTTGGCTTGTCCAGAGATAGAAAATACCTCTGAGAAAGCACTAAACGACAGCTAAACACATCAAGATTAGTTTTTATCATATACAGAAGGGAATGTTTGGTGAGAAAGGAGGAAGAGGCAGCTCAATTACTTATAAAGATATTTTCAAGTACACACTGGCACACAGCATCTCATATCTGTTAATAAAACGGGGCTCTGCAAGACAAAAGGTAGATTATTTGCTCTTATTAAAAAGCTCCAGTTTCGAGAAAATACTATTATCCTGAATCCAGCACCTGCCCCCATATAACTATACACACCTAGCCAGATGAGCACACAATATTGTTAAACTAATGACACTCTTTAACTCTGCCTTCCTTTACAAACAAAAAAAGCACATATTTACTAAATAGTTCTGACAGGAGGAAGTGGTAAAATGCAGAACTTAGAGGCAAATTAAAGTAGGTAATTGAAAACAAGGTTGTTTACATGCAGACACAGACACAGACACACACACACACACACACACACACAGCCATCCTTCTCATGCCCTATATTGCATCAGCTATTTCCAGTTAAGCTATGCCCCTTTCACTAGAAAGATAAAGACTGGAGCCATGGGCATTTCATAGTCCCTTTTCTACTTGCCCGGTATCTACTCTGGTTCCTGTTAAGATTCACTCAGTGTAACCAGTAATAAAGTGAGAACTACCTAGCAAATCAGAGCTATTGCTTTTTGGTCTGGGTCTCAATTTCCACAATTGTAAAATGAAGGGACAGAACTGGACCTCCTAAGTCAGCTAATATCTTACAGCTGTTTGACTCTATTACAAACAACTGCACATGCCACAGGCCACAAGATAGATGCCAAAGATGCTTTCAAGACTTTCTTCTTATGTATAGGCCCACACATACACATGAGGGTTTTCTTTTTGGCTCAGAAAGGCAGGGGAGTTCAAGGGTCAAGACTTTCTCGAATGCAGATAAATAAGCTGAGAAGATTAAAATGACTAGATGCTCTTTACCCCAGTTTGCCTCTTTTTAGGGAGAGAGGAATGCTGAGCTACAATGGCAAGGTCTCAAAGAATTTGAGCACAGTTGTGGTGACAGTGCTTTGATGACTACTGGTTTCTGTGCTGCTGTGAAGAGAAAGAGTACACTCCTTCTCCTCCTTAGAGGCCAAATCTTTCTTTGAGCTTTGAGCCAGAGAAACTATAGATGATTTCTAGGCTAAGGACAAAGCCACATCTAAAGGTGGGGTTTGCTAGATCCTGGTACACACCAAACATAAGGGGATAACCTCGGCCCAGAGGACCAAAGTCAATCAAGAATTCCAAATGAAACCCCAAATAGTAATATCTCAGGAATATGCCAGTGTTTATTTGGTAAACTGAAATAATGTGGATTTTGTGAGGGTGAGGAAGTACTCTATAAAATTAGCTCAATCTGGAATAAAGCTGATGTATTTTCTACAGCTGCTAGAACAAAAAGAAAAAGTTACCTACCTACTAAGTTCTGAGGAAAATGCTGGGTCACTTTAAGAACTAAATATCTACCTCCCCTGATGGAAGAAAAATAGATTGTATCTTCAAGACTGATTTTTAAACATGTGATACCACCTAACACATGTAGCATTTTATATTCTGTCTAATCTGATCACTAATACTTAATAATTCACATTTGTATGATGTTAAATTTATAAAGTACTTTAATATATTTCATATTGTTTACCTTATGTTGATGCCTACCAACAACCCTGTAAATGTGAATGGGTAGGTGTTATCCTCATTTTACTGATGTCATGAATAGGAGGCTAGGAGAGGTTGAGCACTAGATAGTTGGTATTAGAAACCAGGCATCAATATTCCAAGCTTCCTCTGCTTTGCAGAGAGGTCAGCAAGGGACACAAACATGATATAATGCTGCATACCCCATTCCAGGTCAAAACTAGTTATCTGACCCAAAGTTTATCATTACACAAGTTTATCTGTTGGAATGCCTGCCAACATGAAACCCAAGCCTAAATTCCTGAATTATTAGGGAGGTACATGCTGGGAGCCAGAAATCTTGATTATATTTCCTGATTTGGGCTCGAATATCCCTTTATCAAGAAAAGAGGAGAGGACGATACAATTTTAACAGTCTCCCAGAATCTTCCAAAGATTTCCAACTCCCAGGGGGCCAGTACCCTGCCATCTAGTGGTCATTTGTAGAAATTTCATCTTTCTGGTACCCATGGGAGGAAACATCCTTTGGATATTCCATTTTCCATCCATATAGAATAGGCTATGAAAGCGACCACTACTGCAATCAATGAGCTCAGCAGCAGATACCCCACTGCACCATACTCACAACCTCCAGTCGGACTTCTTGGAAAGGGATTGAATTAAAAGTAGTTTAATCATAGCAGCAAATGCACTCCAAGGTGTATACCCAAGCGAATTGAAAACTTAGGTCCACACAAAAACCTGCATGTGATGTTTATAGAAACTTTATTCATAATTTCTAAAAGCTATAAACAATCAAGATTTCTTTCAATAGGAGAATTGATAAACATCTTTACAATGGAATATTATTTGGTGATAAAGAGGAACTATTTGAAAGAACTACTGATTCACACAACAACATGGGTAAGACTTAAATGCATTTTGCTAAGAGACAGAAGGCATACACAAAGGTTACATGATGTATGATTATATTCATATGACACTCTGGAAAAGGTAAAACCATAGGGATGGAATTCCCATCAGTAGTTTCCGGGTGTTGGAAAAAGGGGGGCTGGTTGATAACCAAGGGGATACAGAGAAGAATTTTGAGGGCGATAGAACTCTTCTTTATGGCTCTGGGGTGGTGAGCACATGGTACTATGAATTTGTCAAAACCTATAGAACTGTAGTTCACAGAGAATGAGGCTTAGTGTATGCACATTAAAAAATCAACCAGATGTCAAGAGATAAATGATGAAATGCAGACTGTGACAAATGAATCTAACTGTGTTACAAATGTGTGACATAACTGCACTGGGTGGGGGTATGAAGTTGACTTTGGAAAATGGTGTGTGTTTTTTTGTGTTTTTTTTTGTTTTTTGCAGTACGTGGGCCTCTCACTGTTGTGGCCTCTCCCGTTGCGGAGCTCCGGATGCGCAGGCTCAGCGGCCATGGCTCACGGGCCCAGCCGCTCCGCGGCATGTGGGATCTTCCCGGACCAGGGCATGAACCCGTGTCCCCTGCATCATCAGGCGGACTCTCAACCACTGCGCCACCAGGGAAGCCCTGGAAAATTGTGTTTTGACTGGAAACTATAAGGGTAAAGACAAAAGAACCATACATAAGCACTGTACTCTAGTTGGTACATTTGTTTCTTATTGGGTATGAGTGAACAATTCTGACCCTACTTTGCACATATACTGGGGTTGAACAAATAAATAAATGGATGGTGGACAGTGAAAGCCAGGTTGTTCACTGTTAGAGAGGGAACTTACAGATAACAAGAAAGGAAGGCTAGAATGAACCCTGTACTAGATTAGAGTTGAAGACATCAGTATGAACTTATGCTTAGCGTAATATATATACAAATGCATAGATAGAAGATATAGAAACAACTATAGATATGCATGCATACACAGGTTAATATACAAATGTATATTACCTAGCCCTGTCAACTAAGAAAGCCTAGAATCAATAACAACTCAGTAACAATGATCACTCCAGATCTTGATTTCTTTCTCTTTTTTAACTAAAATATAGTTGACATACAATACTGATAGTTTCTGGTGTTACTACATAGTGATTTGACATTTGTGAACATTATGAGATGATCACCATGATAAGTCTAGTAACCATCTGTCCCCATACAAAGTTATTACATAATTATCAACTCCTTATGCTATATATTACATCCCCGAGGCTTATTTATTGTACAACGAAGTTTGTAGCTCTTAATCCCCTTCACCTATTTCACACCCTCCACACTCCCCTCATCTTTGGCAACTACCCATTTGTTCTATCTATGAGCTTGTTTTTGTTTCATTTTCTTTTTTAGATTCCACATATAAGTGAGAGCATACAGTATTTGCCTTCCTCTGTCTGATTTATTTCACTTGGCATGATACCCTCTAGATCTATCCATGCTGTCACAAACGACAAGATTTCATTCTTTTTTTTTTTTTTTTTTTTTTTTGCGGTAGGTGGGCCTCTCACTGTTGTGGCCTCTCCCGTTGCGGAGCACAGGCTCCGGACGCACAGGCTCAGCGGCCATGGCTCACGGGCCTAGCCGCTCCATGGCATGTGGGATCTTCCAGGACTCGGGCACGAACCCATGTCCCCTGCATTGGCAGGTGGACTCTCAACCACTGAGCCACCAGGGAAGCCCTAGATTTCATTCTTTGTTATGGCTGAGTAATATTCCATTGTGTATGTATATATGTATATATATATATGATATATACATATATATTACACATTCTTTATTCATTCATCTATCAATTAACATTTAGGTTGCTTCTATACCTTGGCTATTGTAAGTAATGCTGCTATGAACACTGGTGTGTATGTATCTTTCCAAACTAATGTTTTTGTTTTCCTGAGGTAAATACCCAGAAGTGAAATTGCTGGATCATATGGCAGTTCTACTTTGTACTTTTTGAGAAACTTCCATCTGTTTTCCATCGTGGCTGCAACAATTTACAATCCTACCAACAGTGCACAAGCGTTCTCTTTTCTCCACATCCTCACCAACATTTGCTATTTATTGTGTTTTTGATAATAGCCAATCTGACAAGTGTAGGGTGATATCTCATTGTGGTTTTGACTTGCATTTCCCTGATGATAAGTGATGTTGAGCATCTTTTCATGTGTCTCTTGGCCATCTGTATGTCTTCTTTGGAAAAATGTCTGTTCAGGTCCTCTGCCTATTTTTTAAATTGGGTTGTTTGCTTTTTTTGATGTTGAGTTGTATGAGTTTCTTATATATTTTGGATATTAACCCCTTGTGAGATATATCGTTTGCAACTATCTTCACCCATTCACTAGGCTGTCTTTTCATTTTGTTGATTGTTTCCTTCACTGTGCAAAAGATTTTTAGTTTGATGTAGTCCCACTTACTTATTTTTGCTTTTGTTGCCCTTGCCTGAGGAGACAGAGCAAAAAAAATATTGCTAAGATTGATGTCAAAGAATGTACTGCCTACGTTTCCTTATAGGAGTTTCATGGTTTCAGGTCTTACATTGAAGTCTTCAATCCATTTTGAGTTTACTTTTGTGTATGGTGTGAGAAAGTAGTCCAGTTTGACTCTTTTAATATAGCTGTCAAGTTTTCCGAACACCATTTATTGAAGATAATTATATCATATGTATACATATATATGTATATATACACATATATATGTGTGTGTGTGTGTGTGTGTGTGTATGTATATATATATATATATATATATATATATATATATATATATATATATATATATATATATATCTTGCCTCTTTCATCATATATTAATTGACCATATAAGCTTGGGTTTATTGCTGGGCTCTCTATTCTGTTCCATTGATTTGTGTGTCTGTTTTGTGCCAGTACCATACTGTTTTGATTACTGTAGCTTTGTAATATAGTTTGAAATCAGAGGGCATGATACTTCCAGCTTTGTTCTTTCTCAAGATTTCTTTGGCTCCCATACCTTCATTTCTATAATACAATTTTCCAATGAAAGGAACTGGGGTTCTTTGGAGAAATAGCTAATTCTAGGGCTAAGGAAGGGAAAATACTAGATGAGTCTGAAGTATCTTGTACTACCAGAAAATAAGGAAGTACTAAAAAGATAAAAGGAAGGGGGCATTTCAAAGGGATACAGGAGCCAACCTGAACGAATTCCCGATGGTCAAAGGTGTGACAATTTTGAGCAACAAAATAAATGAGGTAGTATTGGATTAAAACTCAAAGTACAAAATAAGTATATGTGAGTCCATACACATATAAATGAATGAATTAATAAATAAACAAAAGTGGAAAAGACACAGATATTCTTTACAGATGATTCCAAGTAATATGTGTAGATACTCCCCCTTCCTGGAGGGCAAGCCTGAGTGTGGCCTGAACTTAGTGAGTTACTTCCAAAGAACAGAGAAAGAAAAGACAAAAAATAGTAACTTTACTCTGGACAAACATGGCGAACACTGTGTTAATGGAGTGATCAATTTTAAGTAGTGATACTTACTAGTGATAACGCTTGCTGATATTACGTACCCCTGATATAACGTGATGAAAATGGCACTTTATTTCTGTGGTATTCTTCTCTCAAACGAATAACCCCAGTGTGATCATGAGAAAAACATCAGACTAACACAGATTGAGGGACATTCTGCAAAACATCTGACCAATACTCTACAAAAAATGTTGTTTATGAAAAACAAGGAAAAACTGAGAAACTGCCACAGACCAGAGAAGACTAAGGACACATGATGATTAAACGCAATGTTGTACCTTGGACTGGATCCTGACATTAAAAAAAAAGACATTAATGGGAAAATTGGTGATATCTGAATGAAGTTTGGAGTTTAGTTAATAGTAACATACCAATGTTGGTTTTGGTAAATGTACCATAGTAGTGTAAGACAATAACATTAGCAGAAACTGGCTGAGGAGTGTATGGGAACTCTCTGTAATACTTTCACAACTTTTCTGTGAATATAAAATTAATTCAAAATAAAAATTTTAAAGTTAAACCATATGGAATATGTGAAAACGTTCACACACACATCATTAGTTTAAACAGATACACCAGTTAGATTCCTCTTTAACATACAACTAGGGAGGAATAACAGCCTTCTGAAGGCAGAGGTCCATCATTATCTGACTGTGTGACCTTAAGGAAGTTCCTTTTCAACTTGGGGCCTGAATTTTCCATCCATACTATGAGAGGTTGAACCAGATGGTCTCCAAAGGCCCTTTCAGATCTACACATTCTGAGCTCCTTTTTAGCTGCATGGGAGGCAGGAACAGACCCTAGGAACTTCCTGTGGGTTTGATTCACAATACCAGCTGTTTTACCAAACATAAGCTCAAAGTAGAATGTTCCATGTGAGTTCCAGTCGCCAGCAATCCCAGAGAGATGGGTTCAGTAAGAAGCAGGATGAAACTGTGCATGATATAACTCTTCCTGGGCAGAATTGTGTGTTCTACAAGAAATGAGGGCAACGTGAAAGCCATCTCTAGGTAGACATTTTTAAAAAGAAAGGAGAATGAACCAAAACTTATATTTCTATGGTTAAGATACATGTTGCTTCTTGGTGAGCCATGGCCACTCAACCACACTGGCTAAGAAGGACACACTGCCAATAAACCAAAGTGCCTTCAAAATATCACTCTTCCTGTTCACTAGACATAGAGAGGTAATATTTGAGAGTCAGTAATGCCTACCTCCCAGAGAGAGTTGGGGTCACTCAGCGCAATCACAATATTATTACTCCCTACCCTTGAAGGTCCTTTGTCAGGACAAACTCTTCAAGGAAATAACACTTGACTCCCTACGACCAGGATGTGCTAGCTTCAGACCTTGACATTACTTCAATGGCTTTGTAGGAAAGAGATGGCTGAGAAAGATGTGCACCCTCACTTTCGAAGATAGTGACTGTGTGTGATAAATATATATATATTCTCGCACACAGTACACCAACCTCAAAACTAAAGGGCCAGATCACCATCTTGTAAAAGATTTCAACTGCCAAAAGTCTTCCTAGCTGATTCCAGCCTGACTACAGCCCAAGGGAAGGTTAAAATAATAAAGGTGGAAAATAAACCTAAAATTCAATGGAGATTTCCAAATCTTATCAACCTGCAGAGAAATAAGGAGTACCTCACTCGGAAAAGAACACAAGCCTATTCTGCCGCCACCACATTTAACTGTACTTAAACCTAATAGCTGCTTTTATATTTCATTCTTCCCTCAATCAGGACTTTCAAGAAGCCCAACTGTCAGTGTGACAGACAACCTGAGAAACTCTGGTTTTTGCCTGAAATTCATGGCTTTGAAGCCAAAGGGGCTTTTGCAGAAGGTGTTTCTTAGGACAGAGTCTTGCTTCCTTCTTTGTATTTAGATAATTTTCATAAAGAGCAAGGTGAACATTTGGTTACTATAATTTTCTTAGCAGGTTAAAATTTTTTTAACCTTTATTTTCCCCCAGTACATTTGCTGCCAACACAGAAGCTCTAGTTAGATGGCAATAGAGTATACGTTTTAAAATTTTAATTTCTGCAATTTTCCCCACAAAGAAACAAAATTATGGTTATTCCTTCTATTAACACATCCCTATTGATGCTAACTTAAAATACTTAGTCTCATGGCCAGTGTTCAATAATGCAACAGTCACAGGGTAAATGGAATAATACAGAAAAGGAGAAACCAGAGAGAAAGTTGGATGGGAGAGAAGGGCAAAGAAAAGGGAAGGTGAAGAGGAAAAAAAGGAAAGATGGAAAGAAAAGGGGAAAATAAAATAGTTGGAGAAAAACAGAGGAAGAAAAAGAAGTAAAGGAAATTCTTCCAACTTCACATTAATATTTGTTGATGATTTCTTCCATTTTAGTTGTTCATTATGACTTTGCAAGGCCTGAAAAGACAATTTTAAACATAGCTTTAATTTGTTAAGCACATCCCCATATATTAGCAACTGATTAAAAAAAATAGTACCTGAAAAAAAAGCAAAAAGATGATAGTGAAATAATAAAGCAATGAAGAAAAGTCTCAAGTTGCCACTGCTTTTTAATATTATTGAATAGTGATACTGTAGATCTAAGAATATTTGTTGCTGAGTGTGAAATAGATTGGATTCCAATTGCTATTTGTGCATAGAGGGAGATTTTCACAAAGGCCTCAATGAAGGCCTGGCTCTCCTTCACAATAAGTCCACTGACTCATTCTCAACCCAGCTATAGGATTTTATTAGACTAGGGAGTTAATGATCCAAATTCATGCTGGTTTCAGAGCTGCTACAGAAGATGCTTCTGATCTCTCATGGAATTAAAGATCATGTGGTTCCCTCTCCCCTTGCTATTTACCTCACAGACCAGTAACACAAACACACATGCACATACTTCCTCAAATCTGTGGATTTAGCTGGCCCAAAATAATAATAAACTCCTCAAACCCAGTAAAAAAACATTATATCGATAAAAGAATCTGTTCATCAAGAAAATACAATAATTATAAATATATACACATATAACATCAGAACCCCAAAATATATGAAGCAAAAACTGACAATTGAAGGGAGAAATACACAGTTCTATAATAATAGTTGGAGACTTCAATATCCTACTTTCAATAATGGGTATAGCAACTAAACAGAAGATCAATGAAGAAATAGAGGACTTGGACAAAGCCACAAACTATTAAGACCTAACAGAAATATAGAGAACACTAGACTCAACAACAGCAGAACACACATTTTTCTCAAGTGCACATGGAACACTCTCCAGGCTAGGCTATATATTAGGCCATAAAACAAGTCTCAATAAACTCAAAAAGACTGAAATCATACAAAGTATCTTTTCCAAATTGGAAATCAAAATTAGAAAACTAGAAACTCACAAAAGTAGATATTAAACAACACATGCTTAAACAACCAATAGGTCAAAGAAGAAATCACAAGAGAAATTGGAAAATACTTTGAGATGAAAAAAACCATAACGTATCAAAAATTATGGGATGCAGTGAAAACAGTGCTCAGAGGGAAATTTATAGCTGTATATGCCTATATGTAAAAAGAAGAAAAATCTCAAATCAATAACTTAAATTTATAACTTAAGGAGCTAGAAAGAGAATAGCAAACTAAGCCCAAAGAGAGCAGAATGAAGGAAATAATAAAGATTGAGTGCCTATAAATGAAATAGAGAATAGAAAAACAATAAAGAGAATCAATGAAATTGTAAGTTGGTTCTTTGAAAAGATCAACAAAATTTACAAACCATTGGCTAGACTGGTTAGGGGAAAAGAAGCTAAGACTCAAATTACTAAAATCAGAAATGAGGGTGGAAACATTACTACCAAGCTTACAGAAATGAAAAGGATTATAAGAAATATTATGAACAATTGTATGCCAACAGAGTAGATAAGCTAGACAAAATGGACAAATTCCTAGAAACACACAAACTACCAAAATTGAGTCAAATGGAAATAGAAAATCTGAACAGAACTTTAACAAGTAAAGAGATTGAATCAGTAATCAAACCCTCCTAAAGGGCTTCCCTGGTGGCGCAGTGGTTGAGAGTCCACTTGCTAATGCAGGGGACATGGGTTCGTGCCCCAGTCCAGGAAGATCCCACATGCCGTGGAGCAGCTGGGCCCATGAGCCATGGCTGCTGAGTCTGCACATCCGGAGCCTGTGCTCTGCAATGGGAGAGGCCACAACAGTGAGAGGCCTGCATACCGCAAAAACAAAAACAAAAACAAAAACAAAAAACCCTCCTAAAAGAAAAGTCTAGGACCAGATAGTTTCACTGATGAATTCTATCAAACATTTAGAGAAGAGTTAACACCAATTATCCTCAAACTGTTCCAAAAATGGAAGAGGCGGGAACGTTTCCTAACTCAGTCTATGAGGCCAGCATTACCCTGATACCAAAGCCAAAGGTATCACAAGAAAGCTACAGACCAATATTGCTTATAAATATAGCTGCAAAAATCTTCAAACAAGCAGAATCTAGCTGCATATTAAAAGCAGCTGGGATTTATCCCAGGAATGAAAGTGTGATTTATCCCAGGAATGACCAAGTGTGATTTATCCCAGGAATGAAAGTATGGTTCAACATACAAAATCCATCAATATAATATACCACATTAATTGAATGAAGGAAAAAACATCACATGATCATCTCAATAGATGCCAAAAAAATCATCTGGCAAAATTCAACAACTTTTGTGATGAAAACACTCAACAAGCTAGGAACAGAAGAGAATTTCTTCAATGTGGTAAAGGGCATTTGTGAAAAACCCACAGTGAGCATCAAACTCAATGGTGAGAGACTGAGAGCTTTCCCCCTAAGATCAGGAACAACTTCTATTTAACACTGTACTAAAAGTTTTAGCCTGGACGTATTAGGTAAGAAAAAGAAATAAAAGGCAGCCAAATTGCAAAGGAAGAAGTAAAATTATCTCCATTGACAGATGACATGACCTTTTATGTAGAAAATCCTAAAAAATCCTGCAAAACACCATTAGAGCTAATAAACAAATTCAGCAACATTGCAGCATACAAAATCAACACACAAAAAATCAGCTGTATTCTTATAATAATGGCAATGAGTAATTCTACAAGGGAATTAGGAAACAATTTCATGTTAATTAATTGTATTTGTTGAATGCATACATGCATCTTAAAATTGTTATTTTAGTGTATCTAAGATTTTGCACTTAACAATATCTCAAGAGATTTCCCTACTGTCATTAAGTTATATAGAAAAATATTCTACCCTTTGAATAGACTACAGTATGTTTATTTCTTTATAACAGAACAGTTAACTTGTTGCCACTTTTTAAAATAAGGACATTGTGATGAATAAAAAAGAAACAATTTCATTTACAATAGTATCAAAAAGAATAAAATACTTATGGATAGATTTAACCAAGGAGGTGCAAGATGTGCACTGAAAACTACAAAACACTGTTGAAAGAAATTAAATAAGACCTAAGAAAATAGAAAGATATCCTGTGTTCGTGTATGGGAAGACTTACTATTGTTAAGATAGCAGAACTCCTGAAAAGATCTACAGAATCAATGCAATCCTTATCAAAATCCCAGTGACCTTTTTGAAGAAATAGAGAAGGTAATCCTAAAATTCATTGTAAAGGACTCAGAATAGCCAAAATAATCTTGAAAAAGTGTAACAAATTTGGAGGACTCACACTTCCCAGTTTCTAAACTTACTGCAAAACTATGGTAAACAAAACAGTGTGGTACAGGCATGGGAAATGAAACAGAGATTAATGGAACATAATTTAGATTTCAGAAGTAAACCCATAGATATATGGTTAGAGTTCAACAGGGGTGCTGAGGCCATTCAATGAGGAAAGAATAGTCTCTTCAACAAATGCTGCTGGGACAACTGGATAGCAACATGCAAAAGAATGAAGATGTACACTTACCTCACACCATATAAAATTTTTAATAAAAATGGATCAAAAACTTAAATGTAAGAGCTAAAATTATAAAACTCTTAGATGAAAACCATAGGCATAAATCTTCAAGACCTTGGGTTTGACACTGGTTTCTTAGATAACACCAAAAGTATAAGCAATGAAAGAAAAAAATAGATAAATTGGATTTCATCAAAATTAAAAACCTTTGTGTCTCAATGGACACTATCAACAAAGTGAAAACACATCCACAAAATGGGAGGAAATATATGCAAATCATGTATCAAGTCTGGTATCCAGAATATATAAAGAACTCTTACAACTAAACAACAAAAAGACAAACAATCTTGGGCAAAGGACCTGAATAGACATTCTTCCAGAGATACAAATGGTCACAAGAAAATGAAAAAATGCTCAATGTCATTAGTCATTAGAGAAATACAAATCAAAACTACAATGAGATACTACTTCACGTCCACTAGGATGTGTTTAAAAAAAGGAAAATAAGTGTTGGTGAGAATAGAGAAATTGGACACAATGACTTTTGCTCTCCCTTTGGAGGCAATCCTTCCCCAAGTCCCCGGTAACAACTGATCTGTTTTCTGTCCCTACAGATTTGTCTTTTTCAGAATGTCTCATCCTTTTTTATAGCTGAAAAATATTTACTGCATGGATAGATCATACAGTAAAATTTATTTAGCTCGTCCCCTACTGATGGACGTTTCAGTTGTTTCCAATCTTTTGCTTCAAAGGCTATCGGATACTGAGCACTTACTCTGTACCAGGCGTCATGCTAAATCTCTTTTTATCCATTCCTGTTTATAATCCTCCCAATAATGCCACAAGGTAGCCACAATTAACTCCATTTAAAAAAAAACAACAACAACCCACAAACCACATCTCAGAGAAGCTAAGTAACTTGCCCAAATCACACAGCTAATAAACAGCAGAGAAAGCATTCAAACTCAAATCTAAGACACTCTCCTCAATCTCATTAGTACCTCCCCACACTCTGACAAGTAAGTAGGGCCAGTACTATCACTTTTCGAAGATAAATAATATTTAACGTATTTTTTCTTCTTTCTTATGAGTCAATGTTGATACATTATTAACTAAAGTGCATAGTTTACATTACTGTTCACTCTTTGTGCTGTACATTCTATGGGCTTTGGCAAATGTATAACGATACGGATCCACCATTACAATATCACACAGAATAGTTTCACTGCCCTAAAAATCCCCTGTGCTCCACCTGTTTATTCTTCCCTCCCTCCCCTTGAATTTCTGGCAATCATTGATCTTTTTACTATTTCCATAGTTTTGACTTTTCCAGAATGTCATATAGTTAGAATCCTAGAGCAGGTAGCCTTTTCAGATTGGCTTCTTTCACTTAGCAATATGCATTTAAGGGGTTTGCTGAAGCATTTATGAGTCTTCCTTATAGACCTGATGAGCAAATCTCAAGCAACCAACTTGCATAAGTGTCATCAGAAAGGTTTCTGCTTTTGAGAGCACCAAATCCTCAGATAATGAGTCTAACTTTCCTCCCTCTAGTATTTTCCGTAGGAGCTCCTTTTATTCTTTAATCTGATATTCAGTAATTTTCATGGCTTGATAGCTCATTTCTTTTTATTGCTGAATAATATTCTATTGTGTGGATGTACCACGGTGTGTTTATTCTTCACCTATTAAGGGACATCTTGGTTGCTTCTAAGTTTTGGCAATTATAAATAAATCTGCTATAAACACTTGTGTGCAGGTTTTTGTGTGGACATAAGTTTTCAGCTCACTTTGATAAATACAAAGAGGCACAATTACTGGATCATATGGTAAGAATATGTTTAGTTCTGTAAGAAGCTGTCAAAATATCTTCCAAAGTGGTTGTGCTATTTTTCAGTCCCACCAGCAATGAATTCCTGTTGCTCCATATCCTCGCCAGCATTTGGTATTGTCAGTGTTTTGGACTTTTGCCATTCTAATAGGTGTATCTATTATATTGTATATCTCATGTGTGGTATCTCATTGTTGTTGTTTTTTTAATAGCTGATCTTTTTTTGTGGTAAGAAACATATCAGAAAATTTACCATCTAAACCATTTTAAATGCAGTTCAATAGTATTAAGTATGTTTACACTGTTGTGAAACTGATCTCCAGAAACTTCTTGCAGAACTGAAACTCTATACTCATTAAACAACAATTCCTCTTTGCTCCTTCCCCCAGGCCCTTGTAACTATCATTCTACTTTCTATATCTATGAATTTGACTACTTTAGATATTTCATATAATTGGACTTGTATTTGTCTTTTTGTGATTGGCTTATTTCACTCAATATAATGTTCTCAAGGTTCATCAATGTTGTAGCATGTGATGGGATTTCCTTCCTTTTCAGATGCTGCATAGTATTCCATTGCATGTATATACCACATTTTGTTTATTCACTCATCCATTGATGGACATTTGGGTTGCTTCCACCTCTTGGCTATTGTGAATATTACTGCTCTGAACATGGGTGTGTTCATTAATGTTTTATTTTGCAATTTCCTCATGATATAAGATGTTTGGCATCTTTTCATATGCTTATTTGCCATTGGTATATATTCTGTTCAGATATTTTACCCATTTTTAAATTAAATTGTTTTCTTATTGTTTACTTTTTTTTTTTTTTTTTTTTTGCCGTACGCGGGCCTCTCACTGTTGTGGCCTCTCCCGTTGCGGAGCACAGGCTCCGGATGCGCAGGCTCAGAGGCCATGGCTCACGGGCCCAGCCGCTCCGCGGCATATGGGATCCTCCCCGACCGGGGCACGAACCCGTGTCCCCTGCATCGGCAGGCGGACTCTCAACCACTGCGCCACCAGGGAGGCCCTTATTGTTTACTTTTTAAAGTTCTTTATATATTTTGGACACCAGTCCTTTAATAGAAAATACTTCCTCCTGGTCTGTGGTTTGTCTTTTTATTCTTTTAATAGTGTCTTCCACAGAGCAGAAGTTCTAAGTATTAACTGAGCCCAGGGACTTCCCTGGTGGCACAGTGGTTAAGAATCTGCCTGCCAATGTGGAGGACACGGGTTTGATACCTCATCCGGGAAGATCCCACATACCACAGAGCAACTAATCCCATGCACCACAACTACTGAGCCTGCGCTCTAGAGCCCATAAGCCACAACTACTGAGCCTGTGCACCACAACTACTGAAGCCCACATGCCTAGAACCCATGCTATGCAACAAGAGAAGCCACCACAGTGAGAAGCCCGTGCACTGCAAGAAAGAGTAGCTCCAGCTCACCGCAACTAGAGAAAGCTCGTGTGCAGCAATGAAGGCCCAATGCAGCCAATAAATAAATAAATAAATAAATAAATAAATAAATAAGCCTAACTTACTAATTTTTCTTTAATGGTTCATGCTTTTGGTGTTGTATCTAAAAAGTCATCACCAAACACAATGTCACCTAGATTTTCTCCTTTGTCATCATCTAGAAGTTTAATAGTTTCCGTTTTATATTTTGGTCTATGATGCATTTTGAGTTAATTTTTGAAAAAGATGTAATGTCTGTATCTAGATTCACTTTTTTACACGTGGATGTCCCATTGTTCCACCAGTAGTTGTTGAAAAGACTATCCTTTCTCCACTGAATTGCCTTTGCTCCTTTGTAAAAGATCAGTTGGCTATATTTGTGTGTGTGTGTGTGTGTGTGTGTGTGTGTGTGTGTGTGTATTCTGTTCCACTGATCTATTTGTGTATTCTCTTGCTAATACCACACTGTCCTAACTACTGTAACTTTATAGCAGGTCTTGAAGTTGGATAGTGTCAGTCCTCTAGCTTTGCTCTTCTCCTTCAATATTGTGTTGGCTATTCTGTGTCTTTCGCCTTCTCATATAAACTTGAGTGTTTGTTGGCATCTTCCAAATAACTTACTGGGATTTGATTGAGACTGGGTTAACTCTATACATCAAGTTGGGAAGAACTGACATCTTGATAATATTGAGTCTTTCTGTCCATGTACATGGAATATCTCTCCATTTATTTAGATCTTCTTTGATCTCTTTCATCAGACTTTTGTTTTTTTCCTCATATAGATCATATTTTTGCACATTGTACATATTTTGTTAGGTTTATACCTAAGTATTTCATGTTTTTGGTGCTAATGTAAATTGTATTGTGTTTTAAATTTCATAATTAATTGCTAGTGTATAAGAAAGCAATTAACTTTTGTATATTAACCTTGTATCCTATAACCATGCTATAATCACTCATTATTTCCGAGAGAGTTTTTTGTCGCTGATTCTTTGGGATTTTCTATGTAAACAATCAGGTCTTCTTCAAACAAAAATAGCTTTAGTTCTTCCTTCCTAATACCTTTTATTTCCTTTTCCTGTCTTACTACATTATCTAGGACTTTCCAGAAAAATATTTAATAGAAGTGGTGAGAGTGGACATGCTTGTCTTGCTCCCCATCTTAGGAAAGCATCTAATTTGTCACCATTAGCTATGATGTTAGCTGTAGATTTTTGGTAGTTGTTGTTTATCAAATTGAGGAATTTCCCCTATATTCCTAGTTTGTTAAGAATTTTTTTTAATCAAAAAATGGTGTTAGATTTTGTCAAATGCTTTTTCTTCACCTATTGATATGATCATATGATTTTTCTTCTCTAGCCTGTTCATGTGATGGATTACATTAATTGTATTTCAAATGTTGAAAAAGTCTTGCATACTTGGAATAAATCCCACTTGGTTGTGTTGTGTAATTCTTTTGATACACTATTGGATTGTTTTGCTAATATTTTTGAGGATTTCTGCATGTATGTTCATGAGAGATATGTAACTTTCCTTTCTTGGTCTTTGTCTGGTTTTGTTATTAGGATAATGCTGGCCTTATAAAATGGTTTAGGAAGTATTTCCTCTACTTCAATTTTCTGGAAGAGATTGTACAATTTCTTCCTTAAATGTTTGGTAGAACTCACCAGTGAACCAATCTGGTCCCGGTGCTTTCTGTTTGGGAAGGTTAATTATTGATTCAATTTCTTCAATAGCTATATAGGCTCTATTAGCTTTTACATATGGCATTCTAAGGCTCTCTAATCTCTAAACAAAGATGACCCTTTCAAATTACAATGGAAATGGAAAGGAGCTTTTTTGTTGTTGGAGGAGGGAGTACATTTCTGCTTAAAAAAACAAAAAGTTCTAACACTTTCCTGTCACATCTGGAACATTATTTCTACTAGGAATAAAAAGCAAAAATAAAAGTCATAATATAATTAAAATTGTAGGACCATTCCTGTGTCCAGATGGGGCAAAGGCAACTGTTCATTTCAGGGTGTATGACTTGGAATCTATGAAACATGGAACTCTGTTTCACAAGAAACCTGAACAGAAAATCACCAGAAAAGTCAGAGAGCTGTACTTACACTGTTTTTTCTTTATTTGTGGAATCTTCAGAGGAGTTGGTCAACCCCCAGCTTAATAGCTTAATATCCTAAAATATCGAGCTAGAAATGTTGTGCCAACACTGGACCAAAGGACACTAAGCAGAGACATTAGTTCAGTGGCCTCATTTAACAGATAAAGAAACTGATTCATATGACATGCTGGAGCTTGAACTCAGGTTTCCTCATGCCAAATCCATTGCTCTTTCTACTGCACACACTGCATTTGCAGACCCCTTCCCCCAATACCCATACCCACAGTGCCTAAGTTTCAAGACTTTCCAGTATCAATCACACTTGCATCTTATGCAGTGTTTAGCATATGGTAGGTACTCATTGTTTGGCTGAATGATGAGCGTGTTTGGTTTACTGCATGTGAAGGAGCAGAAATAAGAGTGGAGTAATAAACATTGGAACCCAGGAAACTCAAAGTCAGTTATTGGTGGAACCGGCTTTTAAACAGGATTACAAAATAATTCTATGAGAGGAGAGGCTCTATCAAAGGGAAGAAAGAAAATATATCAACATTGCTTTGGTATTTTTGAAAAGAAGAAAATTTCAGTGTGTTTTCTTCTCTAGACAGAGAAAGATAATGATTGCAAGTTATAAATTGAATCATCCTTGTACTACTTGAAAGCTGCATTGCTTTGTAATTAGGATTTTTTAGAAAATTACAATTACAAAAACTTGTCTCAAGGATAAGAGGCCTTTTTATTTATTTTAATTTTTAATAAATGCTAGCCTTCAAGGATAAAATGGGGAGAGATGTGGAGGTGGAGGTTTTCCAGTGCGGGTTTACATTAAATAACATACATTAGTATGTAAATTACTGTTCTTGTTTAATCTTGTGCCAATCATATAGCTCTAACTTTAAAACCTAAGCAATATGGTCTACCATAACCTTGGCAGAAACAAATCAAAGTATAAGTAACCTAAGCTCCAGTTTTGAGGAGTATGGTGCAATGAAAAGAGCACTGAATTGAGCATTAGGATCTCTGGATTCTAGTGTTATCTCTGACATTATTATGTCACCTTAAGCAATTCATTTCTCCTCTAGGCCTTAGTTTTCTCATGTGTAAAATAGTCCTAACAACTTCTAAGGTTCATTGTGAAGATCAAATGAAATAACACAAATGACGTTTATCAACTGCTCTACAAATTAGGAATGACATAATGGCTCAACAGAGCAACCTCATTTACTTCTTCCAAAACTCTATGAACAAACCAGAATCAAAGGGCTGTAGTACAAAGTCCAAGGACTACTCATAACAGCTACTAGTTATTGAGTACCTACAACATGCCAAGCACTGAACTTTATATACATTATCTCACATAATATTCACAACATTTAACATTAACAACTATGCAAGAGAAATTACTATTATCTATATTCTACAAAGGAGAATAGTGAGGTACATTAAAGAAGCAGCAATATAGCAATGGTCCTATAGTAAGTGTGAGAAAGAGGAATTCAAAGCCAGGTTTGTTTAAGCCCTAAGGATACACTCTTCTACCCCCATATAGTCCAGATCACAATGAGACTTGCTCTAACTGTATATGTAAACAATACATTTTAGATCACTCAGCCCGGCATTTGCAGTCTTCAAAGATAAGGCTTACATAGTTTACCTTTCCAGTGTCATCTCCCAATACGACTTCCCCTTTCATTTTCCCTTTCCTTCCATATATCACCTGTAGGCCATGTGCCATGGGATTGGTTCCTTCCCGTAAGTGCATAAGAAAGTATCCTACTTGAAATAGAAGCTGTTTGCATTTCAGGGTCTCGTTATTGATAACATTTCCTTATGTCTGGTGTTAAAAACTGCAATTCACATATTTAGCATAGTAATCTTATAGACAAATCCAAAGACTCCACCGGTTTCAGGTATTCACTTACAGCTCTATTCCTTAGCTAGTAGCAATTTTTTTAACATCTTTATTGGAGTATAATTGCTTTACAATGTTGTGTTAGTTTCTGCTGTATAACAAAGTGAATCAGCTATATGTATACATATATCCCCATATCCCCTCCCTCTTGGGTCCCCCTCCCACCCTCCCTTTCCCACCCCTCTAGGTGGTCACAAAGCACCGAGCTAATAGCAATTTTAACATAGCCTAGATTGAGGAGACTAGCAGTGAGGGCTAAGACTGAGTTCACATGCTGTCAGCAAAAGTCATCCACACCTCTAAGCAAGGTAGTTAGTGTTGCCTAGCCATCTCTCTGAGCCTGTAGGTTGCTTAGATTCTTTGATCCCACCCCTCACACACACACACACACACACACACACACACACACACACACACACAACTTGGAGAGGAAACTAGCAGTATCATAAAGCCAGCTTCCCACTTTCTTGGCTACCCACGTCACAGTAACAGGATTCTCATTTTCTTCATAGGGTCCCAAGATGGTAAACTCCTGAGTTATGTAGGGATAAAGCCTCTATGCTCCTTGCCCTTGCCTTCCAGGCATTAAAAAGTATCTCTTAGTAAGGGGGTTGGGTTGGTATGATAAATTCCCATCTGAACATAAGAGAAGGAAAACTCTAGCTTCAAAGAAAACATTTACGTGGTTCAATTAATCCCTCCCCTTCCAACCAAATATCTAAACCATAATTTGCTGAAAAATATGTTGCTATGACTTAGTGAAGATTAGATAGAGGGCAGAATTGTACCCTGGGAATAATTAGGAGGTAGAGTTTCATGCTATCAGTATTTCTAGCATTCTGCCACAGTAAATAGTGACTAACACATCTCAGAAGCTATTCTATTCACTATTAATGACTAACAATAATTTATTTGGTACATATAATTTACAAATAGGATCCAAACAACATCCAAACTTAATTAAAACTATACACACATATACATGCATCCCCCACACCAAATTAATATATAATTTCCCTAGCTCAATAGCTTCTTTTAAAAAATGTATTTAAATAAAGTTCTTTGTTAGCTCCTTAAAGTAAAACAGACATTTACCAAGTTAATTAGGACCTTTAATCTTCATTGTGTTTAATGTTTCATATTCTTTCGACAGTTAAGATCTCGTATTCTTTGTAAAGATGCCAAATCAGGCTCCTTTTCTCTTCATTCAAGGATGATGTAAGAAACAGATCAGCAAATATTACATAGGGCAATATGACACCAAGAGGAGGAGGGGAAGGCTAAAGAAGATCAGAGTCAGGGCTACAAGAGACAACAAGTCTCAGGAGGACAAGAAATAGGAGTAAGAAAAGTTGAGAGTAAAAGAAAATCAGAGGAAAGAAGATAAGATTAGGGAAATATATCTAAAGAGAGTTTCAAGAAAAGCCTATCATTTATCCTATATTTTCAGAAACCCAGAGAGCTTAACTGCTTGTCCAAGGTCATAAAAGAGGTAGAACTAGGACCAGAGGCCAAGTATTTTGATTCCAAGTGCAGCACAACTGTAGCTTTCTCTCCTGGTGTGATTGATCTCTGGCGGCTGAGTTGGGAAAACCTACTGTAACGAACAAATCACAAGTCTAAGAGTAACACTGCTTTTTAATCCCAGAGAATATTGGCCTACCTATTTATTTTCTTTATACTTTAGTTCCTCCTACTGTCAAACAGCAAGCATAATAACAGGCCCAAAATCCCCAGGGAGGATGTGAGGCTAAAGAAGAGAGGTGAGAAAACACTTAGAAAAGAATTATTTCATTAAATTGAGATTCTTTAAGGAGCTGCAATAATTAGATGGCACAGCCTTATTACACAGAAAGAAAGCAAACAATTCAGAGCCTCCACACTACTCTGCATTAAATTCAAAATTTAAACAAAATGAAAATCAAAATGAAAGGCAGACGTCTAAAATAACATGCTGAAAAAATCCATACTGTAAATAACTGCTCCCAGGTCCCTCCTTGAGACAAGGAACTTTTTACCAAGTGCTGCCCACAGGTGCCACCAAACAGAGCCCAGAGAAATTCTATGCATTCTAAAGACAAGTTCTGTAAACTTTGACAGTGGGTGGGATTAAACCAGTATTCTATTTGAGACAATAAGTGTCTTGTGAAAGCATCTAGGTAAGAACATGTGCATACATGAAAATAAACACACATACATTTTTCTCTCACAACTAGTGAGCTAGTAGCTACATCAGAACTAGAAGCCAGGTTTCTTCACTCAGAGTTCAATTCACTAGACTGTGAGTTCTATGACAGCAGGAATTTTCATCTGTACATCTGTATTTTCACTGATGTATTGCCAGCATCACCAGTACTCAGTGGTTTTATTGAGAACATGTATTCATTTAGCATGTATTAAGGACTCAAAAAAGAAGTTAATGCTTTTAATGCATTTCTTTCAGTTGTGAAGGTCAAATGAGATAACAGTTGTGAAAACATTTTGTTTATAAATGACAATATATATGAAAAGGGATCATGAGAATTAAATCACAGCATTTCAGAGCTTAACAGTACCTTAGTATTGGCCATGGACACTGCTACTCAGAACCAGAATTTCTGAATTGATTTGTCTTAAAGAGAGATTTATTGTCATCCCTGTAGCACATCTCAACAAGATGGACAATGGGTTACCTGTTTTTACTCCAAGGAACTGGTGCTGCCAGGACACTGACATGTTATTGTATTTAATCATCACAACCAGTTGCCAAGGCAGGAATTATTGTCCTATTTTGCAGGTAGGGAAACTCTGAGCTCAGCAAGTTTAACTGGAAGGCCCAAGTGGAAAAGCCAAGAACTGACCATTAATTAGTCAGATCCTCTCTTCTTAAAGATAAGTATATATTTCTACTTGGTACTTTGTATCCTGCATGATTGTACATGGGCAGTATCTCTGGAAACAACTCTAAAAGGAACATAAAGTCATCTTGCTGGTATAAGTCAACATTTCGAGTACTGTTGTGGAATCCAAACTGTTAGAGAGGTTCACAATAGTATATGGATCCAGACTTAAATATTATGAAATACCTTATTCTACTTCAATACATAGCCATGTGCCAGGTCTCATGCTATTCACTGGTGGGGGGTGGGGAACAAAACAGAAGTGTAGTCCCTATCCCTGGGGAGCCTCCATTTTATCTAGGAGTTCTGTATCTGATGCATGTGAAACAAACAACTTGACAATAATACAAGGTAGACTATGTAACTGACACAAACCAATAGCCAACAATACGTGACTGAATATATAATTGACATGATACAATTACAGAACAATAGAAACTAAATATATAATTGACTTCCTAATTTTGAACTCTGTGTTGGTTAATAAATGACACCCTATACATTTTTCTGTTGTCATGGACCCTCAGGAAACTTTCTATTTGCTTTAATTTCTAGATAAAGTGGGCTGAGCTCTGGGACTGGATTGGCAATGTTCCAGTCACTGCTGTCAGTGAGCTGCCTTGCCTTTCCAGAGAGACCCATGGAGGGCAGAGAATCTTTGCATCAGTGGAATAAACCATGTCAATTTAAATCACTAATCAGGAAGAATCAATTTAATCACTATTTCTATAAAGAATACACACTGGGATTGGTTCAAGATGGCGGAGTAGAAGAATGTGCTCTCACTCTCTCTTGTGAGAGAACGAGAATCACAACTAACTGCCAAAGAATCATCGACAGGAAGACAGTGGAACTCACCAAGAAAGATACCCCACATCCAAAGACAAAGGAGAAGCCACAATGAGATGGTAGGAGGAGCGCAATCACAGTAAAATCAAATCCCATAACTACTGGGTGGGTGACTCACAAACTGGAGAACACTTATACCACAGAAGTCCCCTCCACTGGAGTGAAGGTTCTGAGCCCCATGTTGGGCTTCTCAACCTGAGGGTCCGGCAATGGGAAGAGGAATTCCTAGAGAATCAGACTTTGAAGGCAAGCAGGATTTGATTACAGGACTTTGACAGGATTGGGGGAAACAGAGACTCCACTCTTAGAAGGCACACACAAAGGAGTGTGCCCATTGGGATCCAGGAGAAGGAGCAGTGACCCCATAGGAAACTGAACCAGACCTACCTGCTAGTGTTGGAGGGCCTCCTGCAGAGGCGGGGGTGGGGGGGGCTATGTCTCACCGAGAGGACAAGGACACTGGCAGCGGAAGTTCTGGGAAGTACTCCTTGGTGTGAGCCCTCTCAGAGTCCGCCATTAGCCCCACCAAAGAGCTTGGGTAGGCTCCAGTGTTGGGTCACCTCAGACCAATCAACAAGGAGGGAACACAGCCCCACCCTACAGCAGACAAGCAGATTAAAGTTTTACTGAGCTCTGCCCACCAGAGCAAGAGCCAGCTCTACCCACCACCAAACACCCCCATCAGGAAAGTTGCACAAGCCTCTTAGATAGCCTCACCCACCAGAGAGCAGACAGCAGAAGCAAAAAGAGCTACAATCCTGCAGCCTGTGGAACAAAAACCACATTGACAGAAAGATAGACGCGATGAAAAGGCAGAGGGCTATGTACCAGATGAAGGAACAAGATAAAACCCAAGGAAAACAACTAAATGAATTGGAGATAGGCAACCTTCCAGAAAAAGAATTCAGAATAATGATACTAAAGATGATCCAGGACCTCGGAAAAAGAATGGAGGCAAAGGTCGAGAAGATGCAAGAAATGGTTAACAAAGACCTAGAAGAATTAAAGAACAGACAAACAGAGATGAAAATACAATAACTGAAATGAAAAATACACTAGAAGGAATCAATAGCAGAATAATTGAGGAAGAAGAACTGTTAAGTGACCTGGAGGACAGAATGGTGGAATTCAATGATGCAGAACAGAATAAGGAAAAAAGAATGAAAACAAATGAAGACAGCCTAAGAGACCTCTGTGACAACATTAAATGCAACAACATTCACATCATAGGGGTCCCAGAAGGAGAAGAGAGAGAGAAAGGACCCGAGAAAATATTTGAAGAGATTATAGTAAAAAACTTCCCTAAAATGGGAAAGGAAATAGCCACCAAAGTCCAGGAAGCGCAGACAGTCCCAGGCAGGATAAACCCAAGGAGAAACACGCTGTGACACATAGTAATCAATTGGAAAAAATTAAAGACAAAGAAAAATTATGGAAAGCAGCAAGGGAAAAACGACAAATAACATACAAGTGAACTCCCATAAGGTTAACAGCTGATTTCTCAGCAGAAACTCTGCAAGTCAGAAGGGAGTAGCATGACATATTTAAAGTGATGAAAGGGAAGAAACTACAACAAAGATTACTCTACCTGGCAAGGATCTCATTCAGATTCGATGGAGAAATCAAAAGCTTTACAGACAAGCAAAAGCTAAGAGAATTCAGCACCACCAAACCAGCTCTACAACAAATGCTAAAGGAACTTCTCTAAGTGAGAAACACAAGAGAAGAAAAGGACCTACAAAAAGAAACTCAAAATAATTTAAAAAATGGCAATAGGAACATGCATATCGATAATTACCTTAAACATGAATGGATTAAATGCTGCAACCAAAAGACACAGGCTCACTGAATGGATACAAAAACACCCACATATACGCTGTCTAAAAGAAACCCACTTCAGATCTAGGGACACATACAGACTGAAAGTGAGGGGATGGAAAAAGATATTCCATGCAAATGGAAATCAAAAGAAACCTGGAGTAGCAATACTCATATCAGATAAAATAGACTTTAAAATAAAGAACATTATAAGAGACAAGGAAGGACACTACATAATGATCAAGGGATCAATCCAAGAAGAAGATATAACAATTATAAATATATATGCACCCAACATAGGAGCACCTCAATATGTAAGGCAACTGCTAACAACTATAAGAGGAAATCGACGGTAGCACAATAATAGTGGGGGGCTTTAACACCTCACTTACACCAATGGACAGATCATCCAAACAGAAAACTAATAAGGAAACACAAGATTTAAATGACAGAACAGACGAGATAGATTTAATTGATATTTATAGGACATTCCATCCAAAAACAGCAGATTACACTTTCTTCTCAAGTGTGCATGGAACATTCTCCAGCATAGATCACATCTTGGGTCACAAATCAAGCCTCAATAAATTTAAGAAAACTGAAATCACATCAAGCATCTTTTCTGACCACAACACTATGAGATTAGAAATCAATTACAGGGGAAAAATGTAAAAAGCACAAACACATGGAGGCTAAACAATACGTTACTAAATAACCAAGAGGTCACTGAAGAAATCAAAGAGGAAATCAAAAAATACCTAGAGACAAATGACAATGAAAAGACGACAATCCAAAACTTATGGGATGCAGCAAAAGCAGTTCTAAAAGGGAAGTTTATAGCAATAAAATCCTACCTCAAGAAACAAGAAAAATCTCAAATAAACAATCTAATATTACACCTAAAGGAACTAGAGAAAGAAGAACAAACAAAACCCAAAGTTAGCAGAAGGAAAGAAATCATAAAAATCAGAGCAGAAATAAATGAAACAGAAACAAGGAAAACAATAGCAAAGATCAATAAAACTAAAAGCTGGTTCTGTGAGAAGATAAACAGAATTGATAAGCCTTTACCCAGACTTATCAAGAAAAAGAGGGAGAGGACTCAAATCAATAAAATTAGACATGAAAAAGGAGAAGGTACAAGAGACACCACAGAAATACAAAGCATCCTACAAGACTACTACAAGCGACTCTATGCTAGTAAAATGGACAACCTGGAAGAAATGGATAAATTCTTAGAAAGGTATAACCTTCCAAGACTGAACCAAGAGAAATAGAAAATATGAACACATCAATCACAAGTAATGAAATTGAAACTGTGATTAAAAACCTTCCTACAAACAAAAGTCCAGTACCAGATGGCTTCACAAGGGAATTCTATCAAACATTTAGAGAAGAGCTAACACCCATCCTTCTCAAATTCTTCCAAAAAATTTCAGAGGAAGGAACACTTCCAAACTCATTCTATGAGGCCAAAATCACCGTGATCACAAAACCAGACAAAGATACTACAAAAAAGAAATTTACAGAACAATATCACTGATGAATATAGATGCAAAAATCCTCAACATAATACTAGCAAACAGAATTCAACAATACATTAAAAGGATCATTCACCAGGATCAAGTGGGATTTATCCCAGGGATGCAAGGATTATTCAATATACACAAGTAAATCAATGTGATAAACCATATTAACAAATTGAAGGATAAAAACCATGTGATCATCTCAATAGATGCAGAAAAAGCTTTTGACAAAATTCAACACTGATTTTTGATAAAAACCCTCCAGAAAGTAGGCATAGAGGGAACCAACCTCAACATAATAAAGGCAAACCCACAGCAAGCATCATTCTCAATGGTGAAAAACCAAAAGCATTTCCTCTAAGATCAGGAACAAGACAAGGATGTCCACTCTCACCACTATTATTCAACATAGTTTTGGAAGTCCTAGCCACGGCAATCAGAAAAGAAAAAGGAATACAAATTGGAAAAGAAGAAGTAAGGCTGTCACTGTTTGCAGATGACATGACACTATACATAGAGAATCCTAAAGATGTCACCAGGAAACTACTAGAGCTAAGCAATGAATTTGGTAAAGTTGCAGGATACAAAATTAATGCACAGAAATCTCTTGTATTCCTATACACTAATGATGAAAAATTTGAAGGGGAAATTAAGGAAACACTCCCATTTTCCATTGCAAGAAAAAGATTAAAATGCCTAGGAATAAACCTATCTAGGGAGACAAAAGACCTGTATGCAGAAAACTATGAAACACTGATGAAAGAAATTAAAGATAATACAAACAGATGGAGAGATATACCATGTTCTCGGATTGGAAGAATCAATATTGTGAAAATGACTATACTACCCAAAGCAAACTACAGATTCAATGCAATCCCTATCAAATTACCAATGGCATTTTTTTCAGAACTAGAACAAAAAACCTTAAAATATGTATGGAGACACAAAGACCCCGAATAGCCAATGGAGTCTTGAGGGAAAAAAACTGAGCTGGAGGATTCAGACTCCCTGACTTCAGACTACACTACAAAGCTACAGTAATCAAGAGAATATGGTACTGGCACAAAAACGGAAATATAGATCAATGGAACAGGATAGAAAGCCCAGAGATTAATATCAAAAAAACAAACAACCCACTCAAAAAATGGGTAGAAGACCTAAATAGACATTTCTCCAAAGAAGACCTACAGATGACCAAGAAGCACATGAAAAGCTGCTCAACATCACTAATTATTACAGAAATGCAAGTCTAAACTACAATGAGGTATCACCTCACACCAGTTAGAATGGGCATCATCAGAAGATCTACAAACAACAAAGGCTGGAGAGGGTGTGGAGAAAAGGGAACATTCTTGCACTGTTGGGGTGAATGTAAATTGATACAGTCTCTATGGAGAACAGTACGGAGGTACCTTAAAAAATGAAAAATAGAATTACCACATGATCCAGCAATCCCACTACTGGGCATATACCCAGAGAAAACCATAATTGAAAAAGACACATGCACCCCAATGTTCATTGCAGCACTATTTACAATAGCCAGGTCATGGAAGCAACCTAAATGCCCATCAACAGACAAATGAATAAAGAAGTTGTGGTACATATATACAATGGAATATTACTCTGCCATAAAAAGGAATGAAATTGGGTCATTTGTAGAGACGTGGATGAATCTAGAGACTGTCACACAGAGTGAAGTCAGAAGGAGAAAAGCAAATATCATATATTAACACATATATGTGGAACCTAGAAAAATGGTACAGATGGACCAGTTTGCAGGGCAGAAATGGAGACACAGATGTAGCGAACAAACATATGGACACCAAGGGGGGAAAGCGGTGGGGGGGGGCGGGGGTGGTGTGATGAACTGGGAGATTGGGATTGACATATATACACCAATATGTATAAAATTGATAACTAATAAGAACCTGTTGCATAAAAATATAAAATAAATAAATAAATAAATAAATAAATAAATAAATAAATAAATAAAGCACTTGGAGGGAAAAAGAAAAAGAATGCGCACTTGTTTGATTTAACCTTAATACATATTCTTTACAACTTAGATACAGGATTTATTTTTAGAAGATATGTACGTATACAATTAAAGCAGTGGTTTATATTTTACATTTTAAGATTAGTTTTCAGCTTCATCATGAAACTGAATGATGTATTTTTTATTTTATGTATCAAAGCTAACTGAAATAAATCCTTTCATGATCACTTGGAAATATATGGAATTAAGGCCACTATCTTATTGGTGTCAAAGGCATGATCATTTCAGGGTTTCAAATCTGAGTGACTGGGAGCCATTCCTATGCCCTAAAATATACCAGGGTCACCAAATCTAATCTCTATTGCATGTTTTCGCAGTGCTAATAGTGCCCCATGCTAGGCCTTTTTTGCCTCACAGTTGGGTTAAGGCAAGAGCTTTCTAGCTGCTCTCTCTGCCTCTAAAACATTTTCTACACTGCTAGCAAAACATTCTCTTGAAAAATATCCCTTTGCACATGTTCTCGTCTCCCCACTCAGAAACCATCAGTGGTTCCCTACTGCTCACAGTGGCTTTTTCTTGGTATTAAGGAGCTTTACGATCTGAACCTATTGCATTTCAACATCCTCAACCACTACTCCCTAATATGAAATTCTTGCCCCCTAAACAAACTGCTGCACTTACTGCCTCCCTCATATGACAGTATTTCCATTTCTGTCTCTGCACCTTAACACTATTTATTAACAACGTAGAGAATTCCATTCTTTTCCTTCAGTTCCAGTTTTCCTTCACCATCTTGTTCAAGTCCTACCTTTTTCAAAAAGTTTTCTTCAACTACCTTAGCTCACAATGACCTTTTTCTTACTTTAAAAAATTTATTTAAAAATTTCCCCACAGATTTATTGAGACATAATTGACATATAACATTGTGTAAGTTTAAGGTGTTCAACATGTTGATTTGATGCACTTATATATTGTGAAATGATTACCAAAGTAGCATCAGTTAACACCTCCATAACCTCACATAACTACCATTTCTTTTTGTGGTGAGAACATTTAAGATCTACTCTCTTAGCAAAATTCAAGTGTATGATACAGTATCACTGACGACAGTCACCATGCTGTACATTAGGTCTCCAGAACTTATTCATCTTATAACTGGAATTGTTTACCCTTTGACCAACATCCTCCCATTCCTGCCCCACCTGGCCCAGCCCCTGGAAACCACCATTCTAATCTGTTTTATGAGTTTATCTTTTTTAGATTCCACATATAAGTGAGATCATACAGTATTTGTCTTTGTCTGATTTATTTCACTTAGCATAATGCCCTCAAGTCCACCCACATTGTTCCAAATGGAAGGATTTCCTTCTTTCTCATTGTTGAATTATGTGTATATATATTGTATATATATATGTTATAATATGTATATATATGTATATATAAATATATAAATATATAAATATATATATATATATATATATATATATATATCACATCTTCTTTATCCATCAGTGTTAGCAGACACTTAGGTTGTTTCCATATCTTGGCTATTGTGAATAACGCAGTAATGACCATGGGAATGCAGATAGATATCTCTTCAAGACTCTGATTTTATTTCCTTTGGATATATATCCAGAAGTGGGATTGCTGGATCAAAGGGTAGTTCTATTTTTAATTTTTTGAGGAACCTCCATACTGCTTTTCATAGTGGTTGAACCAATTTACTTTCCCACCAACAATGCACACCAGTTCCTTTATCTCTGCAGCCTCACCAACAATTATTACTTCTTGTTTTCTTGATGACAGCCATTCTAACAGGTGTGAGGTGGCATCTCACTGTGGTTTTGATTTGCATTTCCCTGATGACTAGTTATGTCGGGCATATTGTCATTTGCACATTTCTGGAAAAATGTCTATTCAGTTATTTTGCCCATTTTTAAATTGTATATATATATATTGCTATTGAGTTGCATCAGTTCATTATATATTTTAGGGACTAACCCCTTAACAGATATATGATTTGCAAATATTTTCTCCCATTCCATAGGTTGCCTTTTCATTTTGTTGATTGTTTCTCACCAAACAATGAGCATTTATGCTATTTTTATTTAGAGCAAAATTATCTACATGCTAAATTAAGTGAACATATCTTTGAATCTTACAAATCTAAGGTAAGGTTTTTTGTTTTAAATTCAAGCCCCGTTAATATGAAAAGAAACTAAAATATTGGCTTTTGTAGCTAATTTATTCAGCCATTTCCTTTACAGATTGGAAAAGATGAGTTCCTACTTTTTTAACTCCCAAATGATTTATTCTATTTAGAATGAATAGATAATGAATAAGCAAACGCCTTCT
The DNA here is from genome assembly GCF_025265405.1 of Mesoplodon densirostris. Taxonomy (NCBI): domain Eukaryota; kingdom Metazoa; phylum Chordata; class Mammalia; order Artiodactyla; family Ziphiidae; genus Mesoplodon; species Mesoplodon densirostris. The sequence continues at coordinate 75,188,223 of NC_082681.1, read as the reverse complement.
TTATACTTAGAGATAAAAGCATTGCTTTTAAAAGCTAGATTAACATTTTAATGGTTTTTAATAACCCTCCTGCTTAAGTGCATCCCCCTCCACTTGGTATGACTTTCTTTAAAACCTCATCAGTAAACATAGATTCCTGAATGAGTTATCCCTAACCCTGAAATTTCTTACTTTTATATGAGGGGATGACAGTAAAATATCCATATCACAAGTAACTCCTTTTCTTCAGCAGTTGAGGACTTGGTAAGAAAATGAGTATGAGGTAGCATAGCATCAGCTGTGACCTATTAAGCTCTCCCAACAACTTAAATGATAATATAATGAAATCTGTGAGCATTAACATATTAAAATGTATTTTTGTATAGACTTCTTACACAACACATTTTAATACACTTTAGAGCCCAATTTGAAATCTGATTTCTCCACCTAAATTACTCTTATTTACCCTATTCTGTCTTCATTTGTACCATTAGAATATGAAAGTATATTTAATTCACCATTGTGAAATAAAAGAACTTGAGATATTCAGAGATATTTTATTTAGTTAGGTTTCTAATCTAGGCAAAAGCCTTCAGTGAAACAAATAATTAGTGTTGGGAATAGAAAGCTAAACAGAAATTCAATACATGAATTTGCTATTTTTATTCTTAGTCTTTAGCCATTACAACTGGACTCAAAGAATGGAAGATGACCATAACATCAATGCTGTGGCCAGTCTTAAACTACCAGTTCCTACTGAAGAAGCCCCACATTACACTAGTCATCATAGAGTTCATACAACATCATGGTCCACATTCCAGAAGATTAAGGCAAGACAACAAAAGCTTCCCACATCATCTTTTATGAATAGTGAAAGAAAATACACCAGATTCCTTTAACAGTCCACATACCACTGGGTCAGGTAGACCTTAAAAGTCACCTAAATCAAAGCCCCATCTGATGCTGAAGTACCTCCATTGAAGAGTAGTATGCTCACTACCCCCTGAAATTAGTCATCACATTCCATGCTCACCTATGTCGAGACAAACTTTCTTTCCCTATAGCTTCTGCCATATAATAGACATCTAATTCCTCTGTCTTTTAAGCCTTTGAGATAAAGACAGAAATCATGCCACCTCTTCCCAGTCTTTTCTTTTTTAGGGTAAACAACCCGATTCCTTTAATCTTTTCTGCAACTCCACTTTCCTAATAATAGCTCTAATTTCTTTAGTTCTAGGTGATGTTACACAGTAGAAATGGTAACTTTAATCTCTGTGCTTTAGTAGAAAACAACTGCTTCTTTTAAGGAGAACCTTTTTCTGACTTCTCTTCATACACCTCCCTCATTCCTTATCCAACATTGTCTTTTCTTTCCTTCCCCTTTCTTCTTTATTTTATTTTATTTTATTTATTTATTTATTTATTTTTTGGCGGTATGCGGGCCTCTCACTGTTGTGGCCTCTCCCGTTGTGGAGCACAGGCTCCGGACGCACAGGCTCAGTGGCCATGGCTCACGGGCCCAGCCGCTCCACGGCATGTGGGATCTTCCCAGACTGGGGCACGAACCTGTGTCCCCTGCATCGGCAGGCGGACTCTCAACCACTGTGCCACCAGGGAAGCCTTCTTCTTTATTCTTTAACTAGCCATCATATAAAAGTGAAGAACATTTAAATTATTTGTTCTAAATTTTAAAAATCAAGTTAGTTTGTCCTTGGGTAGGTTTTATGAGGCACTTATATTTGGAACCTGAAAAAGTCGAACTTATAGAATAGAGAGTAGAATGATGGTTGTCAGGGGCTTTGGGGTGAGGAAAATGGGGAGATATTGGTCAAAGGTACAAACTTAATGTTATAAGATGAATAAGTTCTAGAATCAAATGTACAGCATGGTGACTCGAGGTAATGAAACTGTATTATACACTTGAAAGTTGGTAAGAGAGTAGAGAGTAAGAGAGTTTATGTGATAACATTTAAGAAATGGTAATTACATGAGGTGATGGATGTGTTAATTAACCTTATTGTGAATCATTTTGCAATATATATGTGTATCAAATCATCACATTGTACACCTCAAACTTATACAACATTAAATGTCAATTATATCTCAATAAAACTGGAAGAAATCATATGTGATTTGCTCTGGAGAATACTGTAGCAACTTAATATTGTTTGCAGAGGAGCTCTCGGTTATAGGAATGTCAGAGACACAATAATACAAACATCAGAATAAGAAAATGTTCTGGACATGTTGCCTGTCATACATAATCTGAGGTTTGAAGACAAATGCTATCAAAATAGAATCAGGTTCATTCTTTCCAGTGTTACCTTTTGTATCCAAATATGGAGCACCTCAAATGGTTCACTTACCTTAAAAAAGGCTCTTATAAACATCTAACTCATTCTCAGTATCTAATATCTACCTGCTCAATTAAACAGCAGCTATCCTAGGTCCACTAAAACTACTAACGTAGTTTTAAAGATGAAGTGTCAGAGTTGTAGATGATCCTTCCCACTTACATTATAATTCTTACTTGCCTGATTTCTTAGGTCTGGTTTTATATCTTCCAGACTCAATTCTGCAAATAGATAGACAGACAGATATACAGATATCGATATGTGGCTTCTAGTAACTACCTTCTGACCATGTTCACAAAATACTAGAGGCAGACAAGTACTTAGATAAATTTTTTGATCAGGAATTATTATGAAACAGGTAGTCATACGCTGGTAAATGTTTAACTACCAGCTTGAGGGGTGAGGAGGCCTGATTTGTTGCCTTTGCTAATTTCTATGGGATAAATACTCCAACCATGGCAAATTTCAAGCTACCAATCACTGTACATGAACTTGTCACTGAACATTAGCTTGGAGTTGGGAAGTGATGTGCACAACTGGTTGTCATGAGCTGATGCAAGCCAACTCCAATACACCATTGGATACAGGCTGGAAAGAAATTAGAACAGGTCCCTCTCCACCCAACTCCACTCCCAGGGTAAAGAAAGTCATTCCCAAGACATTTTGCCTTGTTGCCTTCACAGGTAGACAACACAAAAGGCAAATTAAAACAAAGAGATATCCCATAAAGAAGATGTGGCACATATATACAATGGAATATTATTCAGCCCTCAAAAAGAAACGAAATTGAGTTATTTGTAGTGAGGTGGATGGACCTAGAGACTGTCATACAGAGTGAAGTAAGAAAGAGAAAAATGAATACCATATGCTAACACATATATACGGAACCTAAAAAAAAAAAGGTTCTGAAGAACCTAGGGGCAGGACAGGAATAAAGACGCAGATGTAGAGAATGGACTTGAGGACACAGGCAGAGGGAAGGGTAAGCTGGGACGAACTGAGAGAGTGGCATGGACACATATACACTACCAAATGTAAAATAGGTAGCTAGTGGGAAGCAGCTGCATAGCACAGGGAGATCAGCTGGGTGCTTTGTGACCACCTAGCGGGGTGGGATAGGGAGGGTGAGAGGGAAACACAAGATGGGGGAGATATGGGGATATATATCTATGTATAGCTGATTCACTTTGTTATACAGCAGAAACTAACACACCATTTTAAAGCAATTATATTCCAATAAAGATGTTTAAAAAAAAACCAAAGAGATATCCCATACAATTGGTGCATATAGTTTCTTAATTATGTAGTGGAGAAAACAGTATGTCCCATACCACATCTTTAGTGAGGAGATAAGATTAGAGAAAGAAAACCACAAAGACAATGATGAAAACAAGGGCTGGAGACAGGTTTAAGTTACTTGGATCTTTCAGCTTGTAAAAGAGAAGGTTGTAGAGTAGAGAAAGAAGGTGGGTGGGTTTGTAGAAAGAAAAATCATTCTTAATAAGAAAGGTTTTTAACCTGTTCTGGGTGAGATAAAAGGAGGAGGAGGCATATGACTAGCTAATAATCTCCAATGAGGATAGAAAAAGAAAATGGGGCTTAAACTGCTGTGGAAGGTATTTGAGGTACTATGTTGAAAGAGGTGACAGAGTTGTTGTAGGAATACAGTATGTACCATGCAAAGTTCCAAGTACTACATCATTTCAAAGATGCCCATTCTGTTGCTGTGCTACAGGTATCCAGTAGAAGTTAAAACAGTCATGCTGATTACCACACAACTGACCATATAACTAACCAGCTCACTATAGGCTTGCAAGAGTAAGAAAGAAGGGAATTCCCTGGTGGTCCAGTGGTTAGGACTCCATGCTTCCACTGCAGGGGGCTACAGCAGGGGTTCAATCCATGGTCGGGGAACTAAGATCCTTCAAGCAGCATGGCACAGCCAAAAAAAAAATGTATAAAAAAAGAGTAGGAAAGGAAATGGAAGTCTAGATTAGTATTATCACAAAATGAATGCTACCAACTTGCTGTGCAATTTCAAGTCAGTCTCTTGTTTCTTGATAATCTGATTTCTTCTTAAAAATAGCAGACTTTAAATAATAGTAATAACTTCTATCTCACAGATAAAATGGCTTATGATTGCTTCTACTTTTAGTGGTTCTCTTGCCTACCAGGCAATTGTGAAATGATAAATTAAGCTGAAGTCACTTAGGGCAACAAACCACTGTAGGAAAGCTGTGTTACTTTAAGGTTTTTTGTCATCCTAGCCTTACAAAGAAGCAGAAAATCTCATCTTTACCACAGCCCCTGAAATTTCCCCCCATCTAATCTCCTCTTTCCTCATCTGTGCTATGGAGTCAACAGCCAACAATACCCATTAGGGGTCATATTTTCTCCTACGCATTTAAAATAAAACAGCTTATGATTTACAACACCTGCACATACTGAGAATCAACCTTGCACAGTTACCTAGGAAAGGCAACACATGATAGGTCTAGACAGGACAGAAATTAATTTCCCCCTATCTTCTACACATTCCAATAGTCTTATATGCCAGCAAACACAAGAACTGTCTTTTTTAATGTCCCTTACACTGACCAGATTCTCATTTTGGCTACTTAAGAGGGAAGTAGATATTAATTATCTCCTAACACAAACAGACTATATAATTATAATTATTCTGTTTCTTGCTTTTTCACATCCCACAGTTCAGCCAATCCAAAAGAAAGGTAATAAACAGAAGAAGAATTTCTCTACTGTGTTGTCCTGCCCCTCTTTCTACCATTTCTGCATTTTTTTCAAAAGTACTTTTCTATCTACAAAGGTAAAAATGCAAACACCAGGGAAGGACTGTGCAGACTACTGCGAAGAAAGCAAAACAAGAGTATCAGTGAAGGTCTGAAAATGAAAGGGTCAGGTTATCAGAGTAGTCATCCATGGGGGCAATGATGGGGGCAATGATTACATGTAACCATCCACTCAGGTTTTTATAAGAGGAAGAAATAAATGAGACATTGAAAGAAAAAAAAATAAACCCTGAGCTCATGAGAAAGCCACAGTGATTTCTTATTTAAATGGCAAAGCACACAGTTATAGTCTATAAATATGTATGTGTATGTATATGTGTGTGTGTTTTCTGAATGACTGGTGAAAAAGAAGAGAGTGGTAACCACTGTAGATAGAAGAAGTAATCAAAACAGGTCCCACATAGTAAATACCTTACAAGCCTTGGACCTGAAAGAAAAATTAGTTTCGGTCCAGAATAAACTGGAATCTGAGTAAGTATAAATTTTAATTAAAAAATATAAAAAATGGAACCCAGAAAACCCTGATGTTTTGATGTAGGTGCATGTGTATGTACAATGTGCTAAAACCTGTCATATGGTTGAACATGGTCCCTACAATCTGTGTGATAACTAACCAGATTGAACATGGGGAAAGCAAAAGCTAACAGAACCCCAAATTTTTTATTTAAAAGCATTTTAAATTTTTTTTACAAAGGAAAATCTTATGATACTAGATATTAAGCAAAATATAAAATTCATGTAAAACAATAGAATCAAAGTGGAGTAATTTTACCTTAAATTTGTTTTTCAAAGCAAGTTTTGAAAAGATGTAATAGTATCTTTTGATTAACATTTTATTATGCTCCCAATGAAGATTTCTCTATATCTGAAATGGTCACGCCCATCAGCCAGTTTGCCAATGGGCTGTTCCTTGGATAGGTGCTATTAACAACACATGGCAACAATGCATGGGTGTACTCTGAAAGCTCCAGACAGTGTACACAACTTTTGCTCTGCTCCAGGATCCTTACTTTTCTTTTAACTGTTGGGTTTTTAAGGCTCTGCCTTAAGCTCTCAGTCATGCTGAAACTGAAGAGCTCTCCCCACCAAACTGCATCCTACCATACCTGGGCATAAAGCAAACAGGGTTTTCATACATCATTTAGTATCATCCTCATATATCATTATGATATAAAGAGAACATGGATGGCAAAAATTTAAATAAAAACCTGCAAATATGTACAAGTGTAAACCTAAATTTTTAATTCTTCTGTATAGTTTTGTGATAAAATTCTAGTAACCTGCTCAATCCTTACTTAGGATATAAATAATTATCCTCCTTTTCTTGAAGGAGTGCAGCTATTGTCACTATGAGCTAAGTCCAGTTGCCATTAAAAATAACTATTCAGGAAAAATAAACATGTATTCCCTACCGTGGGATAATCTCACTCACTGAGTTATTATAGATCACTCATCTCTTCTCAGCACCTTGTGCCATTTAGAACAGTTAACATAATTTGCCTCCCATTGTTCTTTATTTCTCTTAACCTAATTAGACTAAAAACCAGGTGGTGGCAAGGGGCTGGGATCCTGTTCATCCTGCATTCCCCACAGAGCTTTTCATATAGTAGGTATTCAATGTCAGTTAAGAATGACCCTTCGGGTCCTCTCCTAGACATCTGAGAGAACTACCCCAGCTCCACACTCTTCTTTGGGCGGTATCACTGAGGAAGCCTTCTAACTATAACTCTGTAGCGTTTTTCATTGCTGTACCTGGGATTTAAAATCATCATCATTAATGAAGGCTCTCAAAACTAAGGGCTCCTCTTTGGGGTTTTCGATACTTTCGCCCATAACACTTACCTCAAGAGAATAAAGAATAGTTGCTTGCAGTAAACTTTCTCAACTCCCCTGGCGCGCCTCAGGAACACCTAATACGGGGGGGGGGGTGGGCGGGCTAGAGAGGAGAGACTGAGGAGATTTCTCATTCACAGATGACTTGCCTGATTTCTCTTTAACTCAGCTAATGAGCCTTGGTTACTCATCTAAACCAAAATAGCTTCTCTATACTTTGGCTGTAACTATATTGAAGCTCCAAAACATTTTGGAAGAGGTGCTACTAATGATTTGATAGTTATTAGATCTATGATTCAACTCAATAATTCAACAAGCATTTTCAGAATGCCTCCTATGTATAAGGTGAGGTAAGAAGGAATACAAACACAAGAGACTAGGATATCACCTTAACTGTATCTAGTAATACATCCTGCACCATTTTTTCAGCAAAACCAGTTGGACATGAATGTTTTAAATGAGCCAGGGCTTGCCCTGATTGGTTAGAGATTGGCAGATATAGCAATTGGGGTAGCTAAATAAATAAACTAACTAAACCCTACCAGGGCAGCTATTTGTAAAGATAATTAATGGTAATCTATTATTAACTATTGTTAACTATCAAGTGATTAAGTGCTCCCTGGCTACAGGAAACAGGATCCCTGAATTAGATTTTATTTAATTGAGTATCTACTATGTGCATGACTAGGTAATTAGTGCTGATGGGGAGGAATTAGAGAGAGAAGTAGAAGCCATGATAAATAAGGATGATCAAATCATAATTTTCCCTATGGTATAAAATAGAGGCCACACCCCTTGCTCACGACTAATATGCTATGCCTTGTTTCTCCCCTTCAGGAAATGGACAATCTCCTGTGAAGATACACATGGATCAAAAGTAAACAAAAATAAAAGTGCTGTTCCCCCCCCCCCCAAAAAAGGGCAAATTCTCAATTGAGACACTGTTCAAATAATTCACATTCCATGCTCTTCTTTGGGGCAAGGGCTAGAAACCCCAATCAAGAGATTCAAGCATGTTAGTATACAACAAATATAGATCAAGAGCTCAAGATATATTGGAAGAGTGGGGGAATGAAGGAGATAGTGAACAAAAGAGAAAGGAAAAGTGAAGATGCTAAGCATATGGGCCTATATGGCCAGTCAGCTAACAAATGAATCATGTTCTACTGTTTCCAGTATACATAGTGCTATTCCAACATCATACAAACTCACTTGTGATGTAATTCAAGAATTCAAGTAGACAATGTATTTGACCACTGACAAAAACTGAGTTTCTTCCTAAAAGTGAGTCATAATTTGCCTTAAAAATAAAGAATAACAATTTAAAGGGGAAAAAAACTATACACCAAATCCCCTAAACCCTAATGATGACCTTCTTTCTCAAAACATTTCCAATTAGCAGCTACCAAGAACAGTATAACAGAAGAAGAGACACCAAGCTCATTTCATCATGAAACTGAATCTTTCCCCACAATTTGTAGAAAGATTCTTTACTGGCAGTGATTTAATTACCCACCTAATGCTTACTTAATGTAAGTGTTTTCAGAAAACCTGCTATGAGAATTTTCAAATAGAAACAATCAGCACCCATTGTAATTAGCATCTTCTTTCCCAAAGCTAGAGGCTCTAATTTGCCAAAACCATTGATTCTCCTCCCAGCCACTCTCAATTGCTTCAGCTGCTAGCTAAAGGGCCCAGCTTTATAGGGTGAAACCATATTCAATTTTTTTCTTTTTTTTAATGGAAGAATAGTTGATTTACAATATTATATTTAGTTTCATGTGTATAGCATACTGATTCAGTATTTTTACAGATCATACTCCATTAAAAGTTATTACAAGATAATGGCTATAATTCCCTGTGCTATACAATATATCCTTGTTGCTTATTTATTTTATACATAGTAGTTTGTATCTGTTAATCCCATACCCCTAATTTGCCCCTCCCTGCTTTGGTAACCACTAGTTTGTTTTCTATACCTGTGAGTCTGTTTCTGTTTTGCATATACATTCATTTGTATTATTTTTTAAATTCTACATATAAGTGACAACATACAGTATTTGTCTTTCTCTGTCTTATTTTACTAAGCATAATATTCTCTAGGTCCATCAACGTTGCTACAAATGGCAGAATTTCATTCTTTTTTATGGCCAAGTAACATTCCATTATATATATACTACATCTTCTTTAACCATTCGTCTGTTGGAAACCATCTTCAATTTTATCTACCACTATCTTCCCTTCACACCTTAAAACAAACCCCATTACCTGGGCAGACAGAACAAATAATAAGCATACCCATCACTGTACAGGACTTAGTCAAAAGACCCCTCACCTCACTTAAGGGACGTACTCCATTCTGTTTTCAGTCCGTCCAAATTCTACCTGAATTTTAAGGCCCAGTGTGAGTTCCACCTCCATCACAAAACCTTCTCAAGACCATTTTAGCCTACGGATATTCCAGTTATGGACTATTTTACTAGCTCTCTGTACCATTCATTTCTCCTTTATCATATACTATGTAGTATTATTACCTGTTTTGAGAGTATCCTGTCTAGAAATTCTATGTTAGGATGACAGAAGGACCTGAGGGTGCTTGGCCTGGAAGAGAGATATTTCAGGGGCACATGGAGCAGACATATTTTTAAATAATTTAAGCTCTGTCATATAGAAGAAGAATTAAAAATTAATCTTTGTTGTAATCTATAAACCCACACAACTGTACACAAATAAACTATGGCATACAGTTAAAAAAATTAATCTTTGCTGCTCCAGAAGGTAGAGTTTGAGGGGCTACACAAGCAAGTTATAAACATTTATCGTGGACTCACTATGTTCCATATACTAAATTGGGCACCTGCCCACATCTTGTCTCATTTAACTATAGAAGGATTTTCTAACAATATAACTGGGTAACAATGGAACAGTCTGTTTTACAGAGCAATCAGCTCTTTTCATCAGAACTGTTGGAGGTAAGGATCCCGTGAGAGGGGCTGAGGGGTGAGGGTATGGGACTAGAAGATTCAAAATGTCCCATTTCAGTGCTGATATTATATGGGGTATGCCCATGAAGTTATGCAACAAATTTGTCTTTAGAAAGCAAATCCAAGTACATGAGCACATATGTATTTCTACTTCAGAGAAGCCACCCTAGAAAACTTGAACTTGGCTCCAAATGATGAAGCCGCTCCACTCTCAAAGGATAAAGACCTGTCATCTTAGAGTAGATTCTAAGCAACATGCTGCAGGCTCTGGAGACAATCTCCAGGGAGGAGTGCCCAAAACACTCTTAAGCAATGGCAGTTTTGTGAGAATAATATGTTTCCTAAAGTGACCAATTTGGAAGGGGGAAATATGCATTTGCATATGTAACTGTTGGTTTTTTTTAAAGAAAATATAAATTACTTTATAATCACAGCCCATATACCTTGTCTCTCCACCTCAATTATAAGTGCCTTTTGGCAAGGGCACTTTCAAGGTGGCAGTGTGCGCAGTCTGTTAACACCCCCTTCATAGATCTTAAAAGGTATCCATGTCAACTCAAGGTTATGAGTTAATTAGTAATAGTAAAAATAGTAATAAGAATAACATGATATAAAATTAAAATTTCAGTACATATTATGTGTAAGACTCTTGCTGAGCATATATATTCATCTCATGCATTAAATGGCTCTTTAGTGAACTGAATGATCAGGCAACTCAGAGGCTTAACTGACTCCTCCCCATTCCTCCAACTGAATTGCTCAGTTCTAAGGCTGAATCATTTATTTTCTTTTAATCACTGATAACAGCTCATGTCTGGTCTGGACTGCTTATTTACCAATTTTATTCTGCATTCCTATAGAAAAAAGCCCTTCCTTCTGAATAACATTCAAAGGTTATGATTATTCCCTGTGTCTTATTTTTCTCCTGTGGTCAAAAAAATGTGTCCTTATTTATTTTTTTAAAAATGATAATTACCTTTAGCAAAACTACTGGCTAGGAAAGTAATTAAAACAAATGACCTACTCCTCCATGATAAACATACTAAATTCAAGCCAGCTGACAAAGAAGCCAGATGCTTCATATTGGGCCCGTGTCCTCAAAATACCATGGACTTGAAGCACATCAATAATTGTATTAGTTTCCTATAGCTACTATAACAAATACCACAAACGTAGTGGCATAAAGCAACAGCAATTTATTTACTTTTAATTAATTAATTAATTTTTGGCTGCATTGGGTCTTTGTTGCTGCGTGCAGGCTTCCTCTGGTTGTGGCAAGCGGGGGCTACTCTCTGTTGCAGTGCACAGGCTTCTCATTGCAGTGGCTTCTCTCATTGCTGAGCATGGGCTCTAGGTGCATGGGCTTCAGTAGTTGTGGTGCGCGGGCTCAGGAGTTGTGGCTTGTGGGCTCTAGAGCACAGGCTCAGTAGTTGTGGTGCACGGGCTTAGTTGCTCTGTGGCATGTGGGATCTACCCGGACCAGGGCTTGAACCCGTGTCCCCTGCCTTACCAGGTGGATTCTTAACCACTGCGCCACTAGGGAAGTCCAGCAACAACAGTTTATTCCCTCACAGGTCAAGAGGCCAGAAGTCTAAAATCAAGGTGTCAGCAGGGCACACTCTCCTCTGGAGGCTCCAGAGGAGAGTCCATTCCTTGTAGCTTCTGGTGGCTGATACCATTCCTTGGCTTGTGGCTGCATCTTTCTCTGCTCATCTTCACGTTACCTTCTCCTCCACATGTCTCTTTTCCTCTGTGTGCCTGTATTATCTTCCCTTGCTTCTTTCTTGTAAGGACACATGTTGATAGCATCTGGGCCCACCGAGATAATCCAGGGTGATCACCTCATTTTGAGATTCTTAATTACACCTACAAAGAATCTTTTTTTTTCTCTTTTTAGACTTGTATTTATTAAATAAATTGAATGTGTAGTCTAAAACCTTCCCACAAAGAAAACTAGAGACCCAGTTGAACTCTAGCAAATAATTAAGAAATAATGCCAATTGTAAATGATTCTTCCAGAAAATAGAAGAGGAGAGACTAGTTCCCAACTCATTTTATGAGACCAGTATTACCTTGGTAGCAAACTAGCCACGGATATTACAAGAAAAAAAATCACCAACTAATATCCCTAATGAATATAGATGGAAAAATCCTCAACTTAATATTAGAAAAGTAAATCTAGTAACATACAAAAAGGATAATAAATCCTGACAAATGTGAAGCTGGTTCAGTACTTAAAATCAATCAATATAGGGCCTCCCTGGTGGCGCAGTGGTTGAGAGTCCGCCTGCCGATGCAGGGGACACGGGTTCGTGCCCCGATCCCGGAGGATCCCACATGCCGCGGAGCGGCTGGGCCCGCGAGCCATGGCCGCGGGGCCTGTGTGTCCGGAGCCTGTGCTCTGCAACGGGAGAGGCCACAGCAGTGAGAGGCCCGCATACAGCAGAAAAAAAAAATCTATCAATATAAATCACAATGTTAACAGACTAAAGAAGAAAAACCATAAGACCACCTCAGTAGAGGCAGAGGAAAAAAAATGGACAAATCCAATAAGACTCTTATTTTCAAATAAGGTAACTTTCACAGGTTCTGGGGATTAGGATGTAAATGATCTTCTTGAGGGCTACCATTTAACCCACTACAATAATCAATCCTTAAAAAATAGACACATCAACATCTCATAAAAAGTTTGAAATAGCAAAGAAAAACTAATAAGGAAGTCTTCGTTAAAAACAACTGAACATTTAAAAATGGTAGTAATTGTTAATATGCTTACAAAGCCAATAGGGATATTAGTTGAATAGGCAAATGGGCACAAATTTCAGTTTTTCAACCACATCTACCTATAAAGATAGTATAACTTACAATGTAACTATTTTAAAACAAAAAATATAAGCCTATAAAACTACAGACTTTTTTTTTTTTTTTTTTTTTTTTTTGCGGTATACGGGCCTCTCACTGTTGTGGCCTCCCCCGTTGCGGAGCACAGGCTCCGGACGCGCAGGCTCCGGACGCGCAGGCTCAGCGGCCATGGCTCACGGGCCCAGCCGCTCCGCGGCATATGGGATCCTCCCAGACCGGGGCACGAACCCGTATCCCCTGCATCGGCAGGCGGACTCTCAACCACTTGCGCCACCAGGGAGGCCCAAAACTACAGACTTTTAATGAGATATTATCTTGAGAATGAAAGATGCTAGGAGTAAGTATGGAAAATAGGAAGAAGGCAGGGCATCTTTGCTCCAGAGATATCTTTAAAAACAGGTGATATTCTCATCCGTTTGGGATTAAGGTGGGGTGTCTTCGACACACCTTGATGATGATGACACACCAACCCAAGGATTCTAGTAGTAACACTTCCATTGCACAATTCTAATTAATATAGGCACTGATTTACTCCTTTTGGAGTATTCAGAAAACACAGGAATGTGCTAAATGCTATAGAGCAGTGGTCTTAAAACTGTGGCCTGTATCATGAAGATTTTTCAGTGAATAAGGAAGCAATGATAGTTCCAAGGGAATCCACTGGAATATATTTAACTTGCATCTGTATTCTTTCCTAAAACTGAACTGCCTTAGAACGAATCTGAAAAAGAAATCTCCTTTAATTACGGGTCCTTCCCCATCTTTATTAAAAAAATGTATACTTCTCACCTCTTCTGAATCGTAATACATGCAAAGTCCCAGGTTATAAAAACCTCCAGGGCACTAAATAAAGGAATAATTCCAAATATCAGTGTGGGTGTTGAAAAAGTCAATTATTCTATCAACTGGGTAACATACTTTTGCAAGGCAGATAACATCTAATTCTTTAAATAAAATTAAAGAAGGATGTTCAGCTTATAAATCATTAACATAATTTTGATAATAGATCATTGTAATTTGTGGCAAATAACTTGAAAGGAGTTCAAAGAATTGGGTAATATTGATAAACAAAAGTTCTATTCCCATTCCATTACATGAGCAAAATTATGATCACTTATATCTTTAAAAAATGAAGAAAACTGATGCTGAACCTGTCATACTCTGCCAGTAATTAATATTGATCCATAGATATATCAACTAATAAAAAAAGTCCTATCCATTTCATTGATATTTTGCCATAAAAGTTTCATAATTTTAATGAAGACTCATTCCAGAAGACTTTTAACCCTTATGGATTTAGGGTCTCAGGAAAAAAAAAATTAAGTATATACATGTATACATATAGTTCAAAACAGCTTGTGATATAGTATACCTTGAGAGGTAAAAGGACTATAGACATTTAGACAAACAAGAACAGCATCGTCTGCATTACCAAGAAAAGCTTCACTGAAGCATAGTTCAGTTTTTCAATATAATTCAATATTGAGGCATTCAACATTTAGCACCTACTGTATCAAGGCACCATCATTTAGCGCCACGTAATGTTTAAAAATGAACAAAACAAGGTCTCCATCTTCTCAGAGTGTATAATTTGGTTAACTAGGATAAGAATGGTAAAAATTTCAATATTAAGAGGTGAAAGATGAGGAGTCCACAGATGGATAGAATAGTATGGACGGGGGGCAGGGAGGGGAAGAGGGAGAAAAGGGCAAGAACATAATCAATGAAGAACAAGTCATCCAAAAGCAGGATACCTGACATTTAACCATTCAGAAGTGTTATAAAAATGGAAGGTTTCAAACTGAAGCACCTAACCACTGAGATCTCTAAAGCACAATGGATACAGTGCTGAGAAATACTAAGTTAAAGCTACAGAATTCTGTTAGATAGCAAATTTGTATTGAATCAACTAAAATTAGATAATGATTAAAAATTAATTTTAAAAGGCATTTTTACACAAATAAAAAATGGACCAATTTAAACAAGATTTTTACTGGTTAAGATAATTTAGGAAGGGACAGGCAGGCTATGGTAACATGAGTAAGCAGATTATGGAAGTCTCCAGACCCAAGGCAGTCATAAGCTTCAGGCCATAAACGTGTGTGTATACTGGGGGGCGGCAGGTAAGACAATGAAGGGTGTAAAAAACATTGGCAGGGCTAGGTTACACAGCACTGGCAAAGGGTCTGATGTGTTGTCCACCAGAAAATAACCGCTTCAAATTAATATTTGGGGAGTAGAATATTCCAGAAGATAATTGAGGGGCAAAAAATGAAGGCAGAAAGATTTCTCTCGTAGACTTTCCCATCATGACAACTTTTAGTTTTTTCAGGAAAGCTATCAGATGTTCATAACACTAATTGATTTTCACAAAGACATGCATAGATGAGGTCTCTTTGGGAAATGCCTGCTACATTTTGGCTTGGAAAGAAGAAAGATCTTTGCTAGTCTACCTGGGCTCCTTTAAACAAAGTTTAATTAACAAGATCTCCTGGAAGGAAAGCTCACTGTGGTCCCCAGCTATTTTGTGAAGCTCCGCACTCAGATATGCTGTGACAAATTAAACCCAAGCAAATCATATCTGTCATGTGTTTCATACCAAAGGGATAGCAGTCAGAAGAGAAAGGAGATAGGCTTGAGACAGTAAACTAAAAGAGAGAAGCAGGAGAATGCCATTGACTAGGAAGATTCTCAGAAAATACCTGAATCCAGAGGGCTACATAACTCTCCCTTTTTGCTAACCTGATGACTCTTCCAGAACTGGGGTGAGAGGTTTGAGAATGAAGGAGAAATGGAGAGTTTCCTGGGCCATTATTTAAGTCAATCTTTTGAAATATTATTCCTAGAAAAATTACTATGGCTCATCTCTCTTGTGAACTTGCAAACAAATAGGGAGATCCATTTAGGAGACTAAAGAGACATCACAACTGAATATAGTACATGAACCTAGAATGGATCCTGAATTGGAAAAAAAAGTAACGGATATTATTGGGTCAATTGACAAAATAGGAATACAGAAGATAAAGCATCACCTCAATGTTAAATTTACTGGATATGATAACTGTACTGTGATTATTTAAGATAATTTTCTTATTCTTTGGAAACATACACTAAAGTAGTTAGGTTAAGGAGCCATGATACATGCAAGGTATTGTGAAATGGAAAGATTATACACACACATACACACACATACACACACACACAAGAAAAAGTGATAAATTAAGTGAGGAAAAATATTAACAATAGGTGAACTTGGGTAAAGGGTATACAGGTATTCTTCGTATTACTTTATGCACAATTTCTATAAACCTGAAATTATTTCTAAATAAAAAAAATTTTTTAAATGGTCCCACTAAAAGGACTATGCCAATTCTCCACCAAAAACAAAAAAGTCAAATTATATATCTAGGAATTCAGAGTGACAATCAGCAGGAATGATAGAGTAAAGATCTCAGAAAATCTGCTCCTTCATCCAACCTATGAGACCACTGGCAAACACTGTCAGAAATAAAGATTTTTGGAATTCTGGAAATTAAACAAGGCTTGCAGCAATTCAGGAGGCATTCTTTTTTTTAACATCTTTATTGGAGTAAAATTGCTTTACAATGGTGTGTTAGTTTCTGCTTTATAACAAAGTGAATCAGTTATACATATACATATGTCCCCATATCTCTTCCTTCTTGCATCTCCCTCCCACCCTCCCTATCACACCCCTCTAGGTGGTCACAAAGCACTGAGCTGATCTCCCTGTGCTATGCGGCTGCTTCCCACTAGCTATCAGTTTTACTTTTGGTAGTGCATATATGTCCATGCCACTCTCTCACTTTGTCACAGCTTGCCCTTCCCCTTCCCCATATCCTCAAGTCCATTCTCTAGTAGGTCTGTGTCTTTATTCCCGTCTTGCCCCTAGGTTCTTCATGACCATTATTATTTGTTTTTTTAGATTCCATATATACGTGTCAGCATACGGTATTTGTTTTTCTCTTTCTGACTTACTTCACTCTGTATAACAGACTCTAGGTCCACCCACCTCGCTACAAATAACTCAATTTCGTTTCTTTTTATGGCTGAGTAATATTCCATTGTATATATGTGCCAAATCTTCTGTATCCATTCAACTGTTGATGGACACTTAGGTTGCTTCCATGTCCTGGCTATTGTAAATAGAGCTGCAATGAACATTTTGGTACATGACCCTTTTTGAATTATGGTTTTCTCAGGGTATATGCCCAGTAGTGGGATTGCTGGGCCATATGGTAGTTCAATTTTTAGTTTTCTAAGGAACGTCCATACTGTTCTCCATAGTGGCTGTAACAATTTACATTCCCACCAACAGTGCAAGAGGGTTCCCTTTTTCCACACCCTCTCCAGCATTTACTGCTTGTAGATTTTTTGATGATGGCCATTCTGACTGGTGTTAGATGATATCTCATTGTAGTTTTGATTTGCATTTCTCTAGTGATTAGTTATGTTGAGCATTCTTTCATGTGTATGTTTGTTGGCAACCTGTATACTTTCTTTGGAGAAATGTCTATTTAGGTCTTCTGCCCATTTTTGGATTGGGTTGTTTGTTTTTTTGATTTTGAGCTGCATGAGCTGCTTGTAAATTTTGGAGATTAATCCTTTGTCAGTTGCTTCATTTGCAAATATTTTCTCCCATTCTGAGGGTTGTCTTTTGGTCTTGTTTATGGTTTCCTTTGCAGTGCCAAAGCATTTAAATTTAATTAGGTTCCATTTGTTTATTTTTGTTTTTATTTCCATTTCTCTAGGGCGTGGGTGAAAAAGGATTTTGCTGTGATTTATATCCTAGAGTGTTCTGCCTATGTTTTCCTCTAAGACTTTGATAGTGTCTGGCCTTACATTTAGGTCTTTAATCCATTTTTAGTTTATTTTTGTGTATAGTGTTAGGGACTGTTCTAATTTCATTCTTTTACATGTAGCTGTCCAGTTGTCCCAGCACCACGTATGAAGAGGCTGTCTTTTCTCCACTGTATATTCTTGCCTACTTTATCAAAGATAAGGTGACCATATGTGTGTGGGTTTATCTCTGGGCTTTCTATCCTGTTCCATTGATCTATATTTCTGTTTTTGTGCCAGTATCATACTGTCTTTTTTAAATTTTTTTTTGCTTTATAACAGATTAAATCAGTTATACATATACATATGTTCCCATATCCCCTCCCTTTTGCTTCTCCCTCCCACCCTCCCTATCCCACCCCTCCAGGCGGTCACAAAGCACCGAGCTGATCTCCCTGTGCTATGCGGCTGCTTCCCACTAGCTATCTACCTTACGTTTGGTAGTGTATATATGTCCATGCCGCTCTTTCACTTTGTCACAGCTTACCCTTCCCCCTCCCCATATCCTCAACTCCATTCTCTAGTAGGTCTGTGTCTTTATTCCTGTCTTACCCCTATGTTCTTCATGACATTTTTTTCTTAAATTCCATATATATGTGTCAGCATACGGTATTTGTCTTTCTCTTTCTGACTTACTTCACTCTGTATGACAGACTCTAGGTCCATCCACCTCATTACAAATAGCTCGATTTCATTTCTTTTTATGGCTGAGTAATATTCCGTTGTATATATGTGCCACATCTTCTTTACCCATTCATCCGATGATGGACACTTAGGTTGTTTCCAACTCCGGGCTATTGTAAATAGGGCTGCTATGAACATTTTGGTACATGTCTCTTTTTGAATTATGGTTTTCTCAGGGTATATGCCCAGTAGTGGGATTGCTGGGTCATATGGTAGTTCTATTTGTAGTTTTTTAAGGAACCTCCATACCGTTCTCCATAGTGGCTGTACCAATTCACATTCCCACCAGCAGTGCAAGAGTGTTCCCTTTTTTCCACACCCTCTCCAGCATCTATTGTTTCTAGATTTTTTGATGATGGCCATTCTGACTGGTGTGAGATGATATCTCATTGTAGTTTTGATTTGCATTTCTCTAATGAGTAAAGATGTTGAGCATCCTTTCATGTGTTTGTTGGCAGTCTGTATATCTTCTTTGGAGAAATGTCTATTTAGGTCTTCTGCCCATTTTTGGATTGGGTTGTTTGTTTTTTTTGTTATTGAGCTGCCTGAGCTGCTTATAAATTTTGGAGATTAATCCTTTGTCAGTTGCTTCATTTGCAAATATTTTCTCCCATTCTGAGGGTTGTCTTTTGGTCTTGTTCATGGTTTCCTTTGCTGTGCAAAAGCTTTTAAGTTTCATTAGGTCCCATGTGTTTATTTTCGTCTTTATTTCCATTTCTCTAGGAGGTGGGTCAAAAAGGATCTTGCTGTGATTTATGTCATAGAGTGTTCTGCCTATGTTTTCCTCTAAGAGTTTGATAGTTTCTGGCCTTACATTTAGGTCTTTAATCCATTTTGAGCTTATTTTTGTGTATGGTGTTAGGGAGTGATCTAATCTCATACTTTTACATGTCCCTATCCAGTTTTCCCAGCACCACGTATGAAGAGGCTGTCTTTTCTCCACTGTATATTCTTGCCTCCTTTATCAAAGATAAGGTGACCATATGTGTGTGGGTTTATCTCTGGGCTTTCTATCCTCTTCCATTGATCTATATTTCTGTTTTTGTGCCAGTATCATACTGTCTTGATTACTGTAGCTTTGTAGTATAGTCTGAAGTCAGCAAGCCTGATTCCTCCAGCTCTGTTTTTTTTTTGTGTGTGTGTGGTATGCAGGCTTCTCACTGTTGTGGCTTCTCCCGTTGCAGAGCACAGGCTCTGGATGCACAGACTCAGTGGCCATGGCTCACGGGCCTATCCTCTCCATGGCATGTGGGATCTTCCCAGATGGGGACATGAACCCGTGTCCCCTGCATCGGCAGGCAGACTCTCAAACACTAGGCCACCAGGGAAGCCCCCAGATCTGATTTTCTTTCTCAAGATTGCTTTGTCTGTTTGGGGTCTTTTGTGTTTCCATACAAATTGTGAAATTTTTTGTTCTAGGTCTGTGAAAAATGCCAGTTGTAGTTTGATAGGGATTGCATTGAATCTGTAGATTGTTTTGGGTAGTATAGTCATTTTCACAGTGTTGATTCTTCCAATCCAAGAAAATGGTATATCTCTCCATCTAGTTGTATCATCTTTAATTTCTTTCATCAGTGTCTTATAATTTTCTGCATACAGGTCTTTCGTCTCCTTAGGTAGGTTTATTTCCGGATATTTTATTCTTCTTGTTGCAGTGGTAAATGGGAGTGTTTTCTTAATTTCACTTTCAGATTTTTCATCATTAGTGTATAGGAATGCCAGAGATTTCTATGCATTAATTTTGTATCCTACTACTTTACCAAATTCATTGATTAGGTCTAGTAGCTTTCTGGTAGCATCTTTAGGATTCTCTGTGTAGAGTATCAAGTCATCTGCAAACAGTGACAGCTTTACTTCTTCTTTTCTGATTTGGACTCCTGGTATTTCTTTTTCTTCTCTGACTGCTGTGGCTAAAACTTCCAAAACTATGTTGAATAAGAGTGGTGAGAGTGGGCAACCTTGTCTTGTTCCTGATCTTAGTGGAAATGGTGTCAGTTTTTCACCATTGAGGACCATGCTGGCTGTGGGTTTGTCATATATGGCCTTTATTATGTTGAGGAAAGTTCCCTCTATGCCTACTTTCTGCAGGGTTTTTTTTCATAAATGGGTGTTGAATTTTGTCGAAAGCTTTTTCTGCATCTACTGTGATGATCATACAGTTTTTCTCCTTCAATTTGTTAATATGGTGTATCACACTGATTGATTTGTGTATATTGAAGAATCCTTGCATTCCTGGGATAAACCCCACTTGATCATGGTGTATGATCCTTTTAATGTGCTGTTGGATTCTGTTTGCCAGTATTTTGTTGAGGAATTTTGCATCTATATTCATCAGTAATATTGGCCTGTAGTTTTCTTTCTTTGTGACATCTTTGTCTGGTTTTGGTATCAGGGTGATGTTGGCCTCGTAGAATGAGTTTGGGAGTGTTCCTCCCTCTGCTATATTTTGGAAGAGTTTGAGAAGGATAGGTGTTAGTTCTTCTCTAAATGTTTGATAGAATTCACCTGTGAAGCCATCTGGTCCTGGGCTTTTGTTTGTTGGAAGATTTTTAATCACAGTTTCAATTTCAGTGCTTGTGATTGGTCTATTCATATTTTCTATTTCTTCCTGGTTCAGTCTTGGAATGTTGTGCTTTTCTAAGAATTTTTCCATTTCTTCCAGGTTGTCCATTTTATTGGCATAGAGTTGCTTGTAATAATCTCTCATGATCCTTTGTATTTCTGCAATGTCAGTTGTTAATAATTCTACTTTTTCATTTCTAATTCTATTAATTTGAGTCTTCTCCCTTTTTTGTTGATGAGTCTGGCTAGTGGTTTATCTATTTTGTTTATCTTCTCAAAGACAGGAGGCATTCTTTAAAAAACTAAATATAGAGATACCATATGATCCCAAAATCCCATTCCTGGGCATATATCCAGAGAGAACTCTAATTCAGAAAGATACATGCACCCCAATTTTCATTGCAGCACTATTTACAATAGCCATGACCTGGAAGCAACCAAAATGTCCATCTACAAATGAATGGATAAAGAGGATGTGGGGGATACACAAACACAAACACACACACACACACACACACACACACACACACAATGGAATATTACTCAGCCATAAAAAGGAATGAAATAATGCCATTTGCAGCAACATGGTTGGACCTAGAGATTATCATACTAAGTGACGTAAGACAGACATAGAAAGACAAATATCATATGATATTGCTTATATGTGGAATCTAAAAAAAGGATAAAAATGAACCTATTTACAAAACAGAAACAGACCCACAGACATAGAAAACAAACTTGTGGTTACCAAAGGGAAAAATGGGGGAAAGGACAAAGAATACAGACTCTACAGATTAGTTCAGAAAATAAGCAACAACAACAAATCCTGAGGAGGTAGGAGAGGATCTGATTTCCAGATATGCCACACTGTATCATTTGAAACATCCAGTTTCAGCAACAACAACCAAAAACATTACCAGATATGCAAAAGCCAAGAAAGTATTGCCCACACACAGGATAAAAAGCAAAGCAATCAATAGAAACTGTTCCTGAGGCAGCGCAAATGTTGAATTTACTAGACTTTAAGTTGGCTATTATAAATATTTTCATGAACTAAAGGAAGTAATATCTAAAGAACTAAAGGAAAGTATGAGAACAATATCTCACTAAATGGAGAATATCAATAAAGACACAGAAATTATGAAATGAACCAAATAGAAATTCTGGAATTGAAAACTAAAACTGAAGTGCAAAATTAACTAGAAGAGCAAAATTGCACACTTGAGCAGGCAGAAGAATCAATGGACTTGAAAATAGGTTAATTTTGATTAACAAGTCTAAGGAAAAAGAAAGAAAAAAGAATGAAGGAAAATGAACAGAGCCTTACAGACCCGAGGGACACCAGCATACCCATGATGGGAGCCACAGAAGAGAGGAGAGTGCAAATGGGGCAGAAAGAATATTTGAAGAAATAATGGCCAAAATCTTTCCAAATTTGATGAGAAAGATTAATCAACACATCCAAAAAGCTCACAAATTCCAAGTAGAGAAGACTCAAAGAGCTCTACACCTAGACATATTATATACCTATGATGGGTGCATCAGGAATTATTTTTAGATGATGGTATAAAAATAGGAGGAAAGAGGCTAGGGAGAAGAAAGTAAAGAGAAAATCAAGGGGAAAAAAGTTAAAATTTTAGACAATTGTTTATCACTTAAAAATCAGAGTTGCAATATTTAGTATGTGAAAACACCGGGGAAGTAAATTTCAGGAAAGCCATGCAAAGAATACATAGTAAAGAGCACTCCCGTTTCAAGAACGCACTGACATTTAGAATTGTGGTCTGATATTGAGCCACTGCTGAACACTGGTCATAATATCTGTTGACTACATAATTGAACTATTTGTTACTCATAGTTATTTCCCTGTGGATTATTTGATATTTCATTTTCTTTTTAATTCACTTTGACTTCCCATATTCTCCTGACACATGTAGGTGAAGCTCATTTTAAAAAATCATAATAATATACTTTAAAACTCAACAGAAAAGACTTTTAAAATCACCTGATACTTGAGATTACTTGTACCACTGCTTTTCTCCTTTGTCGTGGATAATGGAGAAATGATCTTATATTGATAATCAAATGCATTCTCTAATTATCATGCTAACAAAATATCTCCAAAATTATGCATGCGTGTATAAATTCATAAGTACTCACCATTGAACTGTACCGTATATGGTAATGGCTGAAGGCTCAACTACAACTCCTGACCTTCAGGAACTTAAGGGCATCTATTTCAAATGACGGAGTTTTTATGCAAGGCAGACTGCAATTAGAGAACTATCTCATTTCCGCATGACCTTACCTTACACCCTCCCAGTGCAGAAACCCGACACAAATTCAGAGGGGACAGCAAAGGAGGAGGAATGGAAATCAAACATAACTTCCCAAGGAAGGCCACAGACTAAACTCCCTCTTCCACCAGCAGAACTCAGAACTCGGCATTGTGCCACCTATGAATTTCATCTGACATAATGAGGATGGTCTAAAAGAAGAGGGAAGGAGGGAAACTGAAAAGGGCCAGGTTTCCAGGACTTCCCCAACACTTGGCCTTGGTTACAATATTTGGTCATTCCCAGAGCCCCACCTCTGTAGGTAGAGGCTAGGTAGAGGCTTTTGCGTACTGTAGGTAGAGGCCTTATAAGAGTTTGTAATTCCTTCAGGGCCGCAAGGAAGGAATTCTTATCTCAGTCTTTGTTTCTACTCAAAAACCAACACTATAGGGCTTCCCTGGTGGCACAGTGGTTGAGAGTCTGCCTGCCGATGCAGGGGACATGGGTTCGTGCCCCGGTCCGGGAGGATCCCACATGCCGCGGAGCGGCTGGGCCCGTGAGCCATGGCCGCTGAGCCTGCGCGTCCGGAGCCTGTGCTCCGCAACGGGAGAGGCCACAGCAGTGAGGCCTGCGTACCGCAAAAAAAAAAAAAAAAAAAAAACCAACACTATAGTAAAGCCTAAAAGAATGAGCTTCAAAGAGTGGCCCCTGCTTGCCACAACTAGAGAAAGCCCTCGCACAGAAACGAAGACCCAACACAGCAAAAATAAATAAATTAATTAATAAAAGAACACCAAAGAAGTTTAAACACAAATGCTCTTACATATTAAAAAAAAGAATGAGCATTTATTATCAATAATGTCAAAATTGAAAAGGTTAATCACCATTAGTCAATGGAAATTAGGAGCAGATAGGAAGTTATTTATCACACAAATGAAAGGGCTTTGAATTGAAGCCCACATACAAAACAACAAACACATACCCAGATGCTCAGGCATCCCTTCTGCACACCAAATGGCTGCACCCCTTCCTCCCATGTGCGCTGCTCTCTTCTTGGATCCTGCATGCTCACAACTGCAGTGCTTGGGTTCATCACAGTATCTTTTTATGCATAAGACTGTTGGAGAAAAGCCTAGGCAACCATCACAAGTGCCATCTCTCACTTTTCCTCTCATCTCAACCTAAGAGAAAGAACCCAATCCATCCTCAAATCCCAGCAGCACCTCTTCAGACAGCTTCTAGGCTTTTCCGGCCAGATTCGCATCCTAAAACTGATAGCAGCCCCTCGTGCCTGCTCTACAGGTAGGAAATGAGGCATATGAAGTCTGGGAATCGCTAGAGTCAAAAGTGAGACAGATAGACAAAGAGACATGTCCAGGCAAGTGTTGGCAGATGATTCTGTGTCCTCAGGTGTGCGTACTGTACCTACAATCCCAGAGGAACCCAATATCTCGAGTGAATGTCCCCTTAAGTTCACCATGATTCGCACTGATATCTTCACAGTACAGTGATAGTATTCAAGTGCTCTGAAAGCCTTTCCTATATTTACTTACATGGATAACCCCCAACATACACACACGTACACAGATGAGTGCACATGCACACACACACACATACACAGAGAAAGTAAGGGAGGAAAAGCAGAGACCAAATCAAAACAACTTCTATGGGACTCAGGCTCTTCACCTAGATCAGAGTTTCTCGAGTTGGCCACTACTAACATCGTGGGTCAGATAATTCTTTGTCGTGGGCTGGAGGGTGGTGGCAGTGGCAAGCCTCTCCCATCAACTGTAGAAAGTTTAGAAGCATCCCTGCCCTGTACCCATTAGATGCCAGCAGCAACCCCTCCACCTAGTTGTGGCCAAAAATGTCTTCAGACATTGCTAAATGTCCCAAAGGGAACATTTTTCTTCTTTCCCCTTGAAGAAACTGACTTAGACCTAAAGGGTTTGCCCAGAATGACTCCAACCAGTGCACAAATTGCCACATTACAAAAATAGATGCAAGTTTAACTAGTCAATCCTTTTAGTACAGAGTCAGAGAGGAGGTCAGAGATTTTCATAACCAGAAGTCCCTCTCAATAAAAGGAAAGTATCCCTGCCACCTAGTAATGAGTCTTCCCTATGACGGCCTAATCTAGGATTGTCTTGGCTTCCTTCTGACATAGTTTCCCACATAGTGTTCAAGTACCAAGTGACCCAGCTGGGCCCCTCCACGTGTGATTTCCTGCCAAACAATTGTTCACATTTGCTGTCTCAGCAAATTTTCATACTTGCCAAGCCAATGCATATATATGTGAATATATATATTTTCCATTTTCAAAAATAGCAAGAAAGGAATTAGACTAGAGAACTGATGGTAGGTTAACTGTAGTGGTATTTATTCATCTAAAAAACCTTACGGTCTCTATCCTTAGTTAGCTGTGTGGTCATGATGGGGTAATAATCCATGCTTTGCTTACCTACTGAGGTGTGGAGAGGATAAAATGAAATCATGAATGTGGAAGTACCTTGAAAATAGAAAGCACTATACAATTAGAAGATGTTTTATTATTTCCGTTAATGTCCAGGTCTGCAAAACTGAGAGGAAGAAATAAGCTGTGAGGGGAAGGATGGGATATTTTAATTCCCAGGACCAAAGTGGAAAGGCAGAAAAGAATGGAATGGGATGGGAAAACAACTTGTTAGGCTTTGAAAATGAAAACAACAGTGAGATGGAAGGATGCCAAGTACTAACATCAGATGGTAAAATGTTTCCTTTTGTTAGGGCACAGAAGTGGCAAAGACCAAATGGGCATGGGAACCAAAATTATAAAGGAAACATCATTTGACTTAAAAGCTTCACGTCCTCTAAATTTCAAAAATAGTCTTTCTCAAACTGTGTGCCTTGGAACACAAGCATTTCTCAAAATGCTAATAGGTATTTTCAGCAAATGAGTTTGGGAGAAGTTGCATCTTAGAGTCACAATATACATGAACAGAAAGACTGTGGGAAGACATGTAGTAAAGAAATTGTTTTATTTTGTTTAATCAATTATTTCCTAAACATATTTGACCTGAGAGTCCTATCTATCTATCTCCCTGTTAAGATCAGATTGAGAAATGTAACACTCTAAGGACTTCAGGATCAGAATAGACTATAAAGAAAATAAGTCAGAAAGGTGGTTGTTGAGTGTACCTGTGATTGCATGTATAAAAATACAAGCCAGGATGGTAAATCCATCTTCCCAGAGCACTGATCAAATTCTTCCTGAGGTAGCACATCTAGTTCTGGGCTCCCAAAGGCCATGAAAAAGAGAGAGCTAAAAAAGACCATGAAAGTGATAAAATTCATTAAAGGAATCAGTTGAAAGATCTACGTTGTATACATCTCAGAGATAGCTGAAGGGTAACTTAATAAGAACAGAGGGAGCAACAAGGGGTGTTCAATGAACAGCCATAACCAAAGACACAGCCCTGAGTCTGCTTTAGTTTCCTTCTCATTGTCTGCCTGCTGCAGGTGCTTCCTGACTTAATTTCTCTCTCCTTCCACCAAACTTGTACTTAGTTTCTTCCTCCGGTCCACAGCTCACTACACTATACATTCCAGTTCTTGTCCCATAGATCCTTGTCCCCATCTCGGTTGCATGCCTGATGACTCTGATCCTATCCTAGGTCTTTAATCCTAGACCTACATGTCTCTCTCAACCAACTACAGGAGAGGTATGTGTTGCATGTGAGGAAGATATTCTTAACAGAGTGGGTGTAGGAGACAGGGTTTCATGGACAGTATTAAAACTGAATTCCTATCTACCCTTGTTAATTAGGTACAATTTTATTTTGAGGAAAGAACACAAACTGTAGAAGAATAGAAGCCAGGAGAGACCAAGAAAATCCAGAAGCTACATTTTAGAGCAGTTGGAAATTGACAACTAGCCTGAAAAAAAACATTAAGGGAGTCAGGTACAGGCACTCTAAATAGAGTCCTAGACAAAAATTAAAAAGGGAAACCCCAATATTAAACAATGTAGCTGTGCCCCAAAATGCATCATTTGAATTACATACATGTTCACAAACATATTCTTGATTACTTGGTTAGAAAGGCATTTTATTCCTTTTCCAAAAATTCTCAACAGGACCTGCAGCCACAAGGACAAACCCACCCTCCATTGCAACACCTGAGGATTTCCAAACTTGG
The DNA here is from genome assembly GCF_025265405.1 of Mesoplodon densirostris. Lineage (NCBI taxonomy): Eukaryota > Metazoa > Chordata > Mammalia > Artiodactyla > Ziphiidae > Mesoplodon > Mesoplodon densirostris. The sequence goes on along the minus strand of NC_082681.1, from coordinate 75,160,849 downwards.
AAACTAAATCTCCAACTCTTTCAGGCCATGTGGCAGAGGGACAGTGACTGAATACTCAGTGACCAAGTGTGAAACCACAAGAGATGGTGAGAAACTTGGCCACAGCAAGCCTTTTAAGCTTTGACCCTGCTTGCCAGACCGGAGAGCAGCACAGGGGAGGGGAACAAGCCAAACAGTGGCAAGTCTCCACACCGTAACTGCATCGTGCAGTATCCATTCTGCCAGAGCCACGAAGTAAATAAGGGGAGAAAAAAAACTCCCTTTCTCAAAACAGACCTAGAGTGGGTGTGTGGCTTCAATCTGACAGTCTCACTTTACTTCAGTGCTTTTGGGCAGGGTGGGGAGGAAGAAAGGAGAAAGAGGAGGAGGTGAGAGAAAAAACACAGCCATTTTTGTAATTAAATTTCAGAATCTTTTCATTATGCAGTTTCAATTCATTGAAAGTTTTTTTTCCTTCCAGCACCCTCCTCCTCCTTCCTTAAAACTCTTGTTCCATTCACTACCCACTCCTTTGTGAACACACACACACACACACACACACACACACACACACACACACACACAGTGTTACCCTTGATATGAATCAAAGCAGGCAGAGCAGCTCTGCCTCAGTACTCGCCTTTGTAACCAGGGATGTAAACAATATTCAGGAGAATTTTTGGCCTTGAGAAGGGTTTAACAATAATGGTGCTGTTCCACTTTTACTCAGGAAAAGCTGAAAGGAAACTAAAAGATTTAATAGCTACAAGTATTGTGCTTCTGCTACATCAATAAATAATGCCAAAGTGGAAGAATGGCAGCGCGTGGTAACGTATTGAATGATGGTGTTTCTGGTAATCCTCCAGCAAAAGCCTTTGTGAAGTTTTATGTCACTAACCGCATTAAATTGACCTCTGAGGGCCAGGACATAATGTTCTGTTATTGTTGTGTGTTTGTTTGTTTTACTATTTAATAGCTCTCATTTTAAAGCTTAACTTAAATATGGGATGATGCAGAAAAAAAACCCCAAGCAACTAGAGGTTTGACTCGATGAATCTGTCCAGGAAAGAGTATGAGATTTGGACAAAGATGTTTAGGCCTCTGGCCAAGGAGAAATTATTGCTGTGGAGCATAAGACTGGGGAGTCTATGGCTTCCGCTTTGAATTAATCAAGTTGTGTTCTTTAGACATTTGAACTCAGTTTATTCTACTTCCCCAAAATGGCTCCTGTTCCCCTCACCTTTTCACAGTTCAACCTGGAGTGAAGTAGTAAAGAATACGGCACAGAAAGCTGCATGTTTGCAAGCTGGGCTAATACAAGTCATTTCCCCAGGGTCAGCAATACTTGCATCTACAAGAAGCTATTTTGAGGGAAGTTTTACCAAGTCCTAAATACGTATTTTTTTTCTCTCAGAAATTCTTTGAAGCAAAATTAGTTGACTGGGCTGTAGGCCATAAAACCTAATTAGCTCTGTAAGGTTGTTTAATGTTTAAGCCTAACCATCAGTGGACAGCCATACCAAAGAGGTTTTCTGAATTCAAAGCCTCAATGCAGAGGGAGAAAAGCTAAACACAAAATAGAAAGGAATCATTTTTTATTTTTTAAATTTGGGCACCAGGGGAAAACAAAAACCTGAGAAGGGAAAAGAGAAATTAGTTATAAGGCTTCCAGGATTCTACAGGGCTCTGGGGAATTAACCAAAGATCTTACACAGGGCTAATAAAGCATCTACATTTTTGTTTCTAGGCACTTAGGCTACAGTACACATAGTATATTCCTCATTCTCCCCACAGCCTGATAAAATAGGAGAGGCAAGTATTTTTATTCCCACCACCCTAATATACCTTAGAAGCTTTGTCCTGCTGTCAGAGTCTCCAGGGTTTCACTATTGAGTGATACAGATATTGATACATATTGCATAAGCAGAGTTGAAGTGCTGCCTCTAATTCAGCTTCTTCACCAAAGCTCGAATCCGCAGAACAATGATCAACTTTGCATTCATTTTCCAACATCAGCCACCTCATTTGAATGACACTATTTTAATGACAATAAATGTTGCATGGGCACCGTGAAGAGAGAAACATCACCCTGCATTAATACCCCATCTGCCTGCCAACTCCCTAAGATCCTGAGGCACGTTTCAAAGCAAGCATAGGAGAATTTATACCTAATTAAAATCATAGGGGGAATGGAATGTCAGAGGCAGAGTTTAGTTTCTTTTTTAGAATTAGAGTATTTTTGAGGCGTCAGACTAGTCTCTCCACCAGATTTGCCGAGGAGGGAGAGGTGGAGAGGGAGAGGGAAAGGGAGAAGATTATGTACGCATGGGAGTAGGGGTGAGCAAGGAGGAAGAACTAGACAGTTATTTTTTTTTTGCGGTACGCGGGCCTCTCACTGTTGTGGCCTCTCCGGTTGCAGAGCACAGGCTCCGGACGCGCAGGCTCAGCGGCCATGGCTCACGGGCCCAGCCGCTCCGCGGCATGTGGGATCTTCCCGGACCGGGACACGAACCCGTATCCCCTGAATCGGCAGGCGGACTCTCAACCACTGCGCCACCAGGGAAGCTCTAGACAGTTATTTTTTAAAGTAAAGATGCTGATTTAAGTATGAAGGAAGTATTAGAAAGTGGACTGATTTTTGCCCCCACATTTTTTCTGTTTTCCCCTACATGCCTAAGCCTGGCACTGCTCTTCTGGTAAAATCAGAAAAAAAAATCCCATATATATGTATGTTTTGGTAGAAGTGACACTGAACAGCTGAAGGATGAAGAAACAAGAGTCCGAATAATCCACAAAGCAAATGACTTTAGACAATAGAAAACTGAATATGTCTCATTTTATCATTCAAGAAGCTAAGGCACAAGGAAGAAAAGGGACTTAGCTTTTTTTAAAGTTTATTATCTATCTTTGTCACCTAGCTCTAAGTCCTCAGGCTGCAAAACAAAATGGAAGAATAATAATCTAAAAGTTTTCTTGTTTCCCACCCGCACGTTTTTATAAAGACTTAAAAGAGTTCGTCTAATGAGGGAGCTAAGACTTACATAGATTATCTTACACCTGGCCTTAAAGTCACAGCTAAACATGGCATTTCATCCTATGTGCAACATTATTATACTTAAGCTTGTGCATTCAACAAACATGGGAGAGAGAAGAGATGAGAGAATGAGGAGACATGGCACCCAAGACAGAGATGGCAAGACTGGGTTCAGGTAAGTTGGAGGATTTAAAAAATATCCAGCACCCATGTACACACAATCGGATAACATCTATGGACGGTGTGGAAGCTTTTCCTCAGTCTTAACTTGGGCTCATCAGACCCTTTGCAGAAATTCTTATCTCCTACATTTATTCAAAGCTGCCCAACCACCAGGGTTAGTCAGGGCCATTTGGACCTGGAGTCATTACCTGGCTCTGCCATTAACTTAGATACCCCTATGCAGGGAAGGAGCACATTGATCGCATTTACATTGACTAATACTTTGGGGGGTAAAGGAGCATTTAAAAGTTCAAGTTTCCAAAGGACTTAGTTTTTCCTTAAGTAAAAAGAATCATATCAGCAGAATTCATAATCCTCACTCAGTTTACTTCAGAATCTCTTTCAGGTAGCAAAGTTCATAGCTTCAAATAATTAAAGCCAGCCCCATCTCCCCTTTTCCTATAGCAGAACAACCAATTAGTCATGCTTCCCAGGTTCCTCTATCATCCCTCCATCTCAGAGATCCATAAAATATTAAAGCTAAGAGATCATCCTCACCAAGCTCTGCTCTTGGAGTAGCGATTTATGTCTACACCCACGTACTCCCTGCCTCCGTCCTTTATCACCAGAGTTGAAAAATCTAGCTCTCAATCCCTTTGCTGCCCTCCTCCTTCTCTGGGTACTCCCTCTCCCTCAGCCCTGAAACTCAGCCTTTCCCATTTGCCAGCCAAACTTCAGACCACTGCCTTCCAAATATTACATTACTTCCTTCAGCCCACTCTGGCCAGTAGGTGGCACCGCAGACAGCTAGCACACTCTTTTCAACTGATGACTCCTTGAAGGCAGCAGGCTTTTTGGGTATAGCAACCATTCATTCTGGAGAGTTGTGATCTGAAATATTCTGTATACAACACAATTTCTGGTTTGTACAAACTGGTTTTAAGATTGAGGGAGTGGTCAGGTAGAAAGAGAGAAAAGTTTTCTAGCTTTCTTTTTTCACCACATCTCAGTTCTAGCCCACATGACAAGACTTACTATCTTCTTGCTTTCATTGTGAATGAACAGAGACATACCAGGAATAAAAATTGGTGCCTTTAGCCAAGTCTCCCAGTACAGTCTCTGAAACCTCCGACATAGAAGAACAGGGACTGGGCACTAGGGTGTGCATGTGTGACAAAATATTGCTGTATAAATTATTTGGGGATTATACACTGTTCAAGATTAGCTGCACCTCAGCACCTTCCCATTAGAATTTGATAGGTGCTGAAAAAGAGACAAAGCTAGCTGCCTAATATCCTCAGCAAGCAAGGACAATTAGAAAACCCTCATTTTTGTTCTGTTCACACTTCTATTCCCAAAGCTAACCATATGCTTTCTAGGTTCTGGCTTGACCACCCAATCGATATCTACTAGCATACTAAAACAATTTTTATTTTTAAAACTTTTCATAAACATTTGCATTTCAGACTTAGCTTTCATATTTCATTTTATATCAGGAGGTTAAGTTCAGCCCATATGCAAATGTGTAGACAATTCTGATTAAGGATGAAGGTCTGACAAACAAGTGTTAGCCTACACAGTCAAAGTTTAAACAAAATGTAAAGGTTACTGGAGTAAGAGTCAAGAGAACTGGGTCTAACTCATATGGCAACTTTGGACAAGGCACCCTCTCTGAGACTTTGTTTTCTGGGCATATCGCTACCTGCCCTACCTGATTCACAAAGGGATTAGAAGGGTCAAAGAAACAAGTTTCTAAATGGCTTTGAAAAATATTAAGCTCTGCACAAAGCAGAAGCATTATGTTTCCCCCAAGGGTCTTCATTCTTATACAGGGTCATGTATTCATTCAGTGATAAAGCCTGTGTACTAGGTACTATCACAAATAGATTCCAGATGTGGAACTACTTTTGATTTCTCTCAAATTTTTTTTATTATACAGATCTTTTTTTTCTTTTTTTTTTTTTTGGTCACTCTGTGTGGCTTGTGGGATTTTAGTTCCCTGACCAGGGATTAAACCCAGGGCCATGGCAGTGAAAGCACCAAGTCCTAACCAGTGGACCTCCAGGGACTGCCCTCTCTCTGATTTTATAATGCAAAGTTGTGAAGGGTAAGAAGAGTGGGAGAAGGTAGTTCAAGTAACTGACAAAATGTAATGTTTCCAGAAGAAAGAAACTAGGAGAGAGAGGAGTCAATAAATCTGCCACATGAGGAATGTCTGAATGAACAGGTGGGAAATGTTTAGTCTGGAGCAGACTAGAGGAGGTAATGATGACTGTTTTCAGAAATCTGAAGGCCTATCACAAGAGAGATTAAGGTTTTTTTTTCATGGCAGAAGGCAGAACAAAAATCAACCAGGCTCAAAAGGAAAAAAAATTAACCTACAGTGATGGAGGTATTGTCAAAGGGACACAGGAGTCAACTGAAAAAGCTCCCAATGGCCAAAGCTGGAACAATTTGAGAAACAAAATAAATAAAGTAATATTGGACTATAACCCTAAGTTTAAAATAAATATCCATGAGCCAATACTAATATAAATAAATGACTGAATAAATAAATGGGAGAGAATAGACACATCTCCAGTGAACAAAAATTCCAAAGAATTTATGTAGATAGTCCATCCTCAAGGAAGTGATGCATAATGCCGCAGTCTTAAAGTGCAGACTGCCCAAAGTAATTCCTTCTAAAGAGTACATTATGGAAATGAGGAAAAAGTAACTTTACTCTGGAGAAGCCTGACAAGTACTTCCTCAGCCAGGTGATCATGGTCAGCATCAGTAGTGATAAATCATGTTGATAGTATGTACCCATGATATGATGTGATGAGAATACTTTATCTCTGTGGTCTTCCTCCTTAAAACAGGTTATCTCAATCTAAGCATGACAAAAACATCAGACAAATCCCAACTGAGGGACATTCTACAGAATACCTGACCACTAATCCTCAAAACTGTCAAGGGAAAGTCTGAGAAATTGTCACAGTCAAGAGGAGCAAAGGAGACATGATGACTAAATGTAATGTGGTATCCTGGATGGGATACTGGAACAGAAAAAGGACATTATGGGGATACTAAGGAAATACGAATATAGACTTTAGTTAATAATAATGTATTAACATTGGTTTGTTAATTGTGACAAATGTGCCATTGTAATGGAAGATATTAATAATAGGGGAAACTGGGTGTGGGGTATATAGGAACTCTCTCTGCTATCATCACAATAATTCTGTAGATCTAAACCTGTTCTGAAATGAAGTTTCTTTAAAAAAAAAACAGGGAAAGCTACAAGAAAACATATTTCATCTCAGCTTAAGAATAGGCTTTCTGAAAGAAATAAAAGGCATCCAAATTGGAAAGGAAGAAATAAATTTATCTTTGTACGCAGATGACATGATCATATATATAGAAAACCCTAAAGGTTCCACAAAAAACTGCTAGAACTAATAAATGAATTCAGCAAAGTTTCAAGATACAAAACCAACATGCAAAACTCAGTTGTGTTTCTATACACTAACAATGAACAAGCCAAAAAGGAAATTAAGAAAATTATCCCATTTACACTAGCATCAAAAATAATAAAATATTTAGGAATAAACTTAACAAGGGGGTGAAAGACTTGTACACTGAAAAGTATAAAATATTGCTGAAGGAAACTAAAGAAGACACTAATAAACAGAAAGATATTCATGTTCATGGATTATAAGACTTAATATTGTTAAGATGTCAAAACCACCCCAAACAATCTATAGATTCAATTCAATCTATATAAAAAAAACCAATGACATTTTTTGCAGGCACAGAAAAATCCATCCTAGAATTCATATGGAATCTCAAATAGCCAAAACAATCTTGAAAAGAATAACAAAGTTGGTGGCAGCACACTTACTGATTTCAAAACTTACTACAAAGCTACAGTAATTTTTAAAAAAAAAATGGTACTGGGATAAGGACAGACATATAGACCAATGGAATAGAATAGAGAGGCCAGAAATAAACTTTCACTATATGGCCAAAAGATTCTCAAGAAGGGTGCCAAGACCATTCAATGGGGAAAGGGCAGTCTTTTCAACAAACAGTGTTGGGAAAACTGGATATCCATATGCAAAAGAATGAAGTTTCACCCTTACATTACACCATATATAAAAATTAATTCAAAATGGATCATAGACCTACATGTAAGAGCTAAAACTATAAAACACTTAGAAGAAAACATAGGGGGAAAGCTTCATAATGTTGGGTTTTGCAATGATTTCTTGGATATGATACCAAAAGCAGGCAAGAAAAGAAAAAAATAGATAAATTGAACTATATCAAAATTAAAAACTTTTGTGGAACAAAAGAAACTACTAACAAAGTGAAAAGAAAATTCATGGAATGGGAGAAAATATTTGCAAATCCTGTATCTAAAAAAGGATTAATAGGTAGAATATATAAAAAACTCCTACAATTTAGCCAATAAGCACATGAAAAGATGCTCAACATTACTAATCATTAGAAAAATGCAATTAAAACCACCTCACAAACATTAGGATGGCTATTGTTAAAAAACAGAAAATAACAAATGTTGTCAAGGATGTAGATAATTTGGAACTCTTACGTACTGTTTGTGGGAATGTAAAATGATGCAGCTGCTATGGAAAACAGTATTGCAGTTCCTCAAAAAATTAAAAATAGAATTACCATATGATCTAGCAATTCCATTTCTGGGTATATACCCAAGAGATTTGAAAGCAGGGTCTCAAAGCAATATTTGTTCATAGCAGCATTATTCAAAATAGCCAAAAGGTGAAAGCAAGTCAAATGTCCACTGACAGATGAATGGATAAAAAAAAATGTGATATAAACATACAATGGAATATTATTCAACCTTTAAAAGGAAGTAAATTCTGACACATGCTACAACATGGATGAACCTTGAGGACTTCATGCTAAGTGAAATAAGCCAGTTACAAAAGGACAAGTGAATACTGTATGATTCCACTTATATGAGGAACGTTGAATAGTCTAATTCATAGAGACAAAGTAGAATAGTGGTTGCCATGGTCTGGGGAGAAGGTGGAAATGGGGAGTTACTGTTTAATGAGTACAGAGTTTCAGTTTTGCAAGATGAAAAGAGGTCTAGAGATGGATGGTGGTGATGGTTGCATAGCAATGTGAATGTACTTAACTCCATAGAACTGTATACTTAAGAATGGTTAAAGATGGCAAATTTTTTATGTGTATTTTGCCACAATTAAAAATAATAAAATAAAATAAAAAGAATGAGCATCTGGCATGGACTGCCTTTGGAGGTAGTTGCTTGTCCATGGATATATCTAGGCAAGGTAATCTAGAAAAAATGATTAAGGTACCAGATAAAAATTATTCAATATTTAGATGACTTCCTAGTTATTTCTAAGAGGCAAAAACCACTTGTGGCCAAGATGTCAATGTGAGGCTTAATGAGTAAGCATACAGATGGCCAGGGTGGTAGTGCTTCTAAATTTTGTTGTGATTTGCTTCACAAAGCACCAGTGAGGCACAACTTACAACATTTGTCTTCTGTTAGCAGGCAGTTAGGAATAGTGCAGTTGTTGGTTTACCTGGTTCCACTATACATCTTTCAGGCCCAGGAAATCCTGCTGAAGAAAGTATTACAAATGCAATTTACAACCCCCAGAGGCATGACTATCTTATGCCTAGCCTTAGAAATAGTCCTGTGCACATCTCTCTTCCCTAATAAAACAGTTTCCCTGAAACAGGGGGGTATTTTACTCACCTATGCCTCCATTATTACTCCAACCACCTCCCTTGTCCCAGCTATAGTATCCTATATTTAGTAGGTATTCTTTAAGTATATCATATCTATGAATGACTTTGAGTTTCAGATAAATGAACTGAGAGCGCTCCTTTAATACCCTTCCCAGAAGTTGAGGGCCTGTCTCAAATACCAAGGCAGTTCCAAACCACCCTATGTGCCTTTAATGTATATTAAGGTCTCTCTCTGCCTGACTGTTGAGTTGGGACATTAGTCTTCTCCAGCCCTAGGACTGGAACTTACACAATTGGCTCTCCTGGTCCTTAGGCCAGACAGACTATTGATTCTGTCTCTCTGGAGAATCCTAATACAGATTTTATGATCACAGATGAGTCAAAGTTACAGGCCAGAAGAGTCATAAGGGAAGCCAAGTATAAGGATACAAACTGGCTCCCAATTGGGTCAGTTTTAATTCCAGCTCAGCGATTAACTTTCTATTTGGCCAAAGACTTACTTGCTAACTCAAAAATGGCAGGTGGGGGTGGGGTAATTAAATCAGTGGTTCCCAACCTGAGGTCCCTGGTCATCTTAACATCACAAAGGTAATCACTGGGATCCTCAAGTCATTTTCAATATTTCAGAACTTTAAAGAAAACAGAGCACTTAATTATCCATACAGCTGCCCCAGTTATCTAAATGCCAAGTTTCTTTGCTTTTGCCTGGAATTACAGCAACCAAGCACAATAATATTGGTTGTCCATGCTGATTAGAAATTCTGACACACACGTGTGTGTTGTGTATGAACACAGAGAAGCTATTATTTAATAAATGTAGCTTTTTCAGGAGAAAAAAAATCTCTTTGAAGCATTAGGCCTTATGAAAAAAGGTAAAGGAAGGGTTTGGGAGGGCATGAAAATATTGGGAAGCACTGATCTCACTTATCTGTGGCTGAGGTCCCTTACAACTCTTCCAGGCTCCCACATCTACTTGCCTCTCTTGTCTTTCCCAGTAAGGACTGCAATCTTCACTTACCTGAGACACTGGAAACAGATGAATAATGGACTTCTTGGTCTGCCACCCTCCTAGGGTCTGAGGACAGTTGTGAAATTTCTGCAGCCCCCCTATACCTGCTACGTCCATGCATTGAGACCTGATTGGTTAAGTGGGGGCCTTTGGATAGACAAAAAAAAGCAAGATTTCCCACAGCCAAGCTGGTCAGCATACAGGCAAGTTCACTGCACTGTAGATGCAGCAAGTGCCACTTCTCATTTCCCAAAGCCTTTGATAGGTGTGGCAGGTTCAGACTCCCACAGAGAAGTTGTCTGCCCAGTTTGAAGGGGAAATGCTCCTCAGTGCCTAAAGCCACTCCCTGTTATAAAGGCAGCTTTAGCTCTGCAGCTTTTGCTGTGGGGAGGGGAAAGGGGTGTGGAAAGAAGCTCCCTTGAATTGAAACTTGAATCTGGGGGTAAACACAGCTGGGACTTTTTCCAACACTGTCTTCTATGACCTGGAAACAAGAGCACCCTATGTCCCACCAAAACACACGTTTGCTGAGTCTCATCCTGCCTATTTCTAAACCTCAATCAACTGCAGAAATAAGTATCTTTAAAAATAAAATCTTTTAGCTGGGGAGAGTGTTCTTTTTGGAGGAATTTGTTTAATTATTTCAATTTAAAATCTTGAACATTTCCAATCTTGCAGTCCTCACTAATTGCAGGCATACACTCACTCGTCAACACACACACACACACACACACACACACACACACACATGCACACATACCAGCCCTGAGAGAGCTTGAGGCAGAAATGCAGTTAGCCACTAGCGTGAGTCTTGGCTTTCCAGCCCTGCGTGAAAGAACAGAGCCTGGAACTGAAAAATTGAAACTGTCAGGTGCTTCTGAACAACTACTGTGATTTGACGTTTGGCCCATCTAAAGAGAATCAAAGGCATCAAGGGCAAGATAGCAATGAATTAAACTGATTAAAGCAGAAGCGTGGTGAGCTTCAGTGGGCTAAGGTCTGGCTTTCCAAGACCCAAGACCAGGAATAATGATGCTTTCATTTCACTTTATTTTATTTTTTAATCTCAGCATCCTGCTTTTTTTTTGCTGTGTAACCTTGAGTGAGTAGCTTAATCTCTTGGTGCTTCATTGTTTCAAACACATTGAACTGTCTAGAATGATAAACCATCACCTCTCTCCCAGCAGGTTTTGATAGTTGAATGTAGTTTTGCATATACGACAATGAATACAACCAAAATTGTACTCAACAGTTCTAACTATATATATGTGTGTGTGTGTAGAAGTGGTGTGACTTTGTCAGGGATGGATGCCCCTCTCACATAAATACTGAGGAAGTTTTAAACACTGTTATCCTGTTTGTGCTCCAGCTTTGAAAAATTGAGAACCTGATCTCACCCCACAGAACAAGAAAACAAACCACTGTCTCTTCCTCGGGGTGGCTTCTCTGAGCTTGGAAGCCCCAGAATTGGCTCCCCATGGGCCTCAGAGGCACCTCTTATCCTTGGTTTGGAGGTGGAGGGGTGTGTCAGGGTATCACTTGGTCATACCTCAAGCCATTTCAGACCATAATCTAACTGTTATGTATGAATAATTCAGGAGCAGGAACCCTGAAAATGTCAGTCGAGGTTTTGTTGTTGTTGTTTAGAAGAACAAGATATGGTCAAAGGACAGGAACAAACTTGCTGGGGGATATAGCATGGTCCTGTTTCTTTCTCTACATAAGTCTCTGCCTATGCTATTTTAATGGCTACATAGCAAAAGTGTGCCTTAAAAATTGTTCATTGGCAAGATTTCAATGTACAAATCTGTCTTTTGAAAACTGTACATTATGACATTACAATGTTAAGTGGGGAAAAAAGCAAGGGAAGGTGCAACCGTAGAAACATTAAAAACATACAGGAAAAAAAGTTTAGAAGATAAAAATATTAAATTGGGCAGTCCTTGATTTCTTCATTTTTATACTCTTCTGTTTTTACCACACTTTATTAAAATGGATTGCCTTTATAACAAACAATTTCAGTTTTAGGTTTCTTTTTTCTCTCTTTTTTTGCCATGGAAAGTTTTCACGTACAGGATAGGGAGCCAGGGGTCTCAAGTACAATATTAAAAGGACGTGTGCCCTTGTAACTAATTTTCCTTCTCTGGGCCTCTATTACTCCTTCATAAAATGGGGTTGGAGACTGACAAGGTGGTGTCCCTAGAGACCCTTCCAATTTTGCTCTTCAGTGTTTTATAGCCCAAATCACTGGGCTGGCTGAGCTGCCTAAAGCCTTTGCAAATTGCTCTCTGGTACTAAGAGCTATCAATTGGTTGGATTCTCCAATTTTCTTTTTCTTTCTTTCTTTCTTTTTTTTTTTTTTTTTTTTTTTTTTTTTTTTTTTTGCCGTACACGGGCCTCTCACTTTTGTGGCTTCTCCCGTTGCGGAGCACAGGCTCCGGACGCGCAGGCTCAGCGGCCATGGCTCATGGGTCCAGCTGCTCCAAGGCATGTGGGATCTTCCCGGACCGGGGCACGAACCCGTGTCCCCTGCATCGGCAGGCAGACTCTCAACCACTGCGCCACCAGGGAAGCCCTCCAATTTTCTTATAATGTGATTAGATATTATTTTATCATGAAAAATATCATGAAAAAGTAAGGTACATGTAATTGGCTCTACAGCAGGGGTCCGCAACCCTTGGGCCACAGACCCATACTGGTACCAGGCCGTGGCCTGTTAGGAAACTGGCTGCACAGCAGGAGGTGAGGGAGCGAAGCTTCATCTGCCACTCCCTATTGCTCCTTGTGTTACCACCTGAACCGTCCCCCCTCCTCCCATCTGTGGAAAAACTGTCTTCCATGAAACTGGTCCCTGGTGCCAAAAAGGTTGGGGACCACTGCTCTACAGTACAGTTAGAGTGGGAAAAGGAAATGTAAAAAGGAAAATGGAATACATCCCTAAACAAGATGTTGAATGAAGGAAAAGAAAGCTAGCTACAGAATGACACATACATTAAAATATTATTTATGTAAATTAAGAAAAACAAACAGGACAATTCTATATACTGCTTATGGATATATAAATTATATGGAAGGACACATACCAAATTCATCTGTGCCTCTGTGAATGACTGGAGAGGAATAGGGGACAGAAATTAACTTGTCTCTAGTGTATTATTTCTCCCACTGGGAAAAAATCTAAAGCAAACTTTATATTAAAAATGGTAACAGTTGTTATGCAACATGAATAAATTCTAGAGATCTGCTGTACAACATAGTGCCTATAGTTAACAATACTGTACTGTAAACTTAAAAATTTGTTAAGTGGTAGATATGTTAAATGTTCTTACCACAATAAAAAAAATGTTAAGTTTGTCAATTCTGAGTAAAGATCCAGTTGTGTTTGTTATATTACTGATTCTAAATGTTCTTCAGTATTTTTCTAATCACTCAAAATAAAATGTAAGTAATTTTTAAAAGCAAAAGGTTGATTATTACTTTTCCATATTTTTCACAATCTGTGAAATGTTCATGGATTATTTTGATAAATGGTAAGTGAATTTAATCTCAAAACTAGGGAAATGGAAAAGAGAAAAAAGTAACAGGACAAAGAAAAATGAAAGAGGTGGTCACCAGGATGAGATACAGAGAGGCCCTGGGAGCCTCAGGAACTTTTGGCCCAAAACTAACAAACTCTATAAGCCAAAGATTTAATGAATGAACCCATTGCAAGATGGGTGCTTTTGGGTGTTCTATCCCCCATCCCCCACCATATGTATTTAAAACCCTACTGTGTTTCATTGATTTTCTCCAGACAGAAACTTTCAGTGAGTCTCCTCCAATTACCTAGCCTTTCAGGGACAAATTTTCCATCTTGGCTTCCAAGGCGGCTGTTACAACACCACAAATCACCTTCTGCCATCCCTTCTTGAGCCAAAGTCCTACTGGTTTCCAGGAATCATGTGGGAAATATGGCTCTCTGAATTTATTCCCTCACAGTACTCAGCACACAACATTTCTTAAACTAAATGTCTTACTACAAAAGCTGAACCTGCTGAAGATAAAAGCTTTTCATTTTTCCCCTACTGCCCTTCCCCAAGCTAAATCCTCGTCACAGTCAGAAATGCCACTTTATCCCCCAACTCTGAAGAAATCTCAGTCATCTCGGCTCTTTGCTGCATTCTGATTGATAATTGGATCCATTTGCTTTTATCAACTCACTGTCTCTTGATTTCCCCCATGGCCCCTTCTGTCAGCCCTTTTCTGGCAGCCCTCCTTGCTTTTTGTGGGCACCTCACAATATATTTTTGAATGGCTCTTCCTACCCTGACCCTCTGCCACACCCAGGAACCATAGCCTCCCTTGGCTGATGTAACTAAAGTGTTGGCTCCACACTTAGCTCTCTAAGGGTAGCAATGACCTTGCATCCAGCTACACAATATGCCAGGAAAGCAGCTATAGTCAAAGGAGATATGGATCCCGGGCAACATCAAGTGGAAGGTTAAAGGCTCTGCTGATAAGTGAGGTGGGGTGGGCTGTGAAGGCGAGGGAGAGTGTTAAATGGAATGGATGAGCACAGGCTTCATGTGTTCGGAAGTGAAAGTCCCCTTTGCCTCACTATTCAAAGAGACCACTGATAGGGCAATCTAAGGGAAGGAATCGGGGCTTGGTCTGTAGTTATCACTCTGTCCCTGATTTACAGTGTGGTTTTGGGAAATTCACTTTAAAGTATCTGAGACTCAACTTCCCCATCTGGAAAAAGTTACCATTGTGGAAACTGTCGCTGGGGGAAAAGACCTTAGAGATTAGCTCTAGACCAAGCCCTCATTTCACAGTTTGAAAACTCTGAGGCCCAGGGAGGAGAAGCAATTTGTCCTATGTGGTCTTCAATATTTACCTTTCCTAAGTCCATGAGGTTGTTTGTGAGGTCAAATGAAATAAAACATAGTAGTCCTTTGAATCCTCTAGAAGAGAGGGTGTATAGAATTAATATAAAGTGTTATTTTTGGCAGCTTTAGTGCCTATGGTCCCTTAACATAACTGTCTCCTAAAGAAGACATACCAATCTTAGTTTTTACTTCCTCAGGACCACTGAACACACAGCTGTCTCTCTCAGCTGGCCATCTCAGCAACAAGCCCAGACAGCAGCTCTCTGCCCTATCATCCACTGCTGCCTCTCCCGCCTCAGGCTATCCCAGCTGCCTAAGCACTCCTTCTATCTGAGGGTCTAGAAACAGCTGGTAGTCCCAGCATCCTCCTCTGAGGTCACTGTAGCCAATGCTGCCTTACACTGTGTGACACCCAGGATTTCAGTGCCATAAGTAAAACACATGGAGAAGGGAGAAGCTCATTACTAAGGGCCTTCTAGAGGGATCTTGGAAGTGGAGTCAGAGCAATGAAGACCAGAGAAAGGCTGAGGAAGACCAAAAGGACAGAGGGCAAAATAAAGAGCATACCTAGGATCACACGTTTCCTTTCAGTGCATATTATGCCAAATGGCTTTTCATTTAAAAGAGTAATTTGAGGGTGTTCTTGTCTAGTATGTGGCCCAGTTGTCTGAGGCAGGCCTCTGGATTCTTTTTTTTTTTTTTAGATTATTATTGGAGTATAGTTGCTTTACAATGTTGTGTTAGCTTCTACTGTGCAGCAAAGTGAATCAGCTATATATATACATATATCCCCTCTTTTTTGGATTTCCTTCCCATTTGGGTCACCACAGAGTACTGAGTAGAATTCCCTGTGCTAAACAGAACGTTCTCACTAGTTATCTATTTTATACATAGATGTCAATCCCAATCTCCCAATTCATCCCACCCTCTGCTTTCCCCCTTGGTATCCATACATTTTTTTCTCTAAGTCTGTGTCTCTATTTCTGCTTTGTAAATAAGATCATCTATACTAATTTTTTCAGATTCCACATATATGCATTAATATACGATATTTGTTTTTCTCTTTCTGACTTACTTCACTCTGTATGACAGTCTCTAGGTCCATCCATGTGCCCACAAATGACTCAATTTCGTTCCTTTTTATGGGTGAGTAGTATTCCATTGTATATATGCACCACATCTTCTTTATCCATTCCTCTGTTGATGGACATTTACGTTGTTTCCATGTCCTGGCTATTGTAAATAGTGCTGCTATGAATTCTGTGGTGCATGTGTCTTTTTGAATTATGGTTTTCTCAGTGTATATGCCCAGTAGTGGGATTGCTGGGTCACATGGTAGTTTTATTTTCAGTTTTTTTAAGGAACCTCCATACTGTTCTCCATAGTGACCATACCATTTTACATTCTCACCAACAGTGCAAGAGGGTTCCCTTTTCTCCACACCCTCTCCAGCATTTATTGTTTACAGATTTTGTGTTGATGGCCATTCTGACCAGTGTCAGGTGATATCTCATTGAAGTGGTGATTTTCATTTCTCTAATAATTAGTGATGTTGAGCATTTTTTCATGTGTTTGTTGGCTTGGAGAAATGTCTATTTAGGTCTTCTGCCCATTTTTGCATTGTTTTCTTTTTGTTTTTTTGACATTGAGCTGCATGAGCTGCTTATATATTTTGGAGATTAGTCCTTTGTCAGTTGCTTTTTTTGCAAATATTTTCTCCCATTCTAAGGGTTGTCTTTTCATCTTGTTTATGGTTTCCTTTGCTGTGCAAAAGCTTTTAAGTTTCATTAGGTCCCATTTGTTTATTTTTGTTTTTATTCTCGTTACTGTAGGAGGTGGGTTAAAAAAGATCTTGCTGCGATTTATGTCAAAGAGTGCCTATGCTTTCCTCTAAGAGTTTTATAGTGTCTGGCCTTACATTTAGATTTTGGATTTTAGATAATGGATTTAAATAATCCATTTTGAGTTTATTTTTGTGTATGGTGTTAGGGAGTGTTCTAATTTCATTGTTTTACATGTAGCTGTCCTGTTTGCCCAGCACCACTTGTTGAAGAGGCTGTCTTTGCTCCACTGTATATTCTGGTCTCCTCTGTCATAGATTAGGTGACCATATGTGCATGGGTTTATCTCTGGGCCTTCTATCCTGTTCCATTGACCTATATTTCTGTTTTTGTGCCAGTACCATACTGTCTTGTTTACTGTAGCCCTGTAGTATAGTCTGAAGTCAGTGAGCCTGTTTCCTCCAGGTCTGTTTTCTTTTTCTCAAGATTGCTTTTGGTATTCAAGGTCTTTTTTGTTTCCATGCAAAATGTAAAATTTTTTGTTCTAGTTCTGTGAAAAATGCCATTGGTAAGTTGATAGGGATTGCACTGAATTTGTAGACACAAGCCTTAAATGACATATTAGACCAGATAGACTTAATTGATATTTATAGGACATTCCATCTGAAAGCAGCAGAATATACTTTCTTCTCAAGTGCACATGGAACATTCTCCAGGATAGATCACATCTTGGGTCACAAATCAAGCCACGGTAAATTTAAGAAAATTGAAATCATATCAAGCATCTTTTCTGACCACAGTGTTATGAGATTCGAAATCAATTACAGGAAAAAAACCTGTAAAAAACACAAACACGTGGAGGCTAAACAATATGCTACTAAATAACCAAGAGATCACTGAAGAAATCAAAGAGGAAATTAAAAAATACCTAGAAACAAATGACAATGCAAACATGATGACCTAAAACTTATGGGATGCAGCAAAAGCAGTTCTAAGAGGGAAGTTTATAGCAATACAATCCTACCTCAGGAAACAAGAAAAATCTCAAATAAACAACGTAAACTTACACCTGAAGCAACTAGAGAAAGAAGAACAAACAAAACCCAAAATTAGTAGAAGGAAAGAAATCATAAAGATCAGAGCAGAAATCAATGAAATAGAAATGAAAAAAAACAGTAAAGATCTATAAAACTGAAATCCGATTCTTTGAGAAGATAAAATTGATAAACCTTTAGCTAGACTCATCAAGAAAAAAAGGGAGAGGACTCAAATCAATAAAATTAGAAATGAAAAAGAAGAAGTACAACTGACACCACAGAAATACAAAGCATCCTAAGAGACTACTACAAGCAACGATATGCCAATAAAATGGACAACCTGAAAGAAATGGACAAATTCTTAGAAAGGTACAACCTTCTAAGACTGAACCAGGAAGAAATAAAAAATATGGACTGATCACAAGTAATTAAATCAAAACTGTGATTAAACATCTTCCAACAAACAAAAGTCCTCTGCTAATAAACTGAATTTTCAGAAAATAAAGGAACCCCATTCCGGGCATTAGCTGCATCCATTTTAGGCTTCCATTAACCAATGGTACTCAGTGCTGGAAGATATCGAAGTCATACCTGAGGGTAGAATGGTAGAGGTGAGAATCAAAAAGGAGAGATTAGTCCACCTACCTGCTTTCCAGCATCTCTCAGTGGTTGGTTAGAGGTGACTTGTCCTTGATGAATCATGAGTCATTGGGGTCAGAAATATCATGACATTACCACCTTATCTAAACAAATGGGTCTTTCCATTTATTCAGGTGCTAAATATATGTATGTGTAGCTACCAAAGCCTTGTTGAAATAGGGCAAAAACAGTGGCTTATAGGAAAAGGGTGAGATCAATGGCAAGGAAGGCTGATTCCAGGTTCTCTTCCCAGATCTGTATAACAGCATCCTGGTCCTTTGGCCCCTCTGCTTAACTAGTGATCATTGTCTTCAAAATTAAGTGGTGTATTTGCAGCCTTCTTGAAAGGCAAAGTAACTAATCAGGATTTTGATTGCTCCCACTATATTATCTCCATATCTCTGAGTAACAAACCAGGAATACTCACCTCTTCCCCACAAATACACATATGGAAGGATCTAGGTGAGCCACAGTCCTGGATTTACAACCTATACCTTGACCTTGGGCTATAAAGTATGCTTATCTCTCTCTTTACAGCCTAACTTCCAAACTGCTTCTCCCTCAGATGAGTATGCATTTTTGTTTAGCTTTAAGTCAAACCACATAAATCTGAAAAACTCACTGTAGCACTGCACAATTCCCTTTCTTTCACTTATTTAGCCAAATGGTTTGACTGCGTCATTTATGAAACATCTTAACATGTCAAGGCCACAGCTTTACATATATAGGATTTGCTATGGGAAAAGGCAATGTGACTTATATACCATACATATAACATATATTCAATAGACAATGGGTACACCCCTTCCCTTGCTGAGAGATAAAGTACATAGGCAGTCCATAAAAGCAAACACTCAAAAGATGTATTTCCAAATATAGAGATCCAATAAGGGAAAATGTTACTGAACTACCCCTAGGGGAAATTGTGAACACTGACTCTACATTAAGGACACTCCTACAAGTCTAAGCAAAGAGAGATTTGAGAAGGCAACAGTTATGCCAGTGCACAAAGAAGCTGTGTAACAGGGTCTACTGACTCTCTAGGCCTTGGACAAAAAAAGTGCCAAGTCAACACGGAGCTCTGTGAAGGACAGAGCTCTTTCACAAATGCTCCCAACTGGCTGAGCATGCTGGAAGCCTCAAGTATCAGAACACAGGGGCCACCAACATGCCAAATAAACCCTAGATTCTACAAATCAAATGAATACCCTTTTCATAACCTACTCTTTTCTGTTAATATTTCCTCAATCAATGGTTACTTCAGTCATGGAGGTGGGGTTTGTTGCTATGAATAAACAAACTTCTCCCCAATAGGGGAGAATTTCCCTTTAATCAAATGGAATGGTATAGGAATCTGCAACATGTCACCCCACGTCTCTTACAAGGATTGAGAGGAAGAAACTTGGTCTATACTATGCTATAGTTTCTATCAACTCTACTGGGTCGATAACACCCAGTTAAGTCCCCTGTACCCGTACCTCTGTAGTATTCATAGCACCTCAGGCTTTGGAAACAAACCCCAGCCATAGACCTCAAATCCAATAACTAGGTCTTTGTCGTATTCTACCTGTGCCACAGTATCTAACCCCAAACCTCAATTCTTATAGGACCAAGCTCCCTTCCCCACCCCTTGTCTTCCTATGACAGTGTTCTATGTATGTGTTGTCCAATATGGTAGCCACTAACCACATATGGGTATTAAGCACTTGAAATGTGACTGAATTCCAACCCCCACCCAGAAGTAATGAGAAGCCCTGCCCTCCAAGTGTCAACAGAGGCTGAGTGGGGAACCTGAACTTCCACTTCCACCTGGCAGTAACAAAGGCAGCACACTCCCTTCCCCTGGTGAAGCAGTATCAGAAAAAGTTAGCCAAAACAGAAGGTTTAAATAAGATCCAGAGTCTCATAATGTACTACAAAAATGTCCAGTTTTCTGTTAAAAATCACTCATCATACCAAGAACCAGAAATATTTGAAGCTAAATGAAAAAGGCAAGCAAATAGCTGTCAAAGCCAAGATGACAGAGATGTTAGAATTATCTGGCAAAGATTTTAAAGCAGCCATGATAAAAATGCTTTAATAATCAATTACAAACACTCTTAAAACAAATGAAAAATAGAAAGTCTCAGCAAAGAAATACAAGATATATGGAAGGACCAAGTGGAAATTTTAGAAATGAAAAATACAATAACTAAAATTCTTCTAGAAATCTCAATATATGTGCTCTACAATAGAATGAAGAGGACTGAGGGAATAATCAGCTAACTTGAAGACAAAATGATAGAAATTATCCAATCTGAACAACAAAGAAAATTAGATTAAAAAAAACGAACAGGGTCTCAGGGTCTCTATGGGACTATAAAGAAATATCTAACTTTCCTGTCATTACAAGAGGCCTGGAACAATAGGATAAAGAAGGCAGGACAGAAAAAGTATTCAAAGAAATAATGGCTGAAAACTTCCCAAACTTAGCAAAAGACATAAACCTACAGATTCAGGAAGCTAAGAGTATTCCAAACTGGATGAACCAAAGAAATCTATGCCAAGGCACATCAGAGTCAAACTTTTGAAAACTACAGACATTTTTTAAAAAAGAACTTGAAAGCAGTGAGAAATGATATCTTACTAACAGGGGAAAAATACAATTCAATTGACAGCAGACTTCAGAACCCATGGAGACCAGAAGGGAGTGGCACAACCTTTTTCAAGAGTTGAAAGAAAAGAACTGTCGACTCAGAATCCTATATGCAGTGAAAATATCCTTCAGGAATGCAGGGAAAAATCAAGAAATTCTCAGATGAAGAAAAACCAAGAGAATTCACCGCTAACAAACCTCCACTAAAAGAATGACTAAAGGAAGTTCTCTAAACAGAAAGAAAAATATAGAAGAAGGAATCTTGAAACCTCAAGAAGGAAGGAAGAACAACAGAGAGTAAAAGTAAGAATAAATACAATTGACTTTGCTTCTCCTGTTGAGTTCTCTCAATTATGTTTGACAGTTGAAGCAAAAATTACAACACTGTCTGATATAGTTCTAAATATATAGAGAGGAAATATCTAGGACTATAATATTATAAATGAGGGAGGATAAAAGGACTTAAAGAGAGGTAAGGTTTATTTAAACAGGTAAAGTGTTGATACTAGTAGACTGTGATAAGTTATGTACAGGAACTCTGGAAAACAGTTTTGCAGTTTCTTAAAAAACTAAACATATACGGGCTTCCCTGCTGGCGCAGTGGTTGAGAGTCTGCCTGCCGATGCAGGGGACAGGGGTTTGTGCCCCGGTCCGGGAAGATCCCACATGCCACGGAGCAGCTGGGCCCGTGAGCCATGGCCGCTGAGCCTGTGCGTCCAGAGCCTGTGCTCCGCAACGGGAGAGGCCACAACAGTGAGAGGCCCGTGTACCGCAAAACAAACAAACAAACAATAAAAACACTAAACATATAATTACCATATGACCCAGTTATCACACCCCTGGGCATTTTCCCCAGAGAAATGAAAGCATGTTCACACAAAAAACTGTACACTAACTTGCACAGCTTTCTTTGTAATAGCCCAAAACTGGAGACAACCAAAATGTCCCTAACAGGTAAATGGTTAAACAAACTGTGATACATGCATACCATGGAATACTGTTCAACATTATAAAGGCATGTACTGTTCATACAGAAGACAACTTGGATAGATCTCAAGGGCATTATGCTGAGTGAAAAAAGCGAACATGAAAAGGTCACATACTCTATGACTCCATTTATATTAACATTTTTGAAGTGATAAAACTATAGATTTATATTTTAAAAAGATTAGTGATTGCCAGGGGTTAGGAATAGTGGAGGTGAGGGGGGGTGAGTGTGACTATAAAAAATAATAAAGAGATAGCACAAGACAGATCTTTTCTGGTGATGGAATAGTACTTTATCTTGATTGTGGTAGTGGTACATAAATCTACACATGTGATAAAATGACACAGAACTAAACAAACCCATTGTTCTAATATCAAGTTCATGGTTTTGGTCTTATACTATAGTCATGTAAGATATAACTATTGGGGGAACTGGGTAAAAAGTACATAGGACCTCTCTGTCTTTGCAAGTTCCTCTGAATCTATAATTATTTCCAAATGGAAAGAAAGAAAATCAAGTCACTGTGGTAGCCAGAGTAATGACCCTCCAAAGTAGGGTCACTACTATAATCTGTGAATATGTTAGGTTATATGGCAGAAAGGGAATTAAGGTTGCAGATGGAGTTAAGTTTGCAAATCAACTAACCTTGAGATAGGGAGATAATCCTGTACTATCCATCCAAGTAGACTTAATGTAATTACCGAGGTCTTTAAAAGTGGAAGAGGGAGGCAGAAGATTGAGAGTCAGAGAAGGAGGTGTGATGATGGAAGCAAGCTTGAAGTGATGCAATGTAAGGAATCAATCCACCATTGCTAACTTTGAGAATATAGGGGGGTCCATGAACCGAGAAATGTGGGCAGAATCTAGAAGCTGGAAGACAAGAAAATGGAATCTCCCTTACAGCCTCCAGAAAGGAATTCAGCCCTGCTCACACCTTGATTTTAGCCCAGTGAGGCCTATTTCAGATTCTTGACCTCTAGAATTATAAGATAATAAATTTATGTTGTTTTAAACCACTATGTTTTTGGTAATTTGTTACCGCAGCTATAGAAAACTAATATAATCACCAACTAGGAGTTAAAAACTAACCCACTCAAAGATGGACAACCGACTTTTTGCAGAGTACATTCAATTCATTAGTCAGAAGTCAATAACTAAGGACTAAAATCTTGAGTCAATGGTCAACACGTCATGGCTAATGCTATCTGCAATTCCACATCACCAATGATATCAATGATAGAAATCTTGCCTCAGAATTGCACGGAAAGAAACACGTTACTCCCTATTAAATGGGGCCTGCTAAGCCAATGCAGCAATAAGAACAGAAACATCTGTGCCATGGAGGCTGGAAATCTTGTCTCAACTTAGCTAGAGGTGACTGTTTGGTAGGGAATTTCCTGCTGTGTTAGAAAAGAGGACATTTATACCTATTTTCTAACAGGGAGAATGTAGAAATAATAGAAAAATGCATTAAATTAGAAAAAGGGTAAGGTAAATTAATAAAGATGGTAAAAAGACCCAGCCAGAAACAAAACTAATTTTCTATAAGACAGGAGAATCTGTTTTATTCTTTTCTCTTCCCCAGTATCCCAGTGCTTAGCACATAGTAGATGCTCAATGAATGTTTGCTGAATTGAATTAGAAATGATCATTAATAGATCCATCCAGATTTAGAATTCCATTAGCCCTCATACTCTGCCATACCCCAAACTGCTAAGAAAGGAAGCAAAGAGACAGGCAAGAAACATTTATTCATGGATAGGAATATCACATATTCCTACCATCACAACTGCATGGCACAGATGTGACATATATTCATGTTTGCAGAGGTTAAGGAGCTTTGCCTTTAATATATGATGTTAGATCTCCAGGATGGCTAATACTGCAAAAGGCCCATGAGTCCCAAGGGTCATCCTTATGAAGATATATGGACACCACCTCCCTCTCTGGCTCCATCACTGTACTTAAAAATCAGTGCTAACAAGAGTTTCCTATTTTTGTCAAGGCCACTGGCTAAGAGGAATATATAGAGATAGAGCGAGAGATGACGAAGAGAGAGAGATGGGGGCAGGTGAGCATGAGTGAGCTTTTATGTAATGTATTTTATATATTAATAATGAACCTGTGGAGGGTGAGTGCTGAACAGACATTTTTAAGAATCTGAAAGTTGACAAGTCAAGGATTTGGAGAAACTAGACTTGATTTGTTTTTGGTGAGAATAGTAATGTCAAAATGAGTGTAAGTGACTCTTTTTCATAATAAAAAATGCCTGTGAAGGCTACTCAGAAAAATGCTTATAACAGTAGCTGTGAACCACAAGTATACTAATAACAGCCTTTTTTGAAAGAGTCATTTTCATGTCTTCCATTTCAAGTTACCTTGACCATGACAGCCATGCAACAGGAATTATTGTAACAACTGGGCAAAGACTAGTGCAGAGGTTTTTAACTCACAATGCATGGTTGGACTTTCTGAAAGTGTATGAAAGTGTCATATATTTAAATGACATTTCTGAAGAGGAAATCCTTGGCATTCATCATATTTTCAAAGGGGTTCATGGCAAAAAAAAAAAGGGTTAGGAACCACCGAGCTAGACAGTGATGGCCTACTTTTTCTACTCCCCTACTCAGTAAAGCTCTTCTTCAGAATGTGTTCCAGTTATTTAGTAACTAAAAAGACAGCAGGTCTCTGTTCAAGCAAGTTGCTGAGACCTGGTCTCTGGGTTAATAAATCACATGGATGCCTGGAATGACATGGCAAATATTGGAAAGGAAGACAGGAAGAATTTATTAGCACCACAAAATCTTACTGCAATAGGCAGGAAAGAAAAGATCACTATTGACATTTTGACTCAAACAAACAAAATCCACATGTGGATTTCACTTTTGGGGTCATCCCCCTGTCACCCCACCAGGTTCTGGACAATCTCCCAAACACTAGATATCAGCTGATAGACATGTGTTCAGGAAATGTGGACTCACTTTAACACTGGCCTAAGTAAAGCTCAGTTATGAAGAGGAAGCTTGAAAACATTTGTAAAAGCAATTCTAAATGGCTTCACATTTTCTTCTTGTCTACATTATTTCTTTTTCCATAGCAGGCCAGATTTGGCCTGTGGGTCATAGTTTCTTTTGACTCTAACCCTAGATCAATGAAAGCCAATCACAGACACTTAAGACTGGAAGACAGTTTAAAAAGTCATGTTGTCCATTCCACAAAAGGCAAATGGAAATATACATAATACAGTAAGTCCCGTACATACAAACGAGTTCCATTCCAAGAGCACGTTCGTAAGTCCAATATGTTCATAAGTCCAACAAAGTTAGCCTAGGTACACAATTGGCTATATAGTACTGTACTGTAACAGGTTTATAATACTTTTCACACAAATAATACATTAAAAAAACAAAAAAATAAAGAAAACATTTTTAATCTTAGAGTACAGTACCTTGCAAAGTACAGTAGTCCAGTACAACAGCTGGCATACAGGGGCTGGCACGGAGTGAACAGGCAAGAAGAGTTATGACTGGAGGAGGGAGAGGAGGTGGGAGATGGTAGAGCTGAAGGATCGTCAGCAATAGCAGATGGAGGGCAAGCTGCAATTTCACTCAGGCCTGACGTTGATGGCACAGGTTCTGGTTCCTTGTTGGATTCAATTCTATCTACCCTCTTGAAAAAACGATCCAGTGATGTCTGGGTAGTAGCTCTTCTTTTCTCGTCGTAGATGACACGGTAGCACTGGATTGCATTCTGAACGGCTGCTGCAACCTTTGTGTACCATTCTACATTCGGGTCTTGTGCCTCAAAGCTAACAGTGCCTCCTCAAATAAAGAAAATCCCCTTGCCATTTCCTGCTTCGTGAATCTCTTTGGTTCTTCAGTTACTTCTTCCTTTTGTCTCTCTACTCTCTCAATTATTTTCACTTTTGTTTCCATCGTTATCGCCTGCCACTTCTTAGCAGTACCAGCTACATCACCGCTGCTTTTACGCTTGCTTCTGGACTTGAAATAAAGATACTGTACTACTGTACTCTATACAGTACTGTACAGTAAAGTACACAAAAGCACAACCACTTGTAGAGGATGCATGCACGTGACAATGTACACCAGACACGTAAACTAACTTACGTGATTGGACATGCGAACGCACGTTCACATCTTTGAAATTTCACAACTTGAAGTTTCGTATGTAGGGGACTTACTGTATATGTAATATAAATATGTATATTAAAATTTTATTTGTATATTTGACAAGACCACATGCAAACTATTCTGGACAGAGATTTACCTGTGTACTTCTCAAAACGTGTTCTAAAAAGAAACTAACACAACGTTGTAAATCAACTATATTCCAATAAAAAAATTTAAGAAAGGAAGAATTCAGGGAATTCCCTGGAAGTCCAGTGGTTAGGACTCTATGCTTCCGCTGTAGGGGGCCTGGGTTCGATCCCTAGTCGGGGAACTAGGATGCTGCATGACGCGTGGAATGGCAAATAAATAAATAAATAAATAAATAAAAATAAAAAGAGAAGAATTCACACCTCAATTGGTACCACCCTCTTTTGTCTTAGAACTACTATGTTCAGGATGATCTTTCTAAACCTAAATGCCTCCTGATATGCTTTAAGCTTATAACCTATTACCAGTCTTTCATGAAAGTAAGATTAGCCACTCTCTAGCATGCAGACAACACCTCTGTGTGTGTATGTGTGTGTGCGTGTGTGTGTGTGTGTGTGTATGCACAAATGCATTTTGGAGGCATGTCTTTAGGCCCAATAATCCAATTCCATCAAGCCCAAAGCCTGAATCATTTCTGGGATTCTACCTCCAGAAAGACTTCTTAGCTAGGAAAAAGATAGACTGAGCTGATTAGGGACTATGACACCTTCAAAGCTCATGCAAGTTTTACATATATAACCATCTCCCCAAGTCAAGAAGTACAGTTTGATTTAAAGGTGACATAGTTAGGGTGACCACAGAATTTTTTTTCTCCAAAATGGGACAGTTGAGAGTGAAATAAGTATGCTGGGACAACAGGTATAAACCACAACATATGGCCATCCTACTTACTAGGATGCTTTAACTTAGAGGAAATGCTTTAACTTCCCCTAAACAAAATGAATCTCTATGCCTGTTGTCAATGGAAGATAGCTTGGCACTACTCTAGTAGTCAGGCCCACAGTATAATCTTGGTTTCTAACCTTTAAACCTCCTCAGGTTAAACATTAGGAGCAACTTCTTGCTTAGACTACTTGTGTAATACTTAAAGTGGGCTACTGAGGGAGAGAGGTATAACTTTTAAATAGGACTTTGGGGTGTTTGAGAAAATAGTAGATAATTGCTTATATCAAAATCATCTTACTGAAGATGGAGAAGATGACGTATTGAAGTTCCTTTTAGAAAAATTAATATTATGTGCATAGTAGTTGGTCCTGAAGACATCAGTCCTTTTTCCACCAGAGAACAAGAGGGGGAGAGACATCAAGCCATAGTGCTTATCTACATAAAATGAGACCAAAAGGAACACATTCCCTAGCAAAGGGTTTGGAGAAAAAGAAAGTATTCACTAGAACTGGACTTAGGAGCACAGAAACTGCAATCAGTGATTCTTTGGTTAGGCTAGTCCGTCTCCTAAGCAAATACTTCTGTGAGATTGGGATCTCCACCGTTGATTGTGTCAGAAAGCCATGAGCATATGTGTTTAAAATCCAGCCCTTATCACTTTTCTCATCTCTCTTTCCCCACCTCCTAAACACAGGCAACACCACTACATCTTTAGCTCTCTCTGCTCACTGGGTAGTTTACAGGTAATCAGACAATTGTGGAAAAAAAGGAAAAGGGAAGAGAGACAGATTGGGTAAAACAGAGAGAAAGCGGCAGTGTTCTGCACTTGTTTGACTTTGGCAACAGGGTGTAATAGGTTTGCTTGTGTGTGTGTGTGCGTGTTTTAAAATGAATTGATGCATCGAATATTTATTCACTGAACAGGTTGATTTATTTAACAGACTTGACATATGTCAAATTCTACCATGTGCTTACATAATTGTTACCCATTTATCAGAGCTTTTATTTAGCCAAATATTTGTTTTAAAAGCATTTTCCTTTAAATGGCTTTCTCTAGCTCACTGCACAATCAATCCGTGGTTCATTTTAATTATGTTATGTTACGTTACGTTGTGTTGTGTTAACAACAGCTATTTGGTGGAGGTCTCTGAAATCTAATATTCCCAGGGCCATTTCATCTCCACCCAAAATCTATTTCTTTTTACCCAAAACCTGTTTCTTTTTTCCGTCATAATAAATTTTTGGTTAAAATCACATCATAGGGAACATTTAAAAAATATGTACGATGTCCTTTCATGTTATGCTATCTTACACTGTTGACTTCCCCCCCCCCAAAAAAAAGCAGCTTCTCAACATACTGTTAAAATCACAGATCTGAATATTGTTAACCTAAAAAACTGGCTATAAGGACAAAAGGATATATTTTTTTTGTATGTGAGTGTGTGTCTGTGGGGTGTGGAAGGGCAGTTGGGACAGCTAGGGGAGAGCTAGGTGGATAATTAGAATAAGAGAAAGTAAACAGAATCAAATTTCAAGACAAATTTTGTTGAATCACCCCACTCCATCTGAACACATGTGCACAAAGAATTATATTTTTTCAACTCAAATGCATGCAATTTATCTAGGTTCTGTGGGAGGTAAAATATTGGAAGATATTTCCAAGAAACAAAAATGTCTAATTACTAGCTGCCATGCCTAGTTTGAGTTCCTCTATTGTAAATATGCCATTTGCAAAAGCAAGAGGTTTGTTTTGACCTCACAGGTCAGAGAGTATGGGGACTAGTAGAGATGAGGTGTGGGAAAGAGGAAGGGAAATCCCACCACCACACAAGTGAATCTTTGACCTAGTAAGTGACTACGTTTTTGTTGTTACTGTTGGGTAAAATGTCCAAGTCTTCCAGAAATTAGACACTGTAATAAAAATGTACCAGCCCAAATTTAAATTGCTCACTAGACAGATGGTTAATTATATTCACAGCCACATATTTCACTGGGATAGAGTTTCAGACACTCAGCCAGTTTCATTTGATTAGCCGGTTTCCCAGTTAATATGTAAAATGACAGTTACTTAGGCCTTTTTTGTTCCCTTCTAAAAATATGTTTTAAATAAGTGTAAATTCTCCTCGGCCATGAGAACGTCATGGCTGTAAATAAAACGTTTGGTCATGTTACCCTATGTGTAAAAGATGTAAGGGAGATTCATTCCCCGAAACCTAAATGATCTCTATAGTTCACAGAAAACCATGGAGCACCTTTTCTCACCAAGCAAAATATCTCAGCAACTATCAGCACACCCTGCTCCTCCACCAAAAACAACCGAGGAGATATTCAAATCCCAGGTTAAAGTGCTTTAGATGCTTTTTAAAAACAGCCCTGGAAGCCCTACACACAAATCATGTCTTTTCAGATAACAGTGTAGAAAATGGAATGTTAGGAAAAGGCCACAGAGCTAAGTATATTGTTGTGCACAGAATTCAACAATATGCTGGGAGCCAAAACCCAGAAGCAAAATATGAAACCCACTTATTCCAAAATGCAGAAGCTCAAAGAAAATCAAATGTGCTGGTGTCTTAATGGGTATGCCAATTTTTTTTTTTTAACTTCTAAAAAAGACAGAAAACCTTGCGCGGGTTATTCGGTCCCTCACGGATCAGACAGACAGAAGCAGTCATGCTGAAACCACTGGATTCCTCAGCAGAACGGCGCCAACTCAGCGGCGCGTTTTCCACACTTTCCCGGAGCCTGGCCCCGCTCTCCGAGCGGGCTCGCGGCCTCCCCGCCCCACCGGGTGTGCGAGAGCGGAGCGGACGTGTGCTGCGGGGCGCGGCAGAGCGAAGCGCCAGAAGCCACGCAGGAAAGCGTCGATTCGACTGCCACCGAGAGCGGGAAGGGGCCGCGGGCCAATTACGCAAAGGTGACAAGCCGGGTGAGGCTCGGTAGGCCCCCAACTTAGACCCGCCCGCGGCCTTGGTCGGGTGGAGCGTGCTCAGGGGCGCTCTGTGGTCGCCAGGACAGCCCAGCGCGCACAGGAGCCGCCGGCGACCGCGCTTCGCACCTTTGCCGCTTTGGCCCTGACGCCCCGGTCGCCGCCGCCGCCGCGTGCGTTTGCCCGCTCCCGCCGGAGCGTGCAGTGTTAGTGCCCGTTCCCTGGACAGGATCTCCCGAAAGCCGGCCCGAAGGGAAGCGGCACTCAGCTGGCCCCAGCCGCCCGGCTCTGAGCCCGGCGGCTCCGGCCCGCTCGTTTCCCCTCCCCCCGCACCCCCACCCCCCACCCCACACACACGCCGGCGCAAGCACAGAGGCCTTTCCTAGATTGCAGTGCCTGTCAGGGCTAGCCGGGATCTCTCGCCCTCGCGGCCTCACTCCCTCGTATACAGACACACGCACGCCATTCTCACACAGACGTCCTCCCTTCTGTTTTCCCTTCCTCTTCTCGCTCGGCTTCCCCCAATCCGTTCCACCCCCTGCCGCCGCCACCCTGCACCAACCGGGAAGCCGGCGAGAAGGCCAGGGGGCTGGATGGCAGCGCTCATACTCACCTCCCGGGCCGACTCCCGAGGTGCACGTCGCCGGCGGGCTCAGGCAGCGGGCGCTGGGGCTAGAGCAGCCGCAGTCAAGGCTGGGCTGCCGCCGTCGCCGCAGCTGCTCGAGCTGCCCCCGCCGCCGCTGCTGCTACTGCTGCCGCCGCCGCCGCCGCCTCTGCCTCAGCTCCATGCGCCGGGCCCGCCAGGTGGACGCGACTGTCTCCCTCAGGCGCCGCCGCTGCGGCGGTGCTAGATGGCTTCAGAGCTATCAGGTTCTGGCCCTGAAACTCAGCGCCTCAGCGGCCGCCGGCTGCTCCTGGAGTCGGCTCTTAGCGTGCACCTCCGCTTGCTCGGGCCGGAGCTATCTCACCAGCCGGCTGCGCGCGCGGCGCTGGAGCCCTGCTCAGTGCGGTCGCTGTGGCCGTCCGCGGGAAGGAGAGAGAAGGAGGGCGGCTGCTACTGTCGCTATCGCTGTTAAAGCTATTGCTAAATGTTGCTACTGCTGCTACTGCTACTGCTGTGGCGGTGGCTGCTGCTGCTGCTGCTGCTGCTGCTGCTGCTGCTGCTGCTGCTGCTGATGCTACTGGTTTTCCTTCCCGGGTTCTCCCCCTGCCTCTTGCCCACTCCTCCTCCCCCTCCCGGCCTTTCTCCACCTCCTCCTCCTCCCCCTTCTCCTCCCGCGCCGCTTTTCTCAGAGCCTCTGCGGGCGCTGCCTGGTCTCCTCTTCTCCCCGATCTGCCTCTGCCCATTCAGAAAGGTGCCCAGAGTGGGACTGCCTCGGCTGCCACCATCGCTATTGCCCCTGCCATTGTTTCCTCCAACAGGGCTGTTCTTGCTGGACGCGATCCCCCCTCTACCTCCCTTCCCCACCACAGCCCTCTTTTTTCCTCCCGCGCTCTCTTTACCCTCTCTACGGTCCCTTCCCATGTGCCCCCTCCCACTTTGTCCGTCTGTCCCTCCCTCCCCTCAGGCACCCGGGAGCGCGCACTGCGCGGCCACCTGTCATAAAGGGCGCGCACCCCCTTCCCCACCCCCACCCCCACCCCCCACCCCGCATTCTTGCAGCCAGCCTAGTCCACCACGCCAGTGACGCGTTCTACCCCCAGCAGACACGCAGCTGGACATCACTCTCCCACGCCTTTTAGGGTAGTTATGTGTACCGAGAGGGCGCTCTGAAGTTTGGGGAAGAATATTGCAATGGCTTCTTCCACCAAGCGTCTAACCATTCAACCTCTACCTACCCTTAACTTCAGAGTCTAGGCCCCAAGTAGGGTGGGTTGTGTTGGAAGGGTTGGATGAAGGGACATTCCCCAGAGAACTGGAGAAGGGTGAGGGGTTTTTTGGAATAAAGAAGGAGAGAAGAAGGAAACGTGAATGTGCCTGGAAGGATATGGGATGTGCCTGACTGCTGTCATAGAGAAATCCCTTAGGTGGTCATTTTCCTTCAGAATTCCTGGGAACCCAACAGGAAACAGCAAGGGATTTGAGAGCAACTTAGAAGGGACCATTCAGCACTCCTGGAGATCTGGGTGTAATGTTGGGGCCTAATCCCCTGAGTCACCACCACTAGGAGCCAGGACAAAAGATGGAAAGGCTAGTGCTAGAACAGAAGGGGTGAAACTAAGCTACTTTGTGTGCACTTGTTCCAGCAAGCCATTACCACAGCACAGCATCTCCAGTCTGGCAGGGCCCAATTTCAAATTTATCTGCTGCCACAGCTGCAGCCTCATTTTGCTGCCAAAGCTCAGGCTTTGCGACCTGTTATGTGCAACTCTCACAGTCACCCTAAACAGAACCTCTATGGCCTGTCACACAACCCTTCCCCAGGAATAGCACAGGTTGGGAGGGGTCTGTTTCCCTTTCCCTGGCAAAGTATGAAATATCATACTTCTAAATGTCTCATTGCCAACAAGGTCTAGGTTGCCTTTTCACGTTTGAGACACTCTCCTTGGGTCTTTCATCACTGAGCGGTAAACGGGGCCCTTTTACAATTCCTCATCTCCATGCCTTGCGTTTTGCCATTCCACCTGCTTGGAACACTCTTGTCCTTTCTCCTTCTCATTTTTTTTTTTACATCTTTATTGGAGTATACTTGCTTTACAATGGTGTGTTAGTTTCTCTTTATAAAAAAGTGAATAAGTTATACATATACATATATCCCCATATCTCCTCCCTCTTGCATCCCCCTCCCACCCTCCCTATCCCACCCCTCTAGGTGGTCACAAAGCACCGAGCTGCTCTCCCTGTGCTATGTGGCTGCTACCCACTAGCTATCCATTTTACATTTGCTAGTGTATATAAGTCCATGCCAGTCTTTCACTTGGTCCCAGCTTACCCTTCCCCCTCTCCATGTCCTCAAGTCCATTCTCTAGTAGGTCTGCGTCTTTATTCCTGTCCTGCCCCCAGGTTCTTCAAAACCTTTTTTTTTTTTTAGATTCGATATGTATGTGTTAGCATACGGTATTTGTTTTTCTCTTTCTGACTTACTTTACTCTGTATGACAGACTCTGGGTCCATCCACCTCACTACAAATAACTCAATTTCGTTTCTTTTTATGGCTGAGTAATATTCCATTGTATATATGTGCCACATCTTCTTTATCCATTCATCTGTCAATGGACACTTACGTTGGTTCCATGTCCTGGCTATTGTAAATAGAGCTGCAATGAGCATTGTGGTACATGTCTCTTTTTGAATTATAGTTTTCTCAGGGTATATGCCCAGTAGTGGGATTTCTGGGTCATATGGTAGTCCTATTTTTAGTGTTTTGAAGAACCTCCATACTGTTCTCCATAGTGGCTGTATCAATTTACATTCTCACCAACAGTGCAAGAGGGTTCCCTTTTCTCCACACCCTCTCCAGCATTTATTGCTTGTAGATATTTTGATGATGGACATTCTGACTGGTGTGAGGTGATACCTCATTGTAGTTTTGATTTGCATTTCTCTAATGATTAATGATGTTGAGCATTCTTTCATGTGTTTGATGGCAATCTGTATATCTTCTTTGGAGAAATATCTATTTAGGTCTTCTGCCCATTTTGGGATTGGGTTGTTTGTTTTTTTTGATATTGAGCTGCATGAGCTGCTTGTATATTTTGGAGATTAATCCTTTGTCAGTTGATTCATTTGCAAATATTTTCTCCTATTCTGAGGGTTGTCTTTTTGTCCTGTTTATGGTTTCCTTTGCTGTGCAAAAGCTTTTAATTTTAATTAGGTCCCATTTGTATATTTTTGTTTTTATTTCCATTTCTCTAGGAGGTGGGTCAAAAAGGATCTTGGTGTGATATATGTCATAGGGTGTTCTGCGTATGTTTTCCTCTAAGAGTTTTATAGTGTCTGGCCTTACATTTAGGTCTTTAATCCATTTTGAGTTTATTTTTGTGTATGGTGTTAGGGAGTGTTCTAATTTCATTCTTTTACATGTAGCTGTCCAGTTTTCCCAGCACCACTTATTGAAGAGGCTGTCTTTTCTCCATTGTGTATTCTTGCCTCCTTTATCAAAAATAAGGTGACCATGTGTGCATGGCTTTATCTCTAGAGTTTCTATCCTGTTCCATTGATTTATAGTTCCATTTTTGTGCCAGTACCATACTGTCTTGATTATTGTAGCTTTGTAGTATAGTCTGAAGACCAGAAGCCTGATTCCTCCAGGTCCATTTTTCTTCCTCAAGATTGCTTTGGCTATTCAGGATCTTTTGTGTTTCCATACAAATTGTGAATTTTTTTGTTCTAGTTCTGTGAAAAATGCCATTGGTAGTTTGATAGGGATTGCATTGAACCTGTAGATCGCTTTGGGTAGTAGAGTCATTTTCACAATGTTGATTCTTCCAGTCCAAGAACATGGTATATCTGTCCATCTGTTTGTATCATCTTTTATTTCTTTCATCAGTGTCTTATAGCTTTCTGCATATAGGTCTTTTGTCTCCTTAGGTAGGTTTATTCCTAGATATTTTATTTTTTTTGTTGCAATGGTAAATGGAAGTGTTTTCATAATTTCTCTTTCAGATTTTTCATCATTGGTGTATAGGAATGCAAGAGATTTCTGTGCATTAATTTTGTATCCTGCTACTTTAGCAGATTCATTGATTAGCTCTAGTATTTTTCTGGTAGTGTATTTAGGATTCTCTGTATATAATATTATGTCATCTGCAAACAGTGACAGCTTTACTTCCTCTTTTCCGATTTGGATTCCTTTTATTTCTTTTTCTTTTCTGATTGCTGTGGCTAAAACTTCCAAAACTATGTTGAATAATAGTGGTGAGAGTGGGCAGCCTTGTCTTGTTCCTGATCTTAGTGGAAATGGTTTCAGTTTTTCACCAATGAGAATGATGTTGGCTGTGGGTTTGTCATATATGGCCTCTGTTATGTTGATGTAAGTTCCCCCTATGCCTAATTTCTGGAGGGTTTTTATCGTAAATGCGTGTTGAATTTTGTCAAAAGCTTTTTCTGCATCTATTGAGATAATCATATGGTTTTTATTCTTCAATTTGTTAATATGGTGTAATACATTGATTGATTTGCGTATATTGAAGAATCCTTGCACTCCTGGGATAAACCCCAGTTGATCATGGTGTATGACCCTTTTAATGTATTGTTGGATTCTGTTTGCTAGTATTTTGTTGAGGATTTTTGCATCTATGTTCATCAGAGTTATTGGCTTGTAGTTTCCTTTTTTTGTGATATCTTTGGTTTTCGTATCAGGGTGATGGTGGCCTCATGGAATGAGTTTGGAAGCGTTCCTCCCTCTGCTATATTTTGGAAGAGTTTGAGAAGGATAGGTGTTAGCTCTTTTCTAAACATTTGATAGAATTCGCCTGTGAAGCCATCTGGTCCTGGGCTTTTGTTTGTTGGAAGATTTTTAATCACAGTCTCAAATTCAGTGCTTGTGATTGGTCTGTTTATATTTTCTATTTCTTCCTGGTTCAGTCTTGGAAGGTTGTGCTTTTCTAAGAATTTGTTCATTTCTTTCAGATTGTCCATTTTATTGGCATATAGTTGCTTGTAGTAATCTCTCATGATCCTTTGTATTTCTGCAGTGTCAGTTGTTACTTCTCGTCTTTCATTTCTTATTTTATTAATTTGAGTCTTCTCCCTTATTTTTCTTGATGAGTCTGGCTAATGGCTTATCAATTTTATCTTCTCAAAGGCCCAGCTTTTAGTTTTATTGATCTTTGGTACTGTTTCCATCATTTCTTTTTTCATTTATTTCTGATCTGATCTTTATGATTCCTTTCCTTCTGCTAACTTTGCGGTTTTCTTGTTCTTCTTTCTCTAATTGCTTTAGGTGTAAGGTTAGGTTGTTTATTTGAGACTTTTCTTGTTTCTTAAGGCAGAATTTTATTGCTATAAGTGTCCCTCTTAGAACTGCTTTTGCTGCATCCCATAGATTTTGGGTCATCATGTTTTCACTGTCATTTGTTTCTAGGTATTTTTTTAATTTTCTCTTTGATTTCTTCAGTGATCTCTTGGTTGTTAAGCAGTGTATTGTTTAGCCTGCATATGTTTGTATTTCTCCTTCTCATTTATATCTGTGAAACTCATTTATAAACAATAGCTCATCTTCAAGTAATTGGAATTTTTTGCATCCCTACTATGTGTCAGATACTATGCTAAGCACTTTACATCAATTATTTTATTTAAGCCTCACAACAAACACAATTTTATTATTCCTGTTTTACAGGTGAGAAAAATGAGCCACAAACAAGTTAGATATACATATCTTGAGAATAAAAGCAATATCTTCTTTATCTTGCATGTGTCAGGCCCTGTGCAAATACATTTGCATCTTTCAGTCACTGGGATAAATGTGAAGAAAAATAAGGGTAACTGCTGAACCCCTCCCAAATTCATATATTGAAGCCCTAACCACCCAATATCTCAAAATGTGTTTGGGTCTTTAACGAGGTGACTAAGTTAAAATGAGGTGGCTATGGTGAGCCGAAATCCAATATGAGTGGTGCCCTTATAAAGGGAGTAAATTTTGACACGCAAAGAGACACTAGGGGCACATGAGTACAGAGAAGAGACCATGTGAGGACACAGCAAGAAGGCAGCCATCTGCAAGACAAAGAGAGAAGTCTCAGGAGAAACCAAATGTGCCAACACCTTGATCTTGGACTTCTAGCCTCCATAGAACTGTGAGAAATATTTTGAAGCCACTCAGTCTGTGGTATTTTGTTATGACAGAACTAGGAGACTAATACAATAGGAAACTATGAGGTGTCTTAGTAAAAGGGTGATAGAAAGGACTTATTACAGGATTTGAGCTTTGGTTGGGTAATTTGGGGGAGAGTCTAAGAAAGTAGGAGTTCATTCTATATTGAATGCTATCAGAAAGGAAGGGCAGTTCTATGACTGAGCACCTTAATAAATCCTATCTATAAGGTAGGAAGACTAAAGTGAGAATTAAGCTTTTGTGGGTGGCACAGTGACCTTGTTTTTGTCTGTGCTTAGACTAAATTATGAAGCAGCTTTGCTTTGTCTCACTTTATGATGTTTTCAGAGTAACATTGTCTGCTGTGGGTATTTTGTGAGATTGTTTATGTCCAGCAGGAGAACAAGTTTATGTCCTACCTGTGAGTGCCAGGCCAGCTTTCAGATGTAAGGGGCTGCTTTTTTTTCCTTTTTCGTATGTGACTACTTAATGCCATTCATTAGTTGTAACTAACTTGGCTTTAGGCAAGTTACTTTACTTCTCTGTGCCTCAGTTGCCTCACCTATACTTGAGGGAAATGGAATTAACCATAGGGTAGTTGTGGGAACTAAATGGAGGAATATACATAAAGTCCTTAGAACAGGGCTTGGCACATAGGTGGCGTTCATTGAATATGAGCTATTATCCATTTCTCTCTTCTCAAGCAGACCATTTAGCATGAAGTTATAGTTATGTATTGATATATTCTCTCTTACTAGACTACGAGCTCCCTGAGGGCAGGAATAATGTCTATTGCCATAGTAATAATAAATAACTTTTATTGAGTGCTTTCAATGGGCCAGGCACTATTGTTAGTTGTATTTACTCCAAGAAAACTTCTGACGCTCCTTTCCTACCTGTAGGCTAGCCTGAGTGTCCTCCTCTATGCTCCCACAGCACCCATGTTTACCTTAATTACTATACTCAGCATATGATACTGATGCTGTCTTCTTATGTGTCTTCTTCCCTTTCTAGACTGTTCACCTATAAAGGGGAGAGCAGGTACTTTTAAACTTTACAAATAAAAATTGTATATATTTAGGTGGACAATGTGATATTTTGATATATGTATACATTTTGAAATGATTACTACAATCAAGATAATTAACACATCCATCACCTCACATAGTTACGATTTTGTTTTCTTTTGGGTGTGGTGAGAACACTTAAAAATCTCTTGGCAAAGTTCAACTATAAAATACAGTATTATTAACTATAGTTACCATGCTGTACGTTAGATTTTAAGGACTTACTCACCCTGTATAACTGAATCTATATACCCTTTGACTAATAGCTCCCCATTTCCCCCACACCCAGCCCCTACCAAACACCACTCTATTCCATTTTTTAGTTCAACTTTTTTAGATTCCACATGTAAGTGAGATCATGCAGTATTTGTCTTTCAGTTTCTGGCTAATTTCACTTAGGATAATGTCCTCCAGGTTTATCCATGTTGTCACAAGTGGCAGGATTTCCTTCTTTTGTAAGGTTGAATAATAGTCCATCGTGAATGTGTAGGTGTGAGTGTGTGAGTGTGTGTGTGTGTAATATTTTCTTTATCCAATCATCCATCGACAGACATTTAGGTTGTTTCCGTATCTTGGTTGTTGTTAATAATGCTGAAATGAACATGGATATCTTCAATATACTGATTTCACTTGAAAGCAGGTACTTATAACTTTGTTGCCCATGTCTGAGCACAGGGCCTAGCACAACAGAGGCAGTGAATATAAGGCATTGATCAGATTTCCACTACATTCTTTGCCTTGTCTGAAGTGGAACTCAGGTCAAGGCAGCTGTCTTAGCTGCCTTGTCTTAGCTCACATTGCCCCTTTCCCTGGGGATTTATCGACCAAAAATTTAACAAAGGATCTCTTACATAGTGTTCTCCCTATAAGGTAGATCTAAAGGAGAGAGTCACCATAAGACTTCAATACAAGAAGGTGCCATTTGGGAACAACTGGCCCCTGCTATTTAGCAGTCAAATGTAACATGTCCATTGGGGCAAAGTGGAATAATGAAGGAGTATGAGACTAGGACCCAGAATCTTTGGTTTTGACTTTAATTTTGCTGTTGACAAACTGTGTGATGTTCAACAAAGCACTGAACCTCTCTGACTTTCAGTTTCTCTATGGCAGAAATGGAGAGCATAATCTCTTTATTCACTGGCTAATAGAGCTTGATAGCAAGATTAAAAAGAGTTTACTGGAGTTTCCTTTTGGGGAAAATATTTAACTCCTCCATTAGTTCCATGTTGCATGCCTGGATGATTCTTAGCCTCTGGAACTGGTGTTCCAAAATGGTCACAGCCTTTCAGATGCCAAGCAAGTGCCATGGGTATTGTTATTTTTTAGCCTGCCATACTCCCTAACAGTCCCACAATTCAGCCTGTTTCCAGTGAAGGGAACTATGGTGTCTGGAAATTTGGGGGACATAAGAGGTGCTTCTGTCCTGGAGTTGGACCCAGAAAGTTTCTCTCCATTATGCTGAGGACAGACATAGGATGTTTTTCAGCTCAAATTTGTTTTCTACCTTAGCCCACAGGGATAAAATAAGGTGAATGACAGAATAACATTATCGCAGTATCACATGCATATACAAGGGAGGAAACTACCATATTATTTTTCATATAATGTACCACCATTGTGCCCAGAGACTATATAACCATCATAACAATGGCCTCTGGCTGGGACTTTATGGCACCTTTCCCTTGCAAATTCCAAAGAATGGACCAAAGGAACTCAGGGGGGGCCAGATTTGAGAGGGCAGTGAATTGAAACCAGCATTAGCTGTTCCTCGTGTTTGAGGGGCAGTACTCAGAACACTGAGGGCTCCCATTAAATATTTGAGGGGCAGCACCCAGCACATTGAGGGCTCCCATTAAATATAATGGAACTGACAAATTGCCTCAATACTTCCCTCCTTTGTCGTAAATAGCATTACAAAACTATAGCTCTCTCCCTCCTGACAATAGACAGACATGTCACTTTTTTTCTTTCAGCAGTCCTAGAAGGAGCAAGGGGATATTCATTTATGAGTTATTCAGTTAGTGTTTTGTTGGGACCCTGTATTAGGTCTCAGGAGGAGAAAACAGAGACAACTAAAGACATAGTCTTTACCTCAAAGAAGCCTAAAGTCTATTAGCCTAGGGATGGAAACACAGGAGAGCAGTACTCTCAGGCAGTGCAGAATGAGGGCTGAGTGAGAGGTGAGAATAAGTCAGGGCCTTTTTGGTCAGGAGACCAAAGGAGTTTGGGGTTCCCCAGGGCATGTGCCAGGTAGAGGTGGCCCTGGGGGAGAAGTAGGACTTGCTAGGCAGTGGGAAGAGCATGAGCTTAGGAAGTGCTGAAGAGGAATGGTGAGCAATGTATTTGGGAATCAGTGACATGAACATCATGGCTGGAGCCAGGGCTTGCTCCAAGGAGGAAGCCAAATTTGGATGGGTTGAATGGGGCCATACTGGGAAAGCTTTGGAGCTCTAGGACATTTTACCCTTGAATTCTCACTCTCTACTTTATAAACGTGGAAAATAAAGGTCATGGTCACATATTAGGTAGCTAGATGAGGCACTGAACCTTAGTGTTTAGATGATAGCAATGATGAACATTTGTGATTTATGATGGACGTTCACATACATCATGTCATTTGTTCATGACAATCTATTAAAAAACAATGCCCCACTGTGGACATTCCCTTCCTTGAAGCCTTAAAACAAATAAACAAACCAAACCCTTTGCTTGAGTTCATTGTTCTTTGAAGGTAGAGCTGAGTTGTAACATCTGGGCCCACAAATCAAAGCCAAATGAGTGAAGTGCTGGTTCCAATTAAGCGTGTCTGGGGTGTCCTGCCCCCATTTTCTCAGCATGCTCAGATGCCTTGGCTGCTGTGTTCAAAGCCAGCCTAGGCAAGGACAGCTTCTCCTACTGAGCGCTTTCTCAGGATGAGCCTTTGAAACATGCTGGGACAGGCTGCATGACTCAAAGTTAGGGAACTGAGGTCTGGAGAAAACCATTTTCATCTTCAGTTGCCAAGGGCCATTGAAGAAGCCCCAGATGAAGGCACAGGCCAAATGTTTGTGGCCTAGCAGCACTGAGGAGGGCCTAAGCAAGGTGTTAGTAGGGGTGTTGGTGGGTGGTGAGTGTGTCCAGACTTAGAGCAGGACCATGGACAGAGATCAGCAGGCATCTTTAACCAGATCCCACAGTGAAATGCAGCTCTCCATCATGCGGCTCTGCATTCTGTGTTCTGCGGATAACGTATGGAACGTGTGATGTGGGTTTTGAGCTTCCTTGTGCTGGGCACCATCTGACTACCCTGCACAGTGTGATCTCCCTCTCAGGCATGGACTCACAGGCCTTATTTAGTGTGGGAGGTATTAGTAGTGCCAAATGTACACTGTTGGAAACTGCAATGTAGTCTTGTGGTTTGAACAGTAGCCTTAGAGTAAAGAGACCCAGTCAGACTGAGCTCAACTAGCCTTAGAAACATCTGGTTCAAGG
The DNA here is from genome assembly GCF_025265405.1 of Mesoplodon densirostris. Lineage (NCBI taxonomy): Eukaryota > Metazoa > Chordata > Mammalia > Artiodactyla > Ziphiidae > Mesoplodon > Mesoplodon densirostris. The sequence continues at coordinate 75,119,687 of NC_082681.1, read as the reverse complement.
CTTCTTGGACATGGTTCCCTCTTCTCCTTTAAGGAAAGGACCTTAAAGGATTCCTCTTAATATAAGATCCAGTACCCCAGAGTGTAACTCATTCCCTGACCGCCACCAACCCAGGCAGAGGAAAGCAAGCTGAGCTGTGTTGTAGTAGAAAAGCACTGGACTTGAATCAAATGACCTCGGGTTCTGCCCCTTACTAGTGTAATCCTAGATGGTTTACAGAGTCTTCTCAAAGCCACAATCTCTTCATTTGTAAAAAGGGGCTAACAATTATAATCTCTACCTCACAGAGAGAAGTTCATGAGTTAAGGTGTATGAAAACACCTGGCAAAAGGCTTGGCATATGCAAGCATAAAATAAATATGTCTGCTTGTGCATGTATTCCAGAAGTTCCTGAAAGCTCCCTTTCTGCAGGAAAACTTTCCTAAGTCATTAATGAAGGCATGAGTTTCCTTCTATCCACACTAGTAGTTCCTGTTGTATCTTCCTTTTACTCTGTTCATTAACTATTGTTCCTACTGCTGATGTTGATAATGGTGGTGATGATGGTGATGGTGATAGTGTAATGTGGTGAATAATGACTGTCTCAGATCATGGAACAAATAATACAGGTAAAAGGAGAGTGAGAAAAGATGACTATAGGAAGGAAACAGAAGCTCTGGTTGAGTTTGAGGCCTGGCCTTCCCTGAACTAACCTCTCCAGCTCCATCCATATAGGCAATCATGTCAAATCCCCAAGGACATTTCACTGGGGGTTACGCAGCAAAATATGTGGTCCTAATTAGATCCTGCCCAGAATGGAGGATGTGTTTCAAAAGAGCAAGTGCAGAACAAGGCAAGAAAAGATATGTTCCCATCATGTAACACAAATGCTCCTTGAGCACCCTCTTTGGCTACATACAAACCAATCCATTGGCATCTAAGAAATGTGGAGTCGACACACACACACAGAGCAGTCAACGAGTGTCCTCAGCTTTGTTAAATAACAGGGTATTCTCTCTCGTTACTTCAAACCTTCAGAATCTTCAATGGCTTCCTAAAGTCTGAATAACAAAATGTCAAAATCCCTAGGCTAATAATCATGAAATAGTTCCAGTATCTTTCCAGCTCTACATAGCTGGCACTCCAACCACAGGACATTCTCCGTTTAATATGTCCATGTCTTTCCTTATGCTGTTCCCTCAGCTTGGAATTCCCTTTGTGCTCTTCTGCATATCAAAATTCTTCTCTTCAGCAGTGCGCTCGGTGGTCCCCCGGATCTGTCTCCTGCTTCAACAGTGTTTGGACAGAACAGACCCAGGGATGCCCTTTGCTTCAGCCTCTGACCACCCTCCAACCCTTTTTCCAGTCGCAACCTTCGGAGCCAGCCATTCAGCTATCCTTGGTCACCGGGACCAGCCAACACCATTTTTTTGAGCTTAACTCCTTATTACCGATCAACCATGAGCTCCCAGATTCATCAGAATTATTCCACTGAGGTGTAGGCCACCTACAACCACCTGGTCAACATGTGTCTGCGGGCCTCCTACACCTACCTCTCTCTGGGCTTCTATTTCAACCGCGATGATGTGGCTCTGGAGGGTGTGAGCCACTTTTTCTGCGAATTGGCCAAAGAGAAGCGTGAGGGCGCCGAGCGTCTCTTCAAAAGGCAAAACCAGCACAGCGGCCGCGCCCTCTTCCAGAATGTGCAGAAGCCATCTCAGGATGAGTGGGGTAAAACCCAGGATGCTATGGAAGCCGCCATTAACATGAAGAAGAACCTGAACCAGGCCCTTTTGGATCTGCATGCCCTGGGTTCTGCCCGTGCAAACCCCCATTTCTGCAACTTCCTGGAGAGCCACATCCTAGATGAGGAGGTGAAACTCATCAAGAAGATGGGTGACCACCTGACCAACCTCTGCAGGCTGGCTGGTCCCCAGGTTGGGCTGGGCGAGTATCTCTTTGAAAGGCTCACCGTCAAGTATGACTAGGAGCCTCCGGAGCCCAGTGGCCTTTGAGGAGCCCCTTTGGTGTCAGGGCTTCTGCCTGAAGCCCGTCTCTGCAGCCACCAGGCAGTTTTTAACCACCCTGGAGCCCTCTCCCAAGCCTTGGACCAAATGGAAACAATAAAGCTTTTTGCAGCAGCTAAAGAAAAAAAAAATCCTTCTCTTCCTTTAAGGTCCTCGAAGTGTCATGTCCTTTCTAATGCCTTTCTTTAATCCCCCTGTATTACTTTTCTAGGACTCCTGCAACACTTTACCACAAACTTGGTGGTTTAATAGAAACTCATTATTTCACAGTGGAGGCCAGAAATCCAAAATCAAGGTGTCGGCAGGGCCATGCTCCCTCCAAAGCTCTAGGGGGGGACTCTTCCCTTGCTTCTTCCAATTTCTGGTGCTCCTGGTGTTCCTTCACTTGTGGCAGCATAACAACAATCTCTGCCTCCATCTTCATATGACCTTCTTGCCTGTATCTCTGTATTGCTCATCTTCTTATATGGACACCCGTCACTGGATTTAGGTCCTATCCGGTCAATCCAGGATGGTCCCATCTTGAGATATGTCACTTAATTAAATCTACAAACACCCTTTATCCACATAAACATAAACATAAATTCACATCCGCAGGTATCAGGGGGTTAGGACTTGGGTATATCATTTTTTTGGGGGGTCACCATTCAACCCATTACATGCTCTACGACCAAATTAATATCCCCTTCTTTTGACTTTACACAGCATATTCTCCCATCTATATTAGAGGTTTATGAATACAGTTCTGTCTCTATTACCAGAGGGAAAATTCTTGAATGCCAGGGACTATGTCTTATTCATCTTTGTGTAATTCATTACTTATCCCAGTGACTGATATATAGTAGGTATTCAGTTGGTTATTGTTGACATTTTAAAATGGTTGATTCACTTTCTACTTCTGGCATAGAGGGAAGCAGCTGTGGAAGGCAGGCTTGGGGCAACAACGTGCTACCTAACTATCAGAGTTATGATTTAGAATAAGTGCCTGCCTCTGGGAAAGTATTTGCTCCCCTTTCACCAGGAGGCAGTTGTTACTCCTTGTAGTATTTTAATCCAAACAGCAAGGATTTCTTGAGAATTACCAACAATTCAAGCTATACTTTCTCCCTTAGCATTTCTTTTGGCATTTACTGATTTATTCAAGTATCTATCTATCTACCTATCTATCTATCATTCATTCATTCAGTTAACTGACCCCGTATGTGCCAAATGCTAGGCTAGGCCTGGTCTGGAGATACATAAACCCACAAGATATAGATATTGCCCTTTATGAGCTTTGCGTCTATCCAGAAAGGAAACATATACATATGACATTTATGGGGTCAGATATAACCATCTGCAGGTAGGTGTGACTGAAAGACTACTGCCAAAGATAAGTTAAAGAGTCCATTACCTCAGTAGAACTTAGAAGCGTGGACTCATCGAAGAAATCCTACCATTTTTTCCAGAAACATTCATTCTCTTTGGGCTTCCTGTGAAACAATATTAATTACCCAGGGCACATATATCCTGCCCATTTCACGGATCAGAATAAAACATGCCTGATTAGCAAATTCTATCTAACTACCAACCCTTTAAAAAACAAGAGTAACCCAACTCTTTATTCTACAACAAATCCCAGGAGGTTAAGGCAGACCACCAGGAAGTTTGTTTGCCTGGTGTCCCCTGGACACACATCACCACCCCCACCCTGGGAGGCACTGTGACTAGGACTCTGGAACTTACAATCCTGGGTCCCAGATGCTGCAATTAAGGTGCTTGAATAAAGCAATAGAGTTAAAGGCTGCCTGAAACTCCTAGAATGAAGTAGCAGAGAGTGGAGTAAGGAGGGGAAAGTGGAAGGATATATATTCCCCTTTGGGGCCCAGGGGCAAAAAGCTAAGAAGGTAAGAATAGGATGGAGTTTGGGTACAGGGAAATAGTACTGCTCACATATCCCCTCACATAAACTAATAAAAAGTAGCCATGGGGGGGTGAGGGGATGGAGTGGGGAGTCCCAGCAACAAACTAACTGGAGGAGGGCTTGGAGTCAGGTAGCTGAACACTGTGATTGAAAACTAAACTCTTTTTTTTTAACATCTTTATTGGAGTATAGTTGCTTTTCAGTATTGTGTTAGTTTCTGCTGTATAACAAAGTGAATCAGCTATACGTATACATATATCCCCATATCTCCTCCCTCTTGCATCTCCCTCCCACCCTCCCTATCCCATTGCAGCACTATTTACAATAGCCAGGACATGGGACCAACCTAAGTGTCCATTGACAGATGAATGAATAAAGAAGATGTGGCACATATATACAATGGAATATTACTCAGCCATAAAAAGAAACAAAATTATTTGTAGTGAGGTGGATAGACCTAGAGTCTGTCATACAGAGTGAAGTAAGTCAGAAAGAGAAAACTAAACTCTTGAGCTTTCCTGTGGTGCTGCAGTTTTGGCCCATGAGATTTATAATAATACCAATGCACACTTGTATGGTGCTTTACAATTTATAAATTTATTTCACATCTACTATCACATAGCCTTTAAAGGTTGAAAAGAATGGCTAAATTCACACCTCCTCATGCTGCCAGAATTCCATATTAACCATTTCATTTGCCTCTCATACAATCTTAGTGGAGAAAATGACCATTAGCATTATGCTTACCATTTAACAGAAGAAGAACCAAGCCAAGAGGGGCAAGTGACTTGGCCCAGTCACATAGTTGGTAAGTGATGCAGTTGAACATTTACCAGAAATACTGAACTACTTGCTATTCCCAGAAGCTGTGTGTTCTTTCATGCCTCTATGTCTTTGCAAGAGTACTTTGTTCTGCCTGGTATGGCCTTCCCTCCTTCTTTGGTGATCTGCTGCTCACCTGTCAAGGCCTAGTTGAATGCCACCTCCTTACCAAAGGCCTCCCTGACTCTTCGTACCTTCCCTAAAAGAATGAGTGGCTATCTCCTTTGAGCTCTTACAGTACCTAATATAGTATAAATCTCTATTAAAGTACTTATCATGGTGTATTACAAATACTTGGGCATGTGTCCACTCTCACACTGAACTGAGAATTCCTATCTCCTTGAAGGCAGGAACCTTAGTTCCTTCTCTTTGTCTCTCCATTCTTCACACAGTGCTAGGCATTTACATTTGAAGAATAAAATGTCTAAATAAGTGAATGAGCTGAAGATTTTATGTATACTTTTATACCAGCCATGGCCCCACAGGTGAGTGCTCCTAATGGATATCTCCAAAGAAGGTGGTTCCCTCTTGAGCCTAGCTCAGTCAGTCAACATGTTTATCAAAAACAGGATGAGGTTGGGCTAATCGCCAGGCTCCTCATTTAATATGAGGTCACCCTGACCGGGACCACCGTCTCTACAAGAGGTTCAGTTCCAGGATTGGTGCGACCCTGAAGATAACCCATCCCACAGAAGATGCCCTCATGTCTCCCTGCCTGAACTTAGGTGGCCATAGAGAGGGAGAGGAGGTTAGAATGGAAACAGGAAGAGAAAAAATGACAGTAGGGAAGGAAAGAGAAGGAAGACAAGGAGGGAAAGATGCTGGAGAGGAGAGAAAACTAGGAGTGAGAGGGATACCAGAAATAAGCAGATGTGCCACCTTAAATCAGATGGTGGATATTGTAGGCATTAGCTAATTGGTACCATCCTCATGTAAAATAATATCAATTGAGTTCTAGTCATGCACTCTGACTTTAACAATGAACACCTGTGCCCTTTACACTTTGCAAAGATAGTAGCAAGGTACAGTTGACATAGGCTCTGGTGTGAAGCAGATATGTATTCAAACCCTGAACTGTGTGACTTTGGGCAAAGAATAACTCTCTGAGGCTCATTTTCCTCATCTTTCAGATAAGGATAATATCTACCTTGTAGGGTTATCTACCTTAGGAAGATTAGTGGGACTATACAAAAAGTGCTTGGTAAATAGACAGTCAGCAAATGACAGCTACTATTATTATGTGCTTTCAGGAAGCTGCATAGTGAAAAAACACAGACTTTGGAGACAGACCAAGGTTTGAATCCTATTTCTGCCATTTACTAGCTAGATTTCATATTCTCCTTCTGAGAAATTAACTCTGTCACCCTTTGAATTGCTACCTAGGCAGTGTAGTATAAGAGGTAGGAGCATGGTCTCTGGAGTTTTAATCCTGGTTTATTGTGTGACCTTGAGTAAATTACCTAACAATTCAGAGCCCTAGTTTCCCCATTTGTAAAGTGGGAGGAATAATAATAGTATCAATTTCCTAGGGTTGTTGTGAGGATTAAATGAGTTAATTTATGTCAAATGCTTAAAATTGTTTCTGATCGATACTAAAATCTCAAAAAAAGTACCTACTGTTATCCTAAAATACTTTCCACACTCACCTGTTATCCTAAAATACTTTCCACACTCACCATCCTAATTATTTCTCACAATATCCTGTGAAAGGTGTATTCCATTCTCATATTACAGGTAAGGAAACTGAGGCTTAGGCTTGTTCAGACTCATATAGGTAGTAAATGACAAAGCCCAGACTAAAAGGTGTTTGCTCAGAAGCTTTAATGTCTCCCTCTTCTCCTCCACTTTAAACCCTAATACCTACACTATTTCTCAGTGCTTTTCTTTGAATGCCATGCAGTGTGTCAGGTGTGCCAGGAATTCATTCTGGAAATGCGATATAGACTCATTCTCTACAGACAGGCTGATGGGCTTTGACTTGACTACTTGTTAGAGAAGACATGACTTCTGAACATTCAGCTACATATCACCTACTATGAAAGCTAGATCCACCGCTTCCCTGCTTTGCAGAAGTCATTGAATATTGCCTTCCCCTGGAAATCAGAATTCTCTTCCTTTGCACATTTGGTCATCCTGCCAACATGCTTTCACTTTTGTCTGACCTAATCAGCTAGAATTTAAAGCTCTAAAATATTAATTTCCACAAACACGCTTGTAACCCAGCAAAGTTGGCTAAAAACACATTTCTGTAAAGAAAATTCTAATTCTCTCTTGACTTCCATTATAAAGTTGAAGGCGTGTTCCCATGGAAACGGTCCCCACAAAACACTGAATCAAAGCTTTTGGTGAAGAAGGGTCAACTATGCTGTGTTGGCAAGGACTGGGCAAGACTGGGCAGTGTGTGAAATGATGTACATGAAAACAAAGAGCTATATAAATAGAAGATAGTACTAGTAGTGAGAGCAGTACAAGCATCCACTCTTGGCCTCACAGCCATTCTTACCTACTTTCAGCTTCTGGAAAGTAGTAGGGGCATCCCTACCTTAGATCTTTGCAAGCTGCACTCTACCCCCCTTCCCAATACCTATCATGAGCACTCCCTATCATGCTTTGGTGTTTTCTGAACTCCATAGCACTTACCATCTAACATATCAATTGTTTTACATTTTTATGTGGTTTATTTTTGGCCCCTCTCTCTTTAGAATGTAAGCAACATAACATGGATTTTCTTTGTTTTTTCACTATTGTATCATAGCACCTGGAACATCTTGCCTGATACATGGTAGGTGTTCAATAACTATTTTGTGTGCGTGATGTGTGCCACCCGGTTCCTAACAGGCCGAGGACTGGTCCATGGCCTGGGAGTTGGAGACCCCTGCTATATCCTATACTTATTTATTTTTTATTGACATATAGTTGATTTACAATGTTGTGTTAGTTTCTGCTGTACAAAAAAGTGATTCAGTTATACATATGTATACATTCTGTTTTATATTATCTTCCATTATGGTTTATCACATAATATTGAATATAGTTCCCTGTACTATAAAGTAGGACCTTGCTGTTTATCCACTCTCTATATAATAGTTTGCATCTTCTAACCCCAAACTCCCAATCTATCCCTCTCCCACCCCCTCCCCCTTGGCAACCACAAGTCTGTTCTCTATGTCTGTGAGTCTGCGATAACTATTTGTTGAACAAAGGAAGGGATGAATGAATGAACGAATGATGACTATTGCTCCCTCTGTCTGAAAATCTCATCTCTCTGCCTCAATCCCCTTCACCTGATTAACTCTTCCACAGTCTCTAGAATGCAGCAGAAGTATCACATCCTCAAGAAAGATTTCCTGCTGCCTTAATGTTGGTTGGATCCTCCTATCAAATCTTGTTACCACAGCCTATACTTTTCCTATAGAGCACAATTGCAATTAAATAACAAATTATACAATATCTTATTTGTTGTCTGTCCCCCTCAAGACAGAAGCTCCATGAGGGCAAGGATTGCACTGTGCTCACCTCTGTATCCTCAGTGTCTAGAATAGGGCCTGACATGTAAGAGGTGCTTAGTAAATAAGGTATGAATGACTGAATGAAAATTGTGTCAGTTATGGGATAGAGCAGGGGGTCTCAGCTTAAGCACATACTGTTTAGCATAGGATTCAGACATGTCTAGAGGAGTGGTGGGGTAGTCTCTTTAGTGATCTATTTAGATGAGGGATTGAGACTTCTGGGAAAGAATTCATCCTATGGGAAAAAAGAATGGAGGCTGACAGGGTTGGATGGATAGCATGAGAAAGAAAGGTAAAACTGAATAGAGCACCAGTTGCTGTGTCTACCACTTAGTTTGTTCTTTGGCCCAGGTCTTGGGACACTCCAGCCTGAGTTTTAAAAAGTGTGTGACAGGAGGAAGAACAGTGACAGCTCTTTTGCCAAAAATAGGGCAGATTTAAAAAACACGAGGCAGCCCAGCTTTGGGAGCTTTCTTATTAAATGAAGCTTAAAAATGGAGGCATATCCTGGCTAAAAGAAGACCCATGTCACAGAAAATAAGGTCCTTAACATCAGCTCCCAGTGGTAGCACCATCTTTGGCAGACATTGACAGTGGTGGCAGCGATGGCAGCAGTGGCTGCAGAAGCTCTGGAATACAAGAGACCTGCAGTTAAGTGCCACAGGGAAGAAGAAAATGGTGGAAGACAAGTTTCAGCTGAGAGGACTGTGATTGTGAGCACATTTCCTGGCAACACTTAAACATAATTAGGTTACAATATTCTAACCCCTGTCCAGTAATTTACTTTGTAGAATTTATTTTGCCAACTCTGGGATATTCTCTCTCCTTTGGTAATCAGCAGGGACCACCTAGGCTCAGCTGCCCCAGTCATGTCAGCAATTTTCAGCAACATTCACATCTCTCTCTCCCCATGTTTTCAACTTATGTTTTTTATTAAAAATAACAGGTTTATTGAGATATAATTCACATACCAAACAATTCACCATTTTAAAGTGTACAATTCAGTGGTTTTAGTATATTCATAGAGTTGTACAATTAGTTTTAGAACACGATTGTTTCCCCCAAAAGAAACAAGAAGTTCTGTACCCATTAGCAGTAATTTTCCATTTCCCCCAATCTCCCCCTGAGCCTAGGCAATCACTCATCTATTTTCTGTCTCTATAGATTTACCTATTCTATAGGGACCTATAGAGAAATTTGGGGAGTACTGTCATCTTAGCAATATTAAATTTCTCAGTCCATGAACACGGGATGTCTTTTCAATTATGTATGTTTAATTTATTAAAACAATATTTTGTAGTTTTAGAATAGAAGTTTCGTACTTTTCTGTTAAGTTTATTCCTAAGTATTTTATTATTTTTGATGCTTTTATAAATGGAATTGTTTTCCTAATTTCATTTATGGATTATCCATTGCTACTGTATGGAAATACTAATGATTTCTGTGCATTGATTCTATATCCCAGTGGTCCCCAACCTTTTTGGCACCAGGGACCAGTTTGGTGGAAGATAATTTTTCCACAGATGGGGGTGGGGGAAGGGGATGATTCAGGTGATAATGCTAGTGATGGGGAGTGATGGGGAGTGGCAGATGAAGCTTCATTTGCTCACCCACTGCTCACCTCCTGCTGTGCCACCCTGTTCCTAACAGGCCGAGGACTGGTCCATGGCCTGGGGGTTGGAGACCCCTGCTATATCCTATAACTTTGCTTAATTTATTAGCTCTAATAGTTCTTTGTGGACTTTTGCAGTTTTCTGAGGTATAAGATCATGTCATTTATGAATAAGAATAGTGTTACTTCTTCTTTTGCAATTTGGATGATTTTTATTTCTTTTTCTTGTCTAATTGCTCTGGCTAGAACTTCCATTACAATATTGAATAAAAGTGGTGAGAGGGGGCAACCTTTTCTTGTTCCTGATCTTAGGGGAAAAGCTTTCAGTCTTTCACCATTGAGTATGATGTTAGCTGTGGGTTTTTCATATATGGCTTTTATCATGTTGAAGAAGTTCCCTCCTATTTTTAGTTTATTGAGGTTTTCTTTAATGAAAGGATATTAGATTTTGTCAAATGCTTTTTCTGCGTCTAATGAGATGAAATTCAAAAATGCAAGAAAAGAAAAAAGAAATATGAGATAATAAACATTATTTTTTTAAAAAAAGAAAGGAAAAGAATAGACACTACCTGGTATAAGAGAAAGCACAACAACCTAAGTCCCTGTTTCAGAAGGCACATTCTTAAAGGACTTTGGTTTGAGGGCTTCCATTACTCACACAGAAAGAAAAAATAAAGTACACATGTGAGGAAAAATATAATCAGTGTGGTAAAAATTAACTGCCTTAATGACCTTCGTGTTTTAGCCATTGTAAGCAGAACTCTGTTCTCCCAAACTGGAGGCAAAATCTATATGACACAAACATTTCTAAGTCCAAACCAACAGCCCACTTCCTGTGGTAAAATTGTAAAGCAATAGCTGATGAAGCTGAAGTCTCTCTGTGTGAGAATTTTATCTTGGCATGACTTTATGTTAGAAGGACAATCGTCTCTTCTTTTCAAAGCTTACCCACTTTCTCCCTAAATCTCAGTTAAACTTAAGAGAACAGGGAGATGACTTCAAAGTTTGAGGGAATCCCAGAAAAGCCTCTACATATTTCTTACTAGGCCCTGAGCATTTGGAGGGCTGGGTTACTCATCCTGTTATCCCCAGCATCTAGCTCAGGGCCTGACCTGGAAAGTAGGCACTTAACCAATAGGCACTGGGGAACCAATGTATTTGTATTCTGAGACTCATGTGGAATAGAAATTATATTTTCTAATTACATAGAGTAAAACATTTTAGAAAAGTTTTCTCAGCTGATCAATAGGTCTCAAAAGTTTACAAATACCTTCATACTAGAGCATGTGGCTCTGTCTCTCTCTGAGAGAATTTTCAATAGTTGGTCCTGGCCAGAACTGAAAGACAGAATCTGACACAAATGTCTAGCAAGCATCCTGTGATAACACTATCTGGGATATATTTCTGAACTACATAAATGTGCCAACATGCCCTCTCTACCTAGCTATCTTACAGGTACTTCAAAATGAACTTATTACCTTCCCTACTATTCCACCCTGTCCCCTAGAAATCTCAGAGTCATCCTTGTCTTCCGCTTCTCCCTCATCCAAATCTATTCTACCTCAGAAATCTCTGTTGAATATGCCCCCCGTCCTTTTGCTCCTACTGCCACTGCTCTAGGTCAACCCTTCATTCTGAGCTATTATAGAAACCTCATCAGTTTTGCTACTTTGCTCTTTTTGACCTTACTTAATTTTCCATATCACAACTGGCATGATCTTTTTAAAAAATATAAAACTAATCCTATCATTCCCTTGTTTAAAAACCATTAATGGCATTTCATTGCTGACAGGAAAAGCATCCTTACATCTTTAGCATACAAGGCTTTTCACAACCTATATCTTATCTATCCTTTCAGCCTCATCTCCTACTGCTTAATTCCCACATGTGTACCCTCCAGTCATACCAACCTTCTTAAAATTTTCCTAACATGTCATGCTTATTCATATCCCATGCTTTTGCACATCTTATTCCATCTCCTTCCCATACTCTCTGCATGGTGAACTCCTATTTATCTATCAGTCCAATTCACGAGTCAGTCCTTTTGTGAAGACTTCCCTGACTTCCCAAGGCAGAGGTAGCTAGTTTGTTCTCTATGTTGTGTACAATCCTCTGTTATAAGCACATTGCATTATAATTGCTTTTGTGTGTGTGTGTGTGGTATGCGGGCCTCTCACTGTTGTGGGCTCTCCCATTGTGGAGCACAGGCTCCGGACGCACAGGCTCAGCGGCCATGGCTCACAGGCCTAGCCACTCCGTGGCATGTGGGATCTTCCTGGACCGGGGCACGAACCCGTGTCCCCTGCATCGGCAGGCGGACTCTCAATCACTGCGCCATTGCTTTTCTAACATCTCTGACTCCCCCACTAAATTCAGTGGTAGGAACTGGGTCTAGGTTGGAATCAAGTTTACATCCCCAGCCTCTAGCACAGCACTTGGTACAAAGCAGGCACTCAGAAAATATTTGTCAATGATCAATCCTTCAACAATATAGTCTTATTATTGAGACTTTCAGCAAAGTTACACTGGCAAATGGATAGAAACCTTATAAATACCTGGATTCAGATGGTCACAGTGATAGATCTAGGTTTTTAATATGAGAAAGCTTATTATACAGATAAAAAGGGATTATTTTCTCCCATTAGACAAATTCATTTTTATGAAGAATTTTGAAAAATATTTTAAAAGAATAATATTTCATGTGTACAAAAAATTAGAATGGTTGAAGATGAAAACTGCGTTCTTTACACAAAATACTTTCAGTTTTTTGGATGGAAAAGGCCTTGATTTTTGTTTAAAATTATGGTTAATTACATGCACAGACAAACGCAAATCACTAAGTAAACAATTTGAGAGTTTATATTCACGCCTTGTTAAAATAATTATATGTGTTTTAGCAAAGGAAAAAAACCAAAATAAGTTGGTTGTTGTTGTTAAAATAAAACACCTTAATTCTCTTTTTTAATACAGCCTGGCAAAAAATAACTCACCAATATTCGTGATTAACCTGTTGAATAGTAAATGACTTGTCTCCTAGTGACCTCACAAGTATCTACTTCAATTAGCCTTCTCAAATAAAAAAATTCATTATTTAGTTTCCTTATGTAGATGCGAAATCAATCTGAAAAGAGTAAAAAAAAATGAGTCATTGCTTTAAAGTGTATTACTGTGTACCTTTTAAAGTGAAGCCTACATCTACTGCTGAGTTGAAGAACCTGCATTAAGGCTATAGCAAACAACAAGAAAGCACTTTTCCAAGAAAAATGTCAGGGATGTTGTAGTTAATAATCTGATTCATGAGTCAGACAGAGGGTTGGTTTGAGTGACCTCTAATTTCCTTTCCAAAGCCAGTATCTTATGGTTCTATGAAATCAAGTCTTCCTAACCTGTGATTTAAATATATTTACTTTAAATAAAATCTGCCTTACTACAAAGCACATTTGTTAATCAAATCACATTTTCAATGTCTTTCATTACAAAACCAGAGATGGGCTTCTATAATAGGAAAAATTGGGACCAAATGATAATTTTAAAAGCACACACTCAAGTATGCAAGAAGTCTTTTAAAATGACAGTTAAGTGGGGGGGAAGGTCATTTTCTGATAAAGTGTTAGTAACAATTCTGAGTACAAATCAAAAAGTATAAATAGTGCTTTACATTAGAAAAATGAACATAAGATCAGAAACTAACTACCTCTAGTAAATATCCTTTTAAAATAACAAACTACTGGTCTATTTTTATTTAACTAATATGTTGATCTACTTATAATTTAAAGTTACAATCTTTTTTGATACAATCAGGATACATTTAACTTTAAAGATCATTGTTTATCTCATTATTTCTTTTAGGGTCAATTTTCCCACATGATGGTTTTCCTCCAGATGTAGAAAACCTAGAGCAAGGCTTTGAGAGGAATATAACATAGTCAAGATCACTGGCTCTAGTATCAGTCTTGGGGATTCAGATCCCTTGTGATCATAGGTTATCTAACTTAAACTAACTGAAGTGAAGTTTCACCAGATAAAAAATGGGTTGTAATAAGTACTAGGTGAGATAACTTTCTTCCAAAAATAACTGATCAATAATGGTTGTTATTATTAGGGCACAGCCCGCAAATGATCATTGGCATCTAGAGCTGCTAGAGCTGCCCCACTATGTAGGGCTTTCTTAATTAAAAACATCTTCATTGTTTTGTTTTACTTTTTGCCGTTCCATAAAACTTTGTTTTATTTTCTTACATAAAGAGAGAAACAAAAAGGGCAGGAACTTTTAAAGATCACAAATGTGAGCCAGTGAGGGTGGCTAGAGATTTTAGCTCTTCACATTGATTAACAAACTTAATTTCACTTAATGATTTCTCACTATGGGAGGGAACAAGATAGCCTTTCATTCCACTTCACAAAATAGGAAACAGGATGAGAATCATTGGCTTAAGTTGTAGCCAATAAAAGAGCTGATAGATTCGCTGAACAAGTAGTTATTATCTAGTGTCTCCAATGTGCAAAGTTCAAGGCAAATTCCTACTATAGGGGACGCAGATGAGGAAGATGCCCTCTTTGCTCTTGAGGAGCTTACAGTTCATTGGGTACAGTAAAAAAAAACATAACTTTGTTTTAAATTGAATTATAGTTGATTTACAATGTTGTGTTAAATTCTCCTGCACAGCAAAGTGACTCAGTTATATATATATATATATATATATATATATATATATATATATATATATTATATATATATACACACACATATATAAGAATATATATGTGTATATATATATTATATATATTCTTTTTAATATTCTTTTCCATTATGGTTTATCCCAGGATGTTGAATATAGTTCATGTGCTATACAGTAGGACCTTGTTGTCCATCCATACTATATGTAATAGTTTGCATCTACTAACTCCAAACTCCCAATCCATCCCTGCCCCCCACCACCTTGGCAACCACAAGTCTGTTCTCTATGTCTGTGAGTCTGTTTCTGCTGCATAGATAGGTTCATTTGTGTCAAATTTTAGATTCCACATATAAGTGATATCATATGCTCTTGTTTTTCTTTTTCTGACTTACTTCACTTAATATGATAATCTCTGGTTGCATCCATGTTGCTGCAAATGGCATTATTTGGTTCTTTCTTATAGCTGAGTAGTATTCCATTGTTTATATATGTACTATATGTTCTTTTTTTTTTACATCTTTATTACAGTATAATGGCTTTACAATGGTGTGTTAGTTTCTGCTTTAAAACAAAGTGAATCAGTTATACATATACACGTGTTCCCATATATCTTCCCTCTTGTGTCTCCCTCCCTCCCACCCTCCCTATCCCACCCCTCTAGGTGGTCACAAAGCACTGAGCTGATCTCCCTGTGCTATGTAGCTGCTTCCCACTAGCTATCTATTTTACATTTGGTAGTGTATATATGTCCATGCCTATCTCTCGCTTTGTCACAGCTTACACTTCCCCCTCCCAATATCCTCAAGTCCATTGTCTAGTAGGTTGCTGTCTTTATTCCTGTCTTACCCCTCGATTTTTCATGATATTTTTTTCTTAAATTCCATATATATGTGTTAGCATATGGTATTTGTCTTTCTCTTTCTGACTTACTTCACTCTGTATGACAGACTCTAGGTCCGTTCACCTCATTACAAATAGCTCAATTTCATTTCTTTTTAAGGCTGAGTAATATTCCATTGTGTATATGTGCCACATCTTCTGTATCCATTCATCCAATGATGGACACTTAGCTTGTTTCCATCTCTGGGCTATTGTGAATAGAGCTGCAATGAACATTTTGGTACATGACTCTTTTTGAATTATGGTTTTCTCAGGGTATATGCCCAGTAGTGGGATTGCTGGGTCATATGGTAGCTCAATTTGCAGTTTTTTAAGGAACCTCCATACTGTTCTCCATAGTGGCTGTACCAGTTCACATACCCACCAGCAGTGCAAGAGTGTTCCCTTTTCTCCACACCCTCTCGAGCATTTACTGTTTCTAGATTTTTTGATGATGGCCAGTCTGACTGGTGTGAGATGATATCTCATTGTAGTTTTGATTTGCATTTCTCTAATGATTAATGATGTTGAGCATTCTTTCATGTGTTGGTTGGCAGTCTGTATATCTTCTGTGCAGAAATTTCTATTTAGGTCTTCTGCCCATTTTAGGATTGGGTTTTTTGTTTTTTTGTTATTGAGCTGCATGAGCTACTTTTAAATTTTGGAGATTAATCCTTTGTCAGTTCCTTCATTTGCAAATATTTTCTCCTATTCTGAGGGTTGTCTTTTGGTCTTGTTTATGGTATCCTTTGCTGTGCAAAAGCTTTGAAGTTTCATTAGGTCCCATTTGTTTATTTTTGTTTTTATTTCCATTTCTCTAGGAGGTGGGTCAAAAAGGATCTTGCTGTGATTTCTGTCATAGAGTGTTCTATGATTTACCCTAAGAATTTGATAGTTTCTGGCCCTATATTTAGGTCTTTAATCCATTTTGAGCTTATTTTTGTGTATGGTGTTAGGGAGTGATCTAATCTCATACTTTTACATGTACTTGTCCAGTTTTCCCAGCACCACTTATTGAAGAGGCTGTCCTTTCTCCACTGTACATTCCTGCCTCCTTTATCAAAGATAAGGTGACCATATGTGCGTGAGTTTATCTCTGCGCTTTCTACTCTGATCCACTTATCTATTGTTCTGTTTTTGTGTCAGTACCATACTGTCTTGATTACTGTAGCTTTGTAGTATAGTCTGAAGTCAGGGAGCCTGATTGCTCCAACTCTGTTTTTCGTTCTCAAGATTGCTTTGGCTATTCAGGGTCTTTTGTGTTTCCATACAAATTGTGAAATTTTTTGTTCTAGTTCTGTGAAAAATGCCAGTGGTAGTTTGGTAGGGATTGCATTAAATCTGTAGATTGCTTTGGATAGTAGAGACATTTTCACAATGTTGATTCTTCCAATCCAAGAATATGGTATATAACTCCATCTATTTGTATCATCTTTAATTTCTTTCATCAGTGTCTTATAATTTTCTGCATACAGTTCTTTTGTCCCCTTAGGTAGGTTTATTCCTAGATATTTTATTCTTTTTGTGGCAATGGTAAATGGGCATGTTTTCTTGATTTCACTTTCAGATTTTTCATCATTAGTGTACAGCAATGCCAGAGATTTCTGTGCATTAATTTTGTATCCTGCTACTTTACCAAATTAATTGACTAGCTCTAGTAGTTTTCTGGTAGCGTCTTTAGTATTCTCTAGGTATAGTATCATGTCGTCTGCAAACACTGACAGCTTTACTTCTTCTTTTCCAATTTGGATTCCTTTTATTTTCTTTTTCTTCTCTGATTGCTGTGACTACAACTTCCAAATCTATGTTAAATAAGAGTGGTGAAAGTGGCCAACCTTTTCTTCTTTGTGATCTTAGTGGAAATGCTTTCAGTTTTTCAACATTGAGTATGATGTTGGCTGTGGGTTTGTCATATATGGCCTTTATTATGTTGAGGAAAGTTCCCTCTATGCCTACTTTCTGCAGGGTTTTTATCATAAATGGGTGTTGAATTTTCTCAAAAGCTTTGTCTGCATCTATTGACATGATCATATTGTTTTTCTCCTTCAATTTGTTAATATGGTGTACCACGTTGATTGATTTGCGTATATTGAAGAATCCTTGCATTCCTGAAATAAATCTCACTTGATCATGGTGTATGATCCTTTTAATGTGCTGTTGGATTCTGTTTGCCAGTATTTTGTTGAGGATTTTTGCATCTATGTTCATCAGTGATATTGGCCTGTAGTTTTCTATTTTTGTGACATCCTTGTCTGGTTTTGGTATCAGGGTGACGGTGGGTTCGTAGAATGAGTTTGGGAGTGTTCTTCCCTCTGCTATATTTTGGAAGAGTTTGAGAAGGAAAGGTGTTAGCTCCTCCCTAAATGTTTGATAAAATTCGCCTGTGAAGCCATCTGGTCCTGGGCTTTTGTTTGTTGGAAGATTTTTAATCACAGTTTCAATTTCAGTGCTTTTGATTTCTCTGTTCATATATTCTATTTCTTCCTATTCAGTCTTGGCAAGTTGTGCATTTCTAAGAATTTGTCCATTTCTTCCAGGTTGTCCATTTTATTGGCATAGAGTTTCATGAAGTTATCTCTCATGATCTTTTGTATTTCTGCAGTGTCAGTTGTTACTTCTTCTTTTTCATTTCTAATTCTATTGATTTGAGTCTTCTCCCTTTTTTCTTGATGAGTCTGGCTAATGGTTTATCAATTTTGTTTATCTTCTCAAAGAACCAGCTTTCAATTTTATATATCTTTGCTATCATTTCCTTCATTTCTTTTTCATCTATTTCTGATCTGATTTTTATGATTTCTTTCCTTCAGCTAACTTTTTGGATTTTTGTCCTTCTTTCTCTAATTGATTTTGGTGCAAGGTTAGGTTGTTTATTCAAGATGTTTCCTGTTTCTTAAGGTAGGTTTGTACTGTTATAAACTTCCTTCTTAGAACTGCTTTTCTGCATCCCATAGGTTTTGGGTCGTGTTGTCTCCATTGTCACTTGTTTTTAGGTATTTTTTATTTCCTCTTTGATTTCTTCAGTGATCACTTCGTTATTAAGTAGTGTATTGTTTAGCCTCCATGTGTTTGCATTTTTTACAGATCTTTTCCTGTAATTGATATCTAGTCTCATAGTGTTGTGGTCGGAAAAGATACTTGACACAATTTCAATTTTCTTAAATTTACCAAGGCCTGATTTGTGACCCAAGATATGATCTATCCTGGAGAATGTTCCATGAGCACTTGAGAAAAATGTGTATTCTGTTGTTTTTGCATGGAATGTCCTATAAATATCAATTAAGTCCATTGTGTTTAATGTATCCTTTAAAGCTTGTGTTTCCTTATTTATTTTCATTTTGGATGATCTGTTCATTGGTGAAAGTGGGGTGTTAAAGTCCCCTAGTATGAATGTGTTACTGTCGATTTCCCCTTTTATGGCTGTTAGTATTTGCCTTATGTATTGATGTTCTCCTATGTTGGGTGCATAAATATTTACAATTGTTATATCTTCTTCCTGGATCGATCTCTTTATCATCTTGTAGTGTCCTTCTTTGTCTCTTCTAATAGTCTTTATTTTAAAGTCTATTTTGTCTGATATAAGAATTGCTACTCCAGCTTTCTTTTGGTTTCCATTTGCATGGAATATCTTTGTCCATCCCCTTAGTTTCAGTCTGTATGTGTCTCTAGGTCTGAAGTGGGTCTCTTGTAGACAGCATATATATGGTCTTATTTTTGTATCCATTCAGCCAATCTGTGTCTTTTGGTGGGAGCATTTAGTCCATTTACATTTAAGGTAATTATTGATATGTATGTTCCTATTCCCATTTTTAAAATTGTTTTTGTTTCTTATTGTAGGTCTTTTCCTTCTCTTGTGTTTCCTGCCTATAGAAGTTCCTTTAGCATTTGTTGTATAGCTGGTTTGGTGGTGCTGAACTCTCTCAGCTTTTGTTTGTCTGTGAGTGTTTTAATTTCTCCATCAAATCTGAAAGAGATCCTTGCTGGGTAGAGTAATCTTCGTTGTGGGTTTTTCTCCTTCATCACTTCAAATATGTCCTGCCAGTCCCTTCTGGCTTGCAGAGTTTCTGCTGAAGGATCAGCTGTTAACCTTACGGGGATTCCCTTGTGTGTTATTTGTTGTTTTTCCTTTGCTGCTTTTAATATGTTTTCTTTGTTTTTAATTTTTGACAGTTTGATTAATATGTGTCTTGGCATATTTCTCCTTGGATTTATTCTGTATGGGACTCTGTGCCTCCTGGACTTGATTAACTATTTCCTTTCCCATATTAGGGAAGTTTTCAACTATAATCTCTTCAAATATTTTCTCAGTCCCTTTCTTTTTCTCTTCTTCTTCTGGAACCCCTATAATTTGAATGTTGGTGCGTTTAATGTTGTCCCAGAGGTCTCTGAGACTGTCCCAAGTTCTTTTCATTCTTTTTTCTTTATTCTGCTCTACAGTAGTTATTTCCACTATTTTATCTTCCACGTCACATATCCTTTCTTCTGCCTTAGTTATTCTGCTATTGATCCCATCTAGAGTATTTTTAATTTCATTTATTGTGTTGTTCATCGTTGCTTGTTTCCTCTTTTGTTCTTCTAGGTCCTTGTTAAATGTTTCTTGCATTTTGTCTATTCTATTTCCAAGATTTTGGATCATCTTTACTATCATTATTCTGATTTCTTTTTCAGGTAGACTGCCTATTTCCTCTTCATTTGTTAGGTCTGGTGGGTTTTTATCTTGCTCCTTCACCTGCTGTGTGTTTTTCTGTCTTCTCATTTTGCTTATCTTACTGTGTCTGAGGTCTCCTTTTTGCAGGCTGCAGGTTCGTAGTTTCCATTGTTTTTGGTGTCTGTCCCCAGTGGCTAAAGTTGGTTCAGTGGGTTGTGTAGGCTTCCTGGTGTAGGGCACTAGTGCCTGTGTTTTGGTGGATGAGGCTGGATCTTGTCTTTCTGGTGGGCAAGTCCACGTCTGGTGGTGTGTTTTGGGGTGTCTGTGGACTTATTATGATTTTAGGCAGCCTCTCTGCCAATGGGTGGGTTGTGTTCCTGTCTTGCTAGTTGTTTGGCATAGGGTGTCCAGCACTGTAGCTTGCTGGCCATTGAGTGAAGCTGGTTGTTGGTGTTGAGATGGAGATCTCTGGGAGATTTTCGCCATTTGATATTATGTGGAGCTGGGAGGTCTCTTGTGGACCAGTGTCCTGAAGTTGGCTCTCCCACCTCAGAGGCACAGCACTGACTCCTGGCTGGAGCACCAAGATCATCTCACCCACACAGCTCTGAATAAAAGGGAGAAAAAGTAGAAAGAAAGAAAGAAAGAAAGAAAAAGAAAGGAAGAAGAAAGAAAGAAAGAAAGAAAGAAAGGAAAGGAAAGAAGGAAAGAAAGGAGGAGGGAGGAAGGAAGGAAGGAGGGAAAGAATGAAAGAAAGAAAGAAAGAAAGAAAGGAAAGGAAAGAAGGAAGGAAAGAAAGGAGGAGGGAGGAAGGAAGGAAGGAGGGAAAGAATGAAAGAAAGAAAGAAAGAAAGAAAGAAAGGAAAGGAAAGAAGGAAGGAAAGAAAGGAGGAGGGAGGAAGGAAGGAAGGAGGGAAAGAATGAAAGAAAGAAAGAAAGGAAGGAAGGAAGGAAGAAAGAAAGAAGATAACAAAATAAAGTAAAGTAAGATAAAATAAAATAAGGTTATTAAAATAAAAAATAATTATTAAGGAAAAAAATTTTTTAAAGAAAACAAAAACAAACAAAAAAACAAAAACAGATGGATAGAGCCCTAGGACAAATGGTGGAAGCAAAGCAATACAGACAAAATATCACACAGAATCATACACATACACACTCTCAAAAAGAGGAAAAGGGGAAAAAATAATAAATCTTGTTCTCAAAGTCCACCTCCTCAATTTGGGATGATTCGTTGTCTATTTATGTATTCCACAGATGAAGGGTACATCAAGTTGATTGTGGAGCTTTAATCCGCTGCTTCTGAGACTGCTGGGAGAGATTTCCCTTTCTCTTCTTTTTTCTCACAGCTCCCGGGGCTCAGCTTTGGATTTGGCCCCGCCTCTGCGTGTAGGTCGCAGAGGGCGTCTGTTCTCTCAGACAGGACGGGGTTAAAGCAGCAGCTGCTTCGGGGACTCTGGCTCACTCAGGCTGGGGGAAGGGAGGGGTACGGAGTGCGGGGTGAGCCTGCGGCAGCAGAGGCCGGTGTGACGTTGCACCAGCTGGAGGCGCTCCATGTGTTCTCCTAGGGAAGTTGTCCCTGGATCCCAGGACCCTGGCAGTGGCGGGCTGCACAGGCTCCCCGGAAGGAGGGTGTGGATAGTGACCTGTGCTCGCACACAGGCTTCTTGGTGACAGCAGCAGCCTTAGCGTCTCATGCCCGTCTCTGGGGTCCGCGCTTTTAGCTGCAGCTCACGCCCATCTCTGGAGCTCCTTTAAGCAGCGCTGTTAATCCCCTCTCCTCTCCTCGCGTGCACCAGGAAACAAAGAGGGAAGAAGAAGTCTCTTGCCTCTTCGGCAGGTCCAGACATTTCCCCGGACTCCCGCCCGGCTAGCTGTGGTGCACTAACCCCTTCAGGCTGTATTCAGGCCGCCAGCCCCAGTCCTCTCCCTGCACTCCAACCGAAGCCGGAGCCTCAGCTCCCAGCCCCGCCCACCCCAGTGGCCGAGGAGACAATCCTCTCGGGCTTGTGAGTGCCTGAGGGCATCGATCCTCTATGCGGGAATCTCTCCACTTTGCCCCCCGCACCCCTGTTGCTGTGCTCTCCTCCGTGGCTCCGAAGCTTCCCCCCTCCACCACCCACAGTCTCCGCTCACGAGGGGGCTTCCTAGTGTGTGGAAACCTTTCCTCCTTCACGGCTCCCTCCCACTGGTGCAGGTCTTGTCCCTATCCTTTTGTCTCTGTTTATTCTTTTTTCTTTTGCCCTACCCAGGTACGTGGGGGAGTTTCTTGCCTTTTGGGAGGTCTGAGGTCTTCTGCCAGCATTCAGTAGGTGTTCTGTAGGCGTTTTTCCACATGTAGATGTATTTCTGGTGTATCTGTGCAGAGGAAGGTGATCTCTGCGTCTTACTCTTCCGCCATCTTCCCTCAATCCTCTGTTACTGGGCTGTTGTTATATTTGAGGGAGGCATTCAAAGGTCTATGAGTGACTATATATCTCTGATAGAATACAGTGAAACTGTCTTTTCAGAAAGAAATTCGGGAAGAGTTTTTGATCTGGAAGTCCCACAGCTAGGAATCTATTCTGCTAGTGTTGGAGGGCCTCCTGCAGAGGCGGGGGGTTGCTGTGGCTCCCCATGTGGACAAGAACACTGGCAGCAGAAGTTCTGGGAAGTACTCCTTGGAGTGAGCCCTCCCAGAGTCTGTCATTAGCCCCACCAAAGAGCCCAGGTAGGCTCTGTACTATATGTTCTTTATCCATTCATCTAATGATGGACATTTAGGTTTCCATGTCTTGGCTACTGTGAATAGTACTGCTATGAACATAGGGGTGTATGTATCTTTTGAATTATAGGTTTGTTCAGGTATATGCCCAGGAATGGGATTGCTGGATCATATAGTAATTGTATTTTTACTTTTCTGAGGAACCTCCATATTGTTCTCCATAGTGGCTGCACCAACTTAATGCCCACCAACAGTGTAGGAGGGTTCCCTTTTCTCCACACCTTCTCCAGAATTGATTATTTGTAGACTTTTTAATGATGGCCATTCTGACTGGTGTGAGGTGATACCTCATTGTACTTTTGATTTACATTTCTCTAATAATTAGTGATGTTGAACATCTTTCATGTTCCTATTGGCCATCTGTATGTCTTTTTTGTAAAAATGTTTATTTAGGTCTTCTGCCCATTTTTCGTTTAGTTTTTTTTCATTGTTGAGATGTATGAGCTGTTTGTATATTTTGGAAATTAAGCCCTTGTTGGTCACATTATTTGCAAATATTTTTTCCCGTTCCATAGGTTGCCCTTTCATTATGTTTATGGTTTCCTTTGCTTTGCAAAAGCTTGTAAGTTTGATTAGGCCCCATTTGTTTATTTTTGTTTTTATTTCTATTCCCTTGGGAGACTGACCTAAGAAAACACTGGTACGATTTATATCAGAGAATGTTTTGCTATGTTCTCTTCTAGCAGTTTTATGGTGACTTGTCTTATATTTAAGTCTTTAAGCCATTTTGAGTTTATTTTTGTGCATCGTTTGAGGGTGTGTTCTAACTTCATTGATTTACATGTAACTGTCCAACTTTCCCAGCATCACTTGCTGAAGAGACATTTTCCCATTTTATATTCTTGCTTCCTTTGTTGAAGATTAATTGACCATAGGTGCATGGGTTTATTTCTGGGCTCTCTATTCTGTTCCATTAATCCATATGTCTGTTTTGTGCCAATACCACACTGTTTTGAGTACTGTAACTTTGTGGTATTGTCTGAAGTCTGGGAGGGTTATGCCTCCTGCTTTGTTTTTTGCCCCCTCAGTATTGCTGTTGCAATTTTCAGTCTTTTATAGTTCCATATGAATTTTAGGATTATTTTTTCTAGTTCTCTGAAAACTGTTATGGGTAGTTTGATAGGGATCAATTTAAATCTGTATATTGCTTTGGGTAATATGGCCATTTTAATAATATTAATTCTTCCAATCCAAGAGCATGGAATATCTTTCTATTTCTTTGAATCATCTTTAATTTCCTTTATTAATGTTTTATAGTTCTCAGCATATAAGTCTTTCACCTCCTTGGTCAGGTTTATTCCTAACTATTTTAGGTATTGGTGCAATTTTAAAAGGTATTGCTTTTTTTACATTCCCTTTCTGATATTTCATTATTAGTGTAAAGAAATGCAACCGATTTCTGTATGTTAATCTTGTATCCTGCTACCTTGCTGAATTCATTTATCAGTTCTAATAGTTTTTTTTTTTTTGGAGTTCCTTTATTTATTTATTTGTGGCCGTGTTGGGTCCTCGTTTTTGTGCGAGGGGCTTCTCTAGTTGCAGCAAGCAGGGGACGCTCTTCATCGCAGTGCGCGGGCCTCTCACTATCGCAGCCTCTCTTGTTGTTAAGCACAGGCTCCAGACGCACAGGCTCAGTAGTTGTGGCTCACAGGCCTAGCTGCTCTGCGGCATGTGGGATCTTCCCAGACCAGGGCTCGAACCCATGTCCCCCGCATTGGCAGGCAGATTCTCAACCACTGCGCCACCAGGGAAGCCCCCAGTTCTAATAGTTTTTGTGTGGAATCCTTAGGGTTTTCTATATATAGTATCATGTCATATACATATAATGACAATTTTACCTCTTCCCTTCCAATTTGTATACATTTTATTTCTTTTTCCTGTCTGATTGCTGTGGCTAGGACTTCCAAGACTAAGTTGAAGAGAAATGGTGAGAATGGGCATCCTTGTCTTGTTCCAGATTTTAGTGGGAAGTCTTTCAGCTTTTCACCATTGAGTATTATTTTGGCTGTGGGTTTGTCATAAATAGCTTTTATTATGTTGAGATATGTTCCCTTTATACCCACTTTAGTAAGAGTTTTTATCATGAATGGTGTTGAATTTTGTCAAATGCTTTTTCTGCATCTATTGAGATAATCATGTGGTTTTTGTGTTTTCTTTTGTTGATGTGGTGTATCACATTGATTGATTTGTGTATGTTGAACCATCCTTGTGAACTTGGGATGAATCCCACTTGATCATGGAGTATGATCTTTTTTATGTGTTGTTTGATTCGGTTTGCTAATATTTTGTTGAGAATTTTTGCATCTATATTCATCAAAGATATTGGCCTGTAATTAGAAAACATAATTTTAAAGCAAGGACCAATGTGCTGAGTGCAAATAGATTAGCACAAAGTGTGGTCAATTTCTACTACTCCTTGAAACATTATCTCTTGACATAGCAGTATTTTTTTAACATCTTTATTGCAGTATAACTGCTTTACAATGGTGTGTTTGTTAGTTTCTGCTTTATAACAAAGTGAATCAGTTATACATATACATATATCCCCATAACTCTTCCCTCTTGCATCTCCCTCCCTCCCACCCTCCTTATCCCACCCCTCTAGGTGGTCACAAAGCACCGAGCTGATCTCCCTGTGCTATGTGGCTGCTTCCCACTAGCTATCTATTTTATGTTTGGTAGCGTATATATGTTCATGCCACTCTCTCACTTTGTCACAGCTTACCCTTCCCCCTCCCCATATCCTCAAGTCCATTCTCTAGTAGGTCTGTGTCTTTATTTCTGTCTTACCCCTAGGTTCTTCATGACATTTCTTTTTTCTTAGATTCCATATATATGTGTTAGCATACGGTATTTGTCTTTCTCTTTCTGACTTACTTCACTCTGTATGACAGACTCTAGGTCCATCCACCTCACTACAAATAACTCAATTTCATTTCTTTTTATGGGTGAGAAATATCCCATTGTATATATGTGCCACATCTTCTTTATCCACTCATCTGTTGCTGGACACTTAGGTTGCTTCCATGTCCTGGCTGTTGTAAATAGAGCTGCAATGAACATTGTGGTCCATGACTCTTTTTTTTTTTTTTTTAGTTTCTGCTTTATAACAAAGTGAATCAGTTATACATATACATCTGTTCCCATATCCCTTCCCTCTTGCATCTCCCTCCCTCCCACCCTCCCTATCCCACCCCTCTAAGTGGTCACATCTCTGGGCTATTGTAAATAGAGCTGCAATGAACATTTTGGTACATGACTCTTTTTGAATTATGGTTTTCTCAGGGTATATGCCCAGTAGTGGGATTGCTGGGTCATATGGTAGTTCTATTTTTTAGTTTTTTAAGGAACCTCCATACTGTTCTCCATAACAGTATTCTTTATTCATTTAAAACATTAATCCATGTTTCTTAACTGAAGATCCAGAATCTGCTTCCATCTACTTGTTCTCAACAAAAACAGAGCTTAGTTCCAACTTCAGTTTTCCAAGCAAGTGGGGAAGGGGAGAAAGTTCTCACATAATCAGGAGATCTCACTTTTTTGTAATGGTTCCAACTGCTTTGTCACAAAGTTATGGTGTTAATACTGTTATTGGTATTTCTACTGAGAGCTAAATGGGGTGCCATTTCTCTGGTAGGCTCAGTCTGCCTCTTTGAATTAAATTGAGCAAGTTAACAGGTTTCTAGACCTCTCACTGATGTAGCAGACGTGGTGATCTGTGGTGGTAACAATATTAGAAACCTGGGTTTGAGTACTGGTTCTACCACTAACCAGCTGTATGACTTGGAAGAGTCATTTCCCTCTCTGTGCTTTAATTTCCTCATCTGTAAAAATGATAGTAATAATAATCTCACAGAGTTAGTGTGAGGCTGAAATGAGAAAGTGCTTCATAATCCACACAATTGTGTGCATGTGGGTTGGGGAGTCATTTTGTTTTTGAGGGCAAGCTGGTCTTCTCCAGCCCAGAGCATCTAACAATTATTGGAACTGCTCATCCAAACTGATTTTTTTTTATCACAGTTGGGTGTGATTATCCTAAAGAAACCTTGCAGGTTCTCAGTTAAACACTTGCAGTTTACTCATCTGGATGAAATATTTTAGGGCCTGGTGATCACTTTTTCTAATCTTTCTCTTTATAAAAAGCCAAAAGTCCCACCATCTCAGAAGTGTGGCTTTTGGATAGCATAGTACAAGAGGGAGCAAGAAGATGAAGATTATAAGTAGTGTTGAAGATGTGAAGGGGCTTTAGAAATTAAATAGTCCAACTTCCTTATTTTACAGTTGAGGAAACAGAGCCTGATGGTGGAACTGTTACATGATAATAATAATAACTAGCATTTACAGACTGCTTACTATGTTCCAGGCACTGTCCTAAGTGCTTTACATGCATTATCTCACTTAATCTTTACAATAATCCTCTGAAGTAGGAATTGTTATTATACCCATTTTACAGATGGGGAAATTGAAGCACAAAGAGGTTAATATGCCCAAGATCACCTGATTAGAAAATAACAGGACCCCAATAATGCAAGAAATCTTTGGCATATTTTTCCTTCAAAAACCCATACTACCTACTGAAAACAATATAAACTTTTAAATATGGCATTCAAGACCTTCTATGATTTGGCTGCAGCCTATCTATCCAGCCTTGTTTCCTATGATTCATCTTCATGTATCTTGCACTCCTGCAAACAGTTTGCTGAATATGTCACATGCTTTCCTAACTTGTTGCTCTGGCTGTTAACTTCTATTCCCTCCTTTGGCATCTCACGTCTAAATGTTACCCATCCTTCAATACCCCATTCAAATGTCATTCAGGTCACTTAGAAATGACCTCAGCCTCCTCTATGCTTCTGAAGCTCTTCACACTGGCCTTCTGCCTAGGAAGGGCTTGTATTCTGGTTTAACCAGGGAGAAGGGATGACAAGAGAACCTCTACTTTTTTTCAGTTTCCTAGAGTCCTGTCTGCCTTTCAAGCTTGTCATAAGGATGTAATGAAGCAATGGATATGAATGGGGCTTTTGAACCATTAAGTACTGTAAAGGTCATAATTGTAATTTGGATATCCGTTTATTGTCCAGGTTTGGGAAAGCAGAGCCCTTCTAGTGTGTACCTGTTTTTAGGAGGGCAAATTTTCATTCCTGATCCATATTAAAGAAAATTGAAAATGTCAAAATTGAATAAGCAGAAGGACAAGGAATAGAAAGTAACATGGACAAATAAAAATATTGACTTTTATTAGGTGATGAGAATGTGGACAATTGTGGTCTCAGATTTCTGTTGCTATACAATAGAAGAACATAAAAATGAGAAAAGTAAAGATAGTTGCTTGGAATTAATTGTGTATGTTCATAGCTTTTGTTTGACTTGTAAAATCTGTATTCATTTAAAAGCCCTAAGAGAGGGAGAGGGCTTATGCTATTTGCTGATAGAGTGATGGGGCCACAGTGCAATAAAATAAAGCGTGGCTACAGACCAAGGTTTTATTTATGTCTATGTGTGCACGTATAAAACCCACCTCTACGTTAAAGGATGACACTCAAAAGCCTTCAGAGAGACAGTGACATCTGCTATGGGGGAGTCACACTTCGACAACTTGATTGACCATTTTTGGCACATGCTGGTCTAAATTGGATTGTCTATTGGCTAACAATCTTTTTTGAATTAGGTCCAACTCTCAGCAGGCACACATTTCCATCTGGTTAAGTTTAGAACTCAAGCTGTTTTTTTTTTTTTAAAAAAACTACCTTAAACCAATACTAGCCTAGGCAAAGGGTTCTTATATATTATATCACCGTTGTCTTCCTTTAAACTGCATTTTCTTTTCCCTTTGCTTTAAACCAGGGGTGCATGGCATAGTTTGGGGGGCTCTTCAAGCCTGGGTTTTAAAGAAGAGAAAGGATATTTTTTTTAAAGACACAAAGGGAGATAGGGAGGAAGAAAATATAGACGTCTGCAAAAACTGGTGTGCTTGGATGGTAAAACAGGAAGCTAACGTGTCAGGTGCCTGCATTCTCTCAGTGGAGGGAGGTAGCCCTAATGAACAGCTGCTTAGTGCATACAAGGCCTTCTGCTACTTGCTTCTCTCAATGATTCTATGCCAAACACTCGCTTTTGAGATAGTGCATCATATTATCAAGTCACATAGAGATACAAGAGAGATGACAATAAGCAAAGCCATGTGGTGTATAACATGTACCAGCAGGACAGTAAGTCAGAGGCCTGAGGGCTTTGCTTGCAATCAGCTCGGTAACGGTGTTGTTGGCCTTTGCTTAACACACTCTGCTCCTCACTTCTGGGTATTAATTCCCATAGGAGAGTTGGCTGGTTTAGGGATGGAAGGTGAAGAGAGAGTTAGAGGATTGAAAGACATGGTTAATATTTCTTTAGAATGTGTTCGCAGCCCTGATATTGACAGAGCAGCCTGAGGCAGAGCCTCTTATGTCCAGGTGCTTTGTGATTCTGTCACAGGGCTGGGGTTAATGGGTGTCTCATGGTTGTTACAACTTTGTAAAAACACTGTTCACTTGTTTCACTGTCTGGATCAGGCTAGCAATTTCAGGAAGCAGTTTCTGGCTGGTGCCAGAAATCTAAGGGTGTTTTTTTTTCAATTAATCATTTTAAATTTTGAAATAAGTTGGCTCATAAGAAATTGCAAAAATAGTAGAGAGTTCCCTTGTACTCTTCACCCAGCTTTCCCCAGTGATAACATCTTATATAACCATAGTACATTATCAAAACCAGGAAAACTGACATTGGCACAATACTATAAATTACATACATACCTTATTCAGATTTCATCAAGTTTACATGCATTCATTTCTTTGGGTATTTTTAAATGAAATCTTATCACATGTAAACTACCATTACCATCAGGATACAAAACTGTTCCGTCACCAGAAAAAAGTTCCCTTGTGTTACCCTTTTATAGTCAGTCACAGCAGGAGTGTTCAGTTTTAACTAAATTTTAACCTCTCTGAAGCAGCCTCTGTCAGGAAATACTCTCCTGAAAAGACTCTTCCAGATCGAACTGCCATGCCTGGCCTCCAGAGGAGCACTATTTTCTCATTAAATCTCTGGCACAAGTGTGAACAATTTCCTCTTTGCTTGGCTTCTCTTAGCACAGCTGTAAAAGGCTGAAATTTTTAAAAGACAAAAAAAAAAAAATGAAGGAAGAACACAAGGGAAATAAAGAAGTACAAGACACACACAAAATCAAGCTTCAAAAAAACTTGTTTCTAATTCCATACTAGTTAACTTGCTTACAAGGCTCTTAAGCCATATCCCATGCTTTATTCTGTCTCCTTAGCTACTTGTGCTTCAGCCCCTAGGCAGTGGCTACTACAACTTCCCAGATACCTTGACTGTTTACTCACTCTCCAAATCTCCATATAGCAGGAGTCAATGTATTTCCTGTTACCTATTCCTTATTTTCCTTTCTTCCACCAAGTACCCATATCCCTAAGCCTTTATCACCATCCACTCATAGTTTCCCATCTAACATTTTATCCACAACTGATTGGTCACTAATACAACTAATATTCTCATCCTTCAGGTGAGACCCTGAAACAGTAATATACAAGCATACCTCATGTTATTGCACTTTGCTTTACTGCTTAGCAGATATTGCGTTTTTTTCAAATTGAAGGTTTTGCTAACCCTGCGTTGTCAGATGATGGTTAGCATTCTTTTAGCAATTAAGTATTTTTTAAAACTAAGGTAAATACATTGTTTTTTAGACATAATGCTTTGCACGCTTAATAGGCTACAGTATAGTGTAAACATAACTTTTATATGCCCTGGGAAACAAAAAGATTCGTGTGACTCGCTTTATCGCGATAATCACTTTGCTATGGTCTGGAATGGAACCTACAATATCTCCGAGGTATGCTTGTAGTAGTAGCATAAAGCCTTAAGATCTCTTGCTACAGAATCCCAGAAAGTAACCATAGCATCACTCAGAGTTATAGAGTATGTTCTCACACATTTGTCTCTAAGAGGGTCTTCCCTATAAACCTGAACTCATCAGGGAAAAGGGCTATATGAGTTTTCTATGGCTGTGTAACAAATTACCACAAACTTAGCTGCTTAAAAAAAATTCATTTGTTCCCTCACAGTTCTATAGAAGTCCACACATGGTGTAGCAGTGTTCTCTGCTCAGAGTCTCACAAGGCTGAAATTATTCTCTTGGCTGGAGACTAGCAAAGAATTTGCTTCTGAGCTCATTCAGGTTGTTGGAGAATTAATTTCCTTGAAGCTGCAGGACAGAAGTCCCTATTTCCCTGCTAGCTGTTGACTGGGGAATGCTCTTAGCTACTAGAAGGTGCCCCTCTCCATTGGCAGTTCACAACATGGATGTTTGCTTTATTCCAGACCAGTTGGAATTCACTCTCTGACTTCTTCCTTGGAGAAAACTCTCTACTTTTAAAAGTGCTCATGTGATTAGGACAGGTCCACTACATAATCTCCCTATTTAAGATCAAGTGTGCCATAGGACATACATAACCTAATCATAGGCAAAAAATGCATCATTTTCACAGTCCTGGGGATTGTGCAGGACATGCACACCAGGGAGAGGGAAATCTTGAGGTATGTTTTTTTTTTTTTTTTTTTTTTTTTTTTTTTTTTTTTTTTTTTTTTTTTTTTGCGGTATGCGGGCCTCTCACTGTTGTGGCCTCCCCCGTTGCGGAGCACAGGCTCCGGATGCGCAGGCTCCGGACGCACAGGCTCAGCGGCCATGGCTCACGGGCCCAGCCGCTCCGCGGCATATGGGATCCTCCCAGACCGGGGCACGAACCCGTATCCCCTGCATCGGCAGGCGGACTCTCAACCACTTGCGCCACCAGGGAGGCCCTTGAGGTATGTTTTATAATCCCACCTACAACAGGACACACTGCTTTTTCTTTTTAATTTCCCTTGAATGGCTAATTCTCCATCCAGAATGAAGGCTAAATGATGTATAGCATAACTTCTCAATTGATATGCCATGAACAGGTAATATGTAAAACCAAATATTGATTCCTTCAGTCTTTGGGAAGATGAGTCTGAACCTGAGGTGAATGAGCCCCTAAGCCTAGTGGACTCAAGCTATGAGCTGCCTTGGTCACATATCTCAGGAAGCCGTGCAAATATTAGAATTTTTCTATGTGTGCTTAACATGAAAGAGGTCAGAAAGAACTGCAGTGCTTTTGGAAGATCTAAACAAGCTATTCAGACCAATATGAAATGTGCTAAGAACTTAGATCTGACAGCTCTCTATTCTAGACAAGGACACTGTGATACTTAGCAGCGACTTGAATGTGCAAGGTGCTATTTAGAATACAGACATGCTACCCAAGATTTGTGTGTTATGAACATTAAAATTAAACTGAATTTTTCCCTTTATATGATTAAAATGGAAAATGTATAAAGTAATAATTATAAATCTATGTTAATGGGCACACACAATGCATAAAAACGTAATTTGTGACAATAACAACATAAATGGGGAGGGAAGAAGCTGTATAGGAGGAGAATTTTGTATAGGACTGAAGCAAAGTTTCTATTAATTAAAACTAGATTGCTATAAATTTAAGATATAAATTGTAATCTTCAGGGTAATAATTAAGAAAATAACTTTAAAAATACATAAAAGGAAAAGAGAAGGGAATCTAAACGTCACAATACAAAAATCAATTAAATACAAAGGAAGACAATGTTGAAACTGAGGAATAATAGAAGGCGTAAGACACAGAAAACAAAGAGCAAAATGGTTGAAGTAAGTCCTTCCTTTTCAGTAGCTACTTTAAGTGTAAATAAATTAAACTGTGCAGTTAAAAGGAAGAAACCTGTGCCAACTAACTATATGCTACCTACAAGAAACTCACTTAAATCCAAAGACACAAATAGGTTGAAAGTGAAAAATGGAAAAAGATATCTTATGTAAACAGTAACCAAAAAAGGGTTGGGGTGGCCATACCAATATCAGAAAAAAATAGACTTTAAATGAAATATTGCTGTAAGAGACAAGGAAGGACATTATATGTTGATGAAAGGATAAGTCAATAAAGAAGGTACAGCAATTATGAACATACATGTATCTAACAAGAAAGACCTCAAATATATGAAGCAAAAATTGACAAAATTGAAGGGAGAAATAGACATTTATACAATAGTATTTGAAGACTTCAATAATCTACTTTCAATAATGAATAGAACAACTAGAACAACAATATAATAAGTAAATAGAGGACTTAAGCAACACTATAAACCAGCTAGACCTAACAGACACAGAAACATACAGAATATTCCATGCAACAGCAGAATACACATTATTCTCAAGTGCACATGAAGATTCCCCTGGATAGACCAGACTTACAAAATAAGTCTGAATAAATTTCAAAAGACTGAAATCATACAAAGTATGTGCTCCAACAACAGTGGAATTAAACTAGAAATCAATAACAGAAATAAAACTGGAAAATTCACAGATATGTGGATATTAAACAACACATTCTTAGTTAATGGGTTAAAGAGTAAATAACAAGGGAAACTGGAAAATATATTTCAATGAATGAAAACAAAAACACATAAAGAGTATTATATCATTTGCAATCTGTAAGAAAAAAAAGAAAACAAAAGCAAAACATAGCCAAACTTATAGGATGCTGAAAAAGCAGTGCTCAGAGAGAAATCTATTGCTGCAAATCCCTACTTTAAAAAAGAAGATCCTAGGGAGTACTGGTGGCCTAGTCACTGGAATTCTGGGCTTTCACTGCCGAGGGCCAGGGTTGAATCTCTGGTCAGGGAACTGAGATCGCGCAAGCTGCGAGGCACAACCAAAACAAAACAAAACAGCCCATGTATTAAAAAAAGAGAGAGAGAGAGAGAAGATCCCAAAGTAATAAGTTAAATTTACACCTTAAAGAACTAGAAAAAGAAGAGGAAATTAAACCCAAAGCTAGCAAAAGGAAGGCAATAATAAAGATTAGAGATAAATGAAACAGAGAATAGAAAAACAATAGAGAAAATTTAAAAAAAAACCAAAATTGGTCATTTAAAAAAGATCCAAAATACTGACAAAACTTTAGATAGACTAAGGTAAGAAAGAGAGAAGACTCAAATTACTATAATCCGGAATGAAAGGGGAACATTGCTGTCTAACTTACTGAAATTAACAGAAAAGATTATGAGAATACTATGCACAATTGTATGACAACAAATTACAATAACCTAGATGAAATGGACAGATTCCTAGTAATACATGAACTAGACCAAAATAGACTCAAGAAGAAATAGAATATCAGAACAGACTTATATACAAGTCAACAGACTGGATTGATAATCAAAAATTTCCTAACAAAGGAAAACCCAGGGAGAGATAGTTTCACTGGTGAATTCTACCAAACATTTAAAGAAGGATTAACATCACGTATTCTCAATCTCTTCCAAAAAATAGAACAGGACAGAATACTTTCTAACTCATTCTATGAGGCCAGAATTACTCTGGTACCAAAGCCAGATAAAGACACCACAAGAAGAGAAAACTATGTGCACCAGTTCCCTTGTGAATGCAAAAATCCCCAACAAAATACTGAAAACTGAATCCAGCAGCATATTCAGAGGGTTATATATCAACTGTACACATAAAACTCATATAATGTTATGAACCAATGTTACCTCAACAAAAAAAATCTAAAATAAATAAAAGTAAAACGTTTTAACTTCCAAGAAAAAAAAAAGATCAAGTAGGATTTATCCCAGGAAATCTTCAGAGAAATAGCAGTCATAACAGCCAAAAAACTGCAAATAATCAAAATATTTTATCAACTTGTACATGGATGAAGAAAATATGGGTATACCCATATAATAGAATACTATTCAGTAATATAAAGGAGCAAACAACTGGTACATACTAGCCCAGATATGACCTTCAAAAACATTACACTAAGTGTAAGACTCCACAAGCTGAATGATACTATCTATATTAGATGCAAAGTATTGTGCTGGGTGGTGCTGTGGAGCAATCGTAAATGAGAAAATTTCAAAAGAAGCTTACAGTAAAGAAGGACACAAATACTTATGTCCACAAGTCCAAAGTGTGAAGGAAGTATGGAATCAGGAAAGATTAATTTCAATTATGGATAGAAACATAAGTTTTTTGAAGGATGCATAATTTTAGCTGGGCCTTCTTTGAGGAATGAATAAACCTTTGAGAGGCAAGTTACAAGAGTACTTAGTGAAGAAGTAATAAACAAGGGTCAAAAGGTAAAAGTAAAACATGTGGAGGGTCTTGAATGCCAGTCTGAGGAATTAGGATTTTATTAAGAAGTGAGCCCAAGTATAGACATGTGTTTTAGAAAGATAATTCTGATAGCTTGGGGATGGGAAGGAATGAACTGGAGGGGAGATGAAAGTAGAGGTACAGACCACTTAGGGTGCTACAACCTCCATTTGAAAGTAAGAAATGGGTTGGATGTTTGAGGTAATAAGCCTAATCTAGGGAAGTGCAATGAGAACAAAGAAAGAAAAACTGGAGCTACTCTAGGAGCAAATTCTGTTGTTTGAATAAATAAGCAATGGTAAATCAATGTTATTTGGCAAAATACTGTTTTTTGAGGGATTCTGAAGACATCGCTAGGAGACTAGGATGCGGTGTCTGACTTTAGACAAAATAAAGAATAAAGGAAGAAGTTGCTTTGTGAATCATTCATGCATCTGATATGAAACGTTGCTTGGGGAGTTCCGGATATGTTCCAAGCAGGTCTTCGGGCAATCGATGGAGGAACAGTAGATGCTAGAGCTTAAAATAACTCAAGCTTCACACTAGTGTAAGTTAGGCATTTCTTAGGTTTCCTTTGAACTTTTTTTTTTTTTTTTTTTTTTTTTTTTTTTTTTTTTTTTGCGGTACGTGGGCCTCTCACTGTTGTGGCCTCTCCCGTTGCGGAGCACAGGCTCCGGACGGGCAGGCTCAGCAGCCATGGCTCACAGGCCGAGCCGCTCCACGGCATGTGGGATCTTCCCAGACCGGGGCACAAACCCGTATCCCCTGCATCGGCAGGCGGACTCTCAACCACTGTGCCACCAGGGAAGCCCCTCCCTTGAACTTTTTATCTTTCATTTGCACAGAGACTTTTTCCTAAAAGTCTAAATATAATTTTAGAATAATTTCTTAGTTAAATTTTTGATAATAAAAGTCTGATGACCTCTTAACTTCACACAGTAATGGGGAGAATTGGCTGGAAAGAATTAAAGGAGTGGAAAAATAATTCAGGGCATTAATTTGTTCAGTGGAGGTAAGGAGGTCACTTAAAAGGCACTTAACAAGAATTAAAAGTGAGAAGCTCTATAACCAGTTAAACAGAATCTATTACGTTTAACACACACTTACTGAGCAATAAGTGAGGGCCTTGTTAGACGCTGTGGGAGTTACAAAGGTAGACAAAATGGTCTCTGCTCTCCAGGAGGTACAGCCTAGTGTGGCATAGATAAGAAAAAAAATCACAGTGTGCACATGCCTGAGTAACTAACTGGAAGGGTGGCTAGTGCTTAGTAGAGGTGAGAAAAAAAACATATTTGTTTTTATATTGGCCCACCTGATTTTTTTTTGTCAGGGTCCATGGCTTGTAACATGCCTTAAACATTACACTTTAACAGCTCTCAAAATATGTGGAGTGGAAATGGGCATTTTGGATTGGAAAATAAAAGACAACTTTATTCTTAAGTTTAGCTGTGGCATTCAACTTTTTATATTAAGGAGTTCCATGTGTTTTCACATACATTCTCACTCTCCTATACCATTCCTGTGAGGTACAGGGAGACAGACATTATCCAGAGTATGCAGTGGAGTCATCTCTCCAAGATTCTTCAACAATAAATAGCAGAGCAAGGACTGGAATGTAGGTTTCCTAATTCTCACTCTAATCTCCCCTCATTTAAACTCCACTCCTTCCCAAGATGATACTTTAAAAAATAGTGAAGTAAAATCCTCTCCATTAGGTACTGTCAACTATAATTTGTTTATGACATTTTCGGTCATTCTAAATCTTAGGCCCTGGAAATATTTTAAAGACATTTCACTGGAATTTATTGGAGATGTATTCTTAAATCTAGGCAGACTTGGCAGGATCTGTAGACTGAATTCCTAATAAATCCCACCATTAACAGGGACTTTTAAAACTCTGAGATGTGTGATATTCCCTGTGAATTCACCAAAAGGCAGAGCAAAAACTGAGCTTAGTAGCTACTTTCCCTTAAAAACTGGAGCCTATTTTGATATGGGGAATTACCACTACCCAGATGCCTTTTTAAGTCATGTTCCTATAAGATTAGTCAGTCGAACAACACATTGAGCTCCTATTATGTGCTAGGCATGACATAAATTAGAATTTCACCTTCTTGTAATAGCTGAGCCAGGATGCCTGAAAGCAAAGAGAAATTGGAAACCTAGATCTAGATTACCAAACATTCCTTCTTTCTTTAGGTTGTAAGTTCTTGAATGTGGTGTGTGGATGGTTACAATTTGTGTTTGTGTTTGCATGTCTACATAAATGTATACACACGCTATACATGTATATGTATATACACAAATACATATATATATATATATATATATATATATAGGTACATACATAAGTATACTTGAAATGCTATTTCTGATGAAAAGGGATCTGTAATGCAGGTGGGAATAAAACTGAACTCAACAATGTTAGCTCTACTTGAAAATCTATAATTCCAAGTAAGAAAGGCCAATAGGGTTTTGAAGAGGATAAAGTACAAATTCTCCTGTTCTTAAAAGTCATGGGGGTTATACTCCATATCTTGATTGAGATAAAAGACTAGGAAGAGTTTTTTTTTTTTTAACATCTTTATTGGAGTATAATTGCTTTACAATGGTGTGTTAGTTTCTGCTTTATAACAAAGTGAATCAGCTATACATATACATATGTCCCCATATCTCCTCCCTCTTGTGTCTCCTTCCCACCCTCCCTATCCCACCCCTCTAGGCAGACACAAAGCAGCAAGCTGATCTCCCCATTCGATGCAGCTGCTTCCCACTAGCTATCTATTGTACATTTGGTAGTGTATATATGTCAATACTACTCTCTCACTTTGTCACAGCTTACCCTTCCCCCTCCCCGTGTCCTCAAGTCCATTCTCTATGTCTGTGTCTTTATCCCTGTCCTGTCCCTAGGTTCATCAGAACTTTTTTTTTTTTAGATTCCATATATATGTGTTAGCATATGGTAATTGTTTTTCTCTTTCTGACTTACTTCACTCTGTATGACAGACTCTAGGTCCATCCACCTCACTACAGATAACTCAATTTCGTTGCTTTTTATGGCTGACTAGTAATCCATTGTATTTATGTGCCAGGACGAGTCTTAAATTGCCAAAAATTTCTTTACTGTGAATAATCTAAGTCTTTCCTTCTTTAACAGAAACACATTTGCTCTTGTTTTGCAAAATAATATGAGAAGCCCATGCAAAAGTAAGAAAAGACAGGACTCATAATGAGGAGTCCTAGCCTCTACAAGCTCTGTCATTCATTCATTTATTCACTCATTTAGATATGCATACAGCAAATACCTATTGAGTGTCTACATTGTGCTAGTTATTGGGGATACAATGGTGAACAATACTGTGTGACTTGAGGTAAATCACA
Source organism: Mesoplodon densirostris (assembly GCF_025265405.1). Classification (NCBI taxonomy): domain Eukaryota; kingdom Metazoa; phylum Chordata; class Mammalia; order Artiodactyla; family Ziphiidae; genus Mesoplodon; species Mesoplodon densirostris. The sequence goes on along the minus strand of NC_082681.1, from coordinate 75,081,225 downwards.
TCTCTTCTTGGGCCTGAATTTTTCCATCTATAAAAATGAAAGTCTGGGACTTGATCTTTAAAAACACTTTTTTTTTTTTTTTTTCAGTACGCGGGCCTCTCACTGTTGTGGCCTCTCCCGTTGTGGAGCACAGGCTCCGGACGCGCAGGTTCAGTGGTCATGGCTCACGGGCCCAGCCGCTCCACGGCATGTGGGATCTTCCCAGACCGGGGCACGAACCCACGTCCCCTGCATCATCAGGCTGACTCTCAACCACTGTACCACCAGGGAAGCCCAAAGCACTTTTAATCTTGAAGAAAAGAGATAATGAGTGTGAAAATGCTTTGCTAATGGCAAAACACTGTAAAAAATGTTAAGAGTATATGCTTTGTCCAAAGATAGCACATACCACAATTTGTTTTTTTCCCACACCTATTTTCAAGGGTTAACTTACTTAATTTGCATGGAATTCATATAGCTCATTCCAAGTCACAGTTGAGACCATGACTCCCTCTCTGTCTAGAAACCAATTTCCTTGTTTGACAAGAGGCCACATCTCTCTCTTTTTTTAAATTTTATTTTATTTTTGGCCGTGTCGGGTCTTAGTTGTGGGATCTTCGTTGCAGCATGCAGGATCTTTCATTGCGGCGCATAGGCTCTTTGTTGTGGCACGTGGGCTTCTCTCTAGTTGTGGTGTGTGGGATCCAGAGTGCAGGGCTCTGTAGTTGCAGAACATGGGCTCCAGAGCACGTGGGCTCTGTAGTTGAGGCTCACGGGCTCAGTAGTTGTGGCCCCTGGGCTTAGTTGTCTCGCAGCATGTGGGATCTTAGTTCCCCAATCAGGGATTGAACCTGCGTCCCCTACATTGGAAGGCGGATTCTTAACCACTGGACCACCAGGGAGGTCCCAAGAGGCCACATTTCTAATAATGCTTGGAGCTTCAAGTCATGAATCCAAATCTTATATGTAGACTACTTCTCAAATGCTTTGGTCTCGGTACTGCTTTAGAACTCTTAAAAAGTATTGAGGACCCCAAATAGCTTTTGTCCATATGGGCTATATCTATCAATATTTACTGCATTGGAAATTAAATCTGATAAAACATGTAATATATCTGTTTATTATTTTAAAATTATAAACCTATTATATGACAGAAATAATATAACATTTTAGTGAATAGTATATTTTACAACAAATTAGTGAGAAAGGTGGCACTGTTTTACAGTTTTGCAAATTTCTTTAATGTCTGGCTTAACAGAAGATAACTGTATTCTCATATCTGCTCTGTATTCAATCTACTGTGATATGTTGTTTTAAAGAAAATTTGGCCTTACTCAGATATATAGTTGGAAAGCGGGGAGTATTTTAACAGCTTTTTCAGATAACTGTGGATATTCTTTTTTGATTCTACAACAAAACTTGACAAGTGGTGGTTTCTTAAAGTTGGCACAGTGTAGAATCTGAAACCATATCGAATTTTTTAGACTCAGTTACACTGATATCCATTGGTCTATCTTGCCCTTTGAATGTATCTTTTACCTATGCATGATTTTGTAACATCACTCATATGGAAAATACCAGTGCACTGAATTATGCAGGTATTCCAAATGTTGATGCATTCCATTCAAAAACATCCAGAATGTCACATATGTTAATATCACCACATATCTCTTCAGAAAAGTCACTAAGTATTGGGAAGCTGTCAGGCTTACAGTGGTGGATACAAGTTTTTTAAATTCTAAATTTTCACTATAAACTCAAATTTTATCATTGGTAATAAATATGGTTCATTTCTTTCCTTGCTCACTTCATTAATTTTTGAGAAAGCATCTGTCAAATATTCAAATCTGAAGAGCCATAGTTCTATCAGTCCCTCTTTAAAATGAAAGTGGTGTTCCATGAAAAAAAGTAGCTAATTCGGCTCTCAACTCAAAAAAATGTACAAGTGCTTCTCTTTGAGACAACCGTCATGCTTCAATATACAGTGAAAGTGCTTTGTGTATACTTTCCATTTCATCCTATAGAATATTTTTAAAAATTGTGCTCAAGGGTCAAGTTAATAAACTAACTTTTATGACTTTATTAAGGATATTCTTAAATGAAACTAGCACATTTATTTAAGTACATGATGGTGAAGAATACAATGACTAGGTATAGTTTGGTGCCACTGCCTTGATTCATGTTAAGGGACTGGCAGTTTTACCTACTAATGCTGTTGCACCATCAGTGCAAATGTCAACATGGTTGTTTCAGGATAAACCATGAGATTCAAAAAAGTTATTCAGCACTTTGCATATTATCAATACTTGTACGTGGCTCTATGCATTCTCATCAATTTCAGCCGCATTTAGATTCAGCCATTTGTAAGGCAAAGGTGTAATTCTGAGGATGAAATAATAAGTCACTCTTCATATTTGCAGCTAAATATTTAATTAGATGAGTTACTGTATCATTATAAAGTGTCTGTACCACTATTTCTTCTACTGAAGAAATTTGGTAGGCATTCATTAAGCAATGTCAACTGTACAAGGCTTAGTCTCTTAGTTACTGTGTGTGCTTTTCTAGCCAATTTATGATAATTTACCCATACATTGCTTTGGTGGCTTTATTTTGTTTTAAAGCTGTAACAAACAATTTTTGGATTTAAAGAGCTTATCCATCTATGTTTAAAATACTGAATTCTGTTTTCCATAATTAATGAGTAATTGAACTCAAAATGTTGTTGCAATTTAACTGGTACCATAATACTACCTGAAAATGTTCTGTCACAGGAGACACAATAGGGTAAATTACTAACATCTATAAAGCCAAGAGAAATAGTTTTCATCATATTTAATTTACAGTTTTGCCTAGTTTCTTTGGAGTATATTCTTCCCTTCCTTGAGTCAAAAAATTCTGTTAACTCTATTGTGATGTCAGCTTCAAGCTAAAAATGATTTTCAGCATCTCTAGAGATGGTTGGAGCAGTTATGTGTTGAGAAAGTGATTTTCCTAGTCTCCCTTTTATAAGCCAATGATCTAACTCTAAGAATAAGAAAAATATAAATATGACTTTATAGTAGTATAAATATTATTAAATTGTATAATAAGGTTTAGGTAAAATGTAAAAATTTAGAAGTTTTTGAAAATTAAAAAAAGTTTAACTACAAAACAAGAAAAATAAAGTGTACTTACTTCTTGTGTTTCCACATAGGCAGTAGGGAAATTCTAGAATTTTAAAATCACTACTTGGTGGATAATAAGGAGATTACAGAGATTACTGAAGGTATAGCCATAGATAGCCAGTAAGAAAACTGTATAAGTATTGAGAACAAACTGAGTTATTTGTATGTGAGTGAACATAGCCATGTTTGTACCCTAAAACTACTACCTTAGAAAATTCTAGAAAACACAAGAACATACACATTAACTGTCAGAACAACGATGTCATTGTATATCATGTAGCCTCTGGAAAACACTATACTTACAAGAGAATGAAAATGACAAAGGCAAATAATGAGACTCTGAACAATCTTAGGAACCCCCAGACCACATTCTGAGGACCTCTGATCTAGATTTTCCACTTCCCAATATGACATGGAGCTACTCAATTAATCAATTTCTACATGTTTTCTTACTGGCAAGACAAAGGAAAATTAGACTGGGCGACCTTCTGAAATTGCTTACAATTCTCAGATAGGAAGATGAATGATTAACAGAATTATTATTCTTCAGCCTCCCCAGGTTTACACTTATTTCCCATTAGATCATGCTTATGATTCACTTGAAACTTGGTGATAATGACTTCCCCAGTTAAAAGTAAAGTATTCAGAACAGAGCAGTCAGAGAAAAGCTAGCCTGTACATCTTCTCCCCAAGCAACAGAGTTTCCAATCCTTCCCTCCTTTTCCCCTGACAAATCAGTTTCTGGAACAGGAAAATAATTACAGAAAAATGTCCTTAAGTGTCATGAACAATTAAAATTTCTACTACTGCCCCTTGGTAATCACAAATAAAATAACTATAGAAGTTACACAAAGAAAAAGAGAAAAGAATCAAAACCTATCAATACAAAAACAACAACAACAAAACCAACAAAACCCAAAGGAAGGCAGCAAAGAGAAAAAGAGGGATAAAAGACCTACAAGACAAACAGAAAATTTTAAACAAAATGACAATAGTAAATCCTTTCCTATCAATAATGACTTTAAATGTAAATTGACTAAAATCTTCAATAAAAAGATACAAAGTGGCTGAATGGATAGAAAATCAAGATCCCACTGTATATTTTCTACAAGGAACTCACTTTAGATTTAAGAACACACATAGGCTGAAAGTAAAGAGAAGGAAAACAATATTCTTAGCAAATGGTAACCAAAAAAGAGCAGGAGCATCTATAATTGCACCAAAGTAGATTTTAAGTCAAAAACTGTCTCTAGAAACAAGGATCAATACATAATGATAAAAGGGTCAATTCAAAAGGAAAAAATACAAATGTATATATATATGCACCCAACATCAGAGCACCTAAGTATATAAGGCAAACATTGACAGACCTGAAAGGAGAAATTGGCAGCAATGCAATTATAATTGGAGATTTCAATAACCCACTTTCAATAATGAATAAAATAGCCAGACAGAAAATAAATAGTTGACCTAAACAACACTAGAGACCAAATGGACCTAAAAGACATATACAGAACTTTCCACCCAACAGCAGAAGAATACACATTCTTTTCAAGTGCACATGGAACATCTCCAGGATAGATCACATGTTATGTCACAAAACACGTCTTAATAAATTTAAGAATATTGTAGTCTTACCTAGTATCTTTTCCAACCACAATGGAATGAAGCTAGAAATTAATAACAGCAAGAAATGGAAAAATTCATGAATATTTGGAAACTAAATAACATACTCTTGAACAACCACTGGGTCAAGTAGGAAATAAAAGTTTAAAAAAGAGCTTGAGACAAACAAAAATGAAAATACAGCATACCAAAATGTATGGGATGCAGCAAAATCAGTACAAAGAGGGAACTTTGTGGTGATAAATGCCTATATTAAAAAGAAGAAAGATATCAAATAAGCAACCTAACTTTACACCTCAAGGAACCAGAAAAAGCAGAAACAAATCAAAGTTGAGATGGAAGGAAATAAAGATCAGAGCAGAATAAGTCAAATAGAGAATGGAAAACAATAGAAAAAAATCAATAAGTTGAGTTGATTTTTTAAAAGATTTATTTATTTTATTTATTATTTTTGGCTGCATTGGGTCTTAGTTGTGGCATGCAGGGTCTTCATTGAGGCATGTGGGATCTTTTTGTCGTGGCTCACAGGCTCTTCATTGTGGTGCGCAGTCTTCTCTCTAGTTGTGGTGTGCGGGTTTTCTCTTCCCTAGTTGTGGCACGCAGGCTTCAGAGCACATGTGCTCTGTAGTTTGTGGCATGCAGGCTCTGTAGTTGAGGCACACGAGCTCAGTAGTTGTGGCACGTGGGCTTAGTTGCCCCTCAGCATGTGGCATCTTAGTTCCCTGACCAGGGATCGAACCCACATCCCCTGCATTGTAAGGCGGATTCTTTACCACTGGACCACCAGGAAAGTCCCAAGAGTTGATTTTTTTGAAAGAATAAACAAAATCAACAAACCCTTAGCTAGACTAAGAAAAAACAGAGAAGGCTCAAATAAACAAAATCAGACATCAAAGAGATGAAAGAGGAGGCATTACCATAGATATCTCAGGAATAAAAAGGATCATAAGGTACTATTATGAACAACAAATTGCATAACCTAGAAGAAATGGACAAACTTCTAGAAATATACAAATTACCAAGACTGAATCAAGAAGGAATAGAAAGCATAAACTGAGCAATAATAAATAAGGTGATTGAAGCAGTAATCAAAAACCTCTGAACAAAGAGAAGTCCAGGACCAGAAGGCTTCACAGCTGAATTCTAACAAACATTCAGAGAAGAATTAATACCAATTCTTCTTAAACTATTCCAAAAAATAGTAAAGGGAATACTTCCAAACTCATTATATGAGGCCAGCATCACCCTGGTACCAAAGCCAGAAAAAGACACCATGAGAAAACTACAAGCCAATATTTCTGATGAACATAGATGCAAAATTCTCAATAAAATACCAATAAACTAAATTCAACAATGCACCAAAAAGATTGTACATCATGGGGACTTCCCTCATGGTCCAGTGGCTAAGATTCATGCTCCCAATGCAGAGGGCCCAGGTTCGATCCCTGGTCAACTAAGAACTGGCTCAGCCAATACATACATACATACATACATACATACATACATACATACATACATACATAAATATTTTTTAAGAAAAAGATTATACATCATGACCAAGTGGGATTTATCCCTGAGATGTAAGGTTAGTTTAACGTATGCAAATCAATCGATGTGATACACCACATTAACAGAATCAAAGCTAAAAGCTACATGATCATCTCAATAGATACAGGAAAAGCATTTGACAAAGTTCAACATTCATTCATGATAAAAGCTCACAACAAAATATTTACAGAAGTAACTAACCTCAATACAATAAAGGCCATTTATGAAAATCCCACAGCTAAGATCATAATCAATGGGGAAAAACAGAAAGTGAAGATGCCCACTCTCTCCATTTCTATTCCACATATTACTGGAAGTACTAGCAAGAGCAAGCAGACAAGAAAAAGAAATAAAAGGCATCAAAATTGGAAAAGAAGAAGGAAAATTACCTGTTTGCAGATGACATAATCCTATATGTAGAAAAACCCTAAAGACTCCATTAAAGACTCTTAAAACTAAGAAACCAATTCAGTAAAATTGCACGATTCAAAGTCAACATATAAAAATCAGTTGGGTTTCTTTACCCCAACAGTGATCTTTCTGAAAAGGAAATGAAGAAAATCCCATCTACAATAACATCAAAAAGAATAAAATACTTATGAATAAATTTAACCAAGGAGGTGAAAGATCTGTACACTGGAAACCAAAACACTTGTGACAAAACTGAAGAAGGCACAAATAAATGTAAAGGTATCCCGTTTTCAGGCACTGGAAGAATTAATATTGTTAAAATGTCCACACCACCCAAAGAAATCTACAGATTCAATGTAATCCCTATCAATATTCTAATAGCACTTTTCACAGAAATAGAACAATCCTAAAATTTGTATGGGTCCACAGAAGACCTCAAATAGCCAAAGCAATTGAGAAAGAAGAATAAAGCTGGAAGCTTTTCCTGATTTCAAATTATATTACAAATCTATAATAATCAAAATAGTATGTTACTGGCATAGAAACAGACACATAGACCAATGGAACAGAATAGAGAGCCCAGAAATAAACACAAGCATATATGATCAACTAATTTTCAACAAGGATGCTAAGAGTACACCATGGGGGGGAAAACAGTCCCCTTAATAAATGGTGCTGGGAAAACTGGATAGCCACATGCAAAAGAATGAAATTGAACCCATATCTTACACTATACACAATAATAAATCCAAAATGGATTAAATACTTAAATGTAAGACCTGAAATCATAAAACTCTTAAAAGATAACATAAGGAAAAATCTCTTTCACATTGGTTTGGCAATCACTTTTTGGATGTGACACCAAAAGCTGAGGCAACAAAAGCAAAAATAAGCAAGTGGGATTACATCAAACTAATAAGCTTCTGTAAGCAAAGGAAACAATCAACAAAATGAAAAAGCAACCTACAGATTGGGAGAAAGTGTTTGCAAGCCCATATATCTGATAAGAGGTTAATATCTAAAATACACAAGGAACTCATATAACTCAATAGTTAAAACACACATACACACACAAAACAAACAAACCCAAAGAACCTGATTTTAAAAAGAGAAAAGGACCTAAAAAGTCACCTTTCCAAAGACATACAAATGGCCAACAGGTATATGAAAAGGTGCTCAACATCACTAATGATCAGGAAAATGTGAATCAAAACCACAATGAGATATCACCTCATATTTTTTAGGATGGCTATTATGAAAAAGACAAATGATAATAATTGTTATAGAGGATGTGGAGAAAAGAGAACCCTTGTACACTGTTGGTGGGAATGTAAATTGGTGCAGACACTATGGAAAAGTGTGGAGGTTCCTCATAAAATCAAAAATAGAACTACCATAGGATCCAGCAATTCCTCTTCTGAACATACATCCAAAGGAAATGAAATCAGTACCTCAAAGAGATATCTGTACTCCTGGTGTTCACTGCAGCATTATTCCTAATAGCCAAGTTATGGAAACGTAAGTGTATGTCAATTGATGAATGGATAAAGAAATTGTGAAATATATATATATATATATATATATATATATATATATATATGTGTGTGTGTGTGTGTGTGTGTGTGTGTGTATACACACACACCCAAACACAGAGTATTATGCAGTCTTAAAGAAAAAGATCCTGCCATTTGCAACAAGATGGATGGATCTGGAAGACATTATAAGTGAAATAAGCCAAACACAGAAAGAAAAATACTGTATGGTCTCACTTATATGTAGAACATAAAAAAGTCAAATTCATAAAAGAAGAAAGTAGAACAGTAGTTACCAGGGGTGGGGAGGTAGGGGAAATGTGTAGATGTTGGTTACAGGGTACAAAGTTGCAGTTATGTAGGATAAATATACTGTAGATATCTAATTACAGGATGGTGACTATAGTTAATAGTACCATATTGTATACTGGAAATTTGCCTTGGGAGTAGATTTCAGGTGCTCTCACCACACATACACACACAAAACTGACTATGTGAGGAGATGGATATGTTAATTAGCTTGACTATAGTCATCGTTTCACGATGTATATATATATATCAAAACCACATGTTGTACACCTTAAATGCATAAAATTTTTATTAACATCATTATAAAATTTTCTATTACTAATAGCACTGCATTATAACTAACAAAGACAATATCTAGTGTGTAAACACTAGCAAAAGCAGTCTTTCTTTAAAGTCAAAGAACATTTCTTCTGGCAGGAAGAAAAAAGAAAACCTGAAGTTCAAGCATTCCTACACACAGACATTCATATAAGTGAGTTAGCAGGATGTCTTTTGTTACAAACTCGTTTTTTTGTGCCATTTATAAAAAATGAACAAAGTTCTTTCTGATGAATGATAGTATACTTCTAATATCCTAAGGAGAGGTTTGCCTTCAGAAGAAGCAATGATATGTCCTCTCCCAGGAATGAATCTTCCTCCACTCAAAAACAACAACAACAACAACAATAAAACGTATTTGTTAAGCTTTAATGGACTTTATCATATATTTTCAAAATTAAATTTTTAATATTGAAAGTAAATTCAAGAAGTCAACTCATAAAATTCTCTGCTGTAGAGTTAAATTTCCTAAAGTACTTAATTAGATAAGACAGATGTCAGTCCAATTCTTTAAAATCTCTAGGGACAGAGATTCTACTACCTCCTTCAAAACATCATTCTAGAGTTTAATCTTATTACTAGTTTATATGAGTGAAAAGTCCCATTACATACAAAAAATAACAAAGTCTCAAAGTGTGATTAATTGAATGACACTGTTGCAAGAAACTGTAATTTTGAGTACTGATTTTATTTCCTGCTCTTTTCTTACTTTTAATGGAACTCATCCTTACGCTTTCACATTTACCATTCACTGATATTTGGACACAGTCACACTGCCACACGTTGACCTTTATGAGTCTGGTTCCTTTTCTTTGAATAAGGAAGTATATGGTCAGTAAGGTTTTTTTTTTCTTTTCTTTCCTTTTTTTTAACAAGTACATTACTGCTTTATGGATAAGCATTATTGTCACTTCCTTTGATTAATAGGTCTTACTATACTTTGTTGATATATTGGGATCTGCATTGCTCTTCTTCAGGTTTCTTGTGTTAGTCTAATGGCTTTTCTCTCTCTCTTTTTTTAAATTGGGGTATAGTTGTTTTACAATGTTGTGTTATTTTCTACTGTACAGTGACATGGAGTTCCCTGTGGTATACAGCAGGTTCTTATTAGTAATCTATTTTATATATATTAGTGTATATATGTCAATCCCAATCTCCCAATTCATCCCACCCACCCTTTCCCCACTTTGTGTCCATACATTTGTTCTCTACATCTGTGTCTCTATTTCTGCCTTGCAAACCAGTTCATCTGTACCATTTTTCTAGATTCCACAAATATGTGTTAATATATGATATTTGTTTTTCTCTTTCTGACTTACTTCACTCTGTATGGTCCAGGTCCATCCACGTCTCTACAAATGACCCAATTTTGTTCCTTCTTATGGCTGAGTAATATTCCACTGTATATATGTACCACATCTTCTTTATCCATTCGTCTGTTGATGGACATTTAGGTTGCTTCTATCTAGTGGCTTTTTATTTGGTTTTTTTTTTTTTTTTTGGCTGCATTGGGTCTTCATTGCTGTATGCGGGCTTTCTCTGGTTGTGGCAAGTGGGGGCTACTCTTCATTGCAGTGTATGGGCTTCTCACTGTGGTGGCTTTTCTTGTTGCAGAGCACAGGCTCTACGTGCACAAGCTTCAGTAGTTGCGGTGCATGGGCTCAGTAGTTGTGGCTCGTGTGCTCTAGAGTGCAGGCTCAGTATTTGTGGTGCACGGGCTTAGTTGCTCCATGGCATGTGGGATCTTCCTGGACCAGGGATCGAACCCGTGTCCCCTACACTGGCAGGCAGATTCTTAACAATTGTGCCACCAGGGAAGTCCCTAATGTCTTTTAAATAGAAATAAGTTAATTGTTTCTAATCAGTGGTGAGCTGTGCATCCAGTTTTTCCAAAGGATAAAATTCTCTTGAAAGTAAATACATTGCTTCCAATCTACAAGTAAGGCATAGATAGAAAGGAAAAGAATGAGAATGTAATCTTTGAGGATCTATTCCATATCAGTTTTTGTACTTCAGGATGTAATTTGTGTAGTGTTCAAAAATATTTATTGAATGAAATAATTGATTATATATGTATATCAGTTATCCCTGACTCAGGAAGTTAATGAAAGCAAATATAGTGTACTTTTCTATTAAATTTTTTCATAATTTAATTTTGCTTCTTTAGCTCCTGATTAGCAAATGATTGCTCAGAAGTGTCCCCCTGACTCTTAGAAACAAAACCCATGGGCTTGGTTAGCAAACCCATATTCAAACCTGAACATAGAAGTGGCCAATTAGTATTAATTAGGCTAATTGACAAATATAAATCTTATTATAAATTTCGAATCTTCCACAAATATGTAGTATGATGAATCCTTGTAATTCTTAGATTTAACTAAGAGTAAATCTTAGATTTAACCTAACATCTGGAAAGCCTGGGTATTTGTTTTGTTTTGTTTTTAGCTTTACTGTCTTAGGACAGCAAAACTGTATAGACTAGTGACTGGATTAAAGAATTAAATGTAATAAAACACAAGACATTAAATTGCCCATTTTAATTGATGGTCTCTTATTGTAGTCATTATGCACCCTAATTAGCTTTGTAGTATGATGCTCTCTGAATGGACTGAAAATAGAATCCCCCAGTGGTTTCTGCTTATACCTTGACCCCATCCTTGGAAATTATCACCCATTAGGCCTAGGTTCTTCAACCTTTATACAGGATTGAAGGAGTAGAGAACCACTCCTGACTCCAACATAACTGAAGATCCATTGGTTAGCTGAGATGTGGAGCAGACCCTAGCTCTGCTTGTTGTCAGTTGGCTGACACTAGGCTTTTTGCTCAATGACTTGAGACCTCCAATTCATCATAGTTCTGGACCCTTGACATTCAAAACCAAGGTGTTATTAGGGTCAATGTCCTTCCAAAACCTTCTTGCCTCTTCCAGTTTCTGGTAGGCCCAGGCATTCCTTGGCTTGAGGATGCCATCAACCCAATCTTTGACTCTGTCATCACATGGCTGTGATCTCCTTGTGTCTGTCCTTGAATTTTCACATTTTTCTGCCATGGTATTTATTCAGTGAGTGATATTACTATGAAATCTTTCACACGAACCCTATTTACCAGGGCCTGAAAACTTTTTATTGTTAACCAGGAAGAGTTCATTGAAATTCTCTACCATACTTGTGTTAGAGCTGGTCGTGTTAATCATCCATCTTAGAACATTAACTATAATTTCAAATATTAAATTAGAATGGCTACACAATTGGATGCAGACACCACACAAACAAGCTGTATTGAGCTAGAGTTTAAATGATACATTAATAGATTTCACGTGATCTTAAAATATGAAGAGGAGTGTTAATACCTCTGAGACCTTACAGAGGGCGCAACCATTTGAAATTACTATGAAGGCTTCACTTGATTATATTACTCTTCATTTTTCCTTTTTCCTAAACACAGATAGAAATGGCAGGACCTCAGGAAAAGCAAAATCCTGAACTGAAATATTATTTTTGAAAAGGACACTCAGCAACAAGTCTAGAAAGCTGTTTTTTCTTCTTTGTTCTATTTTGTGTGCTCTTCTTAAGAAAGCCTTAACACCAGAGTTTTAATCAGGAGGGGAAGTCAGCTGGGAGAACAACTGGCTTAACCAAGGGTTCACTTAATTAATTCCTAAGTATTCCATAGCTGAAAATTTGATTCTCAGATTATCAACACCTAAACTTTCCTCTTCATTTGTATTTTATAACTTTGGTCATCTTGCCATTCCCCCATTATGAGTGGGCTAAAGTGAGATAAAAGGAAGGGTAAGTAACCGATTTTCATATGTTAATGAATCTGGTTGGGGGATAGGAAATTGAAATGGGACTTAACAATTTTTTATGAATTTCATGTATTTCTGAGAATTCCTGACCACCATGAAGTTAGCTAATAGTTCATTGTTTTAGTGCCAGTTATTTATTGTGGTATAAATGAGTGATAGGTGTTGCATTAAAAGAAAAATAAGCAGAAGGAGGGAACATGAATGGCCAGAAAACCTACAAACTAAATTAAGGGAGCCAAACATGGGAAAAATCAGAAACTTTCAGGACTGTGGAGTATTTAGATACTCCCTTTACAGGAAGTTTGCTGAATCCTGGACTAAACCATCTGAGATTTCTTCCAATTCTGATAATCTATACAACTATGAAATTATTAAGTTAATAATGAAATTATTAACTTACAATTGCATCCTATTTATAAACTTGCAGTATCTAATTTATGCAGTGGCTTTTCTTTATAGACAACCTGGCATCTAATATTATTAGTGGAAGAAGGGTTTGTTCTTCATGTTTCATGACTACAGTTAAAGGCATCATCTATAAAGGTTTTTTATTGTTGTTCTTTCTTTTTATATCATCATCAAAAATGTTTCAAGTGAGGTGAATGAACCTTTGGAAATAGCAGTTGAAGACTCCTATAATTGAAACCAGAAGAAAAACTGTTTGAGGATACCGATTTCTTACTTCAATGGCATCATTTGGAATACAGAAGTAAAATACTAGCAACAACATACTACAGTGTCAGCATATGTACAAAACACATCTTGTATCATGAACCACAAAATACAGGCTATAGTCAGTACACTTATCCTGTATCCATTAGCAGTAACTTCCCATCCCCCCACAACACACTCCTATCTCTAGGCAACTACTAATCTACCTTCTATCTCTATAGATTTGCATGTTCTAGAATGGAAGCATCCATATGTAACATGGATTTTTTCTTTTTTCTTTTTTATTGTCAAATATTCCATGGATATGGAATAGAAAAGATTTTATTTACCATTCATCAGTTCATGTACATTTGAGGTGTTTACATTTTTTTGGTTATTAGGAATGACATTACTATGAATGCTCATGTATGAGTTTTTGTGTGGACATATGTTTTCAATTCTCGGGCATTATATCTAGGAGTGGAACTTCTGGGTCATATAGTATCTCTATGTTTAAGTTTTTGAGGAACTGTCAGACTGTTTTCCATAGTAGCTGCACCATTTTACATTCCTACCAGCAATGTATGAGGGTTCCAACTTCTCCACATCCTTGCCAACATTATTATTTTCTGTCTTTTTGATTATAGTCAGTGTGAAGTTGTATCTCTGTGGTTTTGATGTGAATTTCCCTAATGGCTACCTTTTCATGTGCTTATTGGACATTTGTATATTTTCTTTGGAAAATTTCTATTCAGATCTTCAGCCCATTTTTAAATTGGGTTATTAGATTTTTTAATTATCGAGTTGTAATTATATTTATATATTCTTTCTATATTCTGGATATAGTCTCTTATCAGATATATGATTTGTAAATAGTTCGTCTCATTCTAAGTGTCTTTTATCTTTCTTGATGGCATCATTTGAAGCACAAAAGTTGTTGCACTGTTGATTTGCTGATGTTCAATTTATCTATTTTCTCTTATGCTGCTTGTGCTGTTGATGTCTCATCTAAGAAACCATTGCCTAACCAAAGGTCATGAAGATTTACTATGTTTTCTTCTAAGAGTTTTATAGTTTTAGCTCTTACATTTAGGTTTATGACCTACTTTGACTTAATTTTTATATATGGTGTAAAGGAGTTTACCTTCATTGTTCTGCATGTGGATATCCAGTTGTCAAAACACCATTTGTTGAAGAGAATGTTCATTCCCCATTGAATCATCTTGGCACCCTTTGTCAGAAATCAGTTGGCCATAAATGTAATGGTTTATTTCTGGACTCTCAATTTCTACTCCACTGATTTATATTTCTATCCTTATATCAGTACTGTACACATCTTGATTACTGTAGCTTTGGGGTAAATTTTACAGTTTGGAAGTTGAGAGTCCTCCAACTTTGTTTTTATTGCCTATTTGCCCTGGCTAGAACCTCCAGTACAATAATGAATAGAAGTGGTAAGACCAAACATTCTTGTCTCATTCCTGATGTTAGGAGGACAGCATTCAGTCTTTCACTATTAAGTATGATGTTAACTGTGAGTTCTTCATAGATGGCCTTTATCAGTTTGAGGAAGTTTCCTTGTATGCCTAGTTTATTAGACATTTTTATCATGAAAGGGTGTTGGATTTTGTCAAATGCTTTTTCTACATCTAATGAAATGATCATATGGGTTTTGTCCTTTATTCTATTACAATAGTGTATTACATTGATTTTTGGATGTTTTATTAATCTTGTATTCCTGGGATAACTCCCACTTGGCTATGCTCTACAATCCTTTTAAAAAGTTGCTGGATTGTTTACTAGTATTTTGTTGAAGACTTCTGTTATCTATACACATAAGGGATATTGTTCTGCGGTTTTCATGTGATGTCTTTTATTTTGGTATCATGATGTTACAGGTCTCACAGAATGACTTTGGAAGAATTCCCTCCTCTTCTTTTTTTTTTTTTTTTTGGAAGAGTTTGTGAGGTATTGGTATTAATCCTTCTTTAAATCTCTGGTAGATTTCAGTGATGAAGCAATCTAGGCCTGGGTTTTTCTTTTTGGGTAGTTTTGGATTAGTAATTTAATTTCTTTACTTCTTATAGACCTATTCGGCTTGGCTATTTCTTCTTAAGTCAGTTTTGGTAGGTTGTATCGTTCTAAGAACTTGCCCATTTCCTCTAAGTTATCTGCTTTGTTGGCACACAATTGTTCATAGTCTTTTACAGTCTTTTTTATTTCTATAAGATCAGTAGTGATATTCTCTTTCATTCTTTTACTAATTTGAGTCTTCACTATTTTGTTATTGGTGAGGCTAGTTAATAGCTAAAAATGTTGATCTTTCCAAAGAACCAACTTGTGATTTTGTTAATTTTCCCTATTAACTTTGTATTCTCTATTTCACTAATTTATGCCCTAATCTTTGTTATTTCTTTTCTTCTGCCTGCTTTGGGTTCAGTTTGGTCTTCTTTTTCTAGATTAGGGCAGAAGTTTAGGTTATGGTTTTGAGATGTTCCTTCTTTTTAAATATAGATATTTACAGCTATAAACTGCTCTCCAATGACAATTTTACCTTCATCCCATATGTTTTTGTTGTATTTTCATTTTCATTCATCTCAAAGTATTTTCTAATTTGCCTTGTAATATTTGACCCATATTTAAAGTGTCTAATTTCCTTCTGAAGTCCCTAAGTTTTTCTCCTTTATTACTGATTTCTAATATATTGTGGTCAGAGAACATTCTTTGTATGATTTCAATCTTTTTAAACTTATTGAAGCTTGTTTTATGGCCCAGCATATGGCCTATGAAGAATGTTTCATGCACACTTGAGCAAATTGTGTATTTCCATTCTATTCCCTTGTTGATCTTCTGCCTAATTGTTCTATCCATTGTTAAGTGGGGCCTTGAAATCTCACACTATCATTGTTGAATTGTCTATTTATCCCTTTAATTCTGTCAAGTTTTTGTTTCATCTATTTTGATAGGTTCTTAGGTGCATATATATATATATATAATATATATATATATATATATATATATTTTTTTTTGCGGTATGTGGGCCTCTCACTGTTGTGGCCTCTCCCGTTGCAGGGCACAGGCTCTGGATGCACAGGCTCAGCAGCCATGGCTCACGAGCCCAGCTGCTCCGTGGCATGTGGGATCTTCCCGGACCAGGGCACGAACCCGTGTCCCCCGTATCGGCAGGCGGACTCTCAACCACTGCGCCACCAGGGAAGCCCTGCATATGTGTTTTAAATTGTTATATCTTCCTGACAGATTGAATATTTAATCATTGTGAAATGTCCCTTTTTTTCTTTAGTAACATTTATTTGTTTTAAGGTGAATTTCATCTGATATTAGTATAGTTACTCCAACAATTTTATGGTTGGTTCTTTCATGGTATATACATATATTTTCTATCCTTTTACTTTCAACTTATTTGTATCTTTGACTATGGAGTGCTTTTCCCATAGACAGCATATCTGTTGAATCAAGTTGGATCTTGATTTTTTAAATCCAATCTGCAATTTCTGCCTTTTAATTTAATTAATTCATATTTAATGTTGTTATTGATATGGCTGGGTATATGTCTTCCATTTTAAATTTCTTCTATATGCCTCATGTCTTTTTTTCTGTTCCTCAATTATCTTCTTTTGTATTAAGTGGATATATTTCAGTGTAATATTTTGATCCCTTTAATATTTTAAGTGTATTTTTAAGAGTTATTTTCCTGGTGGTAGTTCTAGGGCTTACAATATACATTCTAACTTACCAGAATTTACTTCATTTACACTGATTAATTCCAGTTAAATATAGAAATTTCACTCCTATATAGCTCCTTTCCATACCAACCTTTTTGTACTATTATTATTATATATATTACATCTATATATGTTACAAACTAAATATATAGCTATAATTATTACTTTATATGATCTTATATCTTTTAAGACAGCTAAGAGGAGTGCAGGTATATATCCAGTTTGTCATATTGACCATATTATATATCATTTCTAGCTCTCTACATTTGTTCTTGTAGATTCTAGGTATCATCTGCTATCATTTCCTTACTCCAAGACAGCTTTGTTTCCACCCCCAACAGAAGAATGATACACATATTATTTCATGTGGTTGTTTTCTAAGTCAAAAGAAGTTTTTAAGTCTCTTAAGAAAGGAAAAACGTGCAACTATACTATCTTTAGTAAGTACCTATATGAGTGCCTTTATTGGTGCTCTTTGTTTTTTCATGTGGATTTGAATTACTGCCTGGTGTCACTTGCTTTTTGCCTGAATACTTCCCTTTATGTTTCTTGTAATATAGGTCTACTAGCAATGGACTTTCTTTTTATTTATCTGGTAACATCTTTATTCCACATTATTTTTGAATGATAGTTTTGAATATAATATTCTTGGTTGATAGTTTTTTACTTTCAGCAATTTGAACATGTCATCCTTCTGTCTTCTGGCTTTCACTGTTTCTAATGAAACTTAACCTGTTAATCATGTTGGAGTTTCCTCATATGTGATGTCATTTCTCTTACTGCTTTCATGAGTTTTCTCATTTTTAGCTTTCAACATTTGACTATCGTGTATCTGAGTGTGGGATCTCTGCATTCATCCTACTTGGTGTTTGTTGGGCTTCTTTGATGTGTAGATTAATGTTTTTCATCAAATTTAGGCATTTCCATCCATCTCTTTAATATTGCTTTTCTGCTCCTTTCCTCTCCTCTGGTACTCCCATTATGCATATTCCCATTGGTATGCTTAATGGTGTTCCACATTTCTCTGAAGTTATTTTTCTTCATTACTTTTTCTCTTTGGTCTTCAGATTGCATAATCTCTATTGATTTATCTTCAAGTTCACTGATTCTTCAGGCAGCTCAACTATACTATTGAGCTCCTCTAGTAAATTTCTCATTTCATTTATTGTATTTCTCAACTCCAGAATTTCCATTTGTTTTTTTATTTTTAAAATTCTATTTCTTTATTGACAAATCTTTGTCTGCTACATCCATCATCTGGGCCCTTTCTAAGGCAATGTTTATTGCCTGCTCCCCCCCAACCCCCGTGCATCTGGGTAACTTTGTTTCTTTGCATATTTTATAAATGTTATAAACTGGACATTTTATGTAGTATCTTATATCATCTCTGGATAATGACCTTCTTCCTCTGGGGGATTCTTACTTGCTTGGTTATTTCCCCTGCAGTACGCAGTCTGATATCACCTTTCTCTATCTTTTAGTTTAGCTACCTAAGGGTTGCCCCTGGCTTGGCATAAAGCAATTACTGGTCAGTAAGATTTTTACCCTTTACCATCGGATATGTGTGTGCTTGGAGGATGCTATCATAGTTCATAAAGTTTACTTTTGACCCATGTTCAGCCAGGGACTAGTAGCTTGGAGGTACCTTCTCTGTTCTGAGAGGGCACAGCCTTTGACATACAGTCTTCCAGATTGCCAGGAATGAATGTGATTTTATTTTTAAGCCTGTGCTCCTAGGGTCAGAGCAACTTTTTGTTCAGTCAGTATTTGGTCAAGTTCCTTGTGCCAATCAAGCTTTTGCCATGTGTTGATGGTTCTCCATGTATTGGGAAATGCTTTTAAGTCTGTCCCACGTTCTTCTCTGATTGTCCTGAGTGGGTGCAGCCCAGCACATGCACAGTCTTCTCAATCCCGAGTTGACTGTACTCGCAGGAGGACTCCTCTGGGCTCCCTCTGGTTTCTATTAAACTTCTGGCTCCTCTGCTGCTTTGCTTGCACCAGCTCCTCCTAATTGCTCTCCACCAAGATCTCCATTGTTTTTAACAATGCCCTTAGGTATGGAGTTCTCCATGCTCTGTTTCAATGAAGTCAGTGTTCTGAGGCAGACCTGTGGAACTCTTTTGTCCTCATTGAGTGTCTTTCCCTTTGGAAAAAAACTCTGCATCACTGAACCAGAGCTAGGGGCAGGGGCCCCAGAGTGAAACCGACATGCTGAGTGGGCACCAGGGCATGGTAGCAGTCCCTGGTACTCTCGGTTTTTCTCTGAGTGAAACCTCTAACCTTTGAGTTAGCTGAGGTGGAAAAAATCAGGGCCCCAGTATACTCAGCTTGTGCATGGAGTAGTGCTTCCACCCTAAGAGTGGGGGCTGGCTGGTGGAAGGGATCTCCAGTACTCTTGGTTGTGCCTACTTGGAATGGTTTTTACAACACAGTGATGGGGAGATGGTAAATGTAGGCAGCTACTTTGCCAGGGTGAAACTGTAGCCCCAGAGGAGTTGGGGAGAGAGGGAGCCCTACCTTTCCCTAACATCTTCACCACACCTGAAGAGAATAGAGCACTAAGGGTAGAGCTTCTGTAACAAAGACCTGGTGAGGTAGAGGGTATGTGGGTAATTCCTCAAATGCCACAGACTCCTGCTGTCTTGAGACTTAAGTCTCTCAAATGAATGTTTCTCCATTTGCTTTATGCCACTTGGATAATTTCTAGATACTTGAAATGATTGTTTTTTTAAAAAATAATTTTTACCAGTTAAGTTTTTGTTTTGTTAGAGAGGGTCTACTGAACCCCTTATTCTACCATTCTGGATGTCTCACCCGTCTCTCTCTATATATATATATTTAACATCTTTATTGGAATATAATTGCTTTATAATGGTGTGTTAGCTTCTGATGTATAACAAAGTGAATCAGCTATACATATATGTATATCCCCATATCTCCTTACTCTTGCATCTCCCTCCTACCCTCCCTATCTCACCCCTCTAGGTGGTCACAAAGCACTGAGCTGATCTCCGTGCTATGCAGCTGCTTCCCACTAGCTATCTATTTTACATTTGGTAGTATAAGTCCATTCCACCCTCTCACTTTGTCCCAGCTTGCCCTTCCCCCTCCCTGTGTCCTCAAGTCCATTCTCTACATCCACGTCCTGCCCCTAGGTTCTTCACAACCATTTTTTCTTTAAGATTCCTTATATATGTGTTAGCATATGGTATTTGTTTTTCTCTACTTCACTCTGTGTGACACTCTAGGTCCATCCACCTCACTACAAATAACTCAATTTCATTTCCCTTTATGGCTGAGTAATATTCCATTGTGTGTATGTGCCACACCTTCTTTATCCATTCATCTGTCGATGGACACTTACGTTGCTTCCATGTCCTGGCTATTGTAAATAGAGCTGCAATGAACATTGTGGTACATGACTCTTTTTGAATTGTGGTTTTCTCCAGGTATATGCCCAGTAGTGGGATTGCTGGGTCATATGGTAGTTCTATTTTCAGTTTTTTAAGGAAGCTCCATACTGTTCTCCATAGTGGATGTATCAGTTTACATTCCCACCAACAGTGCAAGAGGGTTCCCTTTTCTCCACACCCTCTCCAGAATTTATTGTTTGTAGATTTTTTTGATGTGTCAATATATTTTTGAACATAACTTCTGAGTGGAAATGTCATGCAGCAAAAAGAGAAATGGATTGGGTGTCAGGACCCAAAATTTTCATCCCAACTTGGCTAACAGTAAGCTCAGTGACTTCTCCTGAAGTACAGTTTCCTCATTTGTAGAATTGAGGAAATTGTATTAGAGGACCTCTACATTCCTTCCAACTCTAAAATCCAATGACTTTATGAAACAGAATTGGAACAGGAAGTCACAAGTGAAAAATATTCTACTGTAGCTGTGAGAACAGGAAGTATGTAAACAATCCACTGCCTTTTTTTAACCAAAAATGTTCCAACCTATTTCTAATTAGAGCATGTACTTCATTTCCAACTCTACCTAGCTAATCAAGATACTAGTTTAATGTGTGGTTTGCAGTCAAGACATTTTTCCACCCCAAAGGTTTCCTTCCCAATCAACAGAACTGAGAAACTGGGGGCAACAAAACGTTGCCTTTCACTGATTGGTCATTAAAAGTATGACATCTTAATGCTAAGTGAAAGCACTACAATCTGCTACCATTTTACCCATATTATGAGCACTGCAAACAATTACTTCCTCTCTGAGACAATTTCAAGCTTTCACCTTTTGCATAAGGCTGTAAGGCCATACTCCCAGAGTGTCTATCAAATTATCTGTACTTATTTGGAGTGTGTGAATGGCAAAATACTAATTCTCCCTATGCATCGCAGAAGAGTTGCTTCAATGGGACACCCATTTCTAGTCACAAAGACATATTGTTTATTTAGTACTGATTATCTGCACAGATTGTTATAACAATAAATCTGGTAAAGAACCTCCCTCACAGAGTCATTTTGTCTTAACTAATCAGTTTTAACCAGCTTATTTGACTTCATATTATCATTTACTATACAGTTTACATTCAAAATCTATATACTCAATGCAGGGAGAGAAGGGGCCTTTCTATAATTTAAGAAAGCTGCCATTGCAAACATATTTAAATGCTTTCAACTACTAATCCACAACAGAATATCCTATGATAAACCTACAAGGTAAGAGGATTATGAATATACATTGGTAAAAGTTGCTACTCCCTGAGACATCCAGCAATAAGGAAGGATAGGAGCAAGATGGCAGTGTGCACAAAGTGATCCAGAAATAAGGAAACATATAATCTTTAAATATCTTGCCTTTAAAAGCAAAACATATTTTTAAACTGGCCATCTTCACAAACTGAGCTTTGTCAGCGTCTAAGGGAAAAGGCAAAATATTTAACTAAAGGTATAGAAAAGGTGAAAATCCTTGCACAGGAGAAGTAAATGTGTATTTTGAGTTTATCCAAATGTTAAGGCCTCTTTCTGATTCTCACAAGTGACCCTCAGACTTGAGCTATTCAAAAATTTCCAAATGAGCCCATCTGCTCACCAAGATATTTCTATGTTAAAAACCTGCAGGAAGGCATGTGGCCCAGTTTTCACGATCCCAAATTACCTTGGTTTCAGTTTAATTTTTGTAAACTGGGATTCCCTTAGGAAGAAAGTAAAATTTTCAATCTCAAAAATAAAGAGATATTAAGAAACAAAACCCTATCCCTTGCGCCATTTTCAGAGCCCATATTCCAAAATTGTAGCTTATCTATCCCAAGACATTAAGAAAACATTGTTGCAACACTGATTCAGAAATTTGTACTTTTGTGCATGTAATATTGTAATGTAAAATTAGTACATTATAATAAATGTCCCTTTTCTTGGCATTTCCTCTGAATGAATCATTTTAGGAAGCTTTTGTCTATTATGTCACTGTATAGAACCACCTTTCTAAGATGGAGTTAAGAGAAAAAAATATTTGACTTAGTTGTGGCCCCTACAATAACTGAGTTTTTCAGGTAATTTTTTATTAGCTGAAAATACTGGTTAATGACCACAATGACCCAGTGGTCTAGAGACCACCAGAGACCACCGCCAATCATATGAAAACAGCTTCAAATTTCTTAGTGGGGAAATTTCCCCACCCTAAAAACATTCCTATCTTTTTTTTTTTAGTTTATGTAAAAATTTATTTGACCAAAATGTAGAAAAGTGATACTATTACATATGACACTGTTGCAAGAATCTAAATGAAAAGTGTGGGTTTCATTCAATTGCACAATTTGCTAGTGTATTTCCTGGGTAGTGTGATGCTTAATAAATAGGAGTGAGGGGCAGAGGATTTGGATAAACTAGAAGCAGGGTAATTTTTAGTCAGAATTGTAAACTTGAGTTGACCCCCACACTGCTAGGGAATGTGGAATATTCCAGCTCTGAGATGTTAACTGAGAGAGCAGAAAGCTAACAAAGCCAAACTGTGCAGCCCTGTCTACAAAATACTCCATATCCAGTTTAATCAGGAGTTCCCTGGTCTTTTATTAACTTGGTCCTGAAGAAGGAATTAAAATTCCAGATAAGTAAATCTCCAATTTGCCAGTCCCTGGAGTATAGAGGAGATGAAGTTAGGCCAATTACTTTTTCATCCTTACTTTGCTGTCAGAGAGGGCTATTCTGTCCAATATTTGTTTATGGAAAGTCTTACTCAACTATTGATGGCTAGCAGTCTTTTTGATATAGCTTCTCTGAATAGGACTGAATTCTACAACATTCATTCCTGCTGAGTGGATGGCCTCATATCAGAGCAGATAAGCATGGGTCATTATTGGAATAAGACATCAGCTACTCAGAGAACAACTTTAGAGTGAAAGAAGCATAGAGAAGAGCATATCAAGGATCTATCTAGAAAACATTTGGGTAATTATTATGACTCTTTTCCAAGCATTCCCATGCTGGCTGCTCAGAGGATGTTTGTTCTGCATGGTGGAGTGTGGAAAAGAGCCAGGATGATTAGGTTAACCTCTGTGTGGTTTATGACTTCCCATAGTAACCCCACCCCCACTCCCCTTTTTTGCTCTGGATGGAAAATTCCCACCCATTTTAATGTGATGGTCCCTGGCCTCCTATAGTGTGACCAACAGTGGATATTCTACAACCTTTTAAACTGACCCATGACTAGACATCGGAATCTGTGTTTTAAAACTGTGGGGTTGTCTATTCTCCCAGGAACCAAATGCCCTCAGTCTTGAGAGTATGCTCAATATGAAATACCCTGCCTACCTCAGGAATAAATGAAATTTAAGGATAAAAACAGAGCTGAAAAACCTGATGCTATTTGAAAAAAGGAAGGAATAGATTTAACTGGTGCTCAAAGCTTCTCTGATACAAAATATTTGGTCATGTATTCATAATTTGCTTGACATTTCCTGCAAAGCAAAGAGACAATAACAAAAGAAACTCCTTACAAGAGAAGAGAAAGACACGGAGCTCTGGAGTTTTTGTTGGAACAAAACTCTTCTGTTTTGGTTCTATACAGTTTAGTTCATTTAGTGTCTGATCCAGTGTCTGATGTAAGTCCACATTCTCTTCTTTGGCCTGGGCAAGTTTTTCTTCTAGCTCATCGATTTTTCCAGTTTTGCAATTGTTCTCTCTGCAAATTTGGCACGGGTCTCAGCTTCTTTCAGTTTGTCAGATAGAAGTTTAATTTCTTCTTCATGTTCATCCTCCCTTTCAGATGCATCCTCTGGCAACTTCAAGTTGTTAGTGACATTGAGTTCTTCTTCCAGGTCACCACATTTTATTTTATTTTATTTATTTTAATGGTTAATGTATTTATTATCTTTATAATTTGATGAAAAGGCACTGCTTCTTAGATATTACATTGAAAAATTCTCAGTTTTGTCACTGAAACGTGTAAGCAACTGAGCAGCTTCTGTCTGTATCTGTTTATCCTCCTCTGCATGTGCTGGATAGTCCTTGGCTTTTGTTAGCCAGAAAGCAGCAAGCTTTTTGTAGTGTAGTTTCAAATATGTCTTTCCTAGAAGAAGCAAGTTTTTGCTGTAGAAGTTTGGATCCACTTGCTCTGCCCTGTGAAAGTAGCCTAATGCCTCCTCATAGGTGGAACTAGGAGGAGTTGCAAACAGCATTTTAGCAATTCTTCTTTGATACCAAGGCATTTCAGCAAATGTGTAACACCAAATACCCATAAGGTGAATTGAGGTAGCATCTTTAGGGTTGAGTTCAACTGCTTTCTCAAAATGCTCCTTGATCATGTAGGCATTTGCAATTTTAGCCTTGATTCCTTCATAATCTCCAACATCACTAATACAGATTGCATACCACTTATGAGCTGCAAAACTTGATTCATTTTTTTCTAGTGCCCTTTTTGCCTACTCTAGGGCTTCATACACCAAAATCTTTTTCTCCTCTTCTGAGGTTCCACTGAGTTGAGCTATAACACATGATGCCCATGCCAAACACCACAGTAACTCTGCATCTTCACTTTCCTTGTACTGGGATAGCAACTGGTAAAGTTTTTCTGTTTCTCCACTTTCATATAGATAGTCTGCTTGTTCAAGGATTTCTTCAACTCTGAAGACTCTGGCTGTGGCATGAACCACAGCAGCCTGGGAAATGACTTGATAAGTTTCAAAACCCAAATAAGACAAGGCAGAGAATAAAAGACTTATTTTGAAAGCTCCTGGGTTTCCCATCACCTCAGTGCCACGGAGTCACCAAAGAATGAACTGCTCGCAGCTGCCAGCAGCACCCATCAGGAGCCAAGGTCCTGGGGCAGTGATACGTCCCAAAGGAAGGGAGTGCCAGAGTCGCAAGGCTAGTGCCATGATCTGCAGCTTGCAGGCCTGACCCCTCACCCCTTTGGCTGCTAAGAAGCGGCGCAGAGTGAAAGGCACCCCAGTCTTTCCACAGAAAGCAGTGTCCGCCGGCTTCCGGCCCTGCTCCTCTTCTTCCCCACAGCTTCAGGTCACCACATTTTAGTTCAGATGGCTTGGCATGCTCCTCCACCCTCTCCAGCTCACCCTCCAGGATGACCAACTTACGAGCTACCTCCTTGTATTTGTGGTCAGCTTACTCAGCAATGTCCTTGGTTTCTTTGAGCTGAATCTACTGAATCTCCATCTTCTCCTCATCTTCGTTGCCCAGTTTTCTATCACCTTCATTCCTCTTTTGCTCTCATTTGCACCCTTTTCTGCCTCCTCCAGCTTGCACAGGGCTGTGGCCAGTCATTCCTGAGCCCTGTCCGACTCCCCCTCAATGAGCTGGATGTGTCAACTGAGAGCTGCCACATCACCTTCAGCTTTCTCTCACCACTCGCGCTCGCCATCCAGCTCCCACACTGTAGGCCCTGTGCACGGTCCTCCGCCTCGTCCGCCTGCTGCTGTAGGGCCTGGTTCTAGCGTTTCACTGCCTCCAGGGAGTTGAGGCCAGCCATGGCGTGGAGGTGCATGCAGCGGGTGGTGGGCAGTGGGCAGTGGTGGGCGTTTACCTTGGCTCCAGCGAGAGCTGCAGCAGCTGCGCCCCAGCCCCCAACCCTTTGCCTACACCAGGTCCTATCCTTTGACTATATGTTTCCCATATCACAAAATCACTTACTTTGAATACCACTATTCACATTCAAAATGAATATTACTAATGATTACTTCAATCTTAGTTTGGTTATGCAACTAAGCTAAATATTTTCCATCAGCAACATTGGAAATGTATAGGAGGAATTAACAGAAGCAAAATTTCTATCTAACCACATTTCTAGTAATGCAGCTGGGTTATTCAAAGGACTTGTTGTTGTTGTTGTTCCTCAGAAAAGCAATCACGTCTATGGCTTCAGAGTAAGAAAAGTCCCAACCCCTCCATTTTTCAGCTGATTACGCATCTCAGTGATAACTCCAACTCCAAAAGCAAGATCCTGCACCACTTACTGTACTTTCAAAGACTAACCACAAAATACTGGCTTCAAGCTACTTATCAAATCACCTTTATATAACAAAACTGCAGACCCAATCAGTTTAGATATCTACCTACTAATGACAATACAAATCAGAAAAAAAATTAATCTCACCCATACCAAATTATGACTTAAAAGACAATAAAACCATAGACAAATACTTTAAGACCTTTTCTGAGAAATAAAGCCTCATTATAGAGTTATGTGGCTGGTCATGACACACAAGTTTTTCAAGCTGAATGATTACTACAAAACAAATTAAAGCAAATTCCAGTTGGAAAGGGAGAGGAGCTTTCTAAGTGAATATATACCAACATTTTATTAATTATTTCTTGATTATCTTGTTTGGGCTCCTCCTTGTTATTTCAAGCTTAAAGGAACTCATTAAACTACTGAAAAAGGAAGGGAAGACTTGGTAATAAAGTAACTCTGAACTGTCAACACAGATTAGAGTCCTGATGATGTAAATGTATGTGAAATCCTCTCCTATTTGCCTAAAGGTCATTAATAATTTTTAAGTAGATGTTGCTTTATACACATGCAGGCGTGCACACATCCCATTTGGTTGTTTCTTTGTATAACTTCAGAGAGCAAAAGCAGTGCATTTAAGATGGAAATAGAAAAGGCAATTAACTTTCTAAGCTTTTTAGATCACTCCCAGTATGGTAACTCTCAAATTACATCAGGGTTTATGAGTCTTTAAAAAGAAATGTATAAATTTTGGTCCAAAACAAAAGCAACACCTCATTTGGTGGAAAAATAAAATTTCCACCGCTAGATGACAGTTACAATGCTGGTTAATGATGAACATTCTACATACCAACATGAGAGTCAAGGTTTTTCCTCTTAAAGGTATACAGTGGCATATAATTTTTAAAATGTAAGTATAGTTAACTATCATTGAAGTACTTCAATGGGGGAAGGGGAGGAGAAACAATGAACCTACACTCTCTTATTTTCTTAAAAATTTTTAAGAAACAGACATTTTCCATCTAAATTGTCAGCATAAAGGAGGTTTGAAAAACTACAAAAAATTTGGAAACAAATATGATTCATCTGGTTATGGATAGCAAATGGCTATCAGGCCTCAAAAATGAAAATAGGGTAAAGTCAAATAGTAACAAAAATTATGCTTTGACCACAACTAAGGCAGTAACAAGAAAATAATTTGGGGATAATATAAATATCACATTAAATAGATGGTGATAGATGTAAAACTCAAATCCCTTTCAAAATAAATCTTATCTAAAAGAAGGATTATAGAAAATGGGAATGTATGATTATTTATTTATTTATTTATTTTTGTTTTTTATTAGTTTCTGCTTTATAACAAAGTGAATCAGTCATACATATACATGTTTCCACATCCCTTCCCTCTTGCGTCTCGCTCCCTCCCACCATCCCCATCCCACCCCTCCAGGCGGTCACAAAGCACCAAGCTGATCACCCTGTGCTCTGCGGCTGCTTCCCACTATCTATCTACCCTACGTTTGGGACTGCATATATGTCCATGCCTCTCTTTCGCTTTGTCACAGCTTACCCTTCCCCCTCCCCATATCCTCAAGTCCATTCTCAAGTAGGTCTGTGTCTTTATTCCTGTTTTACCCCTAGGTTCTTCATGATATTTTTTTCCTTAAATTTCATATATATGTGTTAGCATACGGCATTTGTCTTTCTCTTTCTGACTTACTTCACTCTGTATGACAGACTCTAGGTCTATCCAGCTCATTACAAATAGCTCAGTTGCGTTTCTTTTTATGGCTGAGTAATATTCCATTGTATATATGTGCCACATCTTCTTTATCCATTCATCCGATGATGGACACTTAGGTTGTTTCCACCTCAGGGCTATTGTGAATAGGGCTGCAAAGAACATTTTGGTACATGTCTCTTTTTCAATTATGGTTTTCTCAGGGTATATGCCTAGTAGTGGGATTGCTGGGTCATATGGTAGTTCTATTTTTAGTTTTTTAAGGAACCTCCATACTGCTCCCCATAGTGGCTGTACCAATTCACATTCCCACCAGCACTGCAAGAGTGCTCCCTTTTCTAGACACCCTCTTCAGCATTTATTGTTTCTAGATTTCTTGACGATGGCCATTCTGACTGGTGTGAGATGATATTTCATTGTAGTTTTGATTTGCATTTCACTAATGATTAATGACGTTGAGCATTCTTTCATGTGTTTGTTGGCAGTCTGTATATCTTCTTTGGAGAAATGCCTATTTAACAGTTGCTTCATTTGTAAATATTTTCTCCCATTCTGAGGGTTGTCTTTTGGTCTTGTTTATGGTTTCCTTTGCTGTGCAAAAGCTTTGAAGTTTCATTAGGGCCCATTTGTTTATCTTTGTTTTCATTTCCATTTCTCTAGGAGGTGGGTCCAAAAGGATCTTGCTGTGATTTATGTCAGAGTGTTCTGCCTATGTTTTCCTATAAGAGTTTGATAGTTTCTGGCCTTACATTTAGGTCTTTAATCCATTTTGAGTTTATTTTTCTGTATGGTGTTAGGGAATGATCTAATCTCATATTTTACATGTCCCTGTCCAGTTTTCCCAGCACCACTTATGGAAGAGGCTGTCCTTTCTCCACTGTACATTCCTGCCTCCTTTATCAAAGATGAGTTGACCATATGTGCGTGCGTTTATCTCTGGGCTTTCTATCGTGTTCCATTGATCGTTCTGTTTTTGTGCCAGTACCACACTGTCTTGATTACTGTAGCTTTGTAGTATAGTCTGAAGTCAGGGAGCCTGATTCCTCCAGCTCCGTTTTTCGTTCTCAAGATTGCTTTGGCTATTCGGGGCCTTTGGTTTTTCCAAACAAATTTTGAAATTTTTTATTCTAGTTCTGTGAAAAATGCCAGTGGTAGTTTGATAGGGATTGCATTGAATCTGTAGATTGCTTTGGGTAGTAGAGTCATTTTCACAATATTGATTCTTCCAATCCAGGAGCATGGTATATCTCTCCAACTATTTGTATCATCTTTAATTTCCTTCATCAGTGTCTTATAATTTTCTGCATACAGGTCTTTTGTCTTCTTAGGTAGGTTTATTCCTAGATATTTTATTCTTTTTGTTGCAATGGTAAATGGGAGTGTTTTCTTGAATTCACTTTCTGATTTTTCATAATTAATGTACAGGAATGCCAGAGATTTCTGTGCATTAATATTGTATCCTGCTACTTTACCAAATTCATTGATTAGCTCTGGTAGTTTTCTGGTAGCATCTTTAGGATTCTCTATGTATAGTATCATGTCATCTGCAAACAGTGACAGCTTTACTTCTTCTTTTCCAATTTGGATTCCTTTTATTTCCTTTTCTTCTCTGATTGCTGTGGCTAAAACTTCCAAAACTAGGTTGAATAAGAGTGGTGAGAGTGGGCAGCCTTGTCTCGTCCCTGATCTTAGTGGAAATGCTTTCAGTTTTTCACCATTGAGGACGATGTTGGCTGTGGGTTTGTCATATATGGCCTTTATTATGTTGAGGAAAGTTCCCTCTATGCCTATTTTCTGCAGGGTTTTTATCATAAATGGGTGTTGAAAGCTTTCTCTGCATCTATTGAGATGATCATATGGTTTTTCTTCAATTTGTTAATATCGTGTATCACATTGATTGATTTGCGTACATTGAAGAATCCTTGCATTCCTGGAATAAACCCCACTTGATCATGGTGTATGATCCTTTTAATGTGCTGTTGGATTCTGTTTGCTAGTATTTTGTTGAGGATTTTTGCATCTATGTTCATCAGTGATATTGGCCTGTAGTTTTCTTTCTTTGTGACATCCTTGCCTGGTTCTGGTATAAAGGTGATGGTGGCCTCATAGAATGAGTTTGGGAGTGCTCCTCCCTTTGCTATATTTTGGAAGAGTTTGAGAAGGATAGGTGTAAGCTCTTCTCTAAATGTTTGATAGAATTTGCCTGTGAAGCCATCTGGTCCTGGACTTTTGTTGCAAGATTTTTAATCAGTTTCAATTTCAGTGCTTGTGATGGGTCTATTCATATTTTCTATTTCTTCCTGATTCAGTCTTGGCAGGTTGTGCATTTCTAAGAATTTGTCCATTTCTTCCAGGTTGTCCATTTTATTGGCATAGAGTTTCGTGTAATCTCTAATGATCTTTTGTATTTCTGCAGTGTCAGTTGTTACTTCTCCTTTTTCATTTCTAATTCTATTGATTTGAGTCTTCTCCCTTTTTTTCTTGATGAGTCTGGCTAATGGTGTATTAATTTTATCTTCTCAAAGAACCAGCTTTTAGTTTTATTGATCTTTGCTATCGTTTCCTTCATTTCTTTTTCATTTATTTCTGATGTGATCTTTATGATTTCCTTACTTCTGCTAATTTCGGGGTGTTTTTGTTCTTCTTTGTCTAATTGCTTTAGGTTCAGGGTAAGGTTCCTTAATTGAGATGTTTCCTGTTTCTTAAGGTAGGATTGTATTGCTATAAACTTCCCCCTTAGAACTGCTTTTGCTGCGTCCCATAGGTTTTGGGTCATCGTGTCTCCATTGTCATTTCTTTCTAGGTATTGTTTTTATTTCCTCTTTCATTTCTTCAGTGATCACTTCGTTATTGGGTAGTGTATTGTTTAGCCTCCATGTGTTTCTATTTTTTACAGATCTATTCCTGTAATTGATGTCTAATTTCATAGCATTGTGGTCGGAAAAGATACTTGATACAATTTCAATTTTCTTAAATTTACCAAGGCTTGATTTGTGACCCAAGATGTGATCCTGGAGAATGTTCCATGAGCACTTGAGAAAAATGTGTATTCTGTTGTTTTTGGATGGAATGTCCTATAAATATCAATTAAGTCCATCTTGTTTAATGTATCATTTAAAGCTTGTGTTTCCTTATTTATTTTCATTTTGGATGATCTGTCCATTGGTGAAAGTGGGGTGTTAAAGTGCCCTACTATGAGTGTGTTACTCTCGATTTCCCCTTTTATGGCTGTTAGCATTTGCCTTATGTATTGAGGTGCTCCTATGTTGGGTGCATATTTACAACTGTTATATCTTCTTCTTGGATCGATCACTTTATCATTATGTAGTGTCCTTTGTCTCTTCTAATAGTCTTTATTTTAAAGTCTATTTTGTCTGATATAAGAATTGCTACTCCAGCTTTCTTTTGATTTCCATTTGCATGGAATATCTTTTTCCATCCCCTTACTTTCAATCTGTATGTGTCTCTAGGTCTGAAGTTGTTCTCTTGTAGACAGCATATATATGGGTCTTGTTTTTGTATCCATTCAGCCACTCTGTGTCTTTTGGTGGGAGCATTTAGTCCATTTACATTTAAGATAATTATTGATATGTATGTTCCTATTCCCATTTCCTTAATTGCTTTGGGTTCGTTATTGTAGGTATTTTCCTTCTGTTGTGTTTCTTGCCTAAAGAAGTTCCTTTAGCATTTGTTGTAAAGTTGGTTTGGTGGTGCTGCACTCTCAGCTTTTGCTTGTCTGTAAAGGTTTTAATTTCTCCATCAAGTCTGAATGAGATCCTTGCTGGGTAATCTTGGTTGCAGGTTTTTCTCCTTCATCACTTTAACTATGTCCTGCCACCCCTTTCTGGCTTGTAGAGTTTCTGCTGAGAGATCAGCTGTTAACGTGATGCAGATTCCCTTGTGTGTTGTTTTTCCCTTGCTGCTTTTAATATGATTTGTGTTTAATTTTTGACAGTTTGATTAATATGTGTCTTGGTGTATTTATTCTTGGATTTATTCTGTATGGGACTCTCTGTGCCTCCTGGACATGATTAACTCTTTCCTTTCCTATATTAGGGAAGTTTTCAAGTATAATCTCTTCAAATATTTTCTCAGTCCCTTTCTTTTTCTCTTCTTCTTCTGGAACCCCTATAATTTGAATGTTGGTGCATTTAATGTTGTCCCAGAGGTCTCTGAGACTGTCCTCTGTTCTTTTCATTCTTTTGTCTTTATTTTGCTTTGCAGCAGTTATTTCCACTATTTTATCTTCCACCTCACTTATCCGTTCTTCTGCCTCAGTTATTCTGCTATTGATCCCATCTAGAGTATTTTTCATTTATTGTGTTTTTAAGTGATGCTTGATTCATCTTTAGTTCTTCTAGGTCCTTGTTAACTGTTTCTTGCATTTTGTCTATTCTATTTCCAAGATTTTGGATCTTGGAAATAGAATCTTGGATCATCTTTACTATCATTATTCTGAATTCTTTTTCAGGTAGACTGCCTATTTCCTCTTCATTTGTTAGGTCTGGTAGTTTTTTATCTTGCTCCTTAACCTGCTGTGTGTTTTTCTGTCTTCTCATTTTGCTTATCTTACTGTGTTTGGGGTCTCCTTTTTGCAGGCTGCAGATTCGTAGTTCCCGTTGTTTTTGGTGTCTGTCCCCAGTGGCTAAGGTTGTTTCAGTAGGTTGTGTAGTCTTCCTGGTGGGGGGGGATTAGTGCCCGTGTTCTGGTGGTTGAGGCTGGATCTTGTCTTTCTGGTGGACAGGTCCACGTCTGGTGGTGTGCTTTGGGGTGCCTGTGGCCTTATTATGTTTTTAGGCAGCCTCTCTGCTAATGGGTGGGGTTGTGTTCCTGTCTTGCTAGTTGCTTGGCATAGGGTGACCAGCACTGTAGCTTGCTGGTCGTTGACTGCAGCTGGGTGCTGGTGTTGAGATGGAGATCTCTAGGAGATTTTCGCCACTTGATATTATGCAGAGCTGGGAGGTCTCTTGTGGACCCGTGTTCTCAAGTTGGCTCTCCCACTTCAGAGGCATAGCACTGACTCCTGGATGCAGCACCAAGAGCCTTTCATCTACCCGGCTCATAATAAAAGGGAGAAAATGTAGAAAGAAAGAATTAGTAGAAGAAAGAGAGAGAAAAAGTAAGGAAGAAGGAAAGAACGGAAGGAAGGAAGGAAGAAAGAAAGAAAGGAGGGAGGGAGGGAGGGAGGAAGGACGGAACGAAAGAAAGAAAGGCTAACAGGAGGGAGGGAGGGAGGGAGGGAGGAAGGAAAGAAGGAATGAAAGAATGAAAGGGGCAGAGGGAGGAAGGGAAGGTAGGAAAAAAAGAGAGAAGATAAAATAGAATAAAGTATAAAATACAGTAGCATTATTAAAAATAAAAAAGTAATTATTGAAAATAAAATCGGATGGATAGAACCCTGGGACACAGAAGCATATCCATACACATTCACAAAAAGAGAACAGGGAGAAAAAAATCGAAAATCTTGCTCTCAAATTCCACCTATTTAATTTCGGATAATTCATTGTAAAAAGAGGAAAAGGGGAAACATGTTAAAACTTGTCCTCAAAGTCCACCTCCTCAATTTGGGATGATTCGCTGTCCATTCATGCACTCTACAGACGCAGCGCACATCAAGTGGACCGTGAAGCTTTAATCCGCTGCCTCCGAGGCTGTAGAGATCTCCCTGTCTCTTCTCTGCTCTCACAGCTCCCTGGTCTCAGCCTTGGACCTGGCCCTGCCTTTGCGTGTAGGCCGCCGGAGGGTGACCGTTCTTCGCTCAGACAGGACGGGTTTAAAGGAGCCGCTGATTCGGGGGCTCTGGCTCACTCAGGCCGAGGGGAGGGAGGGGCACGCAGTGCGGGGCAGGCCTGCGGTGGCAGAGGCCGGCGTGAGGTTGCACCATCCCGAGGCGCTCCGTGCACTTTCCCGGGGAAGCCGTCCCTGGTTCCCGGGACCCCGGCAGTGGCGGGCTGCACAGGCTCCCCGGAACGGGGGGTAGCCAGTGACCTGCGCTCGCACACAGGCCTTGTGGCGGCAGCAGCGGCATCCCGAGTGTCCCACGCCCGTCTCCGGGGTCCGCACCTTTGGCCGCGGCTCGCGCCCATCTCTGGAACTTCTTTAATTAGCACTCTTAATGCCCTCTCCTCGCGCACCAGGAAACAAAAGGGAAGAAAAAGTCTCTTGCCTCTTTGGCAGCTCCAGACTTTTTCCCCGGACTCCCTCCGGGCTAGCCGTGGTGCACTAACCTCTTCAGGCTCTCTTCCTGCAGCCAGCCCCAGTCCTCTCCCTGCGCTCCGAGTAGAACCCAATACCCGAGCCCTGATTTTTTTTAATAAAATAATTCTGCTTTAGTGCAAATGTGTAGTCAAGGAAAAAAAAGAAAGAAAGGAAGAAGGGAGGAAGGAAGAAAGAGGAGAGAAAGGAAGGAAGGAAGGGAGGGAGGGAGGGAGGGAGAAAAAAGAAAAGAAAAGAGAAGAAAAGAGAAGAAAAGGAAAGGTTTCATGTGACTTAGCAGGAACAGTTTCCACAGCCTTTCACACTGTTGACAATTTCTTCTTGTAGTTTCCTCCTTTCCTCCTCTTTGGACACATTTTCTTTCTTTGCATCCCATTTGGGGTTATCATGGTTCTGCACATGGCTGCTCTGTGTATGCCACATTTCTGAATAGATACTGCCAGGGTTAGCAAGCAAACCATGGTGGGTACCACGTTCAGCTACCTTACCCTAATAAGCAAAAACAAGAGAAACGTAGAGAAAGTCATATAACTAGGATAACAATTGAAAATACATAATACTTTCTAAGCAAGAATTTTGAAAGATTTGCATTCATTAAAATACCTTTCCCAATTCTTCATTACAGTACAAATGGGAAAAACTGGGGTAGAAATGCCTCATTTACTGTTGAGTTACCAGTCCAGTGAGCAAACCAAAAGCTATGAAATTCCATATACCATATACCATTTCACTTAAAGGAAATAAAATTTGAATGTTTCATTTTTCATTTTGAAGAGCAGAAAAGGAAGGTGAAGACTTTCTAAAGGTGGTATTTTCTGTAATCAGTAAATCAAATTTAAATCAAATTTACATCAAAAGCACTGTTATTTATAGAGATTTAAAGGATTTTAAAAAAAATATCCCAAAATCCTATGTGTACTTTGAAATAAAAAATATTTCCCCATGAAAAGTTTATTTCTTCCAGTAACTATTTTTCTTAACACTGGCTATTAACCTTAAGATTGCATAGAATTGGTATTGATTCCTAACTCTTATCTAAAATTAATCTGTCTCTGGACAGCTACTGCTAAACATGTTGGGAGACAAAAGTAATTTTGTCACTTTTACTGGTACTCCTGGTGAGAGGACGTTTACAAGTATACCCTTAAGCAAAATAACTGAAATTTGTGTGTGCCCACTTCTGAGTGGTTAAATTTAAGGCTTCTCCTTGATTGCTGGCTGGTCAGTCTAGGAACTATTTCACTCAGCTATTTGAACTCTGGATCCTGAATGCAGTCCTCAACTTTGGTATCTGTGGACCACTTCACTAGCACAGAAGTCCCCATGGTTATGTATTTTATATTTTTTTACCACTGTAAAAAAAAAAACAAAATAAAAATCTCACTGCACAGACATAAAAAACACTTTTATGGTTACCAAAGAGGATAGGGAGGAGGGAAGAACAAATTAGGAGTATGGGATTAACAGATACAAACTACTATATATAAAATAGATAAACAAAAAGGATTTACTGTATAGCACAGGGAACTGTATTCAATCTTCTGTAATAACCTATAATGGAATATAACCTAAAAAAAAAAAACTGAGTCACTGACACAATATTGTACATTAACTACACTTCAATTAAAGAAATCCTCAATGAAAACTGCATCAAAAAGTATTAGAAAAAATGGGCTTCCCTGGTGGCGCAGTGGTTGAGAGTCCGCCTGCCGATGCAGGGGACACGGGTTCGTGCCCCGATCCCAGAAGATCCCACATGCCGCGGAGCGGCTGGGCCCGCGAGCCATGGCCGCGGAGCCTGTGCATCCGGAGCCTGTGCTCCGCAACGGGAGAGGCCACAGCAGTGAGAGGCCCGTGTACAGCAAAAAAAAAAAAAAAAAAAAAAAAAAAAGTATTAGAAAAAATGGAATTATTTTTGCAGGAAACCAATGAAATAAATCACAAAAAATTATCCTGCTATAAAATGTATATTATATTTTAAATTATTTTTGTTTGTATTAAAGTATAAATGTACACACCTTAAAAAGTCAACTAATAATTGCAAAGTTTATAACAGAAAGTACAGTCTTTTGTCTCCTCCTCCTCCACACTTGAATATCTCCTTATCTCCAAATCTGTAGCTATTTCTTCTGGCATTTACACACACATATACATATTAATGAGATTCAGCACTTTTAACTATTCCACATTCCCAATGCCTCACTCTTCACTCTCCTAATAACATTGCTTATATCATAAATGTTATTTAAGTTAATACACAATGTGTACTTTATTATGACTATGTAAGTATTATCTGTTGAGCCAAGTGAAGTACTAGGATTTTATATATATTTTCTCATAAATTTTTATTCTTCCTGGACATAGTAACTGCTTTGTTTTTTCATTTGCTTAGTTTTCTCTGTCACTATTGATAATTCTCTCTAAACTTTAAGCCTGTCTGAACAGTATTTTTCTCATAATCAACTATATTAGGTAATCTATTATTCAGTCCCCACCCTGCCCGGAGATGTTTCTCTCACAGCTTTTAAGTTATTTTCCTTATGCTCAATTCTGAAATTTTATGATAATTTGACTTTTATTTTTCTTTCCTCCATTTATTGTGGTGGGTTCTTGGTAGGCACTTTCAATCTGGAAACTCATGCTCTGAAGTTCTGGACATTTTTGGGGTATTATTCTTTAGTTATTTCCTTCCCTTTTTCCTATCCCCTCTTTCTAGAACAACCATTAGTCAAATGTTGGACCTCTCAGACTAATTCTCTTGTTTTCTTATCTTTCCTCTATTTTCTCTTTTTTTGCTCTACTCTTTAGAGATTTCCTTGACTTTATTTCAGCAATGACTATTTTCATTTTCAAAATCTCTCGTTCTCTAGCTGTTCATTTATTTATTTACTATCCCCATTTTAAATTTGAAATGTTGCAAGAATGGTAAAAATGAATGCCTATATATGCTTCTCCTAGGTTAGCAACTGTTAATTTTTCCACATTTGCTTTCTCTCACTTTATCCTGTCTCTAAATTTACACTACTTTTTGCTAAATCATTTAAGAATGAGTTGTGGACATCATTACATTTCTCCCCTAAATATTTCATTAGCATGTATCTCCTGAAAACAAGGACATTCTCCTATGTGACTAGAATACAACAATATCACACCCAAGAAATTTATCTAATATATAGCTCATATTTAGATTTTACCAATTATCCTAATAATATCCTTTATATATATTTTTTCCATCCAGGATCCAATCAGGATCAACACATTGAATTTATAAGTTTCCTATTCTGTGTGAATGTGACAATGACATTTCTAAAATGTCCAGGCTTGTTTTTTTTTTTTTTTTTTTTGGTGGTACGCAGGCCTCTCACTGTTGTGGCCTCTCCCATTGTGGAGCACAGGCTCCAGATGCTTAGGCTCAGCAGCCATGGCTCACGGGCCTAGCCGCTCCGCGGCATGTGGGATCTTCCCGGACCAGGGCACAAACCCGTGTCCCCTGCATCAGCAGGCAGACTCTCAACCACTGTGCCACCAGGGAAGCCCCAGGCTTGTTTTTTAAAGAATGCCCTTCACGTTGTATTTGTCTAGTTGTTCCTGATTCTTAGATCCAGGCTAAACATTTTTGTTGCAATACAATATAGGTGATATGTCCTCAGTGTATCATATTAGGAGGTACATGATGTCATTTTGCTCCACAGTTAATGATTTCAGTTTGATCACTGGTTAAGGTAGTGTCTACCAGATTTCTCTATTTTAAAGGCACTTTTTCTCTTTGTAATCAATAATTAATCTATGGGTTATGCTTTCAAACTCTGTGAATATTCTATTCCCCAATAGTTTTTCACCATATGGTTTTAGCAAACAATGATGATCCTTATGTGAATCATTTATTACAATGGTGGTTGCAAAATATGATTCTGTAAACTTATCATTCCTTGTATGTGTTAGCATTTTTTTCTCAGAGTTATAATTAACATACATTACATTAGTTTCAGGTGTACAACAGTGATTCAGTATTTTTATACATTATGAAATGATTACCTCAGTTAAGTCCAGTTACCATCTGTCACCATACAAAGTTATGAAAATATTATTTACTATATTCCCTATGTGTACATTACATCCTCATGACTTAGTTTGTACTTCTTAGTACCCTTTACCTATTTCATCCGTCCCCCCTGCCAACTACCAGTATGTTCTCTGTATTTATGAGTCTGTTTCTGGTTTGTTTGTTCATTTGCTCTGCTTTG
Source organism: Mesoplodon densirostris (assembly GCF_025265405.1). NCBI lineage: Eukaryota > Metazoa > Chordata > Mammalia > Artiodactyla > Ziphiidae > Mesoplodon > Mesoplodon densirostris. The sequence goes on along the minus strand of NC_082681.1, from coordinate 75,042,523 downwards.
TAGATTTCACATATAAGTAAAATCATACGGTATTTGTTTTTCTCTGACTTATTTCAGTTAGCATAATACCCTCCAGGTCCATTAACACTGCTGTAAATGGCAAGATTTCATTTTTAAAAAAGAGCTTTCTCTAAGTACAATTATGGAATTATAGATTAGTTTTTTATTCAATGTGTTGTAATTCATTAGTATCATTTTTTTTGACATTCAAATCATCCCACACTTGGCCAGTGGGAACCCATTCAAAATGGTTCTGGTGTCCTTGTGATATGCCTTCATTAATTTCCCTGCTCCAAATAAATATGGAATCAGTCATTTCTCCAAGGAGTCTTGGTTCCTTTTAGTGAGGAACAGTATTTAGTGTCCAAGATCTACGTGCTAGTTACACTCATTACTACTGGAATTTCACTGTTTCTAGGGCTTTTCACTGAACAAAGTTAGGAATATTTTTTTTCATCATGAACTGATATTGACAATTCTGTTCCAATATAACATCACAAGGCTCCTCTTCTTTTCCCATTCCATATCTGTATCTTTCTTCTCCCAATTAAGACCTCTATTTCTCAACATCAGTATATTTACTCACATGCTCAGTCTTACAGTATACACAAAATAGTTTCAAAACAGCTATTCTCATGCTACTACCAAAAACAAACTTACTGAGTTCAAGTCTGAGTTATTTTTATCCTTATAATATATTCCACTAAGGCTAAAAAATCAGAGTAATGTGTTCAAAAGTTATTTGGGTTAATTCTGCATGATATTTTTCTTCTACATAGTTATGTTATTAATTCGTTATATACCTAGTTTTACTTCTTTCTGTTTGTATTCAATTCCTGCTTCTGCCCCATCCTTGTTGATTTTTAAATATATAAAAACATTAGCATGGTTCAAAAGTAAAAATAATACAAAAAAGTATAATCAGCAAAGTCTTACTCCCTCCCCTTTGTCTTCTACCCCTTTTTGTCTCCATCCTGCAGGTAAACAATGTCTCTAGTTTCTAGTTTATCCTCCCAGGGTTTCTTTTTGCAGAAACAAGTAAATATACGTATGTTTCCCCCACATCCTCCTTGCAAAAGGTAGCATACTATATACTCTTTTGCAGCTTTCTGTCACTTAACACTGTATCCTGGAACTCATGCAATAGTAAGTCTTCTTTATTTTTTTTATTAATAGCATTTGCCCTTATTTTATTTTATTTATTATTTATTTATTTATTTATTTATTTTTGCGGTACGCGGGCCTCTCACTGTTGTGGCCTCTCCCATTGCGGAGCACAGGCTCCAGACGCGCAGGCTCAGCGGCCATGGCTCACGGGCCCAGCCTCTCCGCAGCATGTGGGATCCTCCTGGACCAGGGCATGAACCCGTGTCCCCTGCATTGGCAGGTGGACTCTCAACCACTGCGCCACCAGGGAGGCCCCCCTTATTTTAAAATGCTATATTTTCCATGACCTCTGATGATATTAATTATATTTTTAAGTTTTCTTATGCTCTCTGCATTGTCTACATTTTCTACTGAATTTTTTTCTGCTTGCTTTGGAGGCCTTCCTTTATTATCCACTGACACTTAAAAATACACTATTAAAAAAAGCTGACTGGAAGCTCTATGTGCATGGGAGTGGGCTTCTCAGCTGTTGGGTTTCATTGTAGGATGATCACATGGGTATCTGGTCATTTTGTGGGGGTCCCCAAATATGAACATGTTTTTTTATGGGGTTACTTTTGTTTCTCTAGAGAAGAATCCTCTAATCATCTGCTGGTGAGGGAAGGAGTGGTGACAGTAGAAATAAATAATTGGTTGGCAAGGTTCTTGCAGCCAGTGGCACAGGAGGGTCTGTGGTCTTATTCTTCAGTATGTTTTGATTTCCAGTTAATCTCGCCCATCTCTGTTAATGTGCTTGGTAATTTTCTTGTGTCCAGAGCCTCTCTGACTCAATTTCCTGACAAGTAAACCCCCAGTCTCTTGCCAAGGCTGGGAACGGGTAATCACCAGGCTGCAAGAGGGTGAGGAAGGGCCTTGGGAACTCTGTTATGAAGACTTAATATTAATACTACCAGAGACTGTTGACGGAACACATGAGGTCACATTAGTTTCACTAGAAAATGAAAATCTCTGATCTTCATAATCAAGCAATTATAGAACCATCAAATTCAACATAAAGAGATTTTAGATACAAATGGTATGATCAATAGTTAGTTCCAATTATAATCCAAACCCCAAGTGGCAATGTTATGATATAACTGTATAGATACTGTGAACCTCCTGGCATGAGGTAGGTAAGCACATGCTTGTTAAAGTACTTTTAACATTTTATATTTACAAGAAAAGGCTCTATGTACATGACTGCATACAGTTGGAAAGTTTAGTAAAAAGCACAAAAGAGCAGATTTTATTTCAGATACCTGAACATCAATGAGATAATAAAGTATATTTACAAAACTTCCCATTTAAGACACTCTGGAACAAGCATACTGAAGAAAATCAGTTTACATTTTAGTCAACGTTAGCATTTTTGAACAAATGAACAAAAAGACCTAGGGTAGCAAGTGAACAGGTAACACATAAAAGAAATAATATATATATCACAGAACTGAATATCACATAAGAAATTTTAGTGGCATGAAATATTATCTCTCAGTATAGACAGTACAAGAGAATGCTTCTTCTCTCTTAACTCCCAGTACTCAGGCTTTCAAAATGATAAAAAATTGAAGGCTTATGTATTAGAAGGGAGAAATAAGCATAGAAAACACTGTTAGAAATAATCAAGTACAAAGGGGGGTGGGAGTAAGATATCCCTACAGAGAGGAGGAAAGAAAAACTATTATAATTTTCAAATCTACCAGTCGCAATAGTGGCACTCTGATTTGTTCAGAACATTTAGACAGTATACACTTATAGTAATTCCCTCAGAGAAATAAAGCAGGCTGTCCTTTTTCTTACTTTCCTCATGAGGAAAAAGATAAAATAAAAATGGCCATGCATGAAAATGACTTTATTTTACGGTAATTTTCTTTTAGACATCAAGGGTATGTGCAGGTATTAGAAAAATGAAAATATAAAATACAGTGAAGACAATGAGCAAAGATTCTGTACAGAGCAAAAATGAATAAAGAAAAATTATTTTAAATACATACCCTTTAAAACTGCTTCTACCATATTAGGATTTAATGCTTTTCTCATCTAACTTTGCTTTTAAAACTTTAATAGAGTGAGTTAATACAGTTTATTCATTTTTGGAAGTGGCATGCATTATTTCCTATCAAAAGGAGGTAAAAATGGAATCCTATCAGGATTCAATCTTACTCAAATAACACAAAATTCTATAACTTTCTTTAGAAATAATATTTAAGTTGCTTGCGTTTGTAACAATTTCTAATGTTCTTCAAACACTAAACATTAAAGTTCAAACTCTTACCTGGTCCAAGACAATGATCTCATCTGCATCAACAACTGTTGACAATCTGTGTGCAATGAAAATAGAAGTTCTGTGTTTAACTGCATCCCTCATGGCACCAAGAATAGTCTGCAAGTTTGACAACAAGAACATTAGGAGGGGAAAAAAAGATCTATCTATTAGGTAAATGTATAGTAAAATACTCTTGTATTTCTGAAAAGAATATATAAAATGCTAGTTAATTTGGTATTATATAAACTTTATACCACTATCAAATATTTTACCTAAACTAATAATTACTAAGAAGAGAATAAAATCAAAGAGGGAAGGTGAATATGACCATATTATTATGAAAAAATTAGCTTTAAGATAGGCAATATTTCTTTAAATTATAAAGTTTGGGAGAAGGTAGATATTCTCTATACATAAAAACAAACAATAACAATGATGAATCCACTGATATCAGGAGTATAGCCAGATATGTTTATCTGGACAATGAGAGCAAAAACAAAATGAGGAGGGACTCAAGTGATAGGATGTGGAGAAGTACAAAAAAAAATCAAGAAAGATAGGAAACTCAAAGGGTACAGGAGCACTTGCTTTTCCTCAGTTCAAACAAAGAGGATGAAAAGGGTGACAAGGACAACGATGCATGTTTAACTTGAGAAAACTTCTTTTTCAAAAGCAGTCTGACTTCTTAAGGCATTCTGGAAAATACATTTTTGTTTACTGCCTGTAAAGTGTAAGGCAACTGTATATATATTTAACTATACTTGGAAACCTGGGTCTAAGTACAGCTAGCTAGATGGAAATAGCAGTGTGGGGGATGGGGATATTCCCAATGGCTTTCTACAGGTATCTCTAGTCACTGTATTTATTAAAGAAATAAAATTATCATGACTAGATGGCTACCCAGGAAAAGAAGACCTTATATTTTACTATGGCAGACTTAAAATCAAGCACAGGGTCAATTCTAAGAAAAATTGTGATGTCTGGGGAGGACTCCTCTTTCCTGCCCTCCAGAACTTAAACTCTCACATCCTACTGATGCTCTGGACCTTTTTAAAAGGTTGATTAAAATTTACCAAATCTTCCGGTAACTCATTCCCTCAAGGGGGAGTGTTCTCTGCTAGCAATTAATGGGTTATGCTCGGTGAGCTAATAAAGATACGTGACTCAAATAATGACTGTTGTTAGGACTCTGAAATTGTGATAAATGTGGATGACACATTTTTAGGTACAAAGTTCTTGTAAGCAGATTCCTACTATGCATATGAATGGAGTCTGGTGCAGCTTAAGGTTCCCTTTAAATATATCAATAACAAATCCTCAGATTAGCTCATGATGGTAGAGTAGAAGGATGTGAGCTCACCCCTTCTTATGTAAACATCAAAATCACAATCAACGGGTAAACAACCATTGACAAAAAAAACACTGAAACCTACCAAAAAAGATACCCTACATCCAAAGGCAAAGAAGAAATAACAACAAGACAGTAGGAGGGGCACAATCACAATAAAATCAAATTCCATACCCGCCGGGTGCTTGACCCACAAGCTGGAAAACAGTTACACCACAGAAGTCCTCCTACAGGAGTGAAAGTCCTGAGCCCCCCGTCAGGCTTCCCAACCTGGAGGTCCAGCAACAGGAGGAGGAGCCCCAGAGAATCTGGCTTTGAAGGCCAGTAGGGTTTGATCACAGGAATTCCACAGGGCTGGGAAAAGCAGAAACTCCACTCTTGGAGGGCTGACACAAGATCGTGTGTGCACCAGAACCCAGGGGAAAAAAGCAGTGACCTCATAAGAGATGGGGCCCAAACTACGTGTTAGTAATGGAGGGTCTCCTGCAGAGGTGTGGGGTGGCAGTGGCTCACTGTGGGGATAAGGACACTGGCAGCAGCAGATCTGTTGAGTACTCATTGGTGTGAGCCCTCCCTGAGGCTGCCATTAGCCCCACCCTACAGCCTGTAGGCACTAGTGCTGGAACACCTCAGGCCATGCAACCAACAGGGTGGGAACACAGCTCCACCCATTAGCAGAGAAGCTGCCAAAAATCTTCCTGAGCACAGCCCTGCCTACCAGAGAGACAAGACCCAGCTCCACCCAGTAGGCAGGGACCAGCCTCTCCCATCAGGAAGCATGCACAAGCCCCTTAGACAGCCTCATCCACTAGAGGGCAGACAGCAGAAGCAAGAAGTACAATCCAGCAGCCTACATAATGGAAACTGCAATCACAGAAAATTAGACAAAATGAGATGGCAGAGGAATATGTCCCAGACGAAGGAAAAAGATAAAACCCCAGAAGAACAACTAAATGAAGTGGAGAAAGGCAATCTACTGGAAAAAGAATTCAGAATAATGATAGTGAAGATGATTCAAGACCTTGGAACAAGAATGGAGGCAAGGATTGAGAAGATGCAAGAAATGTATAACAAAGACCTAGAAGAATTAAAGAACAAACAAACAGAGATGAACAATACAATAACTGAAAATGAAAAATACACTAGAAGGAATCAATAGCATAATAACTGAGGCAGAAGAATGGATAACTGACCTGGAAGACAGAATGCTGGAAATCACTGCCATGAAAAAGAATAAAGAAAAAAGAATGAAAAGAAATGAAGACAGTCTTAGAGACCTCTGGGACAACATTAAAAGCACCAACATTCATATTATAGGGGTCCCAGAAGGAGAAGAGAGAAAGGACCTGAGAAAGTATTTGAAGAGATAATAGCTGAAAACCTCCCTAACAGGGGAAAGGAAACAGTCACTCAAACCCAGGAAGTGCAGAGACCCCCAGGTAGGATAAACCCAAGGAGGAACACACCAAGACAAAATAGTACTCAACTTGACAAAATTTAAGATAAAGAAAAAATATTAAAGCAACAAGGGAAAAGCAACAAAAACATACACAGGAACTCCCATATCCCATAAGGTGATCAGCTGATTTCTCAACAGAAACTCTGTAGGCCAGAAGGGAGTTGTACAATATATTTAAAGCAATGAAAGGGAAAAATCTACAAACAAGAATACTCTACCCAGCAAGGCTCACATTCAGATTTGACGGAGAATATAAAGCTTTACAGACAAGTAAAGGCTAAAGAATTCAGCACCACCAGACCAGACTTACAACAAATGCTAAAGATTCTTCTCTAAGTGGAAAAGAAAAGGCCACAACTAGAAACAGGAAAATTATGAATGGAAAAGCTCACTGGTAAAGGCAAACATACAGTAAAGGAAGGAAATCATCTGTACACAAATATGATATCAAAATCAGCAATTAGTGAGGAGAGAACAAATGCAGGGTATTGAAAATGAATTTTAAATTAAAAGACCAGCAACTTAAAACAACCTTGCTCATATACAGACTACCATAGCAAAACCTAATGGTAACTGCAAACCACAAATCTACAATAGATACACACACAACAAAAGAAAAAGGAATCCAAATACAACACTAAAGTTAGTCATCAATTAACAAGAGAACAAAAGAGGAAGGGAAGAAAAAAGACCTAAAGAAACAAATCCAAAACAATTAACAAAAAGGTAATAAGAACACACATATCAATAATTACCTTAAATGTAAATGGATTAAGTGCTCCAACCAGAAGACAGACTGGCTGAATGGATACAAAAACAAGATCCCTATATATGCGGTCTATAAGAGACCCACTTCAGATCTAGGGACACATACAGACTGAAAGTGAGGGGATGGAAAAAGGTATTCCATACAAATGGAAAACAAAAGAAAGCTGTAGTAGCAATACTCATATCAGACAAAGTAGACTTTAAAATGAAGACTGTTACAAGAGACAGGGAAGGACACTACATAATGATCAAGGGATTAATCCAAGAAGAAGATATAACAATTGTACATATATATGCACCCAACATAGGAGCACCTCAATATATAAGGCAAATACTAACAGCCGTGAAGGGAGAAATCAATAGTTACACAATAATGGGAGACTTTAACACACCATTTTCATCAGTGGACAGATCATCCAGACAGAAAATCAACAGGGAGACACAGGCCTTAAATGCCACATTAGACCAGATGGACTTAATTGATACTTATAGAGACTTCCATCCAAAAGCAGCAGAATACACGTTTTTCTCATGTGCACATGGAACATTTTCCAGGATTGATCACATGCTGGGCCACAAAGTGAGCCTCAGTAAATTTAAGAAAACTGAAATCATATCAAGCATCTTTTCTGACTACACACTATGAGATTAGAAATCAACTACAAGAAAAAAAGTAAAAAATACAAACATGTGGAGGCTAAACAATATGCTATTAAACAACCAATGAATGGATCACTGAAGAAATGAAAAGAGGAAATCAAAAAATACCTAGAAACAAATGAAAACAAAAGCCCAAAGATCCCAAACCTATGGGACACAGTAAAAGCAGTTCGAAGAAGTAAGTTTATAACAATAAAATCTTCCCTCAGGAAACAAGAAAAATCACAAATAAACAACCTAAATTTACACCTAAAGCAACCAGAGAAAAGAGAACAAACAAAACCCAAAGTTAGCAAAAGAAAGAAATCATAAAGAGCAAAAATAAATGAAATAGAAATGAAGGAAACAACAGAAAAGATCAATGAAACTAAAAGCTGGTTCTTTGAAAAGCCAAACAAAATTGACAAACCTTTAGCCAGACTAATCATGAAAAAATGGGAGAGGGCTGAAATCAATAAAATTAGAAATGAAAAAGGAGGAGTTACAATGGACACCATAGAAATCCAAAGGACCATAAGAGACTACTACAATCAACTGTATGCCAATAAAATGTACAACTTGGAAGAAATGGACAATTCTTAGAAAGGTACAATCTCCCAAATCTGAACAAGGAAGAAACAGAAACTATAAACAGACCAATCACCAGTACTGAAATTGAAAAATGTGATTAAAAAACTCCCAACAAACAGAAGTCCAGGACCTGATGTCTTCATAGGCAAATGCTATCAAACATTTAGAAAAGAGTTAACAACAATTCTTCTGAAACTATTCCAAAAAATAGCAGAGGAAGGAACACTCCCAAATGCATTCTATGAGGCCACCATCACCGTTATACAAAAACCAGACAGACATACCACGAAAAAAGAAAATTACAGGCCAATATCACTAATGAACAGAGACACAAAAATCCTCAACAAAATACTATCAAACCGAATCCAACAATACATTAAAAGTATCATACACCATGATCAAGGGGGATTTATCCCAGGGATGCAAGGATTTTTCAATATCTGCAAATCAATCAGTGTGATACATCACATCAACAAATTGAAGAATAAAAACCAAATGATCATCTCAATAGATGCAGAGAAAGTTTTTGACAAAACTTAACACCCATTTATGGTAAAAACTCTCCAGAATGTGGGCACAGAGGGAACCTACCTCAACATAATAAAGGCCATATATGACAAAACTACAGCTAACATCATACTCAATGGCGAAAAGCTGAAAGCATTTCCTTTAAGATCTGGAACAAGATAAGGATGTCCACTCTCGCCACTTTTATTCAACATAGTTTCGGAAGTCCTAGCCACAGCAATCAGAGAAGAAAAAGAAATAAAAGGAATCCAAATTGGAAAAGAAGAAGTAAAACTGTCACCGTTTGCAGATGACATGATACTATACAGAGAAAATCCTAAAGATGCTACCAGAAAACTGCTAGAGCTCATCAATGAATTTGGTAAAGTTGCAGGATACAAAATTAATACACAGAAATCTGTTGCATTTCTATACACCAACAGTGAAAGATCAGAAAGAGAAATTAAAGAAACAATCCCATTTACCATCACATCAACAAGAATAAAATACCTAGGGATATACCTACCTAAGGAGTCAAAAGACCTGTACTCTGAAAACTCTAAGATGCTAGTGAAAGAAATCAGAGATGACACAGATGGAAAGATCTACCATGTTGGGACTTCTCTGGTGGTCCAGTGGGTAACACTCCATGCTCCCAATGCAGGGGGCCTAGGCTCAATCCGTGGTCGGGAACTAGATCCTGCATGCCATAACTAAGTGTCTGCATGCCGCACCTAAGAAGTCCGCATGCCACAACTGAAGATCCCACATGCTGTAATGAAGGTCCCACTTGCTGCAACTAAGTCCTGGTGCAGCTTAAATAAATAAATAAATATTTTCAAAAAAGATCTACTATGTTCTTGAATTGGAAGAATCAATATTGTCAAAATGACTATACTACACAAGGTAATCTACAGCTTTGATGCAATGCCTATCTAATTATCAATGGCATTTTCACAGAACTAGAACCAAAAAATCTTAAAATTTGTACAGTGCCACAAAAGACCCTAAATAGCTACAGCAAACTTAAGAAAGAAAAATGGAGCTGGAGGAATCAAGGCTCCCTGACTTCAGACTATAGTACAAAGCTACACTCATCAAAACAGTATGGTACTGGCACAAAAACAGAAATATAGATCAAAAGGATAGAAAGCCCAGATATAAACCCATGCACCTATGGTCAATAATCTACCACAAAGGAGGCAAGACTATAAAATGGTGGAAAGACAGTCTCTTCAATAAATGGTGCTAGGAAAACTGGACAGCTACATGTAAAAAAAAATGAAATTAGAACATTCTTTAATACCATGCACAAAAATAAATTCAAAATGGATTAAAGACCTAAATGTACGAACGGATACTATAAAACTCTTAGAGGAAAACATAGGCAGAACACCCTTTGACATAAATCACAGTAATATCTTTTTCAATCTGTCTCACAGGGTAATGGAAATACAAACAAAAATAAACAAGTGGGACCTAATAAAACTCAAAAGCTTTTGCACAGCAAAGGAAACCATAAACAAACTGAAAAGACAACCCACAGACTGAGAGAAAATATTTGCAGACAAGGTATTAGTCTCCAAAATTTACAAACAGCTCATGCAGTTCAATATTGAAAAAACAAACAACCTAATCAAAAAATGGACAGAGGACCTAAAGAGACATTTCTCCAAAGACATACAGATGGCCAGGAGGCCCATGAAAAGACGCTCAACATCACTAATTATTAGAGAAGTGCAAATCAAAACTATAATGAGATATCACCTCATACCAGTCAGAATGGCCATCATCAAAAAATCTTCAAACAATAAATGCTAGATAGGGTGTGGAGAAAAGGGAACCCTCTTACACTGTTGATGGGAATGTAAAATAGTATGGCCACTATGGAGAACAGTATGGAGGTTCCTTAAAAAACTAAAAATAGAGCTACCCTATGATTCAGCAATCTCACTCTTGGGCATATATTTGGAAAAAACCATTTTGAAAGGATACATGCACCCCACTGTTCACTGCTGCACTGTTTACAATAGCCAAGACATGAAAGCAACCTAAGTGTCCATCAACAGATGAATGGATAAAGAAGATGTGGTATATATGTCCAATGCAATATTACTCAGCCATTAAAAAGACTGAAATAATGCCATTTGCAGCAGCATGGATGGACCTGGAGATTATACTTCATACTAAGTGAAGTTAAGTCAGACAGAAAAAGACAAATATCATATGATATTGCTTATATGTGGAATATGAAAAAAATGATACAAATGAACTTATTTACAAGACAGAAATAGACTCACAGACTTAGAGAATGAACTTATGGTTATCATGGGGGCAGGGTGGGAGGAGGGACAGATTGGGAGTTTGGGATTGACATGTACACAGTGCTATATTTAAAATAAAATGCCTTTTCATGAAAAATAAATAAAATAAAAATTTTCTAAATAAATATAACAAATCCTCATGCTAAACAACTGACTTAGAAATTAAGCTGTTTTAAACATATGGCAGATCAAGTAATGTGCCCTGAAACTTAACTCCATATGCAAATATGTCATATATGCTCTAAAGCTGAAATTAGGTCTATCCTTCAACAGGGTTTTACTATATATTCAAGTAAAACGTAGGTGAATGGAGGCAACTGACAAATTACATCAGCCTATCTTCAGTTTTAGATTAAGGGGATTCATTCATGAAATTATGATTGCTGTTAAGACTTTGGTATCTAATACAAAGATGTTATGATGTTTAATGTAGTTGCTGGGTAGTACCATGACGTCAGTGTCACAACATCTTGGTGCTTCACAATACTTGTTATGAAATGAATATAAACTGATACCAGAACCGCAGGCTGTGTGTGCCTAATTTGCATCTTAGTGAGTTGCTCCATGATAAGTGAAAGGCTTTCTGGTGTGTACCGTGTCACAATCATTTATAAGACCTATTTTAATTAATGTTAAGTGGCAAAAATCAGAAAGACTAAAAACTTCCTTTGTCAGCAGGCTAGTTGATTCCCACAGCTTTGCAAGATGAAAAGGTAATACAACAAGAGCATAACGTGTCACACACAGTTTCAAAAAGAGATATATTTGCAAATGGACTTAACAGTGTGATAATATAATGCAACCTGGCATTCTTACTATCAACACTTCCTACATTGGGAAAAAGGGCTAGGTATTTGGCTCTACAGAACCTTCTATTGAAGCTCATTCAAAATATGAAAGAACGTAGCTATTTTACTGAAACTTCCAAGGAAAAAAGTTAAGCAATTTGAATTAAAGAGTTTTATGTTTTCACCATCATTTACCTCTTCAGTAATTGAATCTAACGATGAAGTAGCTTCATCATAGAGAATGACTGGGGGGTCCTTCAAAATGGCTCTTGCAATTGCTACTCTTTGCTTTTCTCCTCCTAGTAAAGAAAAGTTTTAGTTTAAGAGAGCATAACATACACATTTTATATTTCTAGTATTTCCATTAATTACAACCACCAAATAATACCTTCAACATTTATCTTTACTGATTACTGATCATTTTACTCATCTATAAGAGTTTATGTTCATATATAATATTCTTTGGCAAACTATATTCCCTGGAACATAAATGTGACTCTGAATTCTGACTTTATGGCAGGCGAAAAGAACAAGGAGGGGAGGTGACAACTTTGATTCCAGAATTACCTCCCTCACCAGAAATATGCTCATGACATGTTACTTTATATGTACTTTATATTACTTCCCAATGAACAGCAACCTCAGATAGAAAAATTTCAATATTAGAGAATCAACAAAGCCAAAACCAAATTCAATATCTGAAGCCTGAAAACTTGAAGACATGAAACTATGAATAACTACATTTATTTCTTAACATAAAAAAGTACCATTCAGCCAGTATTCTTAAAGACTTTTTTTTTTGACAGAAAGCTATTATTTTCACAGCACTCTTCAAAGTTAAGGCTACAAACTAGGACCTCTTATTTCACCTTAGTTATTTGTTATAGGACTCTAGCATAGCAGAATTTTAAAACAGAAAGGAAACAGAAGCCCAGGAAGGTTAAGTAATTTGCTCAAGGTCACAGGCAAGTTCTAGCAAAATCTGCTAGAACAGACTAATTACCCTCGACTAATTCCCAGTCCAATGCTCTTCCTTTCACAATGTACAAACCCATAATTATTCTTAAATTTATTCTAGAGAAAAGAAAGCAATCTTTCTTTCTCCACTGGGACTCCTGCAGGTCTAAGGCCATCAATCTTACATAAAACTATGGTTGGAAGTACAAAAGATGGTGCTTTGCTGAATATGTCCCTTTTGGCTTCTTTTCTTGTTCATTATCCATTAATTTATCAATGTCTGAAAAAACTTGTACTTTTTAGCATCAGTAACCTCTTCAGAAAACAAGCTCTACCTGTTGATTATCTGGTTCACAAGTATTAGTTCACTTTTATCTGTTCTTCAATTATTATCTTCAACCTGTAAGAGGGGCTCCTTATGTCTAATATTAGTGAATACGTTTATATTCATACTATCCACACTCTTCCTCATTTTGTAAGTTCAAAATTCTCCTGTCAAGACAGGCAGTATGCCAGAACAATCTGCTTACCCACCTAGCAACTCAGCAGCAGAAAGCTCCTAAAAGAACTAGATACTCAGAGGAAGAACTAGTTTTCACATGTTTCCCAAATTTCAAGTGGAAACCAACCCAGTTTCAATTCTATTCAATAGAATTTGGAAAAGAAACATTTGTTTGTTCTCTACTGAAATTATTTGCATAGGTGCTAAATAATATATTGCTCATTTTGAGAGGCCTGGTTGTAAGGCAATGGGTATTAGGTAAGAATAAAATTTTGTTAAACATTCCTACCCCCAGAGGCATGCAGAGAGGAACAAAATGATTGAAAAATGGGATGCAGCATAGCTAACTGAAGCAAAGTCATGTCTGAGATGGCTAGTCTGTATTACGTGACAAATTGGGTATCTCTAGAATTAGCCCAATGGATAAATAATCTGGGGTGTGGGCTAGTTAATTGGAAAGTCCTATGAAGAGCAATGGTAAAGTATAAAGGTGGACTGGAATGAAGCAGGCATCTTATACTATCAGGTAATGACTAAATAGCTACTACAAGGCCCCTAAACTTGAAAATAATCTTTGCTTTGTATTTTCTAAACCTAGATCAAAACTTTCTAATAGACTGCAAATTCCTTGAGAGTACGTCCCTTGATGCTTCATCTTTTTAACTCTCAAATCACTTAGCACAGCTGCTTGCACATAGCATGTACCTAATCAATGTTGTGAATAACTGAAGCCAGCTTACAATGAAGAGGAACAGGGATTCATTAAAATTCATGTGGAGTATTCTTCATTCTCTTTTCCCTTACCCTCATCCCTAATCTATACATTTTCTCCCCAAACTAAACTAGAATGAAGAGTAAATGTACAGGATGCAGTATGTTTATATGAGTTATATTAATACTTTCAGGCATTAGATATCATTATACTTTTAGAATTCAAATAATTTAGGGCAAAGAAACATTTTTATGGATCCTCAAAAAAATTCAGTCATTTTAGGATGATCCACTATTAAACACAGTAATCATCTCATAATTAAACACTTAAGTTAAAATGTGCAAGCCCTAAAATTTACTTGGCCACTGAACCAACAAAGACATGAAAATGAAGTTGGCTGTAAGGAAGTATAAGGAGGTCTAAAGTATTGAAAACATCCCATAATGATCTAGGAAATTATGAGGAGGTACACTATTTACTATCAAATTTCTTGTCCCTACTCTTACTTATTTCCCATGTGAATAATGACCTTGGCTTTCCTTTAATATTAAGATTATGGATAATAAGTTAACACTGATCTCAACATGTATCAGTAACTTACTATTAGGCACTTACAGTGTTTGCAGCTGCAAGTGAAAAAAAGAGACTTGCATGATTTGAGAACAGTTACTTCTAGCAAGTTGAATTGTTTAAAGTGACAGGCAGGAAACGGGAATTTGTCAAAAGAGACTGGATGAGCACTATGTTTGTACTCTGTCATTACATTTTCTAATAAATGGCCCTGACAAATTAAAGTGTGAAGGGAGTATATAAGTGGGGGCCAGGTCTAAAATCTTTGATTACCTGAAAGCTTGAGTCCTCGTTCCCCTACTTGGGTGTCATATCCATGTGGCATTCGAAGAATTGCATCATGGAGTCCAGCTAATTTTGCCACTGCATATACTTCCTCTGGTGAAGCATTGATGTTTCCATATAAGAGGTTGTAGTAAATGGTATTATGGAAGAGGACAGCATCCTGGAGCAAATTTATATATACACACATAGACATACATGTTCATATTTAACAATTCAAAGAATAGTAAAGACATAAAGGCATAAAACGTAAAACATTGTAACTCCTTTTATCACCCCCTCATGCCTGTTCCATTTCCTTTCCCAGAGCTAATCACCATGAACAATTTGTTGTGTTATAATCCTAGACTTCTTCTGATGCATTTATGTGCCTAAACAAACACTTTTTTTTCCAACAGAAGTGGGGCCATACTATATTTATTCATTTGTAAGTTGCTTTTTTCACTTAACACAACCTGGAGATTGTTCATGTCAGTAACAGAAACCTACCTCATTCTTTGCAACAGTTGTGTGATACTAAGAATATATCATATTTATCTTATCCATTCCTCTACTGATGGATATTAATTAAAACTTTTGCTACTATAAACAATGTTGAAATAAAATATCATTGTATATATGACTTATGTACATCCATGCATTTCTGTAAGAAGGATTCCCAGAAGCACACTGATGAGTTAAAAGGTAAGCATATGTTTATCCTTTGATAGAAATTGCCCAACTATTTTCCAAAAACGCTCCAACAGCATATACACCAACCAAAAGTGTACCAGGGTGCCAGGTCTCCATATCCTCAACAATGCTGGATATTAATAAGTTTTAATTGTTGCTACTTTTAAGGGTAAAATGTGCTTTTTGTTTAAATTAGTATTTCCCTAATTACTAATGAAGCCGAATATGTTTTTATATGTTTCTCAGAAGCTTTTAAATTGGACTTAAAACACAGAAAACAAAGAATTGATGCGCTATAGATTTTTGAGAAAGTTCACTGCAAGCATTCATTTGATATTTCAACTTATTCTGACATGGCACACTAAAGCTAAATTACTTAAAATGAGCATCCACCTCCCACTTTTCTTTCAGTATCCAACAGATGGAAGGTAACAGTAAGATGAAATAAAATGATTCCATTCATTAACATTAACCAGTACCCTCAATTAATTAAGATCTTCTTTAACATCACAATCAGCCCTAGAGTTACAGATATTATTTCAAATCACTTTAATAATTTTTATACCTATTACTAATATAAAATTTTCTTGTATTGAAATGGTAGTTAAAAGTAATGAGTTTAAAGTTCTACTTAAACTTTAAGTAGAACTTCAGAAAATACTTATTTTAAAATATTTTACATTTAGAAAAGAAGTTAACAAACAAATGCTAACTGGAAATGTTGAAAATACAAAATATGGGGCATTGAGAAGACAGCAGAGGAGTAAGATGTGGAGATCACCTTCGCCCCACAAATACATCAAAACTACATCTACATGTGGAACAACTCCTACACAACACGTACTGAACACAGGCAAAAGATCTCAGACTTCCCCAAAGGCAAGAAACTCCCCACATACCTGGGTAGGGAAAAAGAAAAAACAGAGACAAGAGAATAGGGACGGGACCTGCACCTCTGGGAGGGAAAGGTGAAGGAGGAAATGTTTCCACACACTAGGAAACCCCTTCACTGGCAGAGATGGGGGGTGGGAGGGGGAGGGAAGCTTCAGAGCCACAGAGGAGAGCGCATCAACTGGGATGCAGAGGGCAAAGCGGAGAGATTCCGGCACAGAGGATCAGTGCCAACCAGCACTCACCAGCCTGAGAGGCTTGTCTGCTCACCCACCGGAGTGGTGGGGGCTGGGAGCTGAGGCTCAGGCTTCGGAGGTCAGATCCCAGGGACATGACTGGGGTTGGCTGTGTGAACACAGCCTGAAGGGGGATAGTGCGCCATAGCTAGCCAGGAGGGAGTCTGGGAAAAAGTCTGGAACTGCCTAAGAGGCAAGAGACCATTGTTTCAGGGTGCATGAGGAGAGGGGATTCAGAGCACCACCTAAACAAGCTCCAGAGACGGGCATGAGCCGTGGCTATAAGCACGGACCCCAGAGATGGGCATGAGATGCTAACGTTGCTGCTGCAGCCACCGAGAAGCCAGTGTGCAAGCACAGGTCACTATCCACACTTCCCAGGAGCCCGTGCAGCCCACCACTGCCAGGGTCCCGAGATCCAGGGACAACTTACCCAGGAGAACACACGGCACGCCTCAGGCTGTTGCAACGACACGCTGGCCTCTGCCACTGCAGGCTCACCACGCATTGCATACCCCTCCCTCGCCCCAGCCTGAGTGATCCAGAACCCCCTATCATGCTACTACTTTAACCCCGTCCTGTCTGGGCGGGAAACAGGTGCCCTCAGGAGACCTACACGCAGAGGAGGGGCCAAATCCAAAGCTGAGTGCCAGGAGCTGTGCGAACAAAGAAGAGACAGGGAAATTTCTACCAGCAGCCTCAGAAGTAGCAGATTAAATCTCCACAATCAACTTGATGTACGCTGCATCTGTGGAATACCTAAATAAACAACGAATTATCCCAAAACTGAGGTGGTGGAATTTGAGAGCAACTGTAGACTGGGCTTTGCTTTCTGCATCTAATTTGTATCTGGTTTTATCTTTATCTTAGTTTAGTTTTTAGAGCGTACTATTATTTGTAGAGTTGTTTATTGATTTGGTTGCTGTCTTCCTTTTATATATATATATATATATATATATTTAAATTTCCTTTTTCTCTTTTTATAGCTCTGTATGTGTATGCTTCTTTGTGTGATTTGGTCTGGACAGCTTGGCTTTTACAATTTGTTCTAGGGTTCTGCCTGTCCGTTTTTTTTTGTTTTGTTTTGTTTTGTTTTTAGTATAGTTTTTCGCACTTGTTATCATTGGTGGATTTGTTTTTGGGTTTGGTTGCTCTCTTGTTTCTTTTTCTTTTTATTACTTTTTTATTTCTTTATATTTAATACTTTATAAATTTTTTATTTTAATAAGTTTATTTTATCTTTGTTTCTTTTTTCCCCTCCCTTTTCTTCTGAGCTGTTTGGCTGACAGGGTCTTCGTGCTCCAGCTGGGTGTCAGGCCTGACCCTCTGAGGTAGGAGAGCCAAGTTCAAGACAGTTGTCCACCAGTGACCTCACAGCTCCACGTACTATCAAACCGCAAAAGCTCTCCCAGAGATCTCCATCTCAACTCTAAGACTCAGCTCCATTCAAAGACCAGCAAGCTACAGTGCTGGACACCCTAGGCCAATCAACTAGCAAGACAGGAACACAACCCCATCCATTAGCACAGAGGCTGCCTAAAATCAAAATAAGTTCAAAAACCCCTAAAACACACCACTGGATGCGGTCCTTCCCACTAGAAAGATCCAGCATCATCCAACAGAACACAGGCAACAGTTCCTTCAACCAGGAAGCCTACACAACTCACTGAACCAACCAATGGGGGCAGACAACAAAAAAAACGGGAACTACAAACATGCAGCCTTCAAAAAGGAGACCCCAAACATAGTAAGTTAAGGAAATGAGAAGACAGAGAAGTACACAGCAGATGAAGGAGCAAGGTAAAAACCCAAGAGGCCAAAGAAATGAATAGGAAATAGGCACTCTATCTGAAAAAGAATTCAGAGTAATGATGGTAAAGATAATCAAAAAACTTCGAAATACAATGGAGAAAATACAAGAAACATTTAACAAGTACCTAGAAGAACTAAAGAGCAAACAACAATGATGAACATCACAATAAATGAAATAAAAAAATTCTCTAGAAGGAATCAATAGCAGAATAACTGAGGCAGAAGAACAGATAAGTGACCTGGAAGATAAATCAGTGGAAATAACTGCTGCAGAGCAGAATAAAGAAAAAAGAATGAGAAGAATTAAGGACAGTCTCAGAGACCTCTGGGACAACACTGAATGCACGAACATTCAAATTATAGGGATCCCAGAAGAAGAAGAGAAAAAATAGGGACTGAGAAAATATTTGAAGAGATTACAGTTGAAAACTTCTGAAATATGGGAAAGGAAGTAGTCAATCAAGTCCAGGAATTGCACAGAGTCCCACACAGCATAAATCCAAGGAGAAACACTCCAAGACACATATTAATCACACTATCAAAAATTAAATACAAAGAAAAACTATTAAAAGCAACAAGGGAAAAGCAACAAATAACATACAAGGGAACACCCATAAGGTTAACAGCTGATCTTTCAGCAGAAACTCTGCAAGTCAGAAAGGAGTGGCGGGACACATTTAAAGTCATGAAAGGGAAAAACCTACAACCAAGATTACTCTACCCAGCAAGGATCTCATTCAGATTCAAAGGAGAAATTAAAACATTCACAGAAGCAAAAGCTAAGAAAACACAGAACCACCAAACCAGCTTTACAACAAATGCAAAGGAACGTCTCCAGGCAGGAAACACAAGAGAAGAAAAAGACCTACAAAAACAAACCTGAAACAATTAAGTAAATGGTAATAGGAACATATATATCAATAACTACCTTAAATGTAAATGGCTAGATGCACCAACCAAAAGACACAGACTGACTAAATGGATACAAAAACAAGACCAGTATATATGCTGTCTACAAGGGACCCACTTCAGACATATAGACACATAGACTGAAAGTGAGGGGATGGAAAAAGATATTCCACATAAATGGAAATCAAAAGAAAGCTGGAGTAGCAACTGTCATATCAGACAAAATGGATTTTATCTTTAAATTTTTAAAAAATATCTTTATTGGAGTATAATTGCTTTACAATGGTGTTAGTTTCTTCTTTATAACGAAGTAAACCAGCTATACATATATACATAAATACATACATATATATATATATATATATATATATATATATATATATACACCCATATCTCTTCCCTCGTGCATCTCCCTCCCTCCCACCCTCCCTATCCCACCCCTCTAGGTGGTCACAGAGCACCAAGCCCATCTCCCTGTGCTGTGTGGCTGCTTCCCACTACCTATTAATTTTACATATGGTAGTGTATATATATCCATGCCACTCTCTCACTTTCTCCCAGCTTAGCCCTCCCCCTCCCCGTGTCCTCAAGTCTATTCTCTAGTAGGTCTGTGTATTTATTCCCATCCTGACCCTAGGTTCTTCACACCCATTTTTTCTTTTTTAGATTCCATATGTGTGTTAGCATACGTTATTTGTTTTTCTCTTTCTGATTTACTGCACTCGGTATCGCAGACTCTAGGTCCATCCACCTCACTACAAATAACTCAATTTCATTTCTTTTCATGGCTGAGTAATATGCCATTGTATATATATGCCACATCTTCTTTATTAATTCATCTGTCGATGGACACTTGGGTTGCTTCCAGGTCGTGCCTACTGTAAATAGAGCAGCAATAAACATTGTGGTACATGACTCTTTTGGAATTATGGTTTTCTCAGGGTATATGCCCAGTAATGGGATTGCTGTGTCGTATGGTGGTAGTTCTATTTTTAGTTTTTTTTTTTTTTGAGTCAAACTTCTATTTTATTGACAGGAGTCCAAAATGAATACAAAAAAATGCCTCGTTTGCATGTTATATTTTTCCTTAAAAGGCTTCTGATAGAGTCAGGTAGATTAAAAGCTAAGAATGTATTTCAGCTTTTATAATGAACCTTTTAAAAAAGGTTTAATAACATAAGTCACCAATATCAGAGAACATATGGTCCCACAATCATTTTTAGATCTATAGCTTATAAAAAGAATTAGATCCTGTATTGATCTGCTAAAATAGAGGCTTAAAAATGTTTTAAGCCATTAAAAGCCATTTTTATAATCTGATAACTCTGGGCAATTAAAAAAAGGAAAATCCCAAAATGTAGCCCTCTATATTATGTGGAATGTGACAGAATGCCAACTTACGACCAAGATTGGCAAAAATAAAATGTTTAAAGCTATGAATGGAGTTGTTATAAATACTCTTTTATCACTGCAAAATGTCAATAAGTGAACAGAGCTTACCAAGAGATTAAAACTTGAGCAGATGTTACTTAAAACATTTGTGGTGTTTATCATACTTTAACGTTTGATAAAACTAAAGCTAAACAAAGAAAAGTCACTCATTTGTAGATTGTTTTTCATGTACCTTTACTTTCACTGGGACCATAAATGATCAGATAATACATAGCCCACACTTCTGGACAGTTATAACAAAGGGTTTATTATCGTTTGCAGATGAAATAAATGCACCATCCCATACTTGAAAGGCTTTCACAAGCCTTAAGCATTTTTCAGACTGTACCAAGGCACCACCACTGCCTAGTTATATTATGCACCCATTTCTAGTAAAGAACTAACAGCTCCTTCAACATCAGTTCTGCACTGTTTCTGGTTTATTACACACTTCCAAAACAGCAAAAATCTGCAAACATGTGCAAATATTGTGGTCCATTCATAGTACTGCTTAGTCATCATCTTCCTCCTCTTCTTCCTCTTCCTCAAAGCTATCTTCAAAGCCCTCGCTGTCCTCCTGGTCTTCATCCCCCTCTATTGCTGTATCCCACTGTGGGTGATTTTCTGGCACAGGCTTAGCCTAATGAACTTCCAACTTCAATGGTTTAATCTGATCCAAACCCATATAGGAGTCTGATCTTAGAAACACTGTATATTGATAATTTCCAGGCTTTCCTGGTGCAGGAAACTTCAGTTCTCTTCCATATCTTTTAGTGTGCACACATGATATGGCATAGATATTAATGTCTGTTCCTTCCTATCTGCGATATAAAGCCACCACCATTCTTGTTTTTCCTCAGGAAAGTAAAGACTATAAACAGGATGTGTTATCTTTGATTTGGTCTCCAGTAGAGCTCGCTCCTTTCGCTGTATACTTTGTTGTAATTCTTGCCACTCTGCTTCATCATCCTTGTTTTGTTTTTCATCTTGCTCTCTATCAGAGTCTCTGTCACTACCATCATCTTTTTCACTTTGAGAGTCTCTATTGGTTTCTTCTTCCTCAGAGTCACTGCCTTTGTCAGAAAATTCTTCTTCATCTTCCTTTACTGCAGCTTCACTCCCAACGACTCCATTAGCCTGCTTTTGTTTCTGTTGCTTTGGTTGTGATAAGGGCACAGGTGTAGGGTTTTTTTTTAAAGGTTTCTTTTTTTTTTGACTTAGCAGTTTTCTTGGGTCCTTTACTCTTCTGTTGCCATCCTCCTTTTGTTCTGTTCTTGTTAGTATCACCCTGCCCATCTTCTGCTGGCTGTTCCTCTGCAGCACAGATGGACTGCTCCTTTTCAAATACTTCTGCCATTGTTTGCCTTGTCAATTTAACCAACACTGTAACTAAGGATCCTACTGTGATGTTGTTGCTATCTTCATCATCCAATACCTGTGATTTTATGTCCATGGTCACAAATGGGAAACTCCCAAGGACAGCCATAACCTCTTCATAATTTTCATCTTCAAGGAAGTGCAATAGATTGTGACGATCTGATTCTTTTAAACTCACCAAATCCTGGATAGTCTTAATTTTGTACTTTTTATGATTAGAAACCCTTCTAAGATTGTCTTCTTCAATGTGAGGGAGCTGCAGAAGGGGAGACTTAAACTGCTGAAGGCCTTGCACAGCCATCTGGGAAAGCTTCATGCAGTTTTCCAGGGATGCCAAAGTTGGAGCACGAAACTCCCTTTCTTCACGGCTCCGGGCCATTATTATTAGTTGGCAGATTACATTAACCATTTCTTGAAGTAGGGCAGGGCATTTTTTCAGCATAAATTGCTGATCTTCTTCAAGGGTCTCAGGAATTTTCATTCTAGCAAGATGAGACAGTAAAAGAACTCTGGCCTTCAGGCTATATGGGCAGGTAAGTGGCGGCTCATTCTTCTTTAAATTGATGCTGCCAATTTCTCTGATTAGCTGAGGTATTAGAATATTATCTGTTGGTCTGCTTGTGGCATCCTTGTTATACTGAGGATCAAATTCAGAGGCTCCAGCCAAGACCATGATAAGACGTTTCATATCCGTATTTCGGGTTTTATAAACAAAGTATGTATAAATCTGTGTTGTGCGTATTAGAATCTGGTCTCCACTATAGCGTATTGAGCGATACCACCAAGAGCCCACAACAACTGGAAGGATAACCATGAATGCCAATCCATAGACAAGTAAAACCAAAATTGAATTTTTCTGGTCAACTATCCAAGCTGGCAGGGCAATTCCAAAGCTTGTGGCTTGAGGCCCATCTGGATTTCCAAACTCTTCCCAATTTTTCCGGGACTCTTCATCAGTTAAAGCTGCATAAGCTTTTGCTATCCTCATGAACATAACTTCATCACCTCCTTTATCTGGATGATACTTAAGTGACAGCAAACGATACTGTTTCTTAATTTCTGCTACTGTTGCCCCGGGATCCAAATTTAATACTTCATAAGGATTGTATTCTTGATTTTCTCGGTCTGTTTTGGAAACTTTGTATGTAAGGAATAATAACAATGGCCATCCTGCAAGCAGAACTATTTTCTTTACTGTAGGAATAATATTTGGCTGAGGTTTTAATAACCATAAACGATACCACATACATCTTCCATATACTTTTTTGATATTCTTTAATCGATTTTGTTCGGCATTCTGATCTTGGGGCCAGAGGTAGTATGTGGCCGGGATCATGATGAGCCCCACGAAGGAGGTGAGGAAGTAAAAGAAGGTGTTCCCGCTGTCATCGTACTGGAACTGCTGCCCCGCCATGGCACCCCCTCCTCCGCCTCCCTCTTCTCACCACCGCTGCCATGACCCCACTCTGCTTTCGGGGTCCCAGCGCCCCGGCCGCGTGTGGCGTAGCTCCTACACCGCCGCCGCCTCTCCTCCCCGCCCCCATGCTACTCTCACGGACCCGCCGCCGCCACCACCGCTGCGGTCCCAGCTCTCGCGAGCTATTTTTAGTTTTTTAATGAAACTCCATAGTGTTCTCCATACTGGCTGCATCAATCTACATTCCCACCAACACTGCAAGAGGGTTGCCTTTTCCCCACATCCTCTCCAGCATTTATTGTTCGTAGATTTTTTCATGATGGCCACTCTTGACTAGTGTGAGGTGATACCTCATTGTACTTTTCATTTACATTTCTCTAATGATTAGTGATGTTGAGAATCGTTTCATGTATTTGTTGGCAATCTGTGTATCTTCTTTGGTGAAATGTCTATTTAGGTCTTCTGCCCATTTTTGGATTGGGTTGTTTGTGTTTTTGATATTGAGCTGCATGAGCTACTTGCAAATTTTGGAGATTAGTCCTTTGTCAGTTGCTTCATTTGCAAATATTATCTCCTATTCTGAGGGTTGTCTTTTGGTCTTGTTTATGGTTTCCTTTGCTGTGCAAAAGCTTTGAAGTTTCATTAGGTGCCATTTGTTTATATTTGTTTTTATGTCCATTTCTCTAGGAGGTGGGTGAAAAAGCATCTTGCTGTGATTTATGTCACAGAGTGTTTTGCCTACGTTTTCCTCTAAGAGTTCTATAGTGTCTGGCCTTACATCTAGGCCTTTAATCCATTTTGAGTTTATTTTTGTGTACGGTGTTAGGGAGTGTTCTAATTTCATTCTTTTACATGTAGCTCTCCAGTTTTCCCAGCACCACTTACTGAAGAGGCTGTCTTTTCTCCACTGTATATTCTTGCCTCCTTTATCAAAGATAAGGTGACCATATGTGCATGGGTTTATCTCTGGGCTTTCTATCCTGTTCCAGTGATCAATATTTCTGTTTCTGTGCGAGCACCATACTGTCTTGATTACTGTAGCTTTGTAGTTTAGTCTGAAATCTGGGAGTCTGATTGCTCCAGCTCTGTTGTTCTTTTGCAAGATTGCTTTGGCTATATGGGGTCTTTTCTGTTTCCACAGAAATTGTGAAATTTTTTGTTCTAGTTCTGTGAAAAACGCCAGTGGCAGTTTGATAGGGATTGCATTCGAATATGTAGATTGCTTTGGGTAGTACAGTCATATTCACAATGTTGATTCTTCCAATCCAGGAACATGGTATATCTCTCCATCTGTTTGTATCACCTTTAATTTCTTTCATCAGGGTCTTATAATTTTCTGCGTACAGGTCTTTTGTCTCATTACGTAGGTTTATGCCTAGGTATTTTATTCTTTTTGTTGCAATGATAAATGGCAGTGCTTCCTTAATTTCTATTTCAGATTTTCCATCATTAGTGTATAGGAATGCATTAATTTTGTATCCTGCTACTTTACCAAACTCATTGATTAGCTCCAGTAGTTTTCTGGTAGTACCTTTAGGCTTCTCTATATATGGTATCATGTCATCTGCCAGGAGTGACAGCTTTACTTCTTTTACAATTTGGATTCCTTTTATTTCCTTTTCTTCTCTGATTTCTGTGGCTAAAACTTCAAAAACAATGTTCAATAATAGTCGTGAGGTCGGGAAACCTTGTCTTGTTCCTGATCTTAGTGGAAATGGTTTCACTTTTTCATCATTGTGGATGATGTTGGCTGTGGGTTTGTCATATATGGCCTTTATTAGGTTGAAAGCAGTTTCCCCTATGCCTACTTTCTGGAGGGTTTTTATCATAAATGGGTGCTAAATTTTGTCAAAAGCTTTTTCTGCATCTATTGACATAATTATATGGTTTTTATTCTTCAACTTATTAATATGATGTATCACATTGATTGATTTGCATATATTGAAGAATCCTTGCATCCCTGGAATAAACCCCACTTGATCATGGTGTATGATCCGTTTAATGTGCTGTTCGATTCTGTTTCCTAGTATTTTGCTGAGGATTTTTGCATCTATGTTCATCAGTGATATCGGCCTATAGTTTTCTTTCTTTGTGACATTTTTGTCTGGTTTTGGTATCAGGGTGATGGTGGCCTCATAGAACAAGTTTTGGAGTGTTCCACCCTCTGCTATATTTTGGAACAGTTAGAGAAGGATAGTTGTTAGCTCTTCTCTAAATGTTTGATAGAATTCACCTGTGAAGCCATCCGGTCCTGGACTTTTGTTTGCTGTAAGATTTTAAATCACAGTTTCAACTTCAGTGCTTGTGATTGGTCTGTGTATATTTTGTATTCCCTCCTGGTTCAGTATCGCAAGTTGTGTTTTTCTAAGAATTTGTCAATTTCTTCCAGGTTGTCCATCTTATTAGCATATAGTTGCTTGCAGTAATTTCTCATGATCCTTTGTGTTTCTGTAGTGTCAGTGGTTACTTCCCATTTTTCATTTCTAATTCTATTGAGTATTCCCTTTCTCTTGATAAGTCTGGTTAATGGTTTATCAATTTGTTTAGCTTTGGAAAAAACCAGCTTTCAGTTTTATTGATCTTTGATACCGTTTTCTTTATTCCTTTTTCATTTATTTCTGAACTGATCTTTATCATTTCCTTCCTTCTGCAAACTTTGGGGTTATTTTGTATTTCTTTCTGTAATTGCTTTAGGTGTAAGGTTAGGTTGTTTATTTGACATGTTTCTTTTTTCTTAAGGTAGGATTGCATTACTATAAACTTCTTAGAAGTGCTTTTGCTGTATCCCACAGGTTTTGGGTCACTGTGTTTTCACTGTCATTTAATTCCAGGTATTTTTTGATTTCCTCTTTGATTTCTTCAGTGATCTCTTGGTTATTAAGTGATGTGTTGCTTAGCCTCCATGTGTTTGTATGTTTTACAGATTTTTTCCTGTAATTGATATCTAGTCTCATAGAATTGTGGTTGGAAAAGACACTTGATACAATTTCAAATATCTGAAATTTACCAAGGCTGGATTTCTCACCCAAGACATGATCTATCCTGGAGAATGTTCCATGAGCACTTGAGAAGAAAGTGTATTGTGTTGTTTTTGGATGGAATGTCCTATAAATATCAATTAAGTCCATCTTGTTTAATGTGTCATTTTAAGCTTGTGTTTCCTTATTTATTTTCATTTTGGATGATCTCTCCCTTGGTGATACTGGGGTGTTAAAGTCCCCTACTATGTGTGTGTTACTATTGATTTCCCCTTTTATGGCTGTTAGCATTTGCCTTATGTATTGAGGGGCTCCTATGTTGGGTGCATAAATATTTAAAATTGTTATATCTTCTTCTTGGATTGATCCGTTGATCATTATGTAGGGTCCTTCTTTGTCTCTTGTAATAATCTTTATCTGAAAGCCTCTTTTGTCTGATGTGAGAATTGCTACTCCAGCTTTCTTTTGATTTCCATTTGCATGGAATATCATTTTCCATGTCCTCACTTTCAGTCTGTTAGGTGTCCCTGTGTCTGAAGTGGGCCTTTTGTAGACAGCATATGTACGGGTCTTGTTCTTGTATCCATTCAGCCAGTCTATGTGTTTTGGTTGGAGCATTTAATCAATTTACATTTAAGGTAATTATCGATATGCATGATTCTATTACCATTTTCTTAACTGTTTTAGGTTTGTTATTGTAGATCTTTTCCTTCTCTTGTGTTTCCTGCCTAGAGAAGTTCCTTTAGCATTTGCTGTAAAGCTGGTTTGGTGGTGGTGAATTCTCTTAGCTTTTGCTTGCTTGTAAAGGTTTTAATTTCTCCGTCAAATCTGAATGAGATGCTTCCTGGCTAGAGTAATCTTGGGTGTAGGTTTTGCCCTTTCATCACTTTAAATATGTCCCGCCACTCCCTTCTGACTTGCAGACTTTTTGCTGAAATATCAGCTGTTAACCTTATAGAGATTCCCTTGTATGTTATATATTGCTTTTCTCTTGCTGCTTTTAATATTTTTTTCTTTGTGTTTAATCTTTGATCGTTTGATTAATATGTGTCTTGGTGTTTCTCCTTGGATTTATCCTGTATGGGAGTCTCTGTATGTGCTTCCTGGACTTAATTAACTACTTCCTTTCCCATATTAGGGTAGCTTTCAACTACAATCACTTCAAATATTTTCTCACTCCCTTTCTTTTCCTCTTCTTCTAGGACCCCTATAATTCGAATGTTGGTGCATTTAATGTTGTCCAAAACATCTCTGAGACTGTCCTCAATTCTTTTCACTCTTTATCTTTATTCTCCTCTGTGGTCGTTAGTTCCTTTATCTTCCAGGTCACTTATCCGTTCTTCTGCCTCAGTTATCCTGCTATTGATTCCTTCTAGAGAATTTTTTATTTTATTTATTGTGTTGTTCATCATTTTGTTTGCTCTTTAGTTCTTCTAGGTCCTTGTTAAACGTTCTGGTATTTTCTCCATTCTATTTCCAAGGTTTTGGATCTTTACTATCATTACTCTGAATTCTTTTTCAGGTAGACTGCCTATTTCCTCTTCATTTGTTAGGTCTGTTAGGTTTTTACCTCGCTCCTTCATCTGCTGTGCATTTGTTTGTCTTCTCATTTTGCTTAAACTTGCTGTATTTGGGGTCTCCTTTTACAGGCTACAGGTCTGTAGTGCATGCTGTTTTTGGTATCTGCCCCTAGTGGCTAAGGTTGGTATAGTGGGTTGTGTAGACTTCCTGGTGGAGGGGACTAGTGCCTGTGTTCTGGTGGATGAGGCTGGATCTTGTCTTTCTGGTGGGGAGGTCTGCGTCTGGTGGCGTGTTTTGGGGTGTCTGTGACCTTATTATGATTTTAGGCAGCACCTCTGTTAATGGGTGGGCTTGTGTTCCTGTCTTGCTAGTTGTTTGGCCTAGTGTATCCGGCATGTAGCTTGCTGGTCATTGAGTGGAGCTGGGTCCTGGCGTTGAGATGGAGATCTCTGGGAGAGCTTTCGTTGTTTGATATTATGTGGAGCTGGGAGGTCTCTGGTGGACCAATGTCCTGAACTCAGCTCTCCCACATCAGAGGCACAGGCCTGACAGCTGGCTGCAGCAACATCCTGTCATCCACAAGGCTCAGAATAAAAGGGAGAAGAAATGAAAGAAAGAAAAAAATAAAATAAAATAATTAAAATAAAAAATAATTATTAAAAATAAAAAAATTATGGGCCTTCCTGGTGGCACAGTGGTTGAGAGTCTGCCTGCCGATGCAGGGGACATGGGTTCGTGCCCCGGTCCAGGAAGATCCCACATACCGTGAAGCGGTTAGGTCCGTGAGCCATGGCCGCTGAGCCTGTGCGTTTGGAGCCTGTGCTCCACAACGGAGAGGACAGAACAGTGAAAGGCCTGTGTACCACAAAAAAAAAAAAATTAAAAATTAAAAAATTGAAAAGTAATTAAAAAAGGAAACAAAGAAAGGCACAGGATAGCAAGGAAAACAAAAAACAAATCCACTAATAATAAGAAAAAATTAAAAACTATACTTTAAAAAAATGAAAATGGGCAGACAAAACGCTAGGACAAATGGTAAAAGCAAAGTTATACAGACAAAATCACACAGAGAAGCATACACATACACACTCACAAAAAGCGAAAAAGGAAAATAAAATATGTATCATTGATCCCAACGTCCACAACCACAATTTGGAATGATTTGTTGTATATTCAGGTATTCGACAGATGCAGGGTACATCAAGTTGATTGTGGAGAGTTAATCCATTGCTCCTGAGGCTGCTGGGAGAAATTTCCCTTTCTCTTCTTTGTTTGCACAGCTACTGGGGTTCAGCTTTGGATTTGCCCCTGCCTTTACGTGTAGGTTGCCTGAGGGCGTCTGTTCTTCGCTCAGACAGGACGGGATCAAAGTAGCAGCTGTTTATGGGGCTCTGGCTCACTCAGGCTAGGGGGAGAGAGCGGTACCGAAGGCAGGGCGAGCCTGCGGTGGCAGAGGCCAGCATGACATCGCAACAGGCTGAGGCATGTCGTATGGTCTCCCAGGGAAGTTGTCCCTGGATCACAGGACCCTGGCAGTGGCGGGCTGCACAGGCTCCCGGGAAGGGAGGTGTGGATAGTGACCTGTGCATGCACACAGGCTACTTGGTGACTGTAGCATCAGGCTTAGCATCCCATGCTCGTGTCTGGCGTCCATGCTGAAAGCCGCAGCTCGTGCCCATCTCTGGAGCTCATTTAGGCAGTGCTCTTAATTCCTTCTCACACACCGCAAAACAAAGAGGCAAGAAAAAGTGTGTTGCCTCTTCGGCAGTTCCTGACTATTGCCCGACTCCCTCCAAGCTAGGTGTGGCGAACTACACTCCTTCAGACTGTGTTCACGCAGCCAACCCCTGTCCTCTCCCTGAGATCTGACCTCCAAAGCCCAACCCTCAGATCCCAGCCCCCACCAGCCCCAGTGGGTGAGCAGACAAACCTCTCAGGCTGGTGAGTGCTGGTCAGCACTGAGCCTCTGTGCGGGAATCTCTCTGCTTTACCCTCTGCACCCCTGTTGCTGTGCTCTCCTCCGTGGCTCCTAAGCTTCCCCCCGGCCTACCCCCATTTCCGCCAGTGAAGGGGCTTTCTACTGGGTGGAAACTTTTCCTCCTTCACAACTCTCTCCCACTGGTGCAGATCCCATCCCTATTCTTTTGTCTCTGTTGTTTCTTTTGCCTTTTGCCCTACCCAGGTGCTTGGGGGAGTTTCTTACCTTTTGGGAGGTGTGAGGTCTTCTGACACCGTTCAGCAGGTGTTCTGTAGTACCTGTTCCACATGTAGATGCATTTCTGATGTACCTGTGGGGAGTAAGGTGACCTCCACATCTTACTCTTCCACCATCCTGAAGGACTTCTCAAAACAGTCTTTAAAATAAAGACTATTACGAGAGACAAAGAAGGACACTATAAAATGATCAAGGGATCAATCCAAGAAGACAATATAAGAATTTTAAGTATCTAGGCACCCAACATAGGAGCACCTCAATACATAAGGCAAATGCTAACAGCCATAAAAGGGGAAATCAGTAGTAACACAATAATAGTAGTGGACTTCAATACCACACTTCCACTAATGGACAGACCAACCAAAATGAAAATAAATAAGGAAACACAAGTTTAAATGATACATTAAACAAATGGACTTAATTAATAATTATAGGATATTCCATTCAAGAACAACAGAATACACTTTCTTCTCAAGTGCTCATGGAAATTCTCCAGAATAGATCATATCTTGGGTCACAAATCAAGCCTTGGTAAATGAAAGACAACTGAAAAGGTATCAAGTATCTTTTCCGACCATAACACTATGGAACTAGATATCAATTACAGGAAAAATATGTAAAAAGTACAAACAGATGGAGCCTAAACAATACACTACTAAATAACCAAGAGATCACTGAAGAAGTCAAACAGGAATTCAAAAGATACCCAGAAACAAATGGCAATGAAAACATTACGACCCAAAACCTATGGGATGCAGCAAAAGCAGTTCTAAGACGGACGTTTATAGCAACACAATTCTACCTCAAGAAACAAGAAACATCTCAAATAAACAACCTAACCTTGCACCTAAAGCAATCAGACAAAGAAGAATAAAAACCCCTCCAAGTTAGCAGAAGGAAAGAAATCATAAAGATCAGATCAGAAATAAATGAAAAAGAAATGAAGGAAACTATAGTAAAGATCAATAAAACTAAAAGCTGGTTCTTTGAGAAGATAAACAAAATTGATAAACCATTAGCCAGACTCATGAAGAAAAAAAAGGGAGAAGACTCAAATCAATAGAATTAGAAATGAAAAAGGAGGAGTAACCACTGACACGCAGAAACACAAAGGATCATGAGAGACAAATACAAGCAACTATATGCCAATAAAATGGACAACCTAGAAGAAATGGACAAATTCCTAGAAAAGCACAACCTTCTGATACTGAACCAGGAAGGAATAGAAAATATACACAGAGCAATCACAAGCACTGAAGTTGAAACTGTGATTAAAAATCTTCTAACAAACAAAAGCCTAGGACCAGATGGCTTCACAGGTGAATTCTACCAAACATTTAGAGAAGAGCTAACACCTATCCTTCTCAGAGTCTTCCAAAATACAGCAGAGGGAGGAACACTCACAAACTCATTCTACGAGGCCACCATCACCTTGATACCAAAACCAGACAAGGATGTGACAAAGAAAGAAAACTACAGGCCAATATCACTGATGAACATAGATGCAAAAATCCTCAACTGAATACTAGCAAACAGAATCCAAGAGCACACTGAAAGGATCATACACCATGATCAAGTGGGATTTATCTCAGGAATGCAAGAATTCTTCAATATACACAAATCAATCAACGTGATATACCATACTAACAAATTGAAGGAGAAAAACCAAATGATCATCTCAATAGATGCAGAAAAAGCTTTTGACAAAATTCAGTACCCATTTATGATAAAAATCCTCCAGAAAGCAGGCAGAGAAGGAATGTACCTAAACATAAGAAAGGCTATATATGACAAACCCACAGATAACATAGTTCATAATGGTGAAAAATGGAAACCATTTCCACTAAGATCAGGAACAAGACAAGGTTCCTCATTCTCACCACTATTATTCAACATATGTTTGGAAGTTTAGGCACAGCAATAAGACAAGAAATAGAAATAAAAGGAATTCAAATCGGAAAAGAAGTAAAACTGTCAGTACTTGCAGATGATATGATACTATATGGAGAGAATCCTAAAGATGATAGCAGAAAACTACTAGAGCTAATCAACGAACTTGGTAAAGTAGCAGGATACAAAATTAATGCACAGAAATCTCTTGTATTCCTATACACTAATGATGAAAAATCTGAAAGAGAAATTAAGGAAGCACTCCCATTTACCATTGCAACAAAAAGAATAAAATTCCTAGGAATAAACCTACTTAATGAGACAAAAGACCTGTATGCAGAAAACTGTAAGACAATGATGAAAGAAGTTAATGGTGATACAAACAGATGGAGAGAGATACCATGCTCTTGGATTGGAAGAATCACTATTGTGAAAATGACTATACTACCAAAAGCAATCTACAGATTCAATGCAATCCCTATCAAACTACCCATGGCATTTTTCACAGAACTAGATCAAAAATTTTCACAATTTGCATGGAAACACAAAAGACCCCGTATAGCCAAAGCAATCTTGAGAAAGAAAAACGGAGGTGGAGGGATCAGGCTCCCTGACTTCAGACTATACTACAAAGCTACAATAATCAAGACAGAATGGTACTGGCACAAAAACAGAAATATAGATCAATGGAACAGGATAGAAAGCCCAGAGATAAACCCCCACACATATGGTCACCTTATCTTTGATACAGGAGGCAAGACTATACAATGTAGAAAAGACAGCCTTGTCAATAAGTGGAGCTATGAAAAGTGGACAGCTACATGTAAAAGAATGAAATTAGAACACTCCCTAACACCGCACACAAAGATAAACTCAAAATGGATAAAGACCTAAATGTAAGACCACATACTATAAAACTCTTAGAGGAAAACATAGGCAGAACACTCTTGACATATATCACAGCACGACCCTTTTTGACCCCCCTCCTAGAGAAAGGGAATTAAAAACAAAAATAAACAAATGGGACCTAATGAAACTTAAAAGCTTTTGCACAGTAAAGGAAACCATAAACAAGATGAAAAGAAAACCCTCAGAATGGGAGAAATATTAGCAAATGTATCAAGGGACAAAGGATTAATCTCCAGAATATACAAGCTGCTCATGCAAGTCAATATCAAAAAAATAATAATAAAATAAAATAAACAACCCAACCGAAAAATGGGCAGAATACCTAAATAGACATTTCTCCAAAGAAGATATACAGATTGCTAACAAACACATGAAAGGATGTTCAACATCACTAATCAACAGAGAAACTCAAATCAAAACTACAATGAGGTATCACCTCACACCAGTCAGAATGGCCATCATCAAAAATCTAGAAACAATTAATGCTGGAGAGGGTGTGGAGAAAAGGGAACCCTTCTGCACTGTTGGTGGGAATGTCAATTGATACAGCCACTATGGAAAACAGTATGGAGCTTCCTTAAGAAACTAAAAATAGAACTACCATATGACCCAGCAATCCCCCTACTGGGCATATACCCTGAGAAATCCATAATTCAAAAAGAGTCATGGAACACAATATTCATTGCCGTTCTATTTACAATAGCCAGGAGATGGAAGCAACCTAAGTGCCCATTGACAGATGCATGGTAAAGAAAATGTGGCACATATATACAATGGAATATTACTCAGCCATAAAAGGAAACGAAATTGAGTTATTTGTAGTGAGGTGAATGGACCTAGAGTGTGTCATACAGAGTGAAGTATGTCAGAAAGAGAAAAACAAATACCGTATGCTAACACATATATATGGAATCTAAAAGAAAAAAAAAGGTTGTGAAGAACCTAGGTGCAGGACAGGAATAAAGACGCAGACTTTGAGAATGGAGTTGAGGACAGGGAGGGGGAAGGGTAAGCTGGGACGAAGTGAGATAGTGGCATGGACATATATACACTACCAAAACATAAAATAGATAGCTAGTGGGAAGCAGCCGCATAGCACAGGGAGATATGCTCGGTGGTTTGTGTCCACCTAGAGTGTTGGGATAGGGAGGGTAGGAGAGAGACACAAGAGGAACAAAATATGGTGATATATGTATACCTGTAGCTGATTCACTTTTGATACAGCAGAAACTAACACACCATTGTAAAGCAATTATACTCCAATTAAGATATTTAAAAAAAGGGAAATAGAAATATAAGGTAAAACAAAAATTAAGTAAATAATCCATAATCCCACCATCCAGCAATAACTACTATTAACATGTTGCTGTATTTTCTCCAATATTTTTTCTGTTACAATGTATTCATTTAATATTATAAAATTGAGATATTACATTTTGTTTGGAACTTCTTTTTCAACAACCTTTGTATCTGAGCATTTATCTATGACACTCAATACTCGTTACAAACATGATATTTAAAAATGACTGACATTTGATTCTATGATGATAATTTAACCATCTACTTAATACTGGACTTTATAGTGTTTCCAACTTCTGCTGGTATAAATAACACTATAATGAACCGTTTAGCGTTGAAAAATCTGTTCACTTCCCTGTTTATTTCCTTACTAAAACTTCCTAGGGGCACAATTACTGTAATATAGGGTATAAATATTTTTCAGACTCTTGCTACATACTGCCAATTTGTTCATCAGGAAAGTTGTATGCTTCCTGCAGCAAAACAGACTAGCCATTTCACACAGCCTTGCCCAAACTAAATACTATGCATTTTAAAATTTTCAGCAGTTTAATAGGTGATAAATGGTATCCCATTGTTGATTTAATTACTAAGACTTCTAATGAGGATGAGTATCTTTTCTTTCATTTATTGACCATGTATATTTTTCCTTAGTGAATAAAACATTTTATTTTTCAAAACGATGAGGGTGATTATTATACAGCCCAAGAGAATGGATGAGGACACTGAGCCCTAAGCAGGCACAGCCCAGAATTCAGTTCACTTGATATATGGTTTAGGTTAGTGTTTTTCAACATATAGTCTATGAATCACCTAAATCACCTAGGAGGCATATTAAAAAATGCAGGTTTCTGGGGCCCCCACTGCCCTCCTAAACCAGAACCAAGGTGTGTGAAAGAGAGTTGGAATTTCGATAATCTCCCTAAGTGACTCATGAACACTAAATTTGGGATTCTCAGTGAAAGAGAGGACAGGGCAGAGTGGCATGTGTTAGATCACTTGATGACCTTTTACAAACTACATGAAAGGAACTGTCTGATCCTTTTCTTATAGTTCTCCCAGGGACTTGGTTATGATTCTAGGTGGCAACTAATTCCCAGGTCTCTCTATTGGCTTTCAGTATAAGAAAAACTCACATCCCGTAAGGCTACCTCCTTCTTATCTTCTCAGATCTTACTCTGAACTTATGTTTCCTCCTAAAGTCACTCAGCAAATACTTGTTAAATGCTCACTATGGGTCGGGCACTGTGCTTGGTACTGTGGGAACAAGGCATACCAACTTGAAGTTGGCAGCCAGACTGCTTTGTAATTTTTATAAATTTACTCTGCCAAAAACTGCTCAAAATT
This sequence comes from Mesoplodon densirostris, assembly GCF_025265405.1. Classification (NCBI taxonomy): domain Eukaryota; kingdom Metazoa; phylum Chordata; class Mammalia; order Artiodactyla; family Ziphiidae; genus Mesoplodon; species Mesoplodon densirostris. Next base: position 75,006,760 of record NC_082681.1, on the reverse strand, counting down.
AAAATAATAGTTTTCATTTACTGAACAATTATGTGATGGACATTGTACTTGGTACTTTACACATATTATCTCTACTCCGTAATAATTCTATCCTATAAGAAAATGGTATCCTTATTTTACAGATGAGGAAACTGAGGCCCAAGGCCATACAACGTATATGGGTTAGAGCTGGGCTTAGAATCCTGTTCTATTTGACTCCAGTCTGGGTTCTTTCATCTATATTATGCTATCTTCCTAAGGCTTAAAAAAAATCTTCCCATCATGAAGATTTTTGAATTCATGTTTTTTTGTCCTTTTGGTAACAGAATATGGCCTGTAGGGTCTAACACTTCCAACTTAATTAGCATATACTGACTCTTTGGATTCAAATGATTCTAGTAAAAGATCCACCAACCCAATATATCTTCCCCCAAATAAGTTTTTTTCTTTTTTTAAATACCTGAGGTACCACTCCCACTGCCCTCCGAAGGCTTTCCAGGCTCACATCTTGTATATTTTGACCAGCAAGGTAAATGTTACCCTTTTGAGGCTCATAGAAGCGAAACAACAGCCTCACTATTGTGCTTTTCCTGAAATAGGAGACAATGAAAGGTTATGTAGCTCCAACTGGCATTAGGGAACCCCTATTTTAAACCACCGTCATCATTTTATTATGACACATAAAAAATATTACAATGGGAGTCAGCAATCAACAATGCAGAATTTTATAAAGAACTAAATTACCCACCCTGACCCACTACCTCCTACAATGGCCACTTTCTTTCCTGCAGGAACTTCAAAAGATATTCCACTAAGGACTTTCTGCCCTTCAATGTATTCAAAATGCACATTATCAAAGGCCACCGTAGCTGTCCGTGGTGTGATCTGAAGGGGAGATGCCATCACTTTGTCCTAGCAGGGAAGAGAAAAGAAAAGCCACTTTACACACCTCCTAGAGTACAGCTATGCAATTTTCTAATTCACAGAGAGAAAAAGGAAAATAAAGGGAAAGGAGGAGGTTTATAAGTGGAGTTAGACCACTTCTAAGCATGCTTTTAAAAATGTTTTTTCACTCCTCACTGTTAAGGGTAAAAATACTGAATGCTTTGATTTCTGATCAATTTGTTTTGGGGGTAAAGAGGGATGGTGGGCAGGGGAGAAAGGAGGTTGAGAATATGAGGAGAGGCAATCACATTTTATATCATTATTAGCAAAAGTAAATCAGGTGCAAGTACAAATATTGAACTTAACAAAATTTAGCTTCTAGGTATAATATTCTTTGCTAATACTGTAAGGTTTCCAAACACAGAAGTAAAAGCTGTAACAGCCTTTTAATACACATGATAGTCCCAATTCCTGCAAAAGAGAAATTAGTTTGCTAATATGGTAATGTAAAAATATTCCCCCGGAATAATACCATTAATGAGATGATGCTTATATGCTTTTAAAAAGGTACTAAATAGAGTACTTACTTTAATTCGGGTGTCCACCTTGAGTAGAGTAAACAAGGTGTTCATATCTATAAGTGCTTGTCTAGTTTCTCTGTATACAGTTCCCAGAAAGTTAAGGGGCAATGAAAGCTGAAAAAGCAGTCCATTCACCATTACTAAATCTCCAACAGTAAGGGTACCTTAATATGCAGTTGGTAGAAAAAAAAATTTTAGATGTCATGAACTTTCCAGTTTAAGACAGAGAAGTTTACAGTTTACTACTGTGGAATACAATTCAAAATGTACATAATCAGCAACTCTTAGACCTACTTAAATTCCAAAGCATTTTAATCCACGATTTAGGAAAATAGGGAACTAGATATATGCTAACTGGAATGCCAAAAGCCCACCCATACACTACACATAATATATAAGAAAAAGAGAATGGTTTAAGTGAGGAAAGAAATGGAAGGCTGAAAATCTCTCCTTTCATCCTAAGAAAGTTCCTTGTAATGTAAAATAGAAGTTTTTTCAAGTATAAATTAAAAAATTGGAGCAAATGGATATCATGATTGGGAATGATAAACCATGTATTAAGGTCTCAGTGAATGAATGAATCCTATCTAAGCAAGCAGGTTACAGAAAAGAGGCACAGATATTATTTACTTTTGAAATGTTTTGCAATGAACAACTAATAGAAAAATTAAAAGGTTACTAGTAATTTTTATATATGACTGCTTGCATTTTAGTCCTTTGGACTAAATATTAAATTAATTACGTTTCTTTCCAGGTCTACAAGAGAAATTAGAAATATCAAACGCTAAAAAGAAAGTTACTCCAAAAAGAATCAGGTTGTAGCCCCACAAACAGTAATCCCAATCAATGAGAGAACCAGTGCTAAACTTGTAGTGTTAAACAAAGGGAAGTAAAAAAAAAACATCATCATGTAATCAAGAAAACATATTCTGATACAAAAACGAAAGTACTCCAAGGATGTTATAGCACCTTATTGAACATGCTTTATAATTAAGACTAATATACACATTTCTTTCATTAATCTTTATAAAGGTTAAGTAAAACATTGACTAACGTGAAAACCACATATCCATTACCTGCCACAATTCCCTGACTGGCGAGCACCATTATGGCTGTTAAACCAACACTGAAAATAGCACTTTGACCAAAGTTCAGCATAGCCAGAGTAGAGGTACTTTTCAATGAAGCAGTCTCATATGTCTTCAAAAATCCATCATATCTTTGTGCTTCATAATTTTCATTATTAAAATACTACAAAATACATAAAAATAGTAACTACATACAACTATAATTGGAATTTAATCTCTTAAGTGATTAGTATCCTTTTCATGGATACAATTTTGTACTGCATACACCATTTTAAAAACTGACTTTCCATATATTGGACTATGGTACTCCTGCAGTTTTCCACAATGGACAGTATTTGAAAAGTCCATAAAATTCATCCCCCAAACATTTACTGAATGCCTAGTTAATTTAAACCCAGATCTAAAAAAGCTGTCAATGGCACTTCCTTCACAAAGCTTTGCCTTGATCCTCTGAGACTCTGAATTGACAATTCTCATTGCCCCCACAACATTACGCCTTTCTCATGTAGCCACTTGCATACTTTACTTTAACTCTCCCAGTGCTTAGAAAATTCTGGGAAGGCAAGGATCAAACGGTAATCATTGCTTTTACCACCCTCCCCCATTACAGGACTTAGCATAGTGCTTTGCACACAAGAGGCATTCAGTAATATTTGTTAAATGGAAAAATGAACAGATAAATGGAAGAATTAGTGAAAAGCACTCTGCTAGGCACTACGAGGGATAGTCAAGAACTTAGTGTACATTCGGAATCAAGATACTAACCATACTGTCACTACTTATAAATTAATTCAGAAGGTAAAATTCTGATGGTGCCACACAAAAAATGAGGTAGAAAGGGCAATTTCTAAACAAAAGAAAAACAATAAAGTACTATTATTTCATCATACCTAGAGATCCTATACTAATCTGCAGCTCTAACTTACAGCACCTATTCAATTAAATGGCAGAACAAACCTTAGTGTGGTGTGAAAGGAAGAGGAAGGTAAAATTAAACATATTACCTTCACAGTTTCATAATTCAGCAGCGAGTCTATGGCAGCGTTACCTGCATCATTATCTGCTTTGTTCATCTCTATTCTAAATCTAGTTCTGTAAGACAAAGATTTGCATAGGCATGGAATGTTTGCTACAGAAGCATAACTAATTTCTGAAACTTGACTCACTTCTGGGGAATACCTTACCTCCACCGTGTGACAGCAACTGTGAATGCTGTGTATGCACCAAGTGTCCCAAGGGTCACCAGTGCAAACTGGGCACCACATCTATAATACTGGAGAAGGCAAAAGAAGAAATGAGAAACAGTCATTGCTCTTGCCAAATAGTTTATAATATACATTAGCAAATCTCAAAGATTTTAATGAAAAAATATGTTGGTATAAAGTTGTATATATGAAAAGCTGAGTGAGAAAACAAATACCTTAGAAAATCAACTTTAAGTTATATGCATACTTTTAATTATAAAATATGAAATTGCCTAAAATGCTACAAATGGTGAACAGAAAGAAACCTAGATAATCTGAGCATATCAGTCCAAAGTCATATACCATAATGTCTGTTAACAAAAAAACTGCAACCACTAGCTAAATGACTGACCTATGTGTAGAACTGAACAGCTCTTTACAATAACATGATAAAGACTTCGGACACAGTCCCTTGAAGCTTGTGGCAAAATAATTAAACAAACTGTATAACCCTTCTGGCACCATGGGATTTTGCTTTCAAATCGTAAGCATGCAATAGTACAAAAGCTTCAAGTACTAAATAGCTACTAACAAGAATGTAAGATAAAAGCTTGTCATGAAAAATGTTTTACCTACCAAAACACCACTGACAAGGGTCACTTGAATGTAAGATAAAAGCTTGTCATGAAAAATGTTTTACTTACCAAAACACCACTGACAAGGGTCACCTCAAACATGATGGGAAGAAGATTAAATACTAAAGCACTCAGGACAAAACTGATACCCCTTGTCCCTCTGTCAATAGCCTTTGATAAAGCTCCTGTCTGTCTGTTCAGGTGGAAAGCGAGATCCAGGTTGTGAAGATGGAGAAAGACATTTTTGGCTATTCTTCGGATTGAATTTTGGGCTACCTTGCCAAATACTGCATTTCGAACTTCATTAAAAAAGGCAGCTCCGGCTCTTGATACACCATCTAGCAATACAATCAAGAAAAAGTGGGGTGTAAAAACATTAGAATCGTTGGAGTATAAAAACGTCAAGGGCTCAGAAAATGTTTGTACAATGAATGAATATATCACAGAATACTTTCACTAAAAGAAACCTAGAAAACACCTAGCCTACTGAGTATCAATCTTTCCACCACCATGAAAACCTTTCACTGTTATTTTCCCCCATAAGATTCCAAATGTTGAAAGATTTTTCCAAGTAAATACTTCTACTAAACAGCAGCCCATAAGGCCTTATTGTGGATAAATGTACAGTATCTGTTGAGGTTTTGTGATCTAATTCAATTCCCCCAAATAACAATGATAAAATTGAGATCCTGAAAAATCCAAGTGCTTTGACTAAGCATGCCCCAACTCAGGTCTGAGTTTCAAAAAGTATCCTTTCTACTGCATGGGGACACAAAGCATCATATTCTATTCTTTACAAATTGTAGATATGTGTCATGGCTATTGAATATAATTTAATGACACATTAATACAGGTATATCATTATGTAGCCATTTCCTATTCAATGGCTAACAACAACAGCAAGAAAATAACTAGTCTTACTAAAAAAAATCTTATAAGGAGCCTAACTATTAGAAGTGGTTATTATGAATTTAATGTCTTACTTCATGTTATTGTTTTCTAGAACTTAGAAAATAAGACTTTTATAACAGAATTTTTGGAAAGTATATCATACAAAGAATTTTTTAAAAACCACACATCAAAAAAAAAATCTCACATAAAACAAACATCCAAAATGCTAAGTTGTGTTTGTGGTGAAAAGGTCATATGCTCAAATATGATGAAACCCTCTTGAAGAAAGTCAACACCTGTAGACAGATTAAAGAACCAAACATACAGCCAATGAGAACTGCCGTTGCCATGGTTGCAACTGTATTTGGTGCATCACTCAGGTTCAGCATGTTTCCCGACATCTGGTTGAGGCTGTCTACAGCATATTTAAACATGAAGGGAACCACGATATTCATAGCCTAAAAACATAAAAGCAGCAATTATCAATCATATGCAAATTATGTATTTATAAAAGTACAAATATTTACCTTAAATTAGTATTTATGGGAATGTTTGGATATTAACCATTTACTAGTATTGGAATGATTTTCCCAGTTTATAAAGATAAAATCTTTGGCAGTGGGAGAGCAGTCATTTCAGGATTCCTACCTCACACTGACTGCCATGTTAATATTCATTTATAAGCTATGTGCATTAGTCAAATGCTCCTGCCTCCATGAAATCACCCCGATCATCCACTCAAAAATGCTTTCTCCATTATCTAAAATCCTACAGAGCTCATAACACTTACAGCAAACTGCCTAATACTGTAGTTCTTTGTGTATGTAAGTAGAATGCTTTGTATACAGCAGGTATTCAATAAATATATGTAAAATTATTTATTCACCAAAATAATAGTAAAACTGAAATTATACAGAAAAAAGGATCTCAAAAGCAGATAAATTACAAGTATCTGTAGCTGATTCACCATTCAGGGGGAAAAAAACCTAACACTGATAGATCTATTTGCCCCAGAAAAAAAAACCTTTGCTCCAACACTGTATAAAAGAAAACACAGGAGGTTGAGGAAGATGGCTGAAGAGTAAGACGTGGAGATCACCTTCCTCCGCACAGATACATCAGAAATACATCTACACGTGGAAAAACTCCTACAGAACACCCAATGAATGCTGGCAGAATACCTCAGACCTCCCAAAAGGCAAGAAACTCCCCACGTACCTGGGTAGGGCAAAAGAAAAAGCAGAGACAAAAAAACAGGCATGGGACCTGCACCAGTAAGAGGGAGCTGAGAAGGAGGAAAGGTTTCCACACACTAGGAAGTCCCTTCACTGGTGGAAACTGCAGGTGGCGGAGGGGGGATGCTTCAGAGCCGCGGAGGAGAGCGCAGCAACAGGACTGCAGAGGGCAAAGTGGAGAGATTCGCGCACAGAGGATAGGTGCCCACCAGCACTCACCAGCCCAAGAGGCTTGTCTGCTCACCCACCGGGGAGGGCAGGGGCTGGGAGCTGAGGCTCAGGCTTCAGTTGGATCGCAGGGAGAGGACTGGGGTTGGCGGCGTGAACACAGCCTGAACGGGTTAGTGCACCACGGCTAGCCGGGAGGGAGTCCGGAAAAAAGTCTGGACCTGCCAAAGAGGCAAGAGACTTTTTCCTCCCTCTTTGTTTCCTGGTGCGAGAGGAGAAGGGATTACGAGCACTGCTTAAAGGAGCTCCAGAGACGGGCGCAAGCCATGGCTATCAGCGCGGACCCCAGAGAAGGGCATGAGATGCTAAGGCTGCTGCTGCCGCCAACAAGAAGCCTGTCTGCGAGCACAGGTCACTATCCACACCTCCCATCCAGGGAGGCTGTGCAGTCCGCCACTGCCAGGGTCCCGTGATCCAGGGAAAACTTCCCGGGGAGAACACACGGCGCACCTCAGGCTGCTGCAACATCATGATGGCCTCTGCTGCCGCAGGCTCGCCCCACATCCATACCCCTCCCTCCCCCCGGCCTGAGTGAGCCAGAGCCCACGAACCGGCTGTTCCTTTAACCCCGTCCTGTCTGAGCAAAGAACAGATACCCTCAGGCGACCTACTCGCAGAAGTGGGGCCAAATTCAAAGCTGAATCCCGGGAGCTGTGAAAACAAAGAAGAGAAAGGGAAATCCCTCCGGGCAGCCTCAGGAGCAGGGGATTAAACCTCCAGAATCAACTTGATGTACCCTGCATCTGTGGAATACCTGAATAGACAACGAATCATCCCAAAATGACGAGGTGGACTTTGGGAGCAAGATAGATTATTTTTTCCCCTTTTCCTCTTTTTGTGAGTGTGTATGTGTATGCTTCTGTGTGAGATTTTGCCTGTATAGCTTTGCTTTCACCATTTGTCCTAGGATTTCTCCGTCCGTTTTTTTTTATACTTAAAAATATTTTTCCTAATAACTATTTTTATTTTAATTATTTTCTTTTATCTTACTTTACTTTATTTTATCATCTTTCTTTTTTTCTCCCTTTTATTCTGAGCCATCTGGATGAAAGGCTCTTGGTGCTTCAGCCAGGAGTCAGTGCTGTGCCTCTGAGGTGGGAGAGCCAACTTCAGGACACTGGTCCACAAGAGACCTCCCAGCTCCACATAATATCAAATGGCGAAAATCTCCCAGAGATCTCCATCTCAACACCAAGACGCAGCTTCACTCAACAACCAAGAAGCTACAGTGCTGGAAACCATATGCCAAACAACTAGCAAGACAGGAACACAACCCCACCCATTAGCAGAAAGGCTGCCTAACACCATAATAAGGCCACAGACACCGCAAAACACACCACCAGACATGGACCTGCTCACCAGAAAGACAAGATCCAGCCTCATCCACCAGAACACAGGCACTAGTCCCCTCCAGCAGGAAGCCTACACAACCCACTGAACCAACATTAGCCACTGGGGACAGACACCAAAAACAACAGGAACTATGAACCTGCAGCCTTCAAAAAGGAGACCCCAAACACAGTAAGATAAGCAAAATGAGAAGACAGAAAAACACACAGCAGATGAAGGAGCAAGATAAAAACCCACCATATCTAACAAATGAAGAGGAAATAGGCAGTCTACCTGAAAAAGATTTCAGAATAATGATAGTAAACATGATCCAAAATCTTGGAAATAGAATAAAGAAAAGGCAAGAAACATTTCACAAGGACCTAGAAGAACTAAGGAGGAAACAAGTAACGATGAACAACACAATAAATGAAATTAAAAATACTCTAGAAGGGATCAATAGCAGAATAACTGAGGCAGAAGAAAGAATAAGTGACCTGGAAGATAAAATAGTGGAAATAAGTACTGCAGAGCAGAATAAAGAAAAAACAATGAAAAGAACTGAGTACGGTCTCAGAAACCTCTGGGACAACATTAAACACACCAACATTCAAATTACAGGGGTCCCAGCAGAAGAAGAGAAAAAGAAAGGGACTGAGAAAATATTTGAAGAGATTATAGTGGAAAACTTCCCTATATGGGAAAGGAAATAGCTAATCAAGTGCAGGAAGCACAGAGAGTCCCATACAGCATAAATCCAAGGAGAAACACGCCAAGACACATATTAATCAAACTAGCAAAAATTAAATACAAAGAAAACATATTAAAAGCAGCAAGGGAAAAACAACAAATAACACAGAAGGGAATCCCCATAAGGTTAAGAGCTGATCTTTCAGCAGAAACTCTGCAAGCCAGAAGGGACTGGCAGGACATATTTAAACTGATGAAGGAGAAAAATCTACAACTAAGAGTACTCTACCCAGCAAGGGTCTCATTCAGATGTGATGGAGAAATTAAAACCTTTACAGCAAGCCAAAGCTGAGAGAGTTCAGCACCACCAAACCAGCTTTACAACAAATGCTAAAGGAACTTCTCTAGGCAAGAAACACAAGAGAAGGAAAACACCTACAATAACAAACCCAAAACAATTAAGAAAATGGAAATAGGAACATACATACCGATAATTATCTTAAATGTAAATGGATTAAATGCTCCCACCAAAAGACACAGACTGGCTGAATGGATAAAAAAACAAGACCCATATATATGCTGTCTACAAGAGACCCACTTCAGACCCAGGGACACATACAGACTGAAAGTGAGGGAATTAAAAAAGATATACCATGCAAAAGGAAATCAAAAGAAAGCTGGAGTGGCAATTCTCATATCAGACAAAATAGACTTTAAAATAAAGATTTTAGAAGAGACAAAGAAGGACACTACATAATGATAAAGGGATCGATGCAAGAAGAAGATATAACAATTGTAAATATTTATGCACCCAACATAAGAGAACCTCAATACATAAGGCAAATACTAACAGCAATAAAAGGGGAAATCGACAGTAACACATTCATAGTAGGGGACTTTAACACCCCACTTTCACCAATGGACTGATCATCCAAAATGAAAATAAATAACGAAACACAAGCTTTAAATCGTACATTAAACAATATGGACGTAATTGATATTTAGAGGACATTCCATCCCAAAACAACAGAATACACATTTTCCTCAAGTGCTCATGGAACATTCTCCAGGATAGATCATATCTTGGTTCACAAATCAAGCCTTGGTCAATTTAAGAAAACTGATATCGTATCAAGTATCTTTTCCGACCACAATGCTATAAGACTAGATATCAATTACAGGAAAAGATCTGTAAAAAAGGCAAACACATGGAGGCAAAACAATACACTACTAAATAACCAAGTGATCACTGAAAAAATCAAAATGGAAATCAAAAAATACCTAGAAACAAATGACAATGGAGACACGATGACCCAAAATCTATGAGATGCAGCAAAAGCAGTTCTAAGAGGGAAGTTTATAGCAATACAATCCTACCTTAAGAAACAGGAAAATCTCAAATAAATAACCTAAATGTGCACCCAAAGCAATTAGAGAAAGAAGAACAAAAAAGCCCCAAAGTTAGCAGAAGGAAAGAAACCATAAAGATCAGATCAGAAATAAATGAAAAAGAAATGAAGGAAATAGTAGCAAAGATCAATAAAACTAAAAGCTGGTTCTTTGAAAAGATAAACAAAATTGATAAACCATTAGGCAGACTCATCAAGAAAAAAAGGGAGATGACTCAAATCAATAGAATTAGAAATGAAAAAGGAGAAGTAACAACTGACACTGCAGAAATACAAAAGATCATGAGAGATTACTACTAGCAACTCTATGCCAATAAAATGGACAACCTGGAAGAAATGGACAAATTCTTAGAAATGCACAACCTAGCGAGACTGAACCAGGAAGAAATAGAAAATATGAACAGACCAATCACAAGCACTGAAATTGAAACTGTGATTTAAAATCTCCAGCAAACAAAAGCCCAGGACTAGATGGCTTCACAGGCGAATTCTATAAAACATTTAGAGAAGAGCTAACACCTATCCTTCTCAAACTCTTCCAAAATATAGCAGAGGGAGGAGCACTCTCAAACTCATTCTACGAGGCCACCATCACCTTTATACCAAAACCAGGCAAGGATGTTACAAAGAAAGAAAACTACAGGCCAATATCACTGATGAACATAGATGCAAAAATCCTCAACAAACTACTAGCAAACAGAATCCAACAGCACATTAAACGGATCATACACCACGATCAGGTGGGGTTTATTCCAGGAATGCAAGGATTCTTCAATATACGCAAATCAGTCAATGTGATACAGCATTATTAACAAATTGAAGGAGAAAATCCATATGATCATCTCAATAAGATGCAGAGAAAGCTTTCGACAAAATTCAACACCCATTTAAGATAAAAACCCTGAAGAAAGTATGCATAGAGGGAACTTTCCCCAACATTAATAAAGGCCATATATGACAAACCCACAGCCAACATCGTCCTCAATGGTGAAAAACGGAAACCATTTCCAATAAGATCAGGAACAAGACAAGGTTGCCCACTCTCACCACTCTTATTCAACATAGTTTTGGAAGTTTTAGCCACAGCAATCAGAGAAGAAAAGGAAATAAAAGGAATCCAAATGGGAAAAGAAGAAGTAAAGCTGTCACTGTTTGCAGATGACATGATACTATACATAGAGAATCCTAAAGATGCTACCAGAAAACTACTAGAGCTAATCAATGAATTTGGTAAAGTTGCAGGATACAAAATTAATGCACAGAAATCTCTGGCATTCCTATATACTAATGATGAAAAATCTGAAAGTGAAATCAAGGAAACACTCCCATTTACCATTGCAACAAAAAGAATAAAATATCTAGGAATAAACCTACCTAAGCAGACAAAAAACCTGTATGCAGAAAATTATAAGACACTGATAAAAGAAATTAAAGATGATACAAATAGATGGAGAGATATACCAAATTCTTGGATTGGAAGAATCAACATTGTGAAAATGTCTCTACTACCCAAAGCAATCTACAGATTCAATGCAATCCCTATCAAACTACCACTGGCATTTTTCACAGAACTAGAACAAAGAATTTCACAATTTGAATGGGAACACAAAAGACCCTGAATAGCTAAAGCAATCTTGAGAACGAAAAATGGAACTGTAGGAATCAGGCTCCCTGACTTCAGACTATACTACAAAGCTACAGTAATCAAGACAGTATGGTACTGGCACAAAAACAGAAATATAGATCAATGGAACAGGATAGAAAGCCCAGAGATAAACCCACACACATATGGTCACCTTATCTTTGATAAAGGAGGCAAGAATATACAGTGGAGAAAAGACAGCCTCTTCAATAAGTGGTGCTGGGAAAGCTGGACAGTATAAAATTAGAACACTCCCTAACATCATACACAAAAATAAACTCAAAATGGATTAAAGACCTAAATGTAAGGCCAGACACTATAAAACTCTGAGAGGAAAACACAGGCAGAACACTCTATGACATAAATCACAGCAAGATCCTTTTTGACCCATCTGCTAGAGAAATGGAAATAAAAACAAAAATAAACAAATGCGACCTAATGAAACTTATAAGCATTTGCACAGCAAAGTAAACCATAAACAAGACCAAAAGACAACCCTCAGAATGGGAGAAAATAGTTGCAAATGAAACAACTGACAAAGGATTAATCTCCAAAATTTACAAGCAGCTCATGCAGCTCAATAACAAGAAAACAAACAACCCAATCCAAAACTGGGCAGAAGACCTAAACAGAGATTTCTCTGAAGAAGATATACAGATTGCCAACAAACACATGAAAGAATGCTCAACATCATTAATCATTAGAGAAATGCAAATCAAAACTACAGTGAGATATCATCTCACTCTAGTCCGAATGGCCATCATCAAAATATCTTTAAACAATAAATGCTGGAGAGGGTGTGGAGAAAAGGGAACACTCTTGCACTGTTGGTGGGAATGTAAATTGATACAGCCATGATGGAGAACAGTACGGAGGTTCCTTAAAAAACCTAAAAATAGAACTACCATACGACCCAGCACTCCCACTACTGGGCATATACCCTGAGAAAACCATAATTCAAAAAGAGTCATGTACCAAAATATTCATTGCAGCTCTATTTACAATAGCCAGGACATGGAAGCAACGTAAGTGTCCATCATTGGATGATGGATAAAGAAGATGTGGCACATATATACAATGGAATATTACTCAGCCATAAAAAGAAACAAAATTGAGATATTTGTGTTGAGGTGGATGGACTTAGAGTCTGTCATACAGAGTGAAGTAAGTCAGAAAGAGAAAAACAAATACCATATGCTAACACATATATATGGAAACTAAGGAAAAAAAGTCATGAAGGACCTAGGGGTAAGACAGGAATAAAGACACCAACCAACTAGAGAATGGACTTGCGGATATGGGGAGGGGGAAGTGTAAGCTGTGACAAAGTGAGAGAGTGTCATGGATATATATACACTACCAAACGTAAAATAGATAGCTAGTGGGAAGCAGCCGCATAGCACAGGGAGATCAGGTCCGTGGTTTGTGACCACCTAGAGGGGTGGGATAGGGTGGGTGGGAGGGAGGGAGATGCCAGAGGGAAGAGATATGAGAATATATGTATATGTATAACTGATTCACTTTGTTAGAAAGCAAAAACTAACACATCATTGTAAAGCAATTATACTCCAATAAAGATATTAAGGGAAAAAAAACCCAATGAATACCAAACTAAGCTTTCAAAAACCAACCTATTTCTGCATGAGAATACACCAAAATTAATTAATTAATTAATTAATTAATTAATAAAGAAATACATAAAGGGTACAATGCTTTCATATATTCAAGAGAAGTTAGTCAATCACTCACATTTCACATTTTCTACGTTATGCTATTACAAACACCAACCATCATTTAGGAATAGGAAGTTGTGAAGACTGGCAAAGCTTTCTTTGAAGAAATTAAATTTATATACATTAAGAACATGTGAAAACAATTCTATAAGACTTCACAAACATACTGAAATCCCAGCTTTTGTTAATGTTCCATTATTATATCATTCACCTTTATTAAACAGAAATAATTTATCATCAACAAGCTTAAGTTTAGCTACAACTGACAGGAGCTATGTAAACCTTACCAATCAAGATTTCAAAGTAAGGTATACAAGTGTCTTAGCAACCAAGCACGTACTCTAATATTCAATATCATTAAAATAGACAGCAAATGTTGGAATACTTTTAAAATGTAACACTATGGAAAAAATTGCTTAAAACTTTAAGATTTATGTTCCCAAATATAATCTAATAGAATAGCAGGTTTCAAGTAGTATAAATTTCTCAATTTTGATTCCCATATAATCATATATCCTCAGGCTTCCGCTTCTACTTGAAATGGTCTCCCTACCAATTTACCCCTCCACTTCTCTGTTCTTCAAAACACACTTTGAATTTCATTCCCATCATGATGCCTTCTCTAAAATCTGCAGCGCTTTTGGCACTTTCCATTTTCCAACTCCTTGTTTTTATAGTTTAAACCTCAGTATTTATAATTTTTATTATATATTTATCATTCACTTTGTCTTCAGGTGCATGTGTATGGATAACTCAGTAGAAACCTTTTGCAGCAAAGAAACATTCTGTGAACAGCTGTATGACTCAGATATGGTGCTAGGTACCTTTCACAAAGGTAAGAGCTGAACGAAATAAGTCTATGAAATGGGTATTATCCCTATAATTGAGAAAACTCAGGTTCTGTGAGGTTTAGTGACTTGTTCAGTAAGCAGCAGAGCTAGGATTAAAATCCAGGTCTGTCCTAAAATTCAGAATTTTTTCCTGCATACCATAGCCATATCAGCAGCTTAATAAGGTAGGGACAACATTATTTTATTACTTTTGCAGCCTAAAATGGATACTCTCAAATGCAATGCTTAAACCAGTTACAGTTGAAAAGTATGGCATAAGTAATCTAAATAAAGTTGAAGAGATTCCAGGTTTTCCATATAAGGCCAAATCCCCTCACTTGCATTCCAATACTTTCTTGAGTGGGAGAAAAAGTGATAGTTATAGCTAGTATGCAATTCTCACAATACACAGCCCATTATATCTTTGCCAGAGAGAGAGTCTGACTGAAACTCATGTATCACCAGGAAAACTGTGCAATTTTATTTTTTTTGAAAATGTGTTTGCATTTGGTCAAATTTGGGAGCATCCTTATAAGTAATGTGTGAATGTCTTTATAAGTAAAGAATGTGAATGTCATCTGCCTGTGTTTTCACTAGCAGGAAAACGGCAGTTAGCATAGCGCTAAGAACACAGCACTACCTGTAATGATAAATGTTGATTACTGTCAGTTTTCCCATAGAAGTAATTTTTTTTTTTACATTTTTTTATTTTTTTTATTTTACAAATTTAATCAGTTATACATATACATATGTTCCCATATCCCCTCCCTTTTGCGTCTCCCTCCCACCCTCCCTATCCCACCCCTCCAGGCGGTCACAAAGAACCGAGCTGATCTCCCTGTGCTATGCGGCTGCTTCCCACTAGCTATCTACCTTACGTTTGGTAGTGTATATATGTCCATGCCGCTCTTTCACTTTGTCACAGCTTACCCTTCCCCCTCCCCATATCCTCAAGTCCATGCTCTAGTAGGTCTGTGTCTTTATTCCTGTCTTACCCCTATGTTCTTGATGACATTTTTTTCTTAAATTCCATATATATGTGTCAGCATACAGTATTTGTCTTTCTCTTTCTGACTTACTTCACTCTGTATGACAGACTCTAGGTCCATCCACCTCATTACAAATAGCTCAATTTCATTTCTTTTTATGGCTGAGTAATATTCCATTGTATATATGTGCCACATCTTCTTTATCCATTCATCCGATGATGGACACTTAGGTTGTTTCCATCTCCGGGCTATTGTAAATAGGGCTGCTATGAACATTTTGGTACATGTCTCTTTTTGAATTATGGTTTTCTCAGGGTATATGCCCAGTAGTGGGACTGCTGGGTCATATGGTAGTTCTATTTGTAGTTTTTTAAGGAACCTCCATACCGTTCTCCATAGTGGCTGTACCAATTCACATTCCCACCAGCAGTGCAAGAGTGTTCCCTTTTTTCCACACCCTCTCCAGCATTTATTGTTTCTAGATTTTTTGATGATGGCCATTCTGACTGGTGTGAGATGATATCTCATTGTAGTTTTGATTTGCATTTCTCTAATGAGTAAAGATGTTGAGCATCCTTTCATGTGTTTGTTGGCTGTCTGTATATCTTTTGTGGAGAAATGTCTATTTAGGTCTTCTGCCCATTTTTGGATTGGGTTGTTTGTTTTTTTGCTATTGAGCTGCATGAGCTGCTTATAAATTTTGGAGATTAATCCTTTGTCAGTTGCTTCATTTGCAAATATTTTCTCCCATTCTGAGGGTTGTCTTTTGGTCTTGTTTATGGTTTCCTTTGCTGTGCAAAAGCTTTGAAGTTTCATTAGGTCCCATGTGTTTATTTTTGTCTTTATTTCCATTTCTCTAGGAGGTGGGTCAAAAAGGATCTTGCTGTGATTTATGTCATAGAGTGTTCTGCCTATGTTTTCCTCTAGGAGTTTGATAGTGTCTGGCCTTACATTTAGGTCTTTAATCCATTTTGAGCTAATTTTTGTGTATGGTGTTAGGGAGTGATCTAATCTCATACTTTTACATGTCCCTGTCCAGTTTTCCCAGCACCACTTATTGAAGAGACTGTCCTTTCTCCACTGTACATTCCTGCCTCCTTTATCAAAGATAAGGTGACCATATGTCCGTGGGTTTATCTCTGGGCTTTCTATCCTGTTCCATTGATCTATCTTTCTGTTTTTGTGCCAGTACCATACTGTCTTGATTACTGTAGCTTTGTAGTATAGTCTGAAGTCAGGGAGCCTGATTCCTCCAGCTACGTTTTTCGTTCTCAAGATTGCTTTGGCTATTCGGGGTCTTTTGTGTTTCCATACAAATTGTGAAATTTTTTGTTCTAGTTCTGTGAAAAATGCCATTGGTAGTTTGATAGGTATTGCATTGAATCTGTAGATTGCTTTGGGTAGTAGAGTCATTTTCACAATGTTGATTCTTCCAATCCAAGAACATGGTACATCTCTCCATCTATTTGTATCATCTTTAATTTCTTTCATCAGTGTCTTATAATTTTCTGCATACAGGTCTTTTGTCTCCTTAGGTAGGTTTATTCCTAGATATTTTATTCTTTTTGTTGCAATGGTAAATGGGAGTGTTTCCTTGATTTCACTTTCAGATTTTTCATCATTAGTATATAGGAATGCCAGAGATTTCTGTGCATTAATTTTGTATCCTGCAACTTTACCAAATTCATTGATTAGCTCTAGTAGTTTTCTGGTAGCATCTTTAGGATTCTCTATGTATAGTATCATGTCATCTGCAAACAGTGACAGCTTTACTTCTTCTTTTCCCATTTGGATTCCTTTTATTTCCTTTTCTTCTCTGATTGCTGTGGCTAAAACTTCCAAAACTATGTTGAATAAGAGTGGTGAGAGTGGGCAACCTTGTCTTGTTCCTGATCTTAGTGGAAATGGTTTCAGTTTTTCACCATTGAGGACGATGCTGGCTGTGGGTTTGTCATATATGGCCTTTATTATGTTGAGGAAAGTTCCCTCTATGCCTACTTTCTGCAGGGTTTTTATCATAAATGGGTGTTGAATTTTGTCAAAAGCTTTCTCTGCATCTATTGAGATGATCATATGGTTTTTCTCCTTCAGTTTGTTAATATGGTGTATCACATTGATTGATTTGCGTATATTGAAGAATCCTTGCATTCCTGGAATAAACCCCACTTGATCATGGTGTACCATAGAAGTAATTTTTAAAAGAAAGGGAAAAACACGAAAGAAATGGATATGTAGATGTTTTTATTAGTATATACATGTGGGTTCCATTGACGCTGTGATATTTTGGGGATGGGGGGTGGCAAATATTGGTTTTCCCTAATATTCTGCTTTCAGCAGAACTAGACTTAAATCACCTCAGACAACTGTGAATTTTTAAAAACTTTTTATTTTGAAATAATTATAAGCTGACAGGAAGTTGCAGAAGTAGTACACAGACTCATAACTCTTCACCCAGCATCTCCTAATGATGACATCTTATATAGCTGTAGTTCCATATCAAAAACAAAAATATACATTGGCACATTACTGTCAACTAGTCTACAGAACTCATTCAGTTTTCATCATTTTAAAATGTTTGTTAGTGTGTGTGTGTGGTTTTATGTGTCATCTCTGTGGTTCCATGCAATTTTATCCCATGTTCAGATCCATGTAACCATCACCACAATCAAGATACAGAACTATCCCTTTACCACAAAAGAACTTCCTTGTGCTACCTCTTTATATTCCTTCATCAAGGATGATGCATATATAAATAGCTCATCTCTTTTTATTGCTGAGTAGTATTCCACAGATGTAACAGAATTTATTCAAGCACTTGTCCCTGAAGGATGTTTTGGTTGCTTCTAGTTTGGGGCTATTTTAAATGAAGACTTTATGAACATTTTCATACAGGTGGTCATAAGTTTTCATTTCTCTGGGATAAATGCCCAAGAGTGTAATTGCTAAGTCATATGGTAAGTCTACACTGAACTTTTTAATAAACTGCTATACTCTTTCAGAGTGGCCGTACCACTGTATAGTCCCACTAGTAAAGTATGAGTGATCCAGTTCCTCTGCATCCTCACCAACATTTGGTATCATCACTATTTTTAAAAATTTTGAAACTATTTTAATAGGTGTATAATGATATTTCATTGTGGTTTTAATTTGTTTCCATAACAGCAATGATGTTGAACATCTTTTCATGTGCTTATTTGCCATCCATATATCCTCTCTGATGAAATATCTGTTTGTGTCTTTTGTACATTTTACATTTGGATTGGTTTTTTGCTGTTGAGTTTTAGGAATTCTTTATAGATATTCTAGATATAGGCCTTTGTTAGTTATATGCTCTGCAAATATTTTCTCCTAGTCCATCACTTGTCTTTCATCTTCTGAGGTGCCTGAACTCCTTCCCCACCTAGCAGTTGTAAGGAGTCCCTTTCCCCAGGAATAAATGGAGGCCAAGGTAAGAACCTGGACTTTCACCTGCACTTGCAGTAATGAGGCATCCCCACTGGAGCAGTGCCACAAGAGGCCTGCTAAACAGAAGATTTAAGTAAGATCCAGAGTCTCATAACATAATACCCCAAATGTCCAGGTTTCAATCAAAAATCACTCATCATCCCAAGAATGACTAAGATATCAACTTGAATAAGAAAATACAATAAATAGACACAAATGTTAGAACTATCTGACAAGAATTTCAGAGTAGCTATCATAAAAGTGCTTCAAGGAGCATTTATGAACATGCTTAAATCAACAAAAATAGAAGGTCTCAGCAAATAAAGAGAGGACATAAAAGAAGAAACAAATGAAAAACCTGAAACTGAAAAATATAGCTGAAGTTAAAAAAAACTTGAGTGAATGGGATCCATGGCAGAATGGGGAGGACAAAGGAAAGAATCAGTAAACTTGAAGACAGAACAATAGAAAGTACTCAATATGAACGAGAGAGAAAACAGACTTAAAAAAAAAAACAGTAAACAAGACTCAGGAACCTATGGGACCATAACAAAAGATCCAATATTCCTCTTCAGAGTGCCAGAAGAATAGAAGTGTGAAACTGGAAAAAGTATTCAAAGAAATTAAAAAATCCTCTATTTTGGTAAAGACAAACCCAAGAATTCAAGAAGCTGAGCAACCCCAAATAGGGATAAAGTCAAAGAAATCCACACCAAGACACATCATGATTAAATTTCTGACAGCTAAAGACAAGGAAAAAAATCTTAAAAGAGCTAGATACAACTAATACATTAAGTATAAGGAAAAAACAATTTGAAGACAGTATATTTCCAGGGAAGCTAGCAGGAAGTGGCACAACATTTTTCAAGTGGTAAAAGAAAAGAACTGTTAACCTAGAATCCTATAACCAGCAAAATTAGCCTTCAGAAATGAAAGGAGTATCAAGACATTCTCAGATTAAAGAAAACTAATAAGAATTAATCACCAGCAGACGTGCTCTAAAAGAACTGCTAAAGGAAATTCTTCATACACTTGGGAAATAGAAACAGAATGAATCCTGGAATATTAGCAATGAAGGAAAAGCAACAGAAATGGTAAATATCTATGCAAATATAGTAGCATATTCTGCTTTTAAGTTCTTTAAAATATGTTTGATGGTTAAAAGCAAAATTTAGAACACTGACTGATGGGGTTTTCAATGTATGTAGATGTAATATGTAAGATGACTTGTAAACATAAAGAGGGAAGGTAAAAGGACTTAGAGGGCAGGAAGGTTTTTACATTCTACTTGAAGTGATAAAGTATTGATTCTAAGTAGACTGTGAAAAGTTAAGTATGAATATTGTAATTCCTAGAGCAACTACTAAAAAATTATACAAAGAGATTGACCGACAGGCATGATAAATTAAAATGGGATAGTAAAACCTGTTCAAATAATGCAAAAGATAGCAGGAAAAGTGAAACAATGTAACAAAATAAAGAGGCAACTAGCAGATAATAAAATGCTATACCAAACTCCAAATATATCAATAATTATTAATACAATTATCATTATAATGAGCAATACAAATGAACAATTATTAATGTATCAATATACAAGCAATGAACAACTAGAAACCAAAAATTTAAAAAATTTACAACACCCCTCCCCAGAAAAATAAATCCTTAAGTTAAATCTAACCCAGGGTTTCTCAACCTTCAGCACTACTGACATTTTGGTTTAGATAATTCTTTCTTATGGGAGGGGCTGTTCTGTGTACTTTAGGATGTTTAGTAGTGTCCCTAACCTCTACCGACCACAAGCTAGTAGCACTCCCCATCCCCACACAATTGTGACCAATAAAAATGTCTCTAGTTACTGCCAAATGTCCCCTTAAGGGCAAAATCACCCCTGATTGGGAACCACTGATCTAATCAAAGATGTACAGTGTCTGAATGCTGAAAGCTACAAATGCATATGAAATAAATCATAGAAGATCTAAATAAATGGAGAGATATACTGTGTTCATCAACTACAAGAATCAACGTAATAGGGACACCGATTCTCCCCACACTGGTCTAGAGATTTAATAAAAATCCATTTAAATACCCCATCTGGCTTCTTTGTAGCTACAGACAAGATTATTCTAAAACTCTATGGAAAAGCAAAGAAACTAGAATAGCCAAACAATTTTGGAAAAAGAAATTGGAAGAATCATACTACCTGTCTTTAAGACTTACTATAAAGCTACAATAATGAAGACAGTGTGGTGGTGATGAATGGAGAGACACATAGATCAATGAAACACAGCAGAGTCCAGAAAAGGATGACATTCCACTATCTATCTATCTGAGAATCATGGCTGCCTAAACATCTCCATGTACTAATATCCGGAACCTGTGAAGATGATACCTTACATGGCAAAATGGACTTTGAAGATGTGATTAAACTGAAGAATGTGAGCTGGGGAGAATATCCTGGATTATCTGGGTGGGCTGAATATAATCAAGAGTCCTTATAAGAGGGAAGTAGGAGAGTCAAAGTAAAGAAAAAAGATATGACTACAGAAGCCAAAAGTCAAAATCAAGAAGATTGAAGATGCTGCCGGCTTTAAGACGGAGGAAGGGGCCTTGAGCCAAAAATGCAGGTGACATCTAGAAAAAGCTGGAAAAGGCAAGGAAATTGATCCTCTCCCAAGAGCCTCTGGAGGCAGCACAGTCCTGCTAAATGCCTTTATTTTGATCCAGTGAAACCTAATTTTGGACGTCTAACCTTCAGAAATATAAGATAATAAATTTGTGTTGTCTAAGCTATTAAATTTATAAGTTGTTACAGCAGCAATAGGAAACAAAGAAAATTCAATGAGGAGAGGAGAGCCTTCATGCAGGAACAACTGGACAAAACAATGAACCTTCATTTAAACTGGATACAAGAATTAATGCAAAATGGAGCATGGATCTAAATGTAAAAGGTAAAAAAATAACTTTTAGAAGAAAACATAGGAGAAAATCTTGATGACCTTGAGTTAGGCAAACAGTTCTTAGACATAATAAAGCGTAATCCATAAAGAAAAAAAAATGATGAACTGAAACATATCAAAATTTAAAACTTTTATTCTATATAAGACACTATTAAGGGAATTAAAAACAAGCTACAAGGACTTCCCTGGTGGTCCAGTGGTTAAGAATCCGCTTTCCAATTTTGGGGAAGCGGGTTCAATCCCTGATCAGGGAACTAATATCCCACATGTCACAGAGCAACTAAGCCCACACGCCAAAACTACTGAACCTGCATGCCACAAACTACAGAGCCCACATGTTCAGGAGCCCGTGTGCCACAACTAGAAAGAAGCCCACGTGCTGCAACGAAGAGCCTGCGTGCTGCAACTAAGACCTGACGCAACGCGCCCCCCCCCAAAAAAAATATTAGAGAAAGAGAAACAAGCTACAGACTGGGAGAAAATATTTGCAAATTATATATCTGAGAAAGGTCTCATACAGAATATATAAATAACTCACTAAACTCAACAGTAGAAACAACAGCCCAAATAAAAAATGGACAAAACACTTGAACAGAAACTTTACCAAAGTGGATGTATGGATGGCACCAAAGCACATGCAAAGTATATTAAAACCACAAGATACCACGATATGCCTGATGATACCAAGTATAGTAAGAGAAATGAAGCAACTGAAACTCTCATATATTGGTGGTGGCAGACAAAAACAGCCACTTTGGAAAATAATTTGGCAGTTTCTTATAGAGTTAAAAATACACTTACCGTGACCCAGCAATTCCACTCCTAGGTATTTATCCTAGAGAAATGAAAACTCAGATTCACACAAAAACCTGTACTCGTGTGTTTATAGCAACTCTAGTTATAACTGCCAAAGGGTGGAAAGAAACCACATGTCCATAAGTGGGTAAATGGATAAACAAATTCTAGTACATCCATACTATGGAATACTGCTCATTAATAAAAAAGAATAACTGATAGAGTCAATGACTTGGATGAATGACAAAGGCATTATGTTGAATTAGAGAAGCCAGCTCAAAAGTTTATATATTATATGACTCCATTTATATGGTATTCTCAAAATGACAAAGCTATAGTGATAGAGGACAAATGAATGATACCTAGCAGTTAGGGGCCTGGAGAGGGTATATCTACAAATGGGTTACACAAAGGAGATTTCTGGGGCAATAGCACTTTTCTGTGTCATCCTGACTGTGACAGCAATTTTACAAATATACACGTGTGTTAAAAATTATAGAACTGTATATCAAAAAAGTACATTTTATTGCATGTATATTAAAAATAAAGCCAGTATCACAGGTCACATCCCATCTACCTCCCCTAGTGGCTGGAAATGTCTAAAAATAAAGCTAGATGATAGTGTATTTCAATAAAAAGTGACTCAATATGAAGTTTCATACCCCCTTTCCTTTCAAAATTGAGAAACTGGTTATTTTTACTAGATTATAACCATGTGACAAATGGTATGTTTCATCTATAACTGCATTGTACCCATTAATTTAAGTACAAAAGAAATAAAGGGACTTATTCTCACAAAACCTTTTTCTTTCACAGATGAAAAAGTTTAAATCACATATATAAATAATCTGCTAAACTCTTTAATTTTCACAGAAACTGGTATACCATTAGGGAATTGAATTCATTTAATTTTAACATGCAAATGTACAATTTGGGACACTGATTGAAGAACAGAGTCAAGGAAAAAGTAAAATCACCATAAAGAACAGTCAAAAGTATGCTGTATCTACATGATGCCAAAACATGGTCAGTTTGCTGAGGGTCTCAAATTCCAGATTTTAAAATGACTTTTCCCTTCCTGGTCATAAAAGTATTGTCTATCTCACCTGAAGAACACAATTCTTTCAGAACTTTTAATATCTAAATTTCTCAATAATTTATCTCTTTTACAGCAGCCTCTGATAATTAAGGGCTCTGTAACTAGTGCTGCTCAGAAGGGTCCAATATATGTGAAGAGGTAAAAGGGAATTTTGTTTCTTTGTTTAATTACCTCTCTGGTCCCTAAAAGATCAGAAGGAGAGAAAGAAAGAACAAGAGCACTAAAGGGAGATCTGATTAGCAAGGCAAAACAAGGAGAATAGAAAACTGGATAAAGTACTTATACAATTGGTAAAAACAGAGATAGAGGGAACATTTCCTAACTCATTCTATGAGCCCAGCATTACCTTAGTACCAAAACCAGACAAAGACACCACAAGAAAGGAAAATTATAGACCACTATCTCTCATGAACATAGACCAAAAATTCTCACCAAAATATTAGCAAATCAAATCCAATAATGTATAAAAATAATTATATAATATGACCAAGTGGGATTTATTCCAGGTATGCATGGCTGGTCCAACATTGAAAAACCAATTAATGTAATTGATCACATCAACAGGCTAAAGAAAAAATAGGATATTTTATCAATAGATGCAAAAAAAGCACTTGAAAAATCCAACATCTATTCATGATAAAAGAAACTCTAAGCAAAGTAGGAATAGAGGGCAACTCCCTCAACTTGATTAAAACATCTACAAGAAAACCTATAGCTAACAACATACTTAATGATGAGAAAGTAGATGCTTTTACCCCTAAGACTGGGAACAAGGCAAGGACGTCCTGTCTTACTGCTCCTGTTCAACATGGTACTGGAAGTCCTTAGCTAATACAATAAGACAAGAAAAGGAAATAAAAGGTATACATGTTGGGAAGGAAGAAATAAAACCATCTTTGCAGATGATATGATTATCCATGTAGAAAATCCAAAAGAATCAATAATAAAAAACCTCCTGAAACTAATAAGCAACTCTAGCAAGGTTGCACGTTACATGGTTGCAAGGTACATAGCTAATATACAGAAGTCAATCACTTTCCTATGTACCTCCAATGAACAATATGCAATTTGAAATTAAACATATAACACCATTGAAATTAGTACCAAAAAATTATGTATACATCTAACAAAACATGTACAAGATCTACATGAGGAAAACTATAAAACTTTGACAGATAAAAGAAATCTAAGAACTAAATGAACAGAGAGATAGTCCATGTTCATGGATAGGATGACTCAATATTGTCAAGATGTCAAACTTGATCTATATATTCAATTCAGTCCCAATCAAAATCCTAGCTAGTAATTTGGTAGATAGGGGCAAAGTGATTCTAAATTTTATATAGAAAAACAAAAGATCCAGAATATCCAACACAATATTGAAGACAAAAACAATGCTGACGGGCTGATACTATTTGACATCAAGACTTATCATAAAGTTACAGTAATCAAAACACTGTGGTATTGGGAAAAGAATGGACAAATAGATCCATGGAATAGAACAGAGAGTCCAGAAATAGACAAATACATACAAATATAGTTATCTGATCTTTGACAAAGGAGCAAAGGCAGCCCAGTGGGGAAAGGGTAGTCTTTTCAAAAAATGGTGCTGAAATAACTGAATGTGAGAGGGAGAGGAGAGGGAGAGGAGAGGGAGAGGAGAGGAGAGGAGAGGAGGGGAGAGGAGAGGGAGAGGAGAAGGAGAGGAGAGGAGAGAAGAGGAGAGGAGGGGAGGGAGGGAGGAAGGGAAGAAAAGAAAAGAAAAGAAAAGAAGAAAGAATCTAGACAGTGACCTTACTTACACCTGCAAAAATTGACTCCAAATTGATTACAGACCTAAATGTAAAGCAAAAAACTATAAAACTTCTAGAAGGTAACATAAAGGAAAATCTAGGTGACCACTGGTTTGCCAATGACATGAGATAACAACATTAAAGGCACAATCCATGAACACTGATAAGTTGGACTTCATTAAAATTTATAACTTCTGTTCTGTGAAAGACACTGTAAAGAGAAGGAAAATGCAAGCCACAGATCGAGTAAAAATATCTGTAGAACATCTATCTGATAAAGAACTGGTATTCAAAATATGCAGAGAACTCTTAAAATTCAACAATAAGAAAATGAACAACGCAAATAAAAAATCGGCAAAAGACCTGACAGACATTTCACCAAGATGGATATACAGGTGCCAATAAGCATATGAGAAGATGCTCCATACCATGTGTCACTAGGCAATTTCAAATCACAACAAAAATTAGATACCATTATGCACCTATTAAAATGGTTGACAAGGATATGGAAGAACAGAAAGTTCGTTGCTAGTGGGAATGCAGAATGGTACAGCCAGTTTGGAAGACAGTATGGCAGTTTCTCACAAAATTAAACATAGTCTTACTACATAATCTAGCAATTGCAATCCTTGGTAATTACCCAAATGAACTGAAAACTTAAGTCACACAAAATCCTGTACACAAATGTTTATTGCAGCTTTATTTATAATTGCCAAAATTTAGAAGCAACCAAGATATCTTTCAAAGAGAGAGTGGATAAACACACTATGGTACCTCCATACAGTGAAATATTTTTCAGCAATAAAAAGAAATGAACTATCAAATAAAAAGAAAGACACAAATGACCCAGAAATGCATATTCCTAAGTGAAAGAAAACAGTCTGAAAGGGCTACATACTATATGATTCCAACTTTCTGGAGAAAGTAAAACTACAGAGACAGCAAAATGATCAGTGGTTATCAGGGATTCAGGAGGATGGAGAGAGAGATGAATAGGTGGAATGCCTCGGATTTTCAGGGCAGTAAAACTATTCTGTATGATACTTTAGTGGTGGTATCTCACATTATGCATTTCCCCCAAACCATATAACTACAACACAAAGAATGGAATCCTAATGTACACTATGAACTTAGTTAATAAGAATAATGTATTTTTTTATACTTGGTTCATCAATTGTAACAAATGTACTACACTAATGCAAGATGTCAGTAATAGAAGAAGTTTAGTGGGGGGGCTTTGGGAGCAGGGATATATAGGAACTCTCTGTACTTACAGCTCAATTTTTCTGTAAATTCTAAAAATTCTCTAAAATATAAAGTCTTTTAATTAAAGAAATACTCCAGGGTGTAAATCACACTTATCAACTTAAATAAAGGCTTCAGGTAGCATTGTTAGCATTGTTTTACTTTTAAAAATGTTTTCCAGAAAATTTTAAAGTATCAAAGTTAAGCAAAAAGTGCATTAATCTTTTGAAGAGAGTAGTTACTGAAAAACTCTAGCTCCTCCATGAAGCCTTCCCTAAATGCTTAATTCTTGGAACACCCCTATAGCTTCATTTGTGACTCCCTTTGGGTGTTTATGTTATATATAGATATATTTTATCATTATTTGTATATTCTTCTCCTTCAGTACACAGCAACTCCAGGAGGGCAAGGCCCACATTTTATTCATTTTTGTATTCCCAGCTGCCTAAGTACAGTACCTTATACCCAACAGTCAGTCAACAAATGTTTGTTTAGTACATATTACTATGGTCTGAATGTTTGTTGCCCCCTACCAAATTCATATGTTGAATTCTAACCTCCAGGATGATGGTATTTGGAGGCAGGGCCTTTAGGAGGTGAGTAGGTCATGAGGGCAGAACCCTCATGAATGAGATTAGTGCCCTTATAAGAGTGCCCAGAGGGCCTCCCTGGTGGCGCAAGTGGTTGAGAGTCCGCCTGCCGATGCAGGGGATACGGGTTCGTGCCCCGGTCTGGGAGGATCCCATATGCCGCGGAGCGGCTGGGCCCGTGAGCCATGGCCGCTGAGCCTGCGCGTCCGGAGCCTGCGCGTCCGGAGCCTGTGCTCCGCAACGGGGGAGGCCACAACAGTGAGAGGCCCGCATACCGCAAAAAAAAAAAAAAAAAAAAAAAAAGAGTGCCCAGAGACCCTTCTTGCCCTTTACATCATGTGAGGTTACAAAAAATGACAGTGATCTATGAACCACCCAGTTTATGGCATTTTGTTATAGCAGCCCAGATGGACTGACACATATATTATCCATTACTTTATATAATATATGCATTCTTGAAGAAATGAGGTATTGATAACATTTTTATAAATCACACTCTCCCCTGAAATTATTTTATAATTTTAAAGTAGCTTATTTTCATTTCTAACAGATTAGTGAGACTATCTTTTTGTACTTGATATTTAATTTTCTGTGCCCCCAATTTCTCTGTCAACTAAGTGGTTTCCAAGACGGTAGTGGTTAGGGAATATGAGTAAACTTTTTTACAATATTAAAACATTTATTTTATAAAATCAGATGATTTCAGTAAATGTGTTTTATATTTTCCTTAAATCCTTATATTACATATTAAGTGTAATATACTAATAGAAAGACTGAAATTTTTTAAATCCTTAGAAGAGATTAATGATGATGTGATACTCCTATGATGTATGTGGATGATGAGAAAAGGTACTGCATAAAATCTGTAGGGATTTAAGGAATGAAGGCAAAGAGTATTCTATCTCTATCTCTGTGTCTCTTGTGGCAACAGAACCACTAAACTGTACCTCATACAGAACTCTACAGTACTAAAAGAGAATTGCTGTAACTTGGATAGAAGAAATACCAATCCATCCTCTTGGCCTCTTCTGGGCTGCAAGACATCTCTATATAATACAGTTAATCTTAAAAATCTTTGTTAGAGGCAATGACAGCATTAAGAATCTCAGAATCAAAAGAGCATTAAAAAGCAAATAAGCAAGCAGATGGTATGCTGTGGTCCCGTATGTTAACCATGAAATCCTCCCATTTCCTTCTACTCACTAAACATTTCTCTCTTTCTGTCTTCCTTATCCTTCATGGATGCCTTAGGCCTTGTTATGAAACCACCACACACTGCTAAGATGGCTGGGTGGCATTCAATTAGAGCAGAAAAGGTTCCTGAACCCTGCCCTAAAGTTCCAAGAAGTATGTGGAGGAGATAGGGAAGATCTGAGTATAAAGGGGCATAGATTGGATCAAAGTGCTTATATACCAAAGCATGTAATCAGGTTGAGGAAAAAAATAGGAAGCCAAGGAATGAAAGGGCTAACAATGCATCTAATGCACACTAATGATAAATCACACCTGCAGTACTGCTCAAGAATAAATAAGGGACTCACACTTCACGATGGCTAAGGAGTAAGACGTGATCACCTTCCTCCCAACAGATACATCAAAAATACATCTGCATGTGGAACAACTCCTACAAAACATCTACTGAACACTGGCAGAAAACCTCAAACTTCCCAAAAGGCAAGAAACTCCCCCAGGTACCTGGGTAGGGCAAAAGAAAAGAGAAAAAAGAGACAAAAGAATAGGGACAGGACCTGCACATCTGGCAGGGAGCTATGAAGGAGGAAAGGATTCCACACACTAGGAAGCCCCTTCACTAGCAGAGACGGGGGTGGCGGGGTGGAAGCTTTGGAGCCACGAAGGAGAACGCAGCAACAGGGGTGCAGGGGGCGAAGCAGAGATTCCTGCACAGAGGATGGGTGCCGACCAGCACTCACCAGCCTGAGAGGCCTGTCTGCTCA
The DNA here is from genome assembly GCF_025265405.1 of Mesoplodon densirostris. NCBI lineage: Eukaryota > Metazoa > Chordata > Mammalia > Artiodactyla > Ziphiidae > Mesoplodon > Mesoplodon densirostris. The sequence continues at coordinate 74,977,551 of NC_082681.1, read as the reverse complement.
CCTGCCGGGGCGGGCAGGGGCTGGGAGCTAAAGCTTCAGCATTCAAGGTCAGATCCCAGGGAGAGGACTGGGGTTGGCTGCGTGAACACAGCCTGAAGGGGGGTAGTATGCCACAGCTAGCCAGTAGGGCGTCAGAGAAAAAGCCTGGACCTGCCTAAGAGGCAAGAGACAATTGTTTCAGGGTGCGTGAGGAGGGAGGATTCAGAGCAACGCCTAAACGAGCTCCAGAGACGGGTGCGAGCCGTGACACCAGCGTGGACACCAGAGACGGGCATGAAATGCTAAGGCTGCTGCTGCAGCCACCAAGGAGCCTGTGGGCAAGAACAGGTCACTATCCACACCTCCCCTCCTGGGAGCCTGTGCAGCCCACCACTGCCAGGGTCCCGTGATCCAGGGACAACTTCTCCAGAACACACGGTGCACCTCAGGCTGTTGCAACATCATGCCGGCCTCTGCTGCCGCAGACTCACCCCGCATTGCATACCCCTCCCTCCCCCCACCATGAGTGAGCCACAGCCCCCAAATATGCTGCTACTTTAACCCCGTCCTGTCTGGGCAGGGAACAGATGCCCTCAGGTGACCTACATGCAGAGGTGGGGCCAATTCCAAAGCGGAGCCCCAGGAGCTGTGCTAACAAAGAAGAGAAATGGAAATTTCTCCGAGTAGCCTCAGAAGCAGCAGATTAAATCTCCACAATCAACTTGATGTACCCTGCATCTGTGGAACACCTGAATAGACAACGAATAATCCCAAAATTGAGGCGGTGGACTTTGGGAGCAACTGTAGACTTGGAGTTTGTTTTCTGCATCTGTTTAATGTTTTATGCTTATTTTAGTTTAGAGCTTATTATTATTGATAGATTTGTTTACTGATTTGGTTGCTCTCTTCCCTTTTTTGTTTAACGTATATATGTATTTTTCCTTCTTCTCTTTTTGTGAGTGTGTATGTGTATGCTTCTTTATGTGATATTGTCTGAATAGCTTTGCTTTTACAATTTGTCCTAGGGTTCTGTCTGTCCATTTTTTTTCCTATAGTTTTTAGCACTTGTTATCATTGGTGGATTTGTTTTTTGGTTTGGTTGGTCTCTTCTTTCTTTCTGTTTTTTAAGCACTTTTTAATTTTTAATAATTTTTTAAAATTTTAATAACTTTATTGTTTCCCTCCTTCCTTCCTCCCTCACTCCCTGCCTGCCTCCCTCCCTTCCTTCCTTCTCCCTTTTCTTCTCAGCCGTGTGGCTGACAGGGTCTTGGTGCTCCAGCCAGGTGTCAGGCCTGACCCTCTGAGGTGGAAGAGCCGAGTTCAGGACACTGGTCCATGAGAGACTTCCCAGCTGCACAAAATATCAAATGGCGAAAGATCTCCCAGAGATCTCCATCTCAATGCTAAGACCCAGCTCCACTCAAAGACCAGAAAGGACCAGTGCTGGACACACTATGCCAAACAACTAGCAAGACAGGAACACAAACCCACCCATCAGGAGAGAGGCTGCATGAAATCATAGTAAGTTCACAGACACCCCAAACCACACCACCAGATGCGGTCCTGCCCACCAGGAAGACAATATCCAGTTGCATCCACCAGAACACAGGCACCAGTCCCCTCCAGCAGGAAGCCTACACAAGCCACTGAACCAACCTTATCCAATGGGGGCAGACACCAAAAACAACGTGACCTACAAATCTACAGCCTGCGAAAAGGAGACCCCAAACACAGTAAGTTAAACAAAATGAGAAGACAAACAAGCATACAGCAGATGAAGGAGCAAGGTAAAAACCCACCAGAGCAATCAAATGAAGAGGAAATAGGCAGTCTACCTGAAAAAGACTTCAGAGCAATGATAGTAAAGATGATCCAAAATCCTGGAAATACAATGGAGACAATACAAGAAACGTTTAACAAGGACCTAGAAGAACTAAAGAGCAAACAAGCAATGATGAACATCACAATAAATGAAATAAAAAATTCTCTAGAAGGAATCAATAGCAGAAGAACTGAGGCAGAAGAACGGATAAGTGACCTGGAAGATAAAATAGTGGAAATAACTACTGAAGAGCATAATAAAGACAAAAGAATGAAAAGAATTGAAGACACTCTCAGAGACCTCTGGAACAAGATCAAAAGCAACAACACTCGAACTATAGGGGTACCAGAAGAAAAAGAGGAAAAAAAAGGGACTGAGAAAATATTTGAAGAGATTATAGTTGTAAACATCCCTAATATGGGAAAGGAAATAGTCAATGAAGTCCAGGAAGTACAGAGAGTCTCATACAGGAAAAAATCAAGGAGAAACATGCTAAGACACATGTATTAATCCAACAATCAAAAATTAAATACAAGGAAAAAATATTAAAAGCACCAAGGGAAAAGCAACAAACACAAGGGAACCCCCAATAAGGTTAACAGCTGATCTTTCAGCAAAAACTCTGCAAGGCAGAAGGGACTGGCAGGACACATTTTAAGTGATGAAAGGGGAAAAACCTACAACCAAGATTACTCTACCCAGCAAGGATCTCATTCAGATTCGACGGAGAAATTAAAATCTTTACAGACAAGCAAAAGCTAAGAGAATTCAGCACCACCAAACCAGCTTTACAACAAATGCTAAGAGAACTTCTCTAGGCAGGAAACACAAGAGAAGGAAAAGGCCTACAATAACAAACTCAAAACAATTAAGAAAATGGTAATAGAAACATACATATTGATAACTATCTTAGACATAAATGGGTTAAATGCTCCAACCAAAAGATACAGACTGGTTCAATGGATATAAAAACAATCCCTGTATATATGCTGTGTACAAGAGACCCACTTCAGACCTAGGGACACATACAGACTGAAAGTTAGGGGACGGAAAAAGATATTCCATGCAAATGGAAATCAAAAGAAAGCTGGAGTAGCAGTTCTCATATCAGACAATATAGGACTGTAAAATAAAGATTATTACAAGAGACAAAGAAGGACACTATATAATGATCAAGGGATCGAGCCAGGAAGAAGATATAACAATTGTAAATGTCTATGCACCCAACACAGGAGCACCTCAATACATAAGGCAAATGCTAACAGCCATAAAAGGGGAAATCGACAGTAACACAATCATAGTAGGGGACTTTAACACCCCACTTTCACCAATGGACAGATCATCCAAAAGGAAAATCAGTAAGGAAACAAAAGCTTTAAATGATACATTAAACAAGATGGACTTAACATATTTACAGGACATTCCATCCAAAAAGAGTGGAACACACTTTCTTCTTAAGTGCTCATGGAACATCGTCCAGGATAGATCATATCTTGGGTCACAAATCAAGCCTTGGTAAATTTAATAAAATTGAAATCGTACTGAGCATCTTTTCGACCACAACAACATGGAACTAGATATCAATTAAAGGAAAAAGTCTGCAAAAAATACAAACACATGGAGGCAAAACAATACACTACTAAATAACCAAGAGATCAGTGAAGAAATCAAACATGATATCAGAAAATACCTAGAAACAAATGACAATGGAGACACGATGACCCAAAATCTATGAGATGCAGCAAAAGCAGTTCTAAGAGGGAAGTTTATAGCAATACAATCCTACCTTAAGAAACAGGAAACATCTCAAATAAATAACCTAACCTTACACCTAAAGCAATTAGAGAAAGAAGAATAAAAAAACCCCAAAGTCAGCAGAAAGAAAGAAATCATAAAGAACAGAAAAGAAATAAATGAAAAAGAAATGAAGGAAATGATAACAAAGATCAATAAAACTAAAAGCTGGTTCTTTGAGAAGATAAACAAAATTGATAAACCATTAGCCAGACTCATGAAGAAAAAAAAGGGAGAAGACTCAAATCAGTAGAATTAGAAATGAAAAAGGAGAAGTAACCACTGACACTGCAGAAACACAAAGGATCATGAGAGACAAATACAAGCAACTCTACGCCAATAAAATGGACAACCTGGAAGAAATGGACAAATTCTTAGAAAAGCACAACCTTCCGAGACTGAAACAGGAAGAAACAGAAAATATGAACAGACCAATCACAAGCACTGAAATTGAAACTGTGATTTAAAATCTTCCAACAAACAAAAGCCCACGACCAGATGGCTTCACAGGCGAATTCTATCAAACATTTAGAGAAGAGCTAACACCTATCCTTCTCAAACTCTTCCAAAGTATAGCAGAGGGAGGAACACTCCCAAACTCATTCTATGAGGCCAACATCACCCTGATACCAAAACCAACAAAGATGTCACAAGAAAATGAAAACTACAGGTCAATATCACTGACGAACATAGATGCAAAAATCCTCAACAAAATACTAGGAAACAGAATCCAACAGCACATTAAAAGGATCATACACCATGATCAAGTGGGGTTGATCCCAGGAATGCAAGGATTTTTCAATATACGCAAATTAGGCAAAGTGATAAACCATATTGACAAACTGAAGGATAAAATTCATATGATCATCTCAACGGATGCAGAAAAAGCTTTTGATAAAATTCAACACCTATTTATGACAAAAACACGCCAGAAAGTAGGCATAGAGGGAACTTATCTCTACATAATAAGGGCCACATATGACAAACCCACAGCTAGCATTGTTCTCAATTGTGAAAAAGTGAAACCATTTCCACTAAGATTAGGAACGAGACAAAGTTGCCCACTCTCACCACTATTATTCAACATAGTTTTGGAAGCCTTAGCCACAGCAATCAGAGAAGAAAAAGAAATAAAAGGAATCCAAATCGGAAAAGAAGAAGTAAAACTGTCACTGTTTGTAGATGACATGAAACTGTACGTAGAGAATCCTAAAGATGCTAGCAGAAAACTACTAGAGCTAATCAATGAATTTGGTAAAGTAGCAAGATACAAAGTTAATGCACAGAAATCTATTGTATTCCTATACACTAATGATGAAAAATCTGAAAGAGAAATTAAGGAAGCACTCCCATTTACCACTGCAACAAAAAGAATAAAATACCTAGGAATAAATGTACCCAAGGAGACCAAAGACCTGTATGCAGAAAACTGTAAGACACTGAGAAGATGATACAAATAGATGGAGAGATATACCATGTTCTTGGATTGGAAGAAGCAACACTGTGTAAATGAATATACTACCCAAAGCAATCTACAGATTCAATGCAATCCCTATCGAACTACCAATGGCAGGTTTTACAGACCTAGAACAAAAAATTTCACAATTTGCACAGAAACACGAAATACCCTGAATAGCCAAAGCAATCTTGAGAAAGATAAATGGAGCTGGAGGAATCAGGCTCCCTGTCTTCAGACTATACTATAGAGCTACCGTAATCAAGGGAGTATGGTACTGGAACAAAAACAGAAATATAGATCAATGGAACTGGATAGAAAGGCCAGAGATAAACCCATGCACATATGGTCCCCTTATCTTTGAGAAAGGAGGCAGGAATATACAATGGAGAAAAGACAGCCTCTTCGATAAGTGGTGCTGGGAAAACTGCACAGCTACATGTAAAGAAATGAAATTAGAACACTCCCTAACACCATACACAAAAATAAACTCAAAATGGATTAAAGACCTAAATGTAAGGCCAGACACTATCAAACTCTTAGAGGAAAACACAGGCAGAACACTCTATGACATAAATCACAGCAAGATCCTTTTCGACCCACCTCCTAGAGAAAGGGAAATAGAAACAAAAATAAACCTAATGAAATCTAAAAGCTTTTGCACAGCAATGGAAACCATAAGCAAAGGAAAAGAGAACCCTCAGAAAGGCAGAAAACATTTGCAAACAAAGTAACTGACAGAAGATTAATCTCCAAAATATAGAAGCAGCTCATTCAGCTCAATATCAAAAAAACAAACAATCCAAACCAAAAATGGGCAGAAGACGTAAATTGACATTTCTCCAAAGAAGGTATACAGATTGCCAACAAACACAAGAAAGGATGCTCAACATCGTTAATTATTAGAGAAATGCAAATCAAAACTACAATGAGGTATCACCTCACACCAGTCAGAACGCCCATCATCAAAAAATCTACAAACAATTAATGCTGGAGAGTGTGTGGAGAAAAGGGAACCCTCTTGCACTGTTGGTGGGAATGTCAATTGATACAGCCACTATGGAGAACAGTATGGAGGTTCCTTAAGAAAGTAAAAATAGAACTAGCATACGACCCAGCAATCCCACTACTGGGCATATACCCTGAGAAAACCATAATTCAAAAAGAGTCCTGCACCACAATGTTCACTGCACCTCTATTTACAATAGCCAGGACATGGAACCAACCTAAGTGTCCATCAACAGATGAATGGATAAAGAAGAAGTGGCACATATATACAATGGAATATTACTCAGCCATAAACGAAATGAAATTGAGTTATTTGTAGTGAGGTGGATGGACCTAGAGACTGTCATACAGAGTGAAGTAAGTCAGAAAGAGAAAAACAAATACCGTATGCTAACACATATATATGGAATCTAAAAAAAAAAGGTTGTGAAGAACCTAGGGGCAGGACAGGAATAAAGACGCAGACGTAGAGAATGGACTTGAGGACATGGGGAGGGGGAAAGGTAAGCTGGGTAGAAGTGAGAGAGTGGCATGGACATATATACACTACCAAATGTAAAACAACTAGTTAGCAGGAAGCAGCCGCATAGCACAGAGAGATCAGCTAGGTGCTTTGTATCCATCTAGAGGGCTGGGATAGGGAGGGTGGGAGGGAGACACAAGAGGGAAGGGATATGGGCATACATGTATACATATAGCTGATGCACTTTGTTATACAGCGGTAACTAACATAACACCGTAAATCAATTATACTCCAATAAAGGTGTTAAATAAATAAATAAATAATGACTCGGTTTTAAAGATTTGGGAGAGTGATTATTTTTAAACTGAGGACAGTATAGAAGCTGAACAAATGGTGTTAGGAATGGTTAAATGCTACTACTATGCTCTACATTGCTAAAGTTGCTCTATGGTGTAGTTCCTACCTAGTGAAAGAAAACTTTTAATATATATGCTCCAAAAGTACCAGCATGCATCATAACACCTGGCAATTTCCTCCTTTTCCTGATCCAAAAGAAATCAAACATACATTTGGAAAACTTATTTCTCTATATTAATTTCTGTTTACTTGTAATCAGTTTATATCAGATTAGTACAGCACTTTACATTCTATGGGTGCTCAGCATTTGTTGACAGGAGAATCAAATATTAGCCTTCTGAAAATATTTCAGTCCTTATGGATGTTAACTTGGTCTGCATTTTATACCTGATATCGACCTGTCACCAAGCAACAAAAATTTACATTTTGAAGGATTGAAATTCACTCTAAAAACAAAGTCTAAAACAAATGTCAGTACTTAGGACTCCTCCCTTTGACTAGCTTGGTCATCTTCTAATCTGCTATCTTCAATTCAAAAGAAAGTCCAGAAAACTATCTGCCTTTAACTTGTCAGCAAGGTATTTACAATCACATGAAGGAATAAAGGGCAATTTGCTAATTCTGCCTTGAACAGGAGCTCAGAAAAATCTTTATCCTTCAGTAATTTGTAGGTAAAAGACAATTCAGCAACCAATACTGTTCTAAATATGAATATGAGTTAAAAATTTTCAACATTAGCTAACAAAATTAGATTTGTAATACAGTTCTCTCTTTTCGGCTTGACAAAGAGAATAAAGTATGGATTCTTGGTTTGTTGCTCAGAATCTTCATTTAAATTCTCTCCCCCGGAAGTTCACTGGGAGAGTACTCACCAGAGCCCATAGATGAGAAAGGAGACAAGAAAATAGATGGAGTCTGACTGAATTATTTTGGTTTTACTCTCTAATCATGCCTTCCCTTTTCCCACTATTATTTACTTCCCTACAGGAACACATTTATCACAAGTGACGTCTGCAGTTGTCGTCTATTTCTGTTCTTTTCTTTGATGAACTCACTAATTTGCATTGTTTCAACTATCACCTCAATATCTCTAGCCCTGGGCTCCTTCCTGAGCTTGTCTTGCATTTTGTATTATGAGCCACTTGATGTTCCACTGGCACCTCAAACTTAACATGCCCAAAACCAAAATTTTCATCTTCCCAAACAAGACTTCCTGACTTACTACCTACTTCTGTTAAAGGCATTATCATTCTCTCATCCTTGGCATCATCTTTGAATCCTATTCTTTTTTTTACTTTTAATATCTCATCCATTGTTAAGTCTTGTTGATTCTACCTCCCTTAATTCACAATATCCCTGGCATCTCTTCTCTCCATATTATCATCTCTATCATCCACTCCAGTACAAACTACTATTACTTCTCATCTACATTAGCCTCCTAACTGGCTGGTGTTTGCTGAATGAATGCATGAAATGAAAATGAATGAATGGTATCCCTACTTTAGGTCTCTCACCACCCTAATTCATCTTATACAACAGTCAAATTAATTCCCTAAAGTACAGCTCTAACATTATTACTCTTCTACTCAAAATAGAGGTTCCTACTTCCAACATGATTAAATAAATTTTACAGTTTTACAGTTAAGGTATTTCACAGTAGGGATTCTATTTACCTTTCCAAGATTACTTCTAATTCCTCTGAAACATTATCTCCTCATTAGAGCAAAACTGGACTACTCACTTCTCCACTCACACTATATGATCTCTCTCATCTTGTCCATGTTATTCCTATACCTGTAACAATCCTACTCATCAATCCAGGCCTATCTCAGACATCACCTCCTCTGTGAGACCTTTCCTGACTCCCCATATTGGTGGTTCTTTCCTTTGAAGTCCTCCAATACTTGAATGGTACTTCTTTTCAATCATTTATGACCTATGTTGTATTATGACCATAAGTAAAACTTGTCTTATCCTTATAATTTGAGAAAAAAATGTGCTTTATTCATATTTGAATACCCTGCAGGGCCAAGAACCATACTTGTATGACAAGTTCTCAGTAAATATTTTTAGGATAGGGTAAAGAATGAGTAAATAAAAGGGAACACACAGGAGACAGAGAAGAAATAAGTGATAAGACCTGGGTTCTAAAACAATGTATTAACCCTTATACATAGAATGATAACCAAATTATAGCCAAATCTCATTTATACTTTTGAACAGACATTTTTTTTACTATATTTCTGATGGAAATCCAAATCTATTTTTATTTTAACACGTATATAGTGTTTTACTATGTGCCAGGTACTGTTCTAAGTCTTTTATATGTTAATTTATTTAATTCTTATGACAACCCTATTTTACCTTATTTTACAAATTGGGAAACCAAGGAACGGAGAGTAAGCAATTTACCCAAGGTTACAAGGTTAGTAAGAGGCAGAGCCCAGGAAGGCTGACTTGAGACTATAATACGTACTATGACTGTATATTGTACCTAAAGAGAATAGAATTCACTGACTTTAAAATCTGAATAAATTGAAAGGAGTTCTTCTTGAAAGCCCAGAGTCATTATCATAACTTTGCCTTATTAAGATGCGTTACAGTATAGTGATGAACTGAGGAGGCTGCTAAGATGTAGAGGGTCCCTATACTGAATGTACCAAAATGCCCAGCTTTTTGGCTTTTTTTTTTTTAAGTTTTCCTGTTTTATTTTTCCCTTCATGTCACACTGCTGTTTACCACTTATGATTATTAATGTACCTAAAATGTCTTCATCCTCTTTTCAATTTACTAGGAACTGAAAACTAAGCTTACCAGAAATATGTATTAAATAAAAGCCAACAGGACTCTGAGGAGCTTCTTTTACAAGTTCCTTATGCTTTGTTACAACCCAAGATCCTGTATCTTACACTGGTTTCAGGAAGAATTCCATTAGGTTGAGGCTGTTATAAGTCTGATACATAGATAAATCAGGCATTATCATATAATTTCTGCTGACTGCATAGGAGAGTTACATAAACGAGGGCCCTAAATGTTGACAGTACTCCCCAAAGTGACTTATATCAGCCTAAGTTTCTTTACCAGAAAATGTCATAGTATTTCCTAGTTATAGCAACAAACAATACATAATTTCTCTTATTCTTACCTTTGCTCCACCCAAAAATCCCAAGGAAATGGCAACCCTAGCTCGTAGATCTGGCCTGTCTCTGGGCCACACATAAGACAGCATTGCTTTTATGATTTTCTGAGTATCAACATCTTTTAACTGTTGAAAGAGAGAACAAAAGCAGTGAGTAACATGTCATTTCAAAAATAAATATAGTTCAATAGTGTAGAATTATGTAAGTATTTGAGGAAAATATGAAAACATTACAAACATAACTTTTATTCTGAATCTAAGGTCAATATCTTTTAAACTCAAACTATTTCAGTAGTTTTTAAAAGCTACTTATTTCTCTAAATTTCTTACTTTCAGCTATAGCCATCTTCATATTGTCAAAAAGTTACCCATACATTTATTTGAAGTAATCTATACATTTATTTCTTATCTATTAAGCTATCAAAATATTACATAAAACTTAAGAAACATTTCCATATTTCCATCTTTGTGGTCAAAATCTTTACATACGTTTGGCCTCTATCAGTATGGTTATGTAAGATATTTTGGAACCCTATGTCCAACCTCATGACAGAGCACAGTTACAATACAGTGTTTAGGAAAGTATGAGTCTTGGCATTGACTATGTACAACAGAAGCTGGGTTATCAAAAATTTCAACAAAAACATAACTTTCCAGTCATACTTAATCTAACTTAAATTAAATCTACATTTTTCTTTTGCCCAAGTTCCTGAGGCAACATTCCCGGGAATTAAATCTTTCTGTTTTAGTTTCAGCTTTTAGAAACAGAATATTAAGAATGAAACCTACACTTTCTAAAGCCAAAATAAGAATATATACACACATTCCCAAACTACTATATTATTTTATTTTTTACTTATTTTTTTTAATAGTTTCATATTTTTATTTTACTTTTTAAAGTGTACACTTCTTTAAAGTGTATTGTTAAATGGTTTTTATGATATTTTCAGAGTTGTGCAGCTATCTCTACTCTTTTGGTTTCCGAATATTTTTCTTTTTTTTCTTTTTTTTTTTTACAAATTTAATCAGTTATACATATACATATGTTCCCATATCCCCTCCCTTTTGCGTCTCCCTCCCACCCTCCCTATCCCACCCCTCCAGGCGGTCACAAAGAACCGAGCTGATCTCCCTGTGCTATGCGGCTGCTTCCCACTAGCTATCTACCTTACGTTTGGTAGTGTATATATGTCCATGCCGCTCTTTCACTTTGTCACAGCTTACCCTTCCCCCTCCCCATATCCTCAAGTCCATGCTCTAGTAGGTCTGTGTCTTTATTCCTGTCTTACCCCTATGTTCTTGATGACATTTTTTTCTTAAATTCCATATATATGTGTCAGCATACAGTATTTGTCTTTCTCTTTCTGACATACTTCACTCTGTATGACAGACTCTACGTGCATCCACCTCATTACAAATAGCTCAATTTCATTTCTTTTTATGGCTGAGTAATATTCCATTGTATATATGTGCCACATCTTCTTTATCCATTCATCTGATGATGGACACTTAGGTTGTTTCCATCTCCGGGCTATTGTAAATAGGGCTGCTATGAACATTTTGGTACATGTCTCTTTTTGAATTATGGTTTTCTCAGGGTATATGCCCAGTAGTGGGATTGCTGGGTCATATGGTAGTTCTATTTGTAGTTTTCTAAGGAACCTCCATATCGTTCTCCATAGTGGCTGTACCAATTCACATTCCCACCAGCAGTGCAAGAGTGTTCCCTTTTTTCCACACCCTCTCCAGCATTTATTGTTTCTAGATTTTTTGATGATGGCCATTCTGACTGGTGTGAGATGATATCTCATTGTAGTTTTGATTTGCATTTCTCTAATGAGTAAAGATGTTGAGCATCCTTTCATGTGTTTGTTGGCTGTCTGTATATCTTTTGTGGAGAAATGTCTATTTAGGTCTTCTGCCCATTTTTGGATTGGGTTGTTTGTTTTTTTGCTATTGAGCTGCATGAGCTGCTTATAAATTTTGGAGATTAATTCTTTGTCAGTTGCTTCATTTGCAAATATTTTCTCCCATTCTGAGGGTTGTCTTTTGGTCTTGTTTATGGTTTCCTTTGCTGTGCAAAAGCTTTGAAGTTTCATTAGGTCCCATGTGTTTATTTTTGTCTTTATTTCCATTTCTCTAGGAGGTGGGTCAAAAAGGATCTTGCTGTGATTTATGTCATAGAGTGTTCTGCCTATGTTTTCCTCTAGGAGTTTGATAGTGTCTGGCCTTACATTTAGGTCTTTAATCCATTTTGAGCTAATTTTTGTGTATGGTGTTAGGGAGTGATCTAATCTCATACTTTTACATGTCCCTGTCCAGTTTTCCCAGCACCACTTATTGAAGAGACTGTCCTTTCTCCACTGTACATTCCTGCCTCCTTTATCAAAGATAAGGTGACCATATGTGCGTGGGTTTATCTCTGGGCTTTCTATCCTGTTCCATTGATCTATCTTTCTGTTTTTGTGCCAGTACCATACTGTCTTGATTACTGTAGCTTTGTAGTATAGTCTGAAGTCAGGGAGCCTGATTCCTCCAGCTACGTTTTTCGTTCTCAAGATTGCTTTGGCTATTCGGGGTCTTTTGTGTTTCCATACAAATTGTGAAATTTTTTGTTCTAGTTCTGTGAAAAATGCCATTGGTAGTTTGATAGGTATTGCATTGAATCTGTAGATTGCTTTGGGTAGTAGAGTCATTTTCACAATGTTGATTCTTCCAATCCAAGAACATGGTACATCTCTCCATCTATTTGTATCATCTTTAATTTCTTTCATCAGTGTCTTATAATTTTCTGCATACAGGTCTTTTGTCTCCTTAGGTAGGTTTATTCCTAGATATTTTATTCTTTTTGTTGCAATGGTAAATGGGAGTGTTTCCTTGATTTCACTTTCAGATTTTTCATCATTAGTATATAGGAATGCCAGAGATTTCTGTGCATTAATTTTGTATCCTGCAACTTTACCAAATTCATTGATTAGCTCTAGTAGTTTTCTGGTAGCATCTTTAGGATTCTCTATGTATAGTATCATGTCATCTGCAAACAGTGACAGCTTTACTTCTTCTTTTCCCATTTGGATTCCTTTTATTTCCTTTTCTTCTCTGATTGCTGTGGCTAAAACTTCCAAAACTATGTTGAATAAGAGTGGTGAGAGTGGGCAACCTTGTCTTGTTCCTGATCTTAGTGGAAATGGTTTCAGTTTTTCACCATTGAGGACGATGCTGGCTGTGGGTTTGTCATATATGGCCTTTATTATGTTGAGGAAAGTTCCCTCTATGCCTACTTTCTGCAGGGTTTTTATCATAAATGGGTGTTGAATTTTGTCAAAAGCTTTCTCTGCATCTATTGAGATGATCATATGGTTTTTCTCCTTCAGTTTGTTAATATGGTGTATCACATTGATTGATTTGCGTATATTGAAGAATCCTTGCATTCCTGGAATAAACCCCACTTGATCATGGTGTATGATCCTTTTAATGTGCTGTTGGATTCTGTTTGCTAGTATTTTGTTGAGGATTTTTGCATCTATGTTCATCAGTGATATTGGCCTGTAGTTTTCTTTCTTTGTGACATCCTTGTCTGGTTTTGGTATCAAGGTGATGGTGGCCTCGTAGAATGAGTTTGGGAGTGTTCCTCCCTCTGCTATATTTTGGAAGAGTTTGAGAAGGATAGGTGTTAGCTCTTCTCTAAATGCTTGATAGAATTCGCCTGTGAAGCCATCTGGTCCTGGGCTTTTGTTTGTGGGAAGATTTTTAATCACAGTTTCAATTTCAGTGCTTGTGATTGGTCTGTTCATATTTTCTATTTCTTCCTGATTCAGTCTTGGCAGGTTGTGCATTTCTAAGAATTTGTCCATTTCTTCCAGGTTGTCCATTTTATTGGCATAGAGTTGCTTATAGTAATCTCTCATGATCTTTTGTATTTCTGCAGTGTCAGTTGTTACTTCTCCTTTTTCATTTCTAATTCTATTGATTTGAGTCTTCTCCCTTTTTTTCTTGATGAGTCTGGCTAATGGTTTATCAACTTTGTTTATCTTCTCAAAGAACCAGCTTTTAGTTTTATTGATCTTTGCTATCGTTTCCTTCATTTCTTTTTCATTTATTTCTGATCTGATTTTTATGATTTCTTTCCTTCTGCTAACTTTGGGATGTTTTTGTTCTTCTTTCTCTAATTGCTTTAGGTGCAAGGTTAGGTTGTTTATTCGAGATATTTCCTGTTTCTTAAGGTGGGATTGTATTGCCATAAACTTCCCTCTTAGAACTGCTTTTGCTGCATCCCATAGGTTTTGGGTCATCGTGTCTCCATTGTCATTTGTTTCTAGGTATTTTTTAATCTCCTCTTTGATTTCTTCAGTGATCACTTCGTTATTAAGTAGTGTATTGTTTAGCCTCCATGTGTTTGTATGTTTTACAGCTCTTTTCCTGTAATTGATATCTAGTCTCACAGCATTGTGGTCGGAAAAGATACTTGATACAATTTCAATTTTCTTAAATTTACCAAAGCTTGATTTGTGACCCAAGATATGATCTATGTTGGAGAATGTTCCATGAGCACTTGAGAAAAATGTGTATTCTGTTGTTTTTGGATGGAATGTCCTATAAATATCAATTAAGTCCATCTTGTTTAATGTATCATTTAAAGCTTGTGTTTCCTTATTTATTTTCATTTTGGATGACCTGTCCATTGGTGAAAGTGGGGTGTTAAAGTCACCTACTATGATTGTGTTACTGTCGATTTCTCCTTTTATGGCTGTTAATATTTCCCTTATGTATTGAGGTGCTCCTATGTTTGGTGCATAAATATTTACAATTGTTATATCTTCTTCTTGGATTGATCCCTTGATCATTATGTAGTGTCCTTCTTTGTCTCTTCTAGTAGTCTTTATTTTAAAGTCTATTTTGTCTGATATGAGAATTGCTACTCCAGCTTTCTTTTGGTTTCCATTTGCATGGAATATCTTTTTCCATCCCCTTACTTTCAGTCTGTATGTGTCTCTAGGTCTGAAGTGGGTCTCTTGTAGACAGCATATATATGGGTCTTGTTTTTGTATCCATTCAGCCAGTCTGTGTCTTTTGGTGGGAGCATTTAGTCCATTTACATTTAAGGTAATTATTGATATGTATGTTCCTATTCCCATTTTCTTAATTGTTTTGGGTTCGTTATTGTAGTTCTTTTCCTTCTGTTGTGTTTCTTGCCTAGAGAAGTTCCTTTAGCATTTGTTGTAAAGCTGGTTTGGTGGTGCTGAACTCTCTCAGCTTTTGCTTGTCTGTAAACGTTTTAATTTCTCCATCAAATCTGAATGAGATCCTTGCTGGGTAGAGTAATCTTGGTTGCAGGTTTTTCTCCTTCATCACTTTAAGTATGTCCTGCCACTCCCTTCTGGCTTGTAGAGTTTCTGCTGAGAGATCAGCTGTTATCCTGATGGGGATTCCCTTGTGTGTTATTTGTTGTTTTTGCCTTGCTGCTTTTAATATGATTTCTTTGTGTTTAATTTTTGACAGTTTGATTAATATGTGTCTTGGTGTATTTCTCCTTGGATTTATTCTGTATGGGACTCTCTGTGCCTCCTGGACTTGATTAACTATTTCCTTTCCCATATTAGGGAAGTTTTCAACTATAATCTCTTCAAATATTTTCTCAGTCCCTTTCTTTTTCTCTTCTTCTTCTGGAACCCCTATAATTCGAATGTTGGTGCGTTTAATGTTGTCCCAGAGGTCTCTGAGACTGTCCTCTGTTCTTTTCATTCTTTTTTCTTTATTTTGCTGTGCAGCAGTTATTTCCAGTATTTTATCTTCCACCTCACTTATCCGTTCTTCTGCCTCAGTTATTCTGCTATTGATCCCATCTAGAGTATTTTTTATTTCATTTATTGTGTTTTTAATCGATGCTTGATTCGTCTTTAGTTCTTCTAGGTCCTTGTTAACTGTTTCTTGCATTTTGTCTATTCTATTTCCAAGATTTTGGATCATCTTTACCATCATTATTCTGAATTCTTTTTCAGGTAGACTGCCTATTACCTCTTCATTTGTTAGGTCTGGTGGGTTTTTATCTTGCTCCTTCTCCTGCTGTGTGTTTTTCTGTCTTCTCATTTTGCTTATGTTACTGTGTTTGGGGTCTCCTTTTTGCAGGCTGCAGGTTCGTAGTTCCCGTTGTTTTTGGTGTCTGTCCCCAGTGGCTAAGGTTGGTTTATTGGGTTGTGTAGGCTTCTTGGTGGAGGGGACTACTGCCTGTGTTCTGGTGGATGAGGCTGGATCTTGTCTTTCTGGTGGGCAGGTCCACGTCTGGTGGTGTGTTTTGGGGTGTTTGCGGACTTTTTATGATTTGAGGCAGCCTCTCTGCTAATGGGTGGCGTTGTGTTCCTGTCTTGCTAGTTGTTTGGCATAGGGTGTCCAGCACTGTAGCTTGCTGGTCGTTGAGTGAAGCTGGGTGCTGGTATTGAGATGGAGATCTCTGGAAGATTTTCGCCGTTTGATATTATGTGGAGCTGGGAGGTCTCTTGTGGACCAGTGTCCTGAAGTTCGCTCTCCCACCTCAGAGGCACAGCACTGACTCCTGGCTCCTCAATTTGGGATGATTTGTTGTCTATTCATGTATTCCACAGATGCAGGGTACATGAAGTTGATTGTGGAGCTTTAATCCGCTGCTTCTGAGGCTGCTGGGAGAGGTTTCCCTTTCTCTTCTTTGTTCTCACAGCTCCTGGGTCTCAGCTTTGGATTTGGCCCCGCCTCTGTGTGTAGGTCGCCGGAGGGCGTCTGTTCTTCGCTCAGACAGGACAGGGTTAAAGGAGCAGCCTCTTCGGGGACTCTGGCTCACTTAGGCCGGGCGGGAGGGAGGGGCACGGAGTGCGGGGCGAGCCTGCAGCGGCAGAGGTCGGCGTGACGTTGCACCAGCCCGAGGCGCGCCGTGCGTTCTCCCAGGGAAGCCGCCCCTGGATCCCGGGACCCCGGCAGTGGCAGGCTGCACAGGCTCCCGGAAGGGTGGTGTGGACAGTGACCTGCGCTCGCACACAGGCTTCTTGGCGGAGGCAGCAGCAGCCCCAGCGTCCCACGCCCGTCTCTGGGCTCCGCGCTTTCAGCCGCGACTCGCACCCGTCTCTGGAGCTCTTTTACGCGGTGCTCTTAATCCCCTCTCCTCGCGCACCAGGAAACCAAGAGGGAAGAAAAAGTCTCCTGCCTCTTCGGCAGCTCCAGAGTTTTCCCGGACTACCTCCCGGCTAGCTGTGGCACATTAGCCCCCTTCAGGCTGAGTTCTCGCCGCCAGCCCCAGTCCTCTCCCTGCGCTCTGACCGAAGCCCGAGCCTCAGCTCCAGCGCCGCCCGCCCCGGCGGGGGAGCAGACAATCCTCTCCGGCTGGTGAGTGCCGCTCGGCACCGCTCCTCTGTGCGGGAATCTCTCTGCTTTGCCCTACCCAGGTATGTGGGGAGTTTCTTGCCTTTTGGGAGGTCTGGGGTCTTCTGCCAGCGTTCAGTAGGTGTTCTGTAGGAGTTGTTCCACGTGTAGCTGTATTTCTGGTGTATCTGTGGGGAGGAAGGTGATCTCCGCGTCTTACTCTTCCGCCATCTTACCCGGAAGTCTACTATATTATTTTAGTTGGTGAAATAATCCCCATTTTAAAAATTGAAGTATCTGGGCTTCCCTGGTGGTGTAGTGGTTGAGAGTCCGCCTGCCAATGCAGGAGACACGGGTTCGAGCCCTGGTCCGGGAAGATCCAAGATGCCACAGAGCAACTAAGCCTGTGTGCCACAACTACTGAGCCTTCACTCTAGAGCCCACAAGCCACAACTGCTGCAGCCACGTGCCTAGAGCCCATGCTCCGCAACAAGAGAAGCCACAGCAATAAGCCCACGCATCACAACGAAGAGTAGCCTCCGCTCACTGCAACTAGAGAAAAGCCCGCGTGCAGCAACGAAGACCCAGTGCGGCCAAAAATAAATTAAATAAATAAATAAATGTGTTTTAAAAATTGAAGTATCTAACCAATTTCTGTAAAAGGTATTAAAAATAAGAAGAAAGTTAATGCACATTGTTGGTGAAGGTATATGGAAATAGGTACTCTAATACACTGCTAATGGGAGAGTGCACTGAAATAATCCTTCTGGAAAGCAATTTGATATCTGCCATAAGCTTTTAAAATAATTCTGCCCTTTGTGTTGAGAATTCCACTTCTGGGAACTTAATGCTTTAAATAAATATATGAATATTCTCCAAGTTGAATCAATTTTACTTCCTAAAAATCTCCTGAATTTGTCTACTTCTTTCTGTTTCCACCACAAACGTAATCCAAGCTATCATCTTTCTCACATAAACCACTGCAACAATCTCCTAACTGATCTCCTTGCATCTGCTCTGCTCCTGGTCCAATTAGTTCAGCCTGCAATCACATATTACTCAGTTTAAAATCCTTCAATGCATATAATATGCATAAAATAGATAATAAGAACCTGTTGGATAAAAAAATAAATAAAATTCAAAAAAAGTAAAAATAAAAATAAAGCATTGCTAATATATATATATATATATATATATATATACATGGCCCTGAATATAAAAAGATACTCAACTTTACTCATAAAAATAAAAAATGCAAATTAAAACGACTCTGATATATTTTTTATCCAATCAGATTAGCAAAGATAATGCTTTGTTATGGTGAAACTGTTAAGAGATGGGCACTCCCAAATATTTGTTTTTATATTCAAAGATCATCTCTGGAAAGATACCAAAGAAACTGGTAATAATGTTTGCCTCTGGGAAGGGGAACAGGGTAGGGGGAAGATTTTTTTTTTAATTCTGTATCCTTTTGTTCCTTTTGAATTTTGAACCATGTGAGTGTGTTACCTTTTAAAAAATTAATACAATTTTAATTAATAAAAATATAAATTGAAGTAAACAAACAAACAAACAGAAAAACCCTTCAATGGCATCCTATCACTCTTAGGATAAAGATCAAAGTCCATAGCATGGCTTATGAGGCTCTGCTTGCCCTGGCCCCTAGCTTCCTCTCTAGTCATGTCTTACACTACTGCTTTCAGTGTTCATGCCTCACTACCTTTCTTTCAGCTCCTCAAGTAGACTATAATCCCTCCTGCCACAAGGCCTTTGCACAATACCTTTCACTTTGTCTGGAATAATCTCTCTCTCTGAAACACCAACCTGCCCTCAACTTCTTCCAATTAGTTAACTGCCAGCTCAAGCAGCACTTCCTCAATGAGGTCTTCCCTAAACCCAGTCAGGATTCTTGGCTATATTCTATCACAGAACAGTATTCCTTTTCTTTCAGAGAATCCATTTCAGTTATAAACTACATATTCAACAATGTGATTATCTGATTAACAACTGCTCTCCTGCTAGAATTTAAGTTCCACATGAGTAGTAACTTTGTGTTTTGTGCTCACTGTTGTAACCCAATACCAAACACAATGGCTGACACACAGTAAAGGTACTCAACGAATAACGAATATTTATTGAATAAAGGGATGAAAAATTTAGCCATAAGGATGTTTATTCCCATGCTGTTTTAATAGGGGAAAAATTGGGTTTAGGCTAAATGATCAACAGTGGAAAATCATGTAAACAAGTTACAGTGAATGCATACAGCAAAATATAGCCATTCAGAAATATATGCAGTGACACAGAAACATGTTAAGTGAAAAAAGCAGAGTACAAAACATTTTTTGTAGAAAAAAATGTTATGTGTGTATGAGTTTACACATGCATACAAATGGATCTGGAAAGCAATACCCCCAAAGTGTTAACATCAGTAGCTGTGAATAGATGGAATCATTGATGATTTTTTATATTCTTTTTGCTTTCTTGTTTTCTGTAGTTCACATATAATAAGAAGAAAATTTAATTTATTTTGGGGGGAAAAGTTAGACAATTTCAAGTAGATTTGCACAGCAAAGAATGGGGGGAAACTGTCAACATATAAGTAACCCAGGACAACACATTATATTATACAGGGTAGCTTTTATATTATAGCTATTCCATCCAAGGCTCAGCAAACTATTTTCTAGTCTCTTTTATTCAGTTTACTGAGTCAACAGTAACAGAAATAAAACTGTTCATATTGTACTGAAAACAGGACTACCTTCTTGAGCTGCTTTAAATACACTGGATTGCAAAAATATGAAATGCTGAAAGTATAGCTCTTAATGCTTTATTTTATACACACATACACTCACACATATGAGCTCTCATAACTGGTAGGGTATCTTTAAAAAGGGAATAAAGCTGTAATTTTAAAATTCACTTTTCCAATTGAACTAATACTAAACAAATATAATTTGATATGTTATAACACAAACTGCGACATTTCAACTACGTCCCCACTTCACAAGTTTCGTCTGTCTTATTTTTCTTGATGGAATAATAGCAAAAAGGCCCTGTTTCCACATATCTTTAGAAACACTCTCTCTTGTCAAAAACCTTCTACAACACACCCCAAAATTTCTTCAATAAGGACACAGAGAAGTTATGGCTAAGAGCAAGAAAATTATTCTAGGTGGCTTAATAGTGCATAAAATGTCACCACCTCATTTAACAAAATGGGTTCTAAAGTTGTGTAATCATGCATTATGAGTCCATTAGTCTGTAAAGTACATGTCTTTCAGTTATAGTTTAGATAAACTACAAAGTTTGAAAAACAACGTCTTTTTTAAAGAGCAGGCCAAATCAAGAGGCATTTCAGAGGCTGAGGCACATTTTTAAAGTATTTTAAACCAACTTATTCCTGCTGCACAAGAGTAAAGTAAAATTGAAGGCCTCAATACAGATCCTCAAAGATAATATACCCCCTTTCAAAATCACCACAGTTAATTCATACTGGACACCCAATGGTAATCCTGAAAGACAAAAGACTTATCTAAAGCTGAAAAGAGACCAGTCGCAGCTTGAGACTGAATCAGATATCATCTTCACATCAACTCATCTTTCCATTTCAGGCTAAGCAATACAAATAGCATATACACCATTTTAAGATCACATTCTTAAAGAAAAGGTGAGAAATGTAGGAAATGATCAAGGAGGATGACAAGAAATTGAATTATTTGAAAACACACTATGTAAGGAGTAATTATATTATAGTATAGGGGGGGAAAACCCAATGATTTAAGAAAAGAAAGTCCTTTCTCAAGGGTCAAAATTCCTGAAGTAATCAACAGTTGATATCATAGTAGTTTTTCTTTAAGCCTTGCTTACACATAAACAGAAAATATGAAATTTTATGAAATTCTTTAACTTTTATAATTTTCACAGTACATAGAATTTAGAAGTTGTTTTAAAAACATAACTGTGATTACTACATCATGATAACAAAAGTTCTCTAAAATGAACACTACAGAAATATTAAAAAGCCTGTAAAAGTAGGAGTCAATCTACTTTCCTCCTCTGCTATCATATACAATGTGGCCTTCTTGCTGTAGCTAGATAGCCTCAAGTTCAAACCATGAAACTGATATTTTAAGCCCCATTACACTGTAAAACTACTACTACGTTAGTATGAGGAATAAAAGTTTTTAGAAAGGTCTCAACTATATACTGGAATTAGCTAGCCATAATAAAGGAAAGCAATTAGATTCAGAATAAAATCACAAGAGTAACAAAAGAAGGAATTCAAATTGGCTCACTAAGATCTCTGAATGATAACAAAATTGTACTGAATTTTTTTCCCCCTAGAAATGAGTTTGGAAGAAAAGGTTTGGAGACATCAGAGAGCTGTCATAGAAGAGATGAAAGTAAGTGAAAACAAGCTGGACAAAAAGAAAACAGCAGGTACCAGAGAAGAAACTTGATTGATACTAGAAACAATGCCCAATAAATATTTATTCAATTAATGAATTAACTATCCTTAAACACATGAGGACAAGTTCCAGGAGGAACACCTAAATGCTTGATTTATTAAGTCACCACAACTTTACATGGATTTTTAAATATTTATTTATTTGGTATTAATATATAGCTTAATAAGCTTTATGAGGCTGGGCAGGTAAGAAAAAATAATGAAAGGAATATCTACTTGTACACAGGGAACTGAAACAGCACAGTAGGCCTAAAACAAACACGAAAGTAACACTGGAAGTACCTGACCCAATAGTGTATAACTGGAAAGCCACAAACTGTACTGCTTATATGCAGCACTGCTCAATTCAACAGCATGACCTGAGGGAAAGATGCAGTTGCTCATAGTCATAAGTACTCTAAGTGAATACCTATAGCTAATA
Source organism: Mesoplodon densirostris (assembly GCF_025265405.1). Classification (NCBI taxonomy): domain Eukaryota; kingdom Metazoa; phylum Chordata; class Mammalia; order Artiodactyla; family Ziphiidae; genus Mesoplodon; species Mesoplodon densirostris. Next base: position 74,955,315 of record NC_082681.1, on the reverse strand, counting down.
ACCATGTGGACAGGGCACAAAAAGGACAAGTAAAAAATTAAAACATACCTGGAGCAGCTCACCTGGTAGAATTCTCAGATATTAAAGATAACTGTATATTGATAAACTGAATACATTTTGCTTCTCAAGTCAGTGATTTCATATTTCTCACCAGAAAAGGCTGTTTAGCACTGGCTATTTAGCACTAAAGCAAGAACAATTTTTTCTACCAAAAATCCACTCATTTCAAGGGAGTGGAGCCCACTGGGCTTCGATAGGAAAATGAAAGTGTAAGAAAAAAAAAAGATTTTTGATAAAGGTAGCAGAATCACCTTTTCTTGCAAGGTGAATTTATATAAGAATTCTGGTTTTAGAGACATTCTAAATTTCACTAGCAAGAAATGTTCTAACTCACAGAATCAAGGGATTGGTTTAGAAGGAAACTACTTGGGGGCAAAACTTATGGAGATGAAGAAAAAAAATATACCAAAAAATTTTGGATGCTATTTGTTTTGTATAAATGTGGGCTATAGGCTGAATGTTTTCTCTCTAAAGAACTAATTTAGCAGAGACTTTGGAAATGCCCACAATTTCAAGGATACGCAAACCATCCAAAGAACTGTCTCTTCAATCCAAGCTAAAGATAACTAACTGCAATTAAAGGAATAATTTTAACCACTACTTCAATACTGTTAGGGATAACAGTGGCTTGATAAAAGCTAGGTCAAAAGATAAGAAATGTGAGTAGATATCTAATGGAAAAATCTAGAAAGTAAGTGAAAAACTTTCCCCACATTATTGGGGATATAAGCATAATGAGTTTATGGGTGGGAAAGGAAAGATATATTAATTGTCAGGAAAAGCTTTGCAATTATTGTTGCTTTTTCTATACCTCGAAGTTTGTTTTCTAAGCTCTGTTGGTCTGAAACTGCAATGAAAAGCTTATCTGGCAGTGAAAAGGCCCTAGGAAAAAATGGCTTATTCTATATATGAGATGGATTTGAACCCAACAGTCAATTTAATAATTTATAATTAAAAAAACTACCAAGTTGACTGATATTCACATTGGCCACTCAGTGAATTCTCTATCTCAAAGGGAAGTCAATTTGAGAAATCAAATAAAGATCATAAGGCTGCTTGATGATGGATGTAATCGGAGCTGAAAAATGGCCTCTCCATGTCATACAGGTATTCTTGTCCACTGGTCTGTGTGTCCACTCATTTTAACAAGCCTGGAGGCTTATTATTCCATTTTCTCTCCAATCCTCCATTTTTTTAATACTCTAAGTTGCTGTTTCACTTCTTTGATTATATCAATATTTATATCAAAGCCTCTGATTGCTCTAGTAAATGCTAATCTCTCTTTCAATACTACTAGCTTCTGGCAATATTTAATCAATGAGGATATGTTTCTAACATTAAAAAAAGAGTATGTCAAGCAAGTCTAGGAAGCAGTCCTTATATTAAGCTCTGCATTATTCGTGTTTTTATTATGAGCACAGGATTATCTAAATTTACTAACAGATGCTTCTCCCAAGGAGGCACATAATAAAGTTTAAATGCAGGAGCAAAGTTCCAAAATCCTTAAAAAATCTGAAGATTCTGTTATAAAACAAGTAAGACTTTATTTTAACTCATCTATTTTAACAACAGGAGCTTCCAAATATTGAAACTGCCACTCTTTTTCCACAACCCCTTTACTATAGCCACACTGGATAAACAAATGATTTAAATACCTTCTGAGTAGCATTATTAATGCTTAAGAACATACAAGTAGAAATGCATAGCAAGTAAAGTGGTAAAAGTTTCAGTTGGTTGTAAGGTAAAATCTATAACTTGTCAGAGTGATAAAATTTCTACATGGTAGTTTAGATATTCTGTCATCTAAACTGTTAAGTTTCTGAAGAGCAGGGACTGTGTCTTGCTCATTACTGTATCTCCAGTTACTTAACATAGAGTTATGCACAACGCAGGTATTCAATAATACATACTTTTAAAATGAATGGTAAGCTGTGACAAAGCGAAAGAGAGGCATGGACATATATACACTACCAAACGTAAGGTAGATAGATAGTGGGAAGCAGCCGCAGAGCACAGGGAGATCAGCTCGGTGCTTTGTGACCGCCTGGAGGGGTGGGATGGGGAGGGTGGGAGGGAGGGAGATGCATGAGGGAAGGGATGTGGGAACAGATGTATATGTATGACTGATTCACTTTGTTATAAAGCAGAAACTAATAAAAAAAATAAAATAAAAAAAATAAAATAAAAATAAAATAAAATGAATGGACAAGAGCAGAGTATAGGACTTAACAATCTCACATTACAGTAATAGCAGCTAATATTTACTGCTTACTGTGTGACAGGCACTATTCAAGAGCTTTGCATGGTGTGAAGAGTTAACTCATTCAAATCCCCTTTGCTATGATTATCAGCCCCATTTTAAAGATGAAGAAACTGATACATACAGAGATTAAGTATCTTGCTCATGGTCATTCCAGTAGGAAATGATGGAGCCAAGATTCAAATCTAGACAGTCTGGCTCCAGAGCTCAGGCTTTTAACTTCAACTCCATATTGCCTCTTTTCTGGTGTAGCCTTCATGCTCTATTATTCTATGATTCTTTTTAGCTAATGAGGCTAAAGTAACACAAAGATGGCAGGGAACAAACGATAAAGAAGAGATCAAATATAAAGATTTACAGTGGTTTTTGCTTTGTTTTTATTTTACTGGAGAATAAAGAATCTAACTTGAAGTTTATATTGCTTGAGTATAAGACTGCTTTTCCTGTATTAGTCAACATATTTTTGGTCTGTTTAGAGCATTACTTACAAACTATCCTTAAGAGGCCTTCGTGACAATCCTGAAAGCTGACAAATATCATGCTAACGATATGATATCATGCCATATCCATATATCCATAATATATGGATAAACAAATTTCAGTATTTGTATTAATTTTTTAAAATTCTATTTTATAATACTTTGTTGTTTCTAAAGACAACCAGGACAAATGTTAATATGTAAAAATGGGATAGAAACATGAATGTGATGTGTTTTGAGTTCTGTGAAAGAAGCTACATGGGGGATTAAAGAAACAGGGAGAAAAGCCCCGGAAAGGTTTTCTTACCAATCACCTCGCACCAATAAAATAAAATTTATTTATCTCTCTACAATTTAGAGAGCACTTTTACATAAAATTTGTTCACTTGCCAATAAACCTGAAAATATCATTTCTACTTAGAGATACCATGCATATACTGGTTGGGTGAAGTTAGAGGAAGAAAATAAAGGCAAGCTTAGAGAAAGAGGGCCAGATGGAGAATTGTATAACAGTATTCCAATGACAGTTTCACTCACTTAGAAAAAGTGTAGTGCAATTAAATCTTTTGATTTCAGTGGCCCTACTGTTTAGCTTGTCTGTATAATGATAATCATAAAGAATATGGATAATTAAATAAATGGATCAGGTAAATGGAGGATTTACCATGAAGCTAGGGGACATTCTAGAATCTCTTTAAACCAAGAGTATAGAAGGGAAAACATTAACCTTAACACACATACACATTACTTGTAAGAGCTAAATGTAATTTATCTATATATAATGCTAGATTATATAACAAATAACCGCAACCAATGCTATTTAAAATAAAGAACTAAAATATTTAGGTTGGTAACTAACTTTTCTTCTTTTTTAGTCAATCACAATATTTTTTGTCTTAAGCTTGAGAAAATCTCATCTATATAACCATTGTCAATTCATATGGTTTTATATTAGAAAACCTGCAGTTACATGAGTCAATCAAAATATTCTGTAATATAACAATCTTTATCTATCTTCCAATCAGCTATAAGAATTTCCAGGTACTTGTTATTGTCTCTTACCCCTTCTTTCGGGTCTGTGTGGAGTCCTCCTCCTGCATGACCATGCCAACATGTCCTCTTTTCTATCAGTGGCCATACCTGAAGAACCTAGTTGAAGATGATACCAAGCCATCCATTAGCTATTAAACAATTTCAGATCTTTAAAAATCTGATCTAATGAATGTCCCCCCCAACAAATTCAGAGGCATACCTTTGAGCCTAGCATAGCTAAGTAAAACACCTTCATAATAAACTTACAGATACATTTATACAAAGAATATTGAGATATAACAAATTACTCATACAGAAGTTACTTTCTCTAAATAGTTTTTGAAATTAATGTTTAAAAGATTTAACTTGTAATATACTTCTATTTGACTTATACCAGCTTTCTTACCGTCATTTGCTACTAAGGTACTGTGTAGGCCGTAACTCTAACATTGGCAAGTATATAATACAGTTAATTAATTCTATCCCACTTGTTTTCCATGTGTATAACATTTTTGCTTTACAATTTAATATAGTTCTTACATAACTGATTCTTTTTCTTATTATTCTGGCTTACAAATATATATATTTAGAAACAAAGTACAATTTACTTCTTCACAGTCTATCTTATGCTAGAGTAATCTGCATACATGTTTTGTCTTTACTACTATATGGTAAATTCTTAAGATTAGGGACAGTCTCTTTTATCCTTGTATCTCCCATGGCCCATACCACAGTGTCTTGTACATGGGCTTGTTGAATTAGCTTATAAAACAAAGCTATCTATAAATTTCCCAACTAGTCTTGAAAATATGCAAATATCTTGCCTATTATAATTTTTTAAAGGCCCTAGATTACTGCTCAGGTTAGAAAAATATAAAAAGTAAATCATTTGAGAAAATATAATAGTTGAAAAGATAGTAAAGATTAGACTTAAAATTTAGGCTTGCTAATTTTAAAGTGTTTCCTCAAAAATTACTTAACTACATGGATATAATAATGCTTCTTCAGTAGCCGTAATAATCAATAATTAATGAACAAGGGCATAGTTTTTTACAAACACAAACGTGTATCAATACTGAATCCTAAGAGTTATCAGCTCTGGACCAAGCTATGAAAATGGAATTACAGAAAGCAAAAGTGCCTTCTTGTTCTCACCAGTTGAGACCCAAAAAAGTAATTGCCATAAATGGGTTACTGATTTTTGGATCAACAATCTTAAAGCATGTTGAAAGGGAAAACATCAAAAGGTAATATTTAGTGTGACAATGTCACTTTGTGACATTTTTTTCCCTCTAAAAGACTGAGCAATGTTACATCAAGGGGTCTAGTAAATAACACAAAAGATAATGAGGTCTTCAACACAGCAAAAGATTAAAATATAAATATACAGTGGTGTTATAAACAATGAGAAGATGGAGCACCTTAACTTAAAACTTTAATTAAATAATGGAAAATCTAATTCATTTCTACAGCTTCTGCAAAAATTAGAACAATGCTTTGTACCTTAATGGCAAATAACTGTTAATCAAAAAGAAAAAATAAAGGAAGTACTCAGGACTTAGACTGTCTTCTAATTTTCTAGTCTTTCTATCTTGGAGATTTATTTGTCTCATTTTAAAGCACTGAGAATTTTTAAAGGCATCTTTCACTTACATTAGCAATGAAAAATAACCCTAATCAACATGTAAACTCACATGACTTTACCCCACAGGCTCTAATAAACTTACGGTCCCTTGATATTCTGATATTTGAACATCTTCTAAGGTAAAGAAACTTTAATCACTTGAAAAATGTACAGCATTCCATATATCACATACAAACTACCAGGATAAATTTAAGCGTCAACAAGCTGCCATTACATTTATAAAAGCTTTCTAAAAACATTACTCTAGTTGGCATTGATCTCAAGAGATTCAGACAGATTTCTTCAGGAGTAGAAAAATATCAAGATTTCTTTCTCCATTTCCAGTAGCAAAAACATATCTTCTTATTCATCTTGCCAGTACTTAGAAAAAAAATAAAAAGGGAAATTATTTGGAAAATATAAAATATGTAGTATAAATTGGAAAATGCTCTAAGGGCTTACACCTTTTTCCTAGCTATATGTAGAAGTGTCTGCTTCATCTTACCCTTGTAGCGTCTAATAACTGTCTTGAATTGCCTTTTCCTAGTCTCTGCCATGTGGTTTGTCTTAATGACTCTGAGACCTGCAGAAGAGAAAAAAAAATGAGGGAAGAAGTTTCAGAGTGGACAGTTAATGTTCATAGATTTCTTTTATTGTCCATAAACATATATAAAAGTAAAACCATAGCCAATATTAGAAAGATGGTTATGTTTCTAATACATACCTGAAAAGGTAAAAAATAAAATGTGTGGTCCAGATATAAAGTAAATTATATTACCCATTAAAAGTGTCAAATTGTACTTTCTTTTTGCCCTCTTTCTCTATAGGTTTCTCTTTGTTTCTGAAAGCCTCCGATGAAGTCTTTAACCCCATTTCTTTCTTAAATGGCTTTATGCTCTTTCCAAACACTCTTCTCTTTACTGTATTTTATTATGTTCTACCTTGTGTGTGCTCCCTCTTTAGTCTTAATGTGAATGCTAAATTTAGACACTGGTCACAAGATCACTTTCACCAAGGTTTGTAACCAGGTGATGGATTCTTGGGCCAATTTTTTGCCTTGATAATATTCCAGAAGTAGAGTTGAAAGAAAGCAGAATAAAAAATAGACATCTGTAGAATGGACACACATCCTTCTAAAATGCACCATCAATTTAGTGAAAAAAAATTTGCTTCTTAGGTCAAGAATCTCTCAAAAGGCAGGTAGTACTTAGGTTTTCCCTAAGCTATACATGAGTTGTACAAATGGATTAATGTCATTATATAAAAGTCAATGTTGCATACTGCAAAAGAGCAAAAATTAAATCAACCAAAAAACAACCTCCATACACACCAAAAAGCTAACCAAATTACTGAGAAAATTAACTCAGTTGCTTTCTAGAATGTAATGAATGGTAGCGGTTTCTGTTTACGTATACTTGTAAATACATAAGGCATTCCCTCAATTATAAAAATTTCAAAAATACTAATAGCTATTTGCACACTGTCTTGCCAAACCCAAGCTCCTACAACATGCCATGTACCCTCAAACCTCTATAAGCCTTCTACTGTCAATGATACCTTTCTGGTGCTTAACTCAATTGTTTTCCTCACTGCCTTTCACCCTACTCAGACCTCATACAAGCTTTACTCCCTCATTTTCCTATTTTTCATAAGCCCCCAGTTCAAGTAACTATATTTCAAGCAAGATCTCGCACATGTCTGCACATGCATATGCAATTTAATCTTCTTTGCCTTTCAAAATTTACCCAGTTATCTCACAATGACTATCCACCTGGCTTTATTCTCTCTCGAAACGTTGCCTATATATGGCCAATAGGTAAAAGATAAATGTTGGTGACACACTTAAATTAACAGCATAAACATACTTTCTAAAATGATATTGGTCAAAATAAAGATAATTTATCAAAAAATCTAAGCACTTGAAAGTACTCATAAAACCCCTTCAAAATTTCTAGCTATCTCTTTATCCTTCTCTAATCAAACCAGGTTTCCATTATGCATCAGGATTCAAGATAAATAATTTTTAAATGTTCACACTCAAACTGAACTTCTATTACTAAGATAGCATGGTAAAATTATGAACTATATCAGGCATATAAAAAGTTCAGAAAACAATATAATGAACACAGTATGTATTCGCTACCCCACCTAAGAAATAACAGATAAAAAGAAAGCCCCTGACATGCTCCTCTACAATGCAATCTCCTTCCTGTTCCCCAGAGAAAATCAGCATTGATTATTTAAAACATCTTTCATTGCAAAAGCAAAAACAAAAACAACAGTCACATAATGTGTTAACTCCTTTTGAGGGCTAGTCCCACCACTAATTAAAATATTGTTTCTATGGAGAAAAATGTTCTGACTTCTAAACAACAGACTTACAAACACTTCTGAAACACAATATATTTGTAAGTTAGGGATTAACTCTACTTTTAAAACTCTGAAGGAAGGGGTTTATAGCAAAAACAACAAAAAACTTAAATGGAAGAGGGCAACAAGGGAAAACAAGATGATTAATTCTTTGAAACTTGATTTTAAAATTAGAGGGTTGGCCTAGATGCTCTCTAAGGTCCCTTTCAACTCTAAAATTCTGTGATTTTTATGGAATAAAATGAAAATGCTGCAGTTATTAATTGGATTTTAAAAATCTTAACTGAGAAGCTTGTGTTTATTTCTTCAATAAATCTAGCCTCTGAATTTATTTATAACACCATCCCTCCAAAGACACACACAGAAATAAAACATATATTACTGAAAATAACAGACATGACTACTGTTCAGATACCATACAAATGCAGTATTCTGAAAATGACAATCTGCCAGTCCATTTGAAGAGGCATGTAAGTTAAAACACTGGAGAGTCATGTTTATTTTACCTAAAAAAAGAAGAAATTCTGGAAGAACCTAAAAGTCATCTGTGGCATCCAAGCATAATAATGTATGCTCTTATCTAGAACAGAACTATCTGTCCACTAATTAATAAAAATATTAATCCTCAACAGACAATTGCATAGGTACAATATCTTGCTTTGTGTAAACATTCAATTACTATTTACAAAAATTTTATCAGCACTAAAACCATCAATCTAGCAGACAGAACTACCTCCACGTAAATGAGACTAAGATTCAAGCATCAGAGGCTAATAAAATCAAAACCTATTCCATTACAATTGCATTTTTCCTTTAAGGTAAAAATTCAATTTTACTAAAAATAATCCTATTAAATAACTCTTTAGTGATTACTAAATATGATTGCATCCTTTTTTAGAACAGTTAGCTTTCATAATACAAGTTATGTTCAGTGTTTATGACACTTGAAGAATTACCTAATAATAAACAGAGATTAAAGTGCAATTTATAAATTGTCAACCCATCAGGGATTTTGCAGTCAATTATATATTCTGCATTCCTGAGGCTTTGGAAACAGAACTAAGTTTACAATTATCCATCCATGATGCATGTAATGCTTAACAGTATCAAACAAGTCATGCATGAATATTGTTATCATCTGATCATTATAAACCTAAAACATTTAAAATTAAGCTCTTGATACATTTTTATTATATATATATATATATATATATATATTTTTTTTTTCCAGTACGCTGGCCTCTCACTGTTGTAGCCTCTCCCGTTGCGGAGCACAGGCTCTGGACGCGCAGGCTCAGCGGCCATGGCTCACAGACCTAGCCACTCCGCGGCATGTGGGATCCTCCCAGACCGGGGCACGAACCCGCGACCCCTGCATCAGCAGGCGGACTCTCAACCACTGCGCCACCAGGGAAGCCCCTTCTTGATACATTTTTAAAGAGAAACTTATAATTTAAAATTACATTTAACTTACTTTAAAAGTTTAAAAGTCTGAAATAAATGTTATTTAAACTTGGTTTTCTTCCCAACTTCTTAGAAACTAGCTGTGGGGGGAGGGGTATGGAGAAAAGGAGAGGAAGTAAGGGGTGAGGTGGGTGGGGGACCTGAGGGGTAAGAGGGGTAGAGGGAGAGGAGAGAAAACGTTAGACTGACTTCTTAGGTTTTGCAATTATATTTCTCAACTGTAAGTTGAAGGATAAAAGGATTTCTTTAATTGTGTTAGATATTCAATAAATGTGTGTTGAATGAATGAATAAATGAATAAATAGCTTAAGGATGTTGGGCAGCTCGCATCACCTAAGTATTCATTCATTAAACTACAAAACCATCAGGTTGAACTACATTGCTACAAAATTAGATGCCTCCAGAACAGGGAATGGCAATTTTTTTTCTCTAAAGGGCCAGAAAGCAAATAATTTAGAGTTTGCAGGCATATAATCTGTGTCACAACTACTCAACTCTGTCACTGTGGCACAAAAACAGCCACAGCTGTTTTTGTGCCACACAAATGAATGAGTGTGGCTGTGCTCAAATAGAACTTTATTTACAGGGCTTCCCTGGTGGCGCAGTGGTTGAGAGTCTGCCTCCTGATGCAGGGGACACGGGTTCGTGCCCCAGTCCGAGAAGATCCCACATGCCGCAGAGCGGCTAGGCCCATGAGCCATGGCCGCTGAGCCTGCACGTCCGGAGCCTGTGCTCCGCAACGGGAGAGGCCACAACAGTGAGAGGCCCGCGTACCGCAAAACAAACAAACAAACCAAAAAAACCCTTTATTTACAGACACTAAAATTTGAATTTCATATTGTCATCTGTCACAAAAAAATATTCTTCTTTTGATTGTTTTCCCAACCATTAACAAATGTAAAAAAAATTCTTAGCACAGAGGCCTTGCAAACATAGGTGGCATACTGAATTTGGTTCAATGGCCACAGACTGCTGATTCCTGCTCTAGATGATTTCTAAAATTCCCTACAGCCACCTCCTGCTCTGGATGATTTCTAAAATCCCTGCAGCCTTTAAGGATTCAGAGAACGCCATAGCAAAACAAAACACCTCCACAAAAAAATCACCACCATCACCATCATAGAAAATCAACTCATGAACAAAAATTATCCACAGAATTCCCCCCCTCCTCAACCAGTTTTCCTTTAATCTACCAAATTTTTACATCTCTGAGGGCATAACACCAGCAGCAAGGCCTATTTAGCAGTTTGTGCAAAAACTCTTCATAATTTTTATGTTTGTTTAGGCAACTTCTGTGAAGAAAGTTTAGACCTTGTTCCCCATTCATATAAGAAACTCATTTATCATCACATTTTTGTCATCATGAAACCTGTGCTCTGCTTCATTTGTTTCATCTAAGTGGTGTGAAATTCCATGCTGTTTGATAATAAAGTAACAAAGAATTACAAGGCATTTGCCAAATTCAGGGCAATAAAAACTAATGACAATGTTAAAAAGTATTAAAAAAGAAAGGAGGTGGATGGACCTAGAGTTTGTCATACAGAGTGAAGTAAGTCAGAAAGAAAGACAAATACTGTATGCTAACACATATATATGGAATTTAAGAAAAAAACATGTCATGAAGAACCTAGGGGTGGGACGAGAATAAAGACACAGACCTACTGGAGAGTGGAGTTGGAGATATGGGGAGGGGGAGGGAGAGGCTGTGACAGAGTGAGAGTGGCATGGACATATATACACTACCAAATGTAAAACAGACAGCTAGTGGGAAGCAGCCGCATAGCACAGGGAGATCAGCTCGTTGCTTTGTGACCACTTATTTTTCTGATTTTTTTAAACAACTTTATTGGAGTATAATTGCTTCACAACGGTGTATTAGTTTCTGCTTTATAACAAAGTGAATCAGTTATACATATGCATCTGTTCCCATGTCCCTTCCCTCTTGCGTCTCCCTCCCTCCCACACTCCCTATCCCACCCCTCCAGGCAGTCACAAAGCACCGATCTGATCTCCCTGTGCTATGCGGCTGCTTCCCACTAGCTATCTACCTTACGTTTGGTAGTGTATATATGTCCATGCCTCTCTCTCGCTTTGTCACAGCTTACCCTTCCCCCTCCCCATATCCTCAAGTCCATTCTCTAGTAGGTCTGTGTCTTTATTCCTGTCTTACCCCTAGGTTCTTCATGATTTTTTTCTTAAATTCCATATATATATGTTAGCATACGGTATTTGTCTTACTCTTTCTGACTTACTTCACTCTGTATGACAGTCTCTAGGTCTATCCACCTCATTACAAATATCTCAATTTTGTTTATTTTTATGGCTGAGTAATATTCCATTGTATATATGTGCCACAAACCCTCAGAATGGGAGAAAATATCTGCAAATGAAGCAACTGACAAAGGATTAATCTCCAAAATTTATAAGCAGCTCATGCAGCTCAATAGCAAAAAAACAAACAACCCAATCCAAAAATGGGCAGAAGACCTAAACAGACATTTCTCCAAAGAAGATATACTGACTGCCAACAAACACATGAAAGAATGCTCAACATCATTAATCATTAGAGAAATGCAAATCAAAAGTACAATGAGATATCATCTCACACCAGTCAGAATGGCCATCATCAAAAAGTCTAGAAACAATAAATGCTGGAGAGGGTGTGGAGAAAAGGGAACACTCTTGCACTGCTGGTGGGAATGTGAATTGGTACAGCCACTATGGAGAACAGTATGGAGGTTCCTTAAAAAACTACAAATAGAACTACCTTATGACCCAGCAATCCCACTACTGGGCATATACCCTGAGAAAACCATAATTCAAAAAGAGTCATGTACCAAAATGTTCATTGTAGCTCTATTTACAATAGTCCGGAGATGTGACCACTTAGAGGGGTGGGATAGGGAGGGTGGGAGGGACGGAGATGCAAGAGGGAAGACATATGGGAACGTATGTATAATTGATTCACTTTGTTATAAAGCGGAAACTAACACACCTTTTTAAAGCAATTATACTCCAATAAAAATGTAAAAAAAAAAAACAAAAGAAAGAAAAACAACAACAAAAACCTTCAGAGGGCTTCCCTGGTGGCACAGTGGTTGAGAGTCCACCTGCTGATGCAGGGGACACAGGTTCATGCCCCGGTCTGGGAAGATCCCACATGCCGCGGAGCGGCTGGACCCGTGAGCCATAGCCGCTGAGCCGGCGCGTCCGGAGCCTGTGCTCTGCAACGGGAGAGGCCACGACAGTGAGAGGCCCACGTACAGCAAAAAAAAAAAAAAAAAATCTTTCAGAACCATTTCATTTTAAATCATGATATTAGGGGGGAAACGCATAAAGAGAACCTTATCACACTAAGAGTAATTCACCAAGGGCATATTTTAGACACATTTAATAGTGAATTATTTCACTGCGCTCGTTTATTAGAACTTTACGAAATTGGTATGAATCTCTCAGTGCTTCTAAGATTCCTAGCCCTATTGTGTTTGTGCACAGAATGGAGACATTACCATACATTTCACACTGCAGCTGGAATGCTGAGATAATGTGAAAGAAGTTGAGAAAGTGGAATTGGACCTATTTTTTTTTCCTACTTTACAGTTTCAACTTTCAGTCTTTATGTTTATTAATATGGACGTAGAAGAAAACTCTCAAGCACATTTCCTAATTTTAAGTTCCATAGCTGGACCATTTGAATCAGTAGCAGACCTGCCACTTTGTTTAGTTATACTTTTCTGTAAATGCTCTCATTTATGTTTGTTGCCTTTTACAGATGTATCAGATTGCCACTGATGACCAAATTACCTGGAAAATTACCCTAAACTCGTACAAGATAGGATTTTCATTTACTTGGGTCATTCTGCAAGGCTCACCTATGCAGGTCATATTCAAAATACTTTAGCTTTCTTTATATGCACTCCAACAAAATCTAGTAACAGGCAGTCCTTTGGTAGGAAATATGTGACATAATATTTGCTTATTAACACAGGTACATACTGAAAGTACTAATATAAACATAAACTCAACTCCAGGGCTTACAAATGATACCTAATGAGTTCCTGCTGAGCACTAGATGGAAAAGGTATTTTGAAGAAGGTATTTGGTTTTGTGCATTTTAAATTCCTTTTGGCTTATCCATAGTCTCTTTCTAGCATGCTATAAGTTAATTTCTGCTGCAGAGGTAGGTAAACACGCACATTTCAGGCTGATAGCAATGTGCCACTCCCCTCAACATGGGTAACTCCTCTTTATCTCTTTGCTACCCCCTTTTGCTCTCTTCTTATGTGTTCGTAGATTTCTCTTTCTCTTCTGCCTTTTTTTTTGTTAGTTTAGTACTGCTAATGGCACTCAAACCTGAGAAGGCTGCTAACCTCTACTCCATTATCTCCTCATGGTCTTATTGAACAGAGACAAGATATAGAACACAAATGTGTATTTCTGGTAACACAATTATTGTCCAAAACAATTGACTTAGTTTCTCAAATGAAAACAAAAGGAAACTTTTCAAAAGATATTGCGCCCCTTCAAAAATATATACACAAAAATGTCTTAATTTTGCTGCCTCTCATTTATCTATTTGAGCCCTGAAAACCTGTCGAGTTTTTTCTAAAAATATCCACTCTTCTTTTCAACTGCACTTTGAAAATTCATAAGGTGACCATAATTCATACAATGACTAGAACAGTTGTTTTCAAATAATCCTGGGAAGAAACTTGACAGCTCTCTTAGAAGTATTTTATGAGCAGTATATTTTTTTCTAAATGCCTTCAAGAGAAGCACCTAGAGCCTTAAAGTCACGCTAAGAATGTTTCAAGAGTAAACAAACCTTGCTCTAAATTGCCATATCAACCTTCTCAAATTGGATACACTGTTGAAATATAAAAAGGTTTTTAACTTACATAGTGCACACAACAAAAAAAATTAAATAAGTGTTCCTCACGTTTTAGGAGTTTATAGTCCAAAGCTAACAGATGCAGGCATAAATATCACAGCAAGGCAAATGCAAAGGTAAGATATAGCTTAACGGCCTTCCTACCATCATCCACCCAAAAATACCATTCAATTTTAGTTCATCTCTGGAGATGCTTAGCCCAGAACAGAATAGCAGATTCACTGAAGGCCAGGGTAGTTTAGTATCAATATTTTATCCACTTTTCATATTTTAATTTGGATCTTAGTTTGCTAAGGTATTTTTGCATTATGATGCAACATGGATTAGAAGCAGCTATACTATAATCATTTTTAGTAAGAACCACAGCAGTTACCGTTCACTAAGCAATCATTATTTGGCTGGCCTTCTGCCCAACACAACATTATCTTATTTCATTCTCACTACAATCCTACAACGTATCTACTATTATTATTATTCCCATTTTACAAACTAGATACTGAGGCTCAGAGAGGCTGCCTTGCTCAAGTTCATACAGCTAGTAAACGGTGGAATGGAGATGGACATTTCTAACATTATCAATACTAACAATACGAACAATGTCACTGGACCTAGTGATTTTACTCTTCCTGATTGATAAACTTGAAATGCCTAGGTTAATTTTTTCTGTTATTAACAAGGAAGACGTGGTGTTGTTTGTTTGTTTGTTTGTTTTTGGTAAAAGTATCAACGCAATTGTGATGTTAAATACAAACAGTGACATCACCAAAAGCAGCAGAGTATGAAACTCCAAAAAAGTGTACCTCCACTAAAACAATCATTAAGCTGTAAAAAACTGACAAAAACAATTTTTAGAACTCTGGAATCTAATAAAAAAACATATAACAACCAGGGAGTACATAAAGAGGAAAGAAATTGCTAAATTTCAGCAGAGAGCATTACGACATTTGTGCATACTCACCTCTCATATCCCATTCCCCAGATCAGAGGTAGCTATGGGGATAGATGGTATCTCTCATTCCTGGTATGGCTGGCTGCTACCAGAGGGGGAAATGTAAGCCTTGTTCTCAAAGAATTGTGATTGTGTCTTCTGACTTGTCTGGCAGCTTCCTGAACACCTGGCTCAGGGGCTTACCTCGTTTTGCAACGTTCAGAACTCTCTTCAGGATGAAGCTGTGTTCGGTGTTGTTTGTTGGAAGTATATAAACTACATAAAGTATATAAAGTACATATACTACCTGCACATGCCTGGAGCAACAGCTAATGGGGCAAGCAGGAGACAGAATAAAAGTCTAACAGTATGGAGGTTCATTAAAAAACTAAAACTAGAACTACCATATGACCCAGCAATCCCACTACTGGGCATATATCCTGAGAAAACCATAATTCAAAGAGTCATGTACCACAATGCTCATTGCAGTACTATTTATAATAGCCAGGATATGGAAGCAACCTAAGTGTCCATCGACAGATGAATGGATAAAGAAGATGTGGCACATATATACAATGGAATATTACTCAGCCATAAGAAGACATGAAACTGAGTTATCTGCAGTGAGGTGGATGGACCTAGAGACTGTCATACAGAGTGAAACAAGTCAGAAAGAGAAAAACAAATACTGTAGGCTAACACACATATATGGAATCTAAACAACAACAAAAAAGGTTCTGAAGAACCTAGGGGCAGGACAGGAATAAAGACCCAGATGTAGAGAATGGACTTGAGGACACGGGGAGGGAGAAGGGTAAGCTGGGACAAAGTGAGACAGTGGCATGGACATATATACACTACCAAATGTAAAACACACAGCTAGTGGGAAACAGCCGTGTGGCACAGGGAGATCTGATCAGTGCTTTGTGTCCACCTAGAGGGGTGGGATAGGGAGGGTGGGAGGGAGATGCAAGAGGGAGGAGAAATGGGGTTAAATGTATATGTATAGCTGATTTACTCTGTTATACAGCAGAAACTAACACACCACTGTAAAGCAATTATACTCCGATAAAGATGTTAAAAAAAAAGAATAAAAGTCTAGGAAGGAAGAGTCTGGGGCAGGAGGTACATCATAGAATAAGGATTTTTAAAAGAGTAGCAATATTATATTTTTAATGTAACAAAAGATAAATAAACATGAAAGTATATTAACATCTATTTAATATGATGCTAAGAAAAAATAAAATGTTGAGAAAAAAATATTTTAAAAAATAAGGTTAAATACACCAAGATTAAAGATGAAAGATCTCATATTACAAGAGTACACAGAGTGCCAAAAGGAAAAATAAAAATCTACCATCTCGTCATATTCACTATCAAACTTAGGAATATCAAACTAAAAGAACATATTCTAAACGAATCCAAAAAAACCCAAATAACATAAAGCAAAACGAATCAGGGAGAAGCTTCAAGTTGGCGGAAGAGTAAGATGCAGAGATCACCTTCCTCCCCACAAATACATCAGTAATACATCTACCTGTGGAACAACTCCTACAGAGCACCTACTGAATGCTGGCAGAAGACCTCTGACCTCCCAAATGGCAAGAAACTCCCCACGTACCTGGGTAGGGCAAAAGAAAAAATAAAACACAGAGACAAAAAAATAGGGACGGGACCTGCACCAGTGGGAGGGAGCTGTGAAGGAGGAAAGGTTTCCACACACTAAGAAGCCCCTTCGTGGGCGGAGACTGCGGGTGGTGGAGGGGGGAAGCTGTGGAGCCACGGAGGAGAGTGCAGCAACAGAGGTGCAGAGGGCAAAGCAAAGAGATTCCCGCAGAGGATCAGTGCCGACCAGCACTCACCAGCCCGAGAGGCTTGTCTGCTCACCCACCGGGGCAGTGGGGGCTGGGAGCTGAGGCTCGGGCTTCAGTCAGATCGCAGGGAGAGGACTGGAATTGGCTGTGTGAACACAGCCTGAAGGGGGCTAGTGTGCCACGGCTAGCCAGGAGGGAGTCAGGGAAAAAATCTGGAGCTGCCTAAGAGACAAGAGACTGTTTCTTGCCTCTTTGTTTCCTGGTGCGCGAGAAGAGGGGATTAAGAGCACTGCTTAAAGGAGCTCCAGAGACAGGTGGGAGCCGTGGCTATCAGAGCAGACCCCAGAGACAGGCATGAGATGCTAAGGCTGCTGCTGCAGCAACCGAAAAGCCTGTGTGCAAGCACAGGTCACTATCAACACCTCACCTCCTGGGAGCCTGTGCCTATAAAAGATACACAAAAGAAAACGAAAAGAATTAAAGAATACCACTACAAAAAAATCCAACAACAACCAAACACAAAGGAAGCAAAAAAAGTGGGACAAAAGAGCTATAAGACAGAACACAATTAACGAAAATGGCAATAGCTAAATCCTTATCTATCAATAATTACTTCAAATTTTAATGGACACATTCTCCAACCAAAAGACAAAGAATAGCTAAATGTGTCAAAATACCAGTATCTAACTACATGCTGTCTTACAAGAAACTCACTTTAGACTTAAAGACACACATAGGCTAAAAGTGAAAAGGATAGAAAAATATATTCCATGAAAATGGTAACCATATCAGACCAAATAGACTTTAACTCAAAAACGAACGGTCACAAGAGACAAAATAGGACATAATATAATGATAAAAGTTTCAATTCACCAGGAAGATGTAACAGTTATAAATATATATGTACCCAACATCAGAGCACCTAATATATATAAAGCAACATTTGACAGAAATGAAGGGAGAAATACATAGTAACACATTAATAACAGGAGACTTCAATACCCCACTTTCAATAATTGATAAAACATATATGCATTCAACAAAATGAGAGAACCTGAACAACACTACAGACCAAATGGACCTAACAGACCTAACAGACAAATGAAAATGTTCCATGTAACAGCACCAGAATACACATTCTTCTCAACAGCACAAAGAACATTCTCCAAGATAAATCACCAATTAGGTCATCTGTTTTGTTAAAACAGATCTTAACAAATTTAAGAAGATTAAAATCATACAAAGTATCTTCTCTGACCTAAACAGACTGAAATTAGAAATTAAAAGGAGAAGGAAAAAAATACAAATTGGACCACAGTAAAATATCACTTAACACTTCTTAGGATGGCCATTATGAAATAACCAACCAAACAAACAAAAAACCAAGTGTTGGTGAAGATATGGAGGAACTGGAACCCTGTACACTGTTGGTAGGAATGTAAATTGGTGCAGCTGCTACAGAAAACTATATGAAGGTTCCTCAAAAAATTCAAAATAAAACTACCACATGATCCACCAATCCCAGATCTGAGTATTTATCCAAAAGAATTGAAATCAGGTACCTGAAGAAATATTTGCATGCCCATATTCACTGCAGCATTACTTGGGATAGCCAAAATTCAGGAAGCAACCTAATTGTTCATCAATGGATAACTAGATAAAGAAGGGATGATACATCCAAACAATGGAATATTTTTCACCCTTAAAAAAGAAATCTTGGGGCTTCCCTGGTGGCGCAGTGGTTGGGAGTCCGCCTGCCGATGCAGGAGACACGGGTTCGAGCCCTGGTCTGGGAGGATCCCACATGCCGCGGAGCAACTGGGCCCGTGAGCCATGGCCGCTGAGCCTGCGCACCTGGAGCCTGTGCTCCACAACAGGAGAGGCTGCGATAGTAAGAGGCCCGCGCACCGCGATGAAGAGTGGCCCCCGCTTGCCACAACTAGAGAAAGCCCTCGCACAGAAACGAAGACCCAACACAGCCATAAATTAATTAATTAATTAATTAAAAAAAAAAAAGAAAGCCATGGTGGCTGCATAAGAAAAAAAAAAAAAGAAATCTTGGAAATTCCCTGGCAGTCCAGTGGTTAGGACTCCATGCTTTCACTGCTGAGTGTCCAGGTTCAATCCTTGGTCGAGGAACTAAGATCCCACAAGCCACAGAGCATGGCAAAAAAAGAAAAAAGAAATCTTGTCATATGTGGTGACATGAATAAACCTGGAAGATATCATGCTAAGTGAAATAAGCCAGTCACAGAAGGACTAACACTGCATAATGCCACTTATATGAGGTATCTAAACTAGTCAAACTCACAGAAGCAGAAAGTAAAGTGGTGGTTGCCATGGACAGGGAGAAGGAAGAAATGGAAAGCTGATAACATGCATAAAGTTTCAGTTATGCAAAATGAAAAAGTCTTGGAGATTTCTCATAAAACTTTGTGCTTAAAATTAACAGTATTGTACTGCACACTTAAAAATTTGTTAAGAGGGTGGATCTCAGGCTATGTGTTTTTACAACCACAATAGAGGAAAAAATAGTTTAAAAACATGATGGAGGAGATAACAGGGCAGTAGAAGCATAATATTTTCATCTTGAATTCTCACATTACAAACAGATAGGATAACTATAAAAAACAAAGAACAGAACTTATGAACAAAATATACAACAAAACTAAGACATAAGAAGTCCCACTTGAACCTCATAATACAACCACAAGGAGATAAACCACCAACAGCAACATGATCTGCATGGTAACAGCAATTCTATGGTAATAAGCAGATACCATATGCAGACCTGAGAACAGGAAATAAACACATAGTACTCACTGGAAAACACAGTGGCCAAATTAGGAACAGTAGGTGAAATTGGAAGGGCTTTTGTCAATTCCAATAGTGGATGAATGCAAGCAGTCTGGGATAATAAGTTCTAAAGGAGCTGGAGCAGTCTAATCCCATGAACTCTCAAAATTGACTAACAAAGGCTCCTTTTTAAGACACCATGAGGACAAACTGCTTTAAGTGTAATTAAAATTGGGCAGGACAAGGACAATAGAAAGAAAGAAAAAGAAGACCCAGACAAAAGTAAGGGTAGGGAAGGGAGACAGGATACCACAGAAAAAAAAGGTGAAAAAACACAAAATGGAGCTCTGTGTAGTTAGAAAACCTAGCTGAACCAAACTTCCTTCTAAAAGCTCAGGCAAAGTAACTTCACATAAAAACAAACAACAGAAAGCTATCAAGATCAAACCCCATACAAAATTAGCATAAAAAATACAAAAGAATGAGAATGACACAGCTATAGAAAAGGAAAGCACAACAGAAAAATATGCTTGTAAAACAGATCAAAACGAGAAATTATCTCAAAATATGCTAAAATTTTTGAGAAACAGACACAAAATATGAAAGAACATATATCAGAATTGGACAAACTCAGGAATAAGATGAGAATTTAATAAGAACTAAAGAATTAGAAATTTTTTAAATTTCAGAAATAAAGCCCAAATTAAAAGGAACACAAGAGCAAACACACAAGGACAAACAACAAATAATTTCTTAAGAAAAGCAGAAGGTGAAAAGGAAGAAAATATTAATAACCCAAAATAAATGAGACAAAAGGATTCAAGAAAAAGTGACACAACTGAATATAGGAAAAGAAGGTCCAGCATATGAATAACAGATGTCCCTGAAAAGAAAATTAAAACATATTTCTCGATTTCAAAATTTACTACAAAACTATAGTAATTAAGACAAGGTAAAAACAAATTAACAAAACTACAAAAAAAAAGACAAGGTGGTACTGGCATAGAGACAGAAATATAGTTCAACAGAACAGAACTGAAAGTCAGAAATAAACCAATAAATTTACTGTTGGTTTATTTTTGACAAGGGTGTCAAGAAAAACAAATGGGAGAAAAAATACTCTTCAACAAATGGTCTTGAAGCAACTGGATACCCACATGCAAAAGAATGAATTGGACCACTTCCTTAGCTGTACACAAATGACATACACACACACACACACACACACAAACCTCAAAATGGATTGATTACCAAATTATAAGAATATGAACTATAAAATTCTTAGAAAAAACATATATAGGACAATTTTTAGTTTTTGCTTTTGTTGCCTGTGCTTTTGGTGTCACATTCAAAAACTTTTTGTCAAGAGCAATGTCAACAAGCTTTTTCCTGTGTTCATCTAGGAATTTTATGATGTTATTTATTATGTTTAATCCATTTTGAGTTGAATATTGTGTATGGTGTAAGATAAGGGTCCTAAATTCATTCTTTTGCATGTGAATATACAGTTTTCCCAACATCATTTACTAAAGACATCATCCTTTCCCCATTTTGTATTTCTGGTGCCTTTGTTGAACAGTAGTTGACCATACATGCCTGGGTTTATTTCTGGGCAAATCAAGCAACATAATACACATTAACTAGACAAGGGATAAAACTCATATGATCATCTCAATAGACACAGAAAAAGCATTTGACAAAATGCAACATGCATTTATGATAAAAATTCTCAACAGGGGCTTCCCTGGTGGCGCAGTGGTTGAGAGTCCGCCTGCCGAGGCAGGGGTTCATGCCCCGGTCCGGGAAGATCCCACATGCCGCGGAGCAGCTGGGCCCGTGAGCCGTGGCTGCTGAGCCTGCATGTCCGGAGCCTGTGCTCCGCAACGGGAGAGGCCACAACAGTGAGAGACCCGCGTACCGCAAAAAAAAAAAAAAAAAAAAATTCTCAACACAGTAGGTATAGCAGAATATACCTCAACATAATAAAAGCCATCTATAACATACCCACAGCTAACATCATACTCAGTGGAGAAAAGCTGAAAGCTTTTTCTCTCAGATCAGAACAAGATAAGGATGCACACTATCATCACTTTTATTGAACACAGTATTGGAAGTCCTAGCTACAGCAATTAGGCAACAAAAAGAAAAAAAAGGATTCCAATTTGGAAAGGAAGAAGTAAAACTGCTACCATCTGCAGATGACAAGCCATTATATACAGTAAGTGCCCTACATATGAACCTTCAAGTTGCAAACTTTCAAAGATACTAACGTGTATCTGGTTCCAGCAAGGAAGCAGAACCTGTGCCATCAACGTCAGGTGTGAGTGAAATTGCAGCTTGCCCTCCGTCTCCTATTGCTGAGGATCCTTCAGCTCTACCATCTCCAACCTCCTCTCCCTCCTCCAGCCAGTAACTCTTCTTGCCTGTTCACTTGATGCCAGCCCTTGTATGCCAGCTGTTGTACTGTACTACTGTACTTTTCAAGGTATTGTACTGTAAGATTAAAAATGTTTTCTTCCTCTTTTGTGTTTGTTTGTTTTTTATGTATTATTTGTGTGAGAAGTATTATAAAGCCATTACGGTACAGTACTATATAGCCGATTGTGTTAGCTGGGTACCCAGGCTAACTTTGTTGGACTTACAAACAAATTGGACTTACAAACGCACTCTTGGAATGGAACTCGTTCATATGTAGGGGACTTACTGTATAGAAAACCCTAAAGACTCCTCCAAAAACCTGTTAGAATAAATGAGTTCAGCAAAGTTGCAGGATACAAAAATAATAGATAGAAATCAGTTGTGTTTCTATATACACTAATAATGAGTTATCAGAAAGAGAAAACAATCCCATTTACAACTGCATCAAAAAGAATAAAATACCTAGGAATAAATTTAACCAAGGAGGTGAAAGACTTGTACTCTGAAAACTGTAAGACACTGATGAAACAAAACTGAAGAAGGAACAAATAAATGAAAAGATATATCATTCTCATGAATTGGAAAAATTAATATTGCTAAAATGTCCATATTACCAAAACTGATCTATAGATTCAATGCAATCCCTATTAAAATACCAATGGTATTTTTCACAGAACTAAAACAAATAATCCTAAAATCTGTAAGGAATGACAAAAGACCCAGAATAGCCAAAGCAATCTTGAGAAAGAAGAACAATCCTGAGGCATCATGCTCCCAGACTTGAAACTATACTATAAAGCCATAGTAATTAAAAGTGTACGGTACTGGCATAAGAACAGACACATAGATCATTGGAACAAAATAAAGAACCCAGAAACAAACCCATGCATATATGGCCAATTAATCTATGACAAAGGAGGAAAGAGCATATAATGGAGAAAAGACAGTCTCTCCAATAAAAAGTGTTGGGAAAACTGGACAGGTACATGCAAAAGAATGAAACTGGATCCCTTTTTTACAACGTCCAAAAAAATTGACTTGAAATGGATTAAAGATTTGAATGTAAGAACTGAAGCCATAAAACTCCTAGAAGAAAGCATAGGCAGTAAGCTCTCTGACGTCAGTCTTAGCAATATGTTTTTGGTCTTATCTCCTCAGGCAAAGGCAACAAAAGCAAAAATAAATAAATGGAACTACATCAAACTAAAGAGTTTTTGCACAGTGAAGGAAACCATAAAAAAAAAAGCAACCTACTGAATGGGAGAAGATATTTCCAAATCATTTATCTGATAAGGGGTTAATATCCAAAAAATTCATGAAAAACGTATACAACTTAATATCAAAAAAGCAAACAACTTAACTTAAAAATCAGCAGAACACATGAAGAGACATTTTTCCAAAGATATATACATGGCCAACAGGCACAAAAAGGATTCTTGACATCACTAATTATCGGGGAAATGCAAATCAAAACCACAATGAAATACTGTCTCATACCCGTCAGAATGGCTATTATCAAAAAGACAAAAAAATAACAAGTGTTGGCAAGGATGGGGAGAAAAGGGAACCCTCATGCAATATTGGTGGGAATGTAAATTGGTACAGCCACTATAGAAAACAGTATTGGGGTTCCTCAAAAAATTAAAAATAGAACTACCATATGATCCAGCAATTCCACTCCTGGGTATTTATCCAAAGAAAACACTACTTAGAAAAGATATACGTACCCCTATGTTAACTGCAGTATTATTTTCAATAGCCAAGATATGGAAACAACCTAAGTATCCATCAATAGAAGAACAAGTAAAGAAAATGTGTTTTATATCTATACACAACAGAATGTTATTCAGCCACAAAAGAAGAATGAAATCTTGCCACTTGTGACAACATGGATTGGACTTAGAATTATGCTAAGTGAAATAAGTTAGAGAAAGACAATTACCATATGATTTCACTTATATGTGAAATCTAAAAAACAAACAAGTGAATGAACAAAGTAAAAACATACTCATAGATTCATGAAAACAAACTGGTGTTTGCCAGGGGAAAGTGGGGTTGGGTGGTGGGCAAAATATTTGAACAGGATTATTAAGAGGTATAAACTTCCAGTTACAAAATAAATAAGTTACGGGGATGTAATACACAGCATAGGGAATACAGTCCATAATAGTGTAATAACTGTATGGTGAGAGATAACTAGATTTATCATGGTGACCATTTCAAAATGTATATAAATCAAATCACTATGATGTAGATCTGAAACTAATATAATATTGTATGCCAATTATACTTCAATTTTTTAAAAAACTGGCATAATATTGTATGCCAATTATACTTCAATTAAAAAAATATTTCAGCTGGTTTTCAATGTCCTGATGACAGAGAAGCCCAGGAAAAAAGAGAAAATGACAGCTTTATCTATCCCTGTGTTTTTCCTGATTTTCCTCTCTCAGGAGTCCTTACATCAGAATCCCTGAAAGAGGTGAGTAAGTGTTAAACACATAAGATGTAGTAAGACAAACATTATTCTAGAAATTAAGAGATTTTGGTTTTAAGTCTGATTCATTCATTATCTCTTTATGCTACCAGGCATATGATTCTTCAGTTTCTCATTTGTAAGATTCGCAAAATGGAGAAGATTACCCCTAAAGGCTATTTGAATGCTAACATCCAATGAATCTATGATTCATGTGTAATCACTTCATGTACTTAAAAAAGCAACTGCCTTTGCTGGCAATTAAAACATTAGCTAACAGCCATTTGAAATGTCATCCAAAAGTAAATAAAGTTTACTTAAATGAAATTTGGATAGAATACAATATCTGGCCTTCCCATATGACTATGAGTGAAATCTTTGATTCACAGAAATTTTATAAAGTGAAAAATCTCACACAAAGTTCTTACGCAATTTCAAACAGTAATAAATCAAAATCGAAAGTAAACTTATTAAAAGACAACTACATTACATAATTATACATGTTTTTAGACCACGTAATGAAATTAAGTATATTAGTATGTTATATTATATGATAGTATGTGCTCTGAATACTCATTTAAAAACCACACCAGCTCTAAAAAAAAAAATCACTTGCTCTTCAGTTTCTCTATCATACGTGCCAACTTAAAATATTAAAGTATGAAAGTTAATATGAAGGGATTAATAAACACTGATATGGTGATTGCTCAGATACAGGTGCTCATTAACAGAATTAGTATCCTTATGAAAAAGACCCCAGAGGAATCCCTCAGCCTATCCACCATATAAGGATACAGTGAGAAAACAGCTGCCCATGAATCAGGAAGTGGGTCCTCAACAGACACTGAATTTCCTGGCACCTTGATCTTAAGACTTCCCAGCCTTCAGAAGTGTGAAAAATAAATTTCTGTTGTTTATAAGCCACCAATCTATGGTATTTTATTGGAGCAGCCTGAACTTAGACAATCTCAAATAAACAACCTTACTTTTCACCTCAAGGGTAGACAAAGAACAAACTAAACCCAAAAATAGCAGAAGGAACGAAATAATAAAGACTAGAGCAGAAATAAATCAAATAGAGGATATAGAAACAATAGAGGGAATTCCCCGGTGGTCCAGTGGTTAGGACTTGGTGCTCTCACTACCAGGGACCCAGGTTCGATCCCTGGTTGGGGAACTAAAATACCACAAGCCACACAGTGTGGCCAAATAAAAATAAAAACAATAGGAAAAAAAATCAACAAACTGAGAAAATACTTGTAAATCATATGTCTGATAAGGATTAATATCCTGAATGAAGAACTCCTACAACTTAGCAACAACAACAACAAAACCAAACAACTCAATCAAAAACTAAGTAAAAGATTTCAACAGACATTTCTTCAAAGAAGATATATAATGGGCAATAAGCATATGAATAGATGCTCAACATCATGAAATATGAGAGGAATGTAAATGAAAATCAAAATGAGATACCACCTCACACCTCTTAGGGTGGCTATCATCAAAAAGCAAACAAAACAGGGGCCTCCCTGGTGGCGCAGTGGTTAAGAGTCCGCCTGCCGATGCAGGGGATGCGGGTTCATGCCCCGGTCTGGGAGGATCCCATATGCCGCGGAGCGGCTGGGCCCGTGAGCCATGGCCGCTGGGCCTGCGCATCCGGAGCCTGTGCTCCGCAACGGGAGAGGCCACAACAGTGAGAAGCCCACATACCGCAAAAAGAAAAAAAAAAAAAAAAAAAAAGCAAACAAAACAAACAAACAAAACAGAAAATAACCAGAGTTGGAAGGATAATGAGAGATTGGAATCCTTGTGCATTGTTGGTGAGAGTATCAAATGGTGCAGTCACTGTAGAAAATGCTATGGCAGTTCCTCAAAAAACTAAGAACAGGGTTACTATGTAATCCAGCTGTTCCACTTTTGGGTGTATAACTAAAACAATTCAAAGCAGGGACTCAGGCATCTGTACATCCATGTTTACAGCAGCATTATTCACAATAGCCAAATGGTGGAAGCAACCCGAGTGTCCACTAACAGATGAATGGATAAACAAAATGTAGTATATGCATAAAATTGAGTGTTATTCAGCCTTAAAAAGGAAGGAAATTCTGACACATGCTACAACATGGATAAATCATAAAGACATTATACTAAGTGAAAAATACCAGTCACAGGAAGACAATATAAATATTGTATGATTCTACTTATATGAGGTACCTAGAGTAGTCAAATTTAGAGACAGAAAGCACAGACACGTCATTTTACTGAGCTTCACAGAAGAGTTTTTGTTTTGTTTTGTTTTTTAACAAACTGAAGGTTTGTGGCAATCCTGCATTGAGCAACTCTATCAGCAACATTTTTTCCAACAGCATTTGCTCACTTCGTTTCTCTGTGTCACATTTTGGTAATTCTCACAATATTTCAAACTCTCCACCAGAAAAAAGATTATGACTCACTGAAGGCTCAGATGATGGTTAGGATTTTTGAGCGATAAAGTATTTTTTTAATTAAGGCATATACGTTTTTTACACATAATGCTATTGCACACTTAACAGACTACTGTATAGTGTAAATATAACTTTTATATGCACTGAGAAGCCAAAAAATTCATGTGACTAGCTTTGTGATACTTGCTTTATTGTGGTGGTCTGGAACCAAACCTGCAATATCTTCAAGGTATGCCTGTAGAATGGTAGTTGCCAGAGGTAGGAAAAGCGGGGGAATAGGGATATTTCCTATTCTACAAACTACAAACTAATAGGGAAATTAGTTTGTAGTTAGTGGGTACAGAGTATCAGTTGGGGAAGCTGAAAAAGTTCTGGAGATGGATGGTGGTAATCACTGCATGACAATGTGAATATACTTAATGCAACAGAACTGTACACTTCAATATGGTCACAGTGGTAAATTTTATGTTACATATGTTTAAGTACAATAAAAATAACCAAATTTAAAAAAACAGAATGTATAGGATGCAGTGAAAACAGCGCTCAGAAAGTTACAGCACTAAATACCCACATTAAAAATGAACAAAGATCTCAAATAAATAACCTAACGTTACATCTTAAGTAACTATAAAAAGAAGAGTAAACTAAACCTAAAGATACCAGAAAGAAGGAAATAATAACAATTTGAGTGGAGATAAATGAAATAGAGAAGAAAAGAACAATAACGGCAATCAACAAAAGCAAAAGTTGGTTCTTGGAAAACACCAACAAAATTGACAAACTTTTAGTTAGAATGACAGACACAAATAACTAAAATCAGAAATGAAAGGAGAAACATTACTACAGGCCCTACAGAAATAACAAGGATAAACAATTGTATGGCAATACATTAGATGACCTAGATAATAAGGACAAATTCTTATTATAATAAAAATTACCAAACTTAAGTTATTTCAAGAAGACATAGAAAATCTGAACAGACCCACAACATATAAAGACATTGAATCAGCAATACAAAACTTCCCAACAAAGTCCTTGACCATATGGCTTCACTGGTGATTTCTATCAAGCATTTTGAAAAGAAATAACTTAAATCTTTCTCAAACTCTTTCCCAAAAATTGAAAGGGAAGGAACACTTCCTATCTCATTCTATAAGGCTAGCATTACTCAGATACCAAAGATAAAGACATTAGAAGAAAACTAAATACCAAAATCCCTTATGAACATAGATGTAAATACTCTTGACAAAATACTAGCAAACTGAATCAAGAAGTATGTTAAAAGGATTATATACCATGATCAGGTGGGATTTACCCCAGGAAAGGCACAGCGGTTCAACATAAGAAAATCAATTAATATAATACACAACAGTAATAGAATAAAGGGGAAAAACCCCACTTGATCATCTCAATTGATACAGAAAAAGCACTTGACAAACCCAACACCTTTTTGTGATAAAAACCCTCAGAGAACTGAGAATAGAAGGAAACTTCTTCAACATGATAGACCACGTAAAAACCACAGCTAACATAATATTCAGTGGTGAAAAACTGAACGTGTTCCCCTTAAGACATGGACAACAGCTTTTAACTACTGCTACTCAATACTGTACTGGAAGTTCTAACCAGAGCAATTAGGAAAGAAAAAGAAGGTGGTTGGGGAGGAGGGAAGTTAGAGGACACATACTTACTGATTTCAATGTCACCTGCAAAGCTACAATAATTGAAAGTGCAGTACTGACATAAGGATAGACATAGAGACTAGTGGAATAGAATTCATAGTGCAGAAATAAACCCACACAGTGATGGCAACTGATTTTTTTTTTTTTTTTTTTGCAGTACGTGGGCCTCTCACTGTTGTGGCCTCTCCTGTTGCAGAGCATGGGCTCCAGACGCGCAGGCTCAGGGGCCATGACTCACGGGCCTAGCCACTCCGCGGCATGTGGGATCTTCCCGGACCGGGGCACAAACCCATGTCCCCTGCATCGGCAGGCAGACGCTCAACCACTGCGCCACCAGGGAAGCCCAGCAACTGATTTTTGACAAGGGTGCCAAGTCCATTCCATGGGGGAAAAAAGTCTCTTCAACAAATGATACAGTAACAACTGGATATCCACATTCAAAAGAATGATCCTGGACCCCTACCTCAAATCATATATAAAAAGAAGAGCTAAAACCATAAAACTCTTAGAAGAAAACATAGAGGGAAATCCTCATTACCTCAGATTTGGCAATAGATATACGAGTGGCCAACAAACACATGAAAAGTTTCTCAATCTCATTAGTCATTAAGGAAAAGCAAATAAAAACCACAATATGGTTCCACTTCACATTCACTTGGATGGCTATATCAAAAATGCCCCCCCTCAAAAAAAGACCAGAAAATAAGACACGTTAGAAGGGATATGAAGAAACTGGAAACTTCATACACTGCTCGTAGGAATACAAAACGCTGCTGTGGAAAACAGTCTTGCACATCCTAAAAAAGTTAAACACAGAATTACCATATGATCCTGTAATTCCACTCCTGGATATATAATCAAAAGAATTGAAAACAGGACCACCTCAATATATAGAGCAAATACTAACAGAACTAAAAGGAGAAATAAAACAATAGTTGGAGACTTTAATACCTACTCCTGATAACAGGTAGATCATCCAGACAGAGAATCAATAAGGAAATAGCAGATGTGAACAACACGATAGGCCCAATGGACCTAAAAGACATAAATAGAACACTCCATCTAACAGCAGCAGAACAGGCATTCTTCTCAAGTGCACAGAGAACATTTTCTAGGATAGATCATATGTTAGGCCACAAAATTAGTCTTAGCAGATTTAAGAAGACTGAAATCATACCAAGTATCTTCTCACACCACAATGGTATGAAACCAGAAATCAATAACAAGAGGACAACTGGAAAATTCACAAATACATGGAAATTAAACAAAATATTCCTGAACAACCAATGGATCAAAAGAAAAAAATTAAAAGGGAAATTTAAAAATACCTTGAGACAAAAGTGAAAACACAACATACTAGAACCTATGGGCTGCAGCAAAAGTAGTTCTAAGAACTTATGGGCTGCAGCAAAAGTAGTTCTAAGAGGGAAGTTTATAGTAATACACATTGAGGAAAAAGAAACACTTGAAATAAACAACCTGACTTTACACCTCAAGGAAATAAAAAAATAAAAACAAAGCCCAAAGTTAGCAGAAGGAAGGAAATAATACAGATTAGAGGAAAATTAGAGAGCAAGAGAACAGGAAAGATTAACAAAACCAAAAGTTGGATCTTTAAAAAGACAAAACAAAAGTGACAAACCTTTAGCTAGACTAGCCAAGAAAAACTGAGGCCCCAAATAAATAAAATCAGAAATGAAAGAAGAGACATTACAACTGATATCACAGAAATACAAAAGATCATAGGAGACTAACAAATTGGACAACCTAGAATAATGGATAAATTCCTAGAAACATAAGATCTACCAAGACTGATCAGGAAGAAACAAAAATTACAGTATGGTGACTATAGATAATAATACTGTATTTTACAGTATTAACTTGAAGAACAAGGGTTTGAATTGTTAGGGTACACTTATATGAGAATTTTTTTCAACAGTAAATACTACAGTACTACACAATCTTCAGTTGGTTGAATCCACAGATGCCAAACTGTGGATATGGAGGAACTGCCTATAGAGAAGGCCAACTATAAGTTATATGCAGATTTTGAACTGTGCAGAGAGTTGGCACCCCCAGCCCCCACATTGTTCAAGGGTCAAGTGTATATTTGAAGGTTGCATAGAGAGTAATTTTGAAAGTTCTCATCACAAGAAAAAAACACTGTAACTATGTAAGGTGATGGATGTTAACTAATTGTGGTAATCATTTCACAATATACACATATATCAAATAATTATGTTATATACCTTAAATTAATACATAATATGTCAATCATATCTCAATAAAACTGGAAAAAAAGAAAAAAAAATTGAAAACAGGTCCTCAAACAAGTATATTACATGTACATGCTTGTTTCTTTTTTTTTTTATAAAGCTAGAAGCATGTATTTTTTTAATAAAAATGACACACACCCAAAACAAAAAATAAGATTGTTTGATAATATATTCAGAAGTGTTAATGTTAAAATAACAATTCTTTCCATACATATTCAGTAAAATTTGTGCATATATTTAATAAAGTTTTTAGTGACAAAACATTCGGCTTTTCTTCCTCCCTCCCTTCATTCCTTTGTTCCTTTGTCTCTTTGTTCTTTCTCCTTTTCCCTTCCTTCCTTCCTGTCTATTTTGTTCATTTTTGGAAAACAATGAGATATGAGGTTGTCATTCATATTTAGATTAGTGTTGGGGAAGGGTTTTTCTTTCTTAACTTTTCCTTGGGTTTTTTTTTTAATTAGTTTCTGCTTTATAACAAAGTGAATCAGTCATACATATACATCTGTTCCCACATCCCTTCCCTCATGCATCTCCCTCCCTCCCACCCTCCCCATCCCACCCCTCCAGGCAGTCACAAAGCACCGAGCTGATCTCCCTGTGCTCTGCGGCTGCTTCCCACTATCTATCTACCTTACGTTTGGTAGTGTATATATGTCCATGCCTCTCTTTCGCTTTGTCACAGCTTACCCTTCCCCCTCCCCATATCCTCAAGTCCATTCTCAAGTAGGTCTGTGTCTTTATTCCCGTTTTAACCCTAGGTTCTTCATGACATTTGTTTTTTAAATTCCGTATATATGTGTTAGCATACGGTATTTGTCTTTCTCTTTCTGACTTACTTCACTCTGTATGACAGACTCTAGGTCTATCCACCTCATTACAAATAGCTCAGTTGCGTTTCTTTTTATGGCTGAGTAATATTCCATTGTATATATGTGCCACATCTTCTTTATCCATTCATCCGATGATGGACACTTAGGTTGTTTCCAGCTTCGGGCTATTGTGAATACGGCTGCAATGAACATTTTGGTACATGTCTCGTTTTGAATTATGCCTAGTAGTGGGATTGCTGGGTCATATGGTAGTTCTATTTTTAGTTTTTTAAGGAACCTCCATACTGTTCTCCATAGTGGCTGTACCGATTCACATTCCCACCAGC
The DNA here is from genome assembly GCF_025265405.1 of Mesoplodon densirostris. NCBI lineage: Eukaryota > Metazoa > Chordata > Mammalia > Artiodactyla > Ziphiidae > Mesoplodon > Mesoplodon densirostris. The sequence goes on along the minus strand of NC_082681.1, from coordinate 74,923,142 downwards.
AGTGCAAGAGTGTTCCCTTTTCTCCACACCCTCTCCAGCATTTATTGTTTCTAGATTTCTTGATGATGGCCATTCTGACTGGTGTGAGATGATATCTCATTGTAGTTTTGATTTGCATTTCTCTAATGATTAATGATGTTGAGCATTCTTTCATGTGTTTGTTGGCAGTCTGTATATCTTCTTTGGAGAAATGCCTATTTAAGTCTTCTGCCCATTTTTGGATTGGGTTGTTTGTTTTTTTGCTATTGAGCTGCATGAGCTGTTTATAAATTTTGGAGATTAATCCTTTGTCACTTGCTTCATTTGCAAATATTTTCTCCCATTCTGAGGGTTGTCTTTTGGTCTTGTTTATGGTTTCCTTTGCTGTGCAAAAGCTTTGAAGTTTCATTAGGTCCCATTTGTTTATCTTTGTTTTTATTTCCATTTCTCTAGGAGGTGGGTCCAAAAGGATCTTGCTGTGATTTATGTCATAGAGTGTTCTGCCTATGTTTTCCTCTAAGAGTTTGATAGTTTCTGGCCTTACATTTAAGTCTTTAATCCATTTTGAGCTTATTTTTGTGTATGGTGTTAGGGAATGATCTAATCTCAAACTTTTACATGTCCCTGTCCAGTTTTCCCAGCACCACTTATTGAAGAGGCTGTCCTTTCTCCACTGTACATTCCTGCCTCCTTTATCAAAGATAAGGTGACCATATGTCCGTGGGTTTATCTCTGGGCTTTCTATCCTGATCCACTGATCTATCTTTCTGTTTTTATGCCAGTACCACACTGTCTTAATTACTGTAGCTTTGTAGTATAGTCTGAAGTCAGGGAGCCTGATTCCTCCAGCTCCTTTTTTCGTTCTCAAGATTGCTTTAGCTATTCGGGGTCTTTTGTGTTTCCAAACAAATTTTGAAATTTTTTGTTCTAGTTCTGTGAAAAATGCCAGTGGTAGTTTGATAGGGATTCCATTGAATCTGTAGATTGCTTTGGGTAGTAGAGTCATTTTCACAATATTGATTCTTCCAATCCAGGAGCATGGTATATCTCTCCATCTATTTGTATCATCTTTAATTTCTTTCATCAGTGTCTTATAATTTTCTGCATACAGGTCTTTTGTCTCCTTAGGTAGGTTTATTCCTAGATATTTTATTCTTTTTGTTGCAATGGTAAATGGGAGTGTTTTCTTGATTTCATTTTCAGATTTTTCATCATTAGTGTACAGGAATGCCAGAGATTTCTGTACATTAATTTTGTATCCTGCTACTTTACCAAATCCATTGATTAGCTCTAGCAGTTTTTCGGTAGCATCTTTAGGATTCTCTATGTATAGTATCATGTCATCTGCAAACAGTGACAGCTTTACTTCTTCTTTTCCAATTTGGATTCCTTTTATTTCCTTTTCTTCTCTGATTGCTGTGGCTAAAACTTCCAAAACTATGTTGAATAAGAGTGGTGAGGGTGGGCAGCCTTGTCTTGTTCCTGATCTTAGTGGAAATGGTTTCAGTTTTTCACCATTGAGGACAATGTTGGCTGTAGGTTTGTCATATATGGCCTTTATTATGTTGAGGAAAGTTCCCTCTATGCCTACTTTCTGCAGGGTTTTTATCATAAATGGGTGTTGAATTTTGTCGAAAGCTTTACATGCTTGTTTTTAACAGCAAGATTCACAATAGCCAATAGGTAGAAACAGCCCAAAGGCCTTCAACAGATGAATGGATTAAAAATTGTGGTATATACATGCATATACAAAGAAATAATATCCAACCATTAAAGGGATGAAGTACTGATACATTCTACAATGTAGATGAACCTCGGAAAGATTATGCTAAGTGAAAGAAGCCAGACACAAAAGGTCACGTGTTGTATGATCCCATTCATATGAAATATCTAGAACAGATAAATCCACAGAGACAGGATGCAAACTGATGGGGGCTGGGGGAAGGTAGGAATGGGGAGAAACTGCTTAACAGATAAGGAGTTTCACTTTGGAGCAATGGAAATGCTTTGGAATGATGGCTGCACTACATTGTGAATATATTAAATGCCACTGAATTGTTGACTTTAAAATTATTATTTTCATATTATACAAATTTCACCTAGTAATTTTTAATAAGTAATCTATTACAGAATTATATCAAGGGCATTTAATCAGAACAAATGAAAAGTTGGACGCACATTTCTGAAAATACAATTTATCAAATAAAATAATAATCACAATTAAATGGCCTCGCTGGTCTTATGTGAAATTAGCATTCCTAGATAAAAGCTTATTAAATTTTCTTAGCAAAGTCAGTAAATACATTTATTTGTGGATACTGGCAATCCCCAGAACTTAGAACTGATTATGTTTTAAAAATGTATAGTCATCTAGCATCTAGATCTTCATGTCTACATACCATTTTCCAATAAAAGGCACAGGGTTCCTTGTAGAAAAGGATGATTTCAAGGCCAGGTCAGGGAAAATATAAGAGGAACCTGGAACACTGTGTGGTGCCAGAAAGAAAGGAAGTACTGAAAAAGGATGGGGGCATGTCCAAAGGACACAAGAGCCAATCTAAAGGAGCTTCCAGTGGCCCAGAGCTAGGACAACTAGAACAAGAAAATAAAAATTGAGAGTATTAGATGGTAGTCCATAGAATATAGTTCATTAACATCTATGAGTTCAGCCTGATATAAATAAATAAGTAAAAATATAAATGAGGGAGAAGGCAACAGCTCTTCTTTACAGAAGTCCCATTAACAAATGCAGAATGAAGGAAACAAAAAAATGTATTCAGGCAAACACCACAGTAATAACTGTTGTAGATATGCTAATATTAGCTGGTGAAAGTTTGAGGAGAAACATGACATTTGCATATACTCAAAGAATCTCCCTCAAGGTGTTTTTTAATTACAAAGGAGAAAATAGTATTTTTCACTGGAGAAACCCAGTAGATACCACCATAACCATTCAATAGAGGTTAACACCACCAGTAATAAGACATATCAACATTATGTACCCCCTGATATGATGCACTGAAAAGGACATAGCTTAATGTTTTACTGCTTAAGACACTGTAACATGGCTTCTACCACCATATCACCACTCTGTTTTTTATCAGGAATACTAAATGAGCAACTAATTGCTAAATTCAATAACATCTTGCGTATTCATCTTACATACCCTCTCTGTCGCATAATACTATTAACCATTCCTTCCTTTCTAAAACCCTCTCCTCTCTTGGCTTCTAGGATATCTATCTATCCCTATTCCTTGAACCTCTCTGGCCACTGCATATTCTCCTTCTTGAACTATACTTCATTTAAATTTTGGCAGTCTCAGGAGTGTCTTCCTTAGTTCTCTATTTATTTCTCATTCTAAATAGTCTCCAGAAGGTATCCATGGCCACTATAAAAAAAATTACTTCCACGATGATTCTCAAACTTTACCTCAAGTCCAGATCTCTTTCTTGAGTACCTACCCCATACATACAACTGTTCATTAGACATTTTCATCATGATGTCTCATAGATAGCTTAAACTCCACATATCCCAAGCTGAACTCACCATTTTCTCTAACTTCTCCAACTCCTCAAATTTGTTCCTCCCCATCTTAGTTAATAGCATCACTATCCACCCAGCTGCCTAAGCCAGACACCCAGGAACTACACACTTTATTTTTTCTTTACCCTCTATCAAACCACTCAGTAACTCCTATCAACTTTACCTCCTAAATATCTCTATAATCAGTGTCATAGCCTTAGTTGAGATTGTCATCCCTTCTTACCAATATTACCATTAAACTCTCTGATGTTCCATTCAAACCAAATGTCTCCCTACCTCCAATCTTGTCCACTTTCAATCCACCCTCCAAACTACAGCTTTTCCAAAGAACACATGTTATTTAATACCTTGTGCCCTAAAATGCCCTTTTCTCATTCATCCACCAGACCAGTATCTACCTACACATCCTTCAATATTCATCTATAAATTGTTTGTTTGGAAAGTTTTCCATGACCTCTCTAGACTGAGGGTGGTTCCCCTCAAAAACCCTGCACACATATCTACTAAAGCACTTACCACACCTTATTTTGAATAGTTGGTTACCTGTTTTCTCCTCTAAATCGTGATTCCCTGGAGGGCAAAGGCTATGCCTTGTTCATGGTTGTAGCCCCAGTACCTAGTACAATGTCTGCCAAATGGCAGGTAACTGATAAATGTTTGTTAAAAGACTGGCTGAAGATGGTGGCATGTTCTTTTTGTAAATGTAAAGCTGTGACAGGCAGTGGTAAACTCTAGAAAGACAAGTATAGTATGATTTTGCTACTTTTGTATCTATGATCATATTCTAAGCTAGTAATATATAAAAATTCATTTAAAAGATAATTTTACAATAGGTTTATTTAAATAGATTTCCTCTAGCTATTCATCAAAGCAATAGATTGTAGTTGCACAAAAGATCCTAAATAAGAACTAAAATTCATCAGAGTTGTAAAAAGTAGAGCTAGCAAGATGAAGGGGAAAGAGATGAGTGAAAGGACCTGGGGCGTAGTGTCAGTTCTGTCACTGATTAGCTAGGATGTAACTGGACTGCTTGAGAAGTATTCAAAACAGAAACAACGATAGTAGCCTAACCACATGAGCTCTATCGGCAAACCCCACAAAATCCATTACCAAAAATGGTGTTTTACTACAGAACCACACACCAAGATTGCAATGGCAAAAGTTTAAAGCACTTTACAGTTCACAAACTGCTTTCATATCTGTCATTCTCTTGATCCTCCCCAGAATAGTGGAAGATAGGTCTTATTCAAATGTCCATTTTATAGCCTAAAAACACCGAGATTAAGATAAAGTAGCTAAAACAAAGTAATACTCTCCTGATTCAAAACCTTTCAAAATCTTTCCATGATATTAGACTGATTGGTGACAAATCCTGACAACACTTCCTCATGACAGGAAGTGCAGGCCCTTATCACTTCTCTTCTATATTACTTCAGTATCCTCCTAACTGATGTCCCTATCTACAATCCCTGCCTATTTCCAATCTATCCTTCAAGCTGCAGGCAGAATCATATTGCTAAAACAAATTTGATAATATTATCCCTACTTAAAAATTATATTCTAGGCCAGCCATGTCCAGTAGAACTTTCTGTGATTATGAAAATGTTTGTATCTGTGTGGTCAAATACAATAGCCACTTAGACACATGTGGCTATTGAGCACTTAAAATATGTCTAGTGTGACTAAGCTACTAAGTTTCAAATTTTATTTAATTTTAATTGAAATTTAAATAGCCACATGTGGCTAATGTCTACTGTATTTGAAAGTATAGCTCTAAGCAATAGGAAGCCTTTATTTATTTTTTTTTCTGATCCTGGTGAAAACCAATGAATAAATAAATAGGTTATACTTACTTATTAGACAAAAAGTTTTAGAGCATAACTGCTTTTTGTTCTTTTCTCCTTTTCAGTGTTTTCTAATCTTTCAGTAGCTGGTATGTACTGTTTTGGTAAATTTTTTGTAAATACAAGAACTTGATTTTGAAAAAAGAAACATGAGTATAGATCTTTATTAGGCAGCATCAAATATGCAGAATACCTATGTTACATAGAAACTGAAGAAACCACTGAAATAAAGAGGAAATACTGGGACTCAATCTTCAAAAATCCCCCAATTCCCCAGTAAAATGATAACCAAAACTGGCTAAACCTAAAAGCTGCAGAACACTTCCAGGAAAGCTTCTTAAACATGTTAAAGACTGTTTTACATTACAAAAAATAATCATTAAGTCATATGCAAGAATGCTAAAATGCATTACTAGTAGACAAAACAAACCAGAGTTCAATAAATGAACATATTAATACAACCTATTCAAAAAGATCAGACCACCAACTGAAAAGCTTAAATATGAAATTTTTTCATTATAAAAACAAGTATATCAAACAATGCCAAACTAGAATGACAAGTGAAAGTTCATTTTTACTGTCCTCTGGCCTCCCAACCCATCCCCTCTCCAGAGGCGTGTTTGCAGTATATGCTTCCAGTTTTCTATGTATTTACATACACACACACTGGCATGGACTGAATTGTGTCTCCTCCAAATTCATGTTGAAGTCCTAACCCCCAGTGTCTCAAATGTGGCTGTATATGGAGATAGGGCCTTTAAAGATGTTTATTAAGGTTAAGCGAGGTCATTAGGGTGGGACCTATCTAATATGACTGGTATACTTATAAGAAGAGATTAAGACACAAACTTGCACAGAGAAAAGGCCTTGTGAGGACAGAGAAGACAGCCATCTGCAAGCCAAGGAGAGAGGTCTCAGAAGAAATCAACCCTGCCAACACCTTATCTCAGACTTCTAGCCTCCAGAACTGTAAGAAAATAAATTTCTGTTGTTTAAGCCACCCAGTCGATGGTACTTTGTTATGGTAACCCTAGCAAACTAATACACACACACACACATACAAACAGCTGTTAAGTCATCATAGTTAAGAATGGTTGAAGAAAGAGTTCACACTTGGCAAATACTCACACACTTAAAAATATGAATATATTACAATGACAAGTCAATACAAGTTACTCAAGATCAGTAAAAAATAATCTGATAAGTAAACCAAAATAGAAGCCTCAACTTCTCTTTTCTAGTATGCTTTGAAAAGCATAAGTTAACAGTTTAAAAGCCTACTCTCCTAAAACATCAGTATCTGAGAAACTACACTCTTAGGATATAGTTTCTCCACTCTAACACCTCTTTCACCTCTGGATGTGGTAAAGGAAACTTAATCAGAGAACTAATAAATAAGCCAAAATACAGCCTGCGGTTAAAATTGCTACAAGGACTAAAATTTTATATATCTTATTCCTCAAAGAACTCCATCTTATAAGTCATATTTTAAGCAAAGGATGCCTACTAATAAAGTAACTCAAAAATTTTAAAAGCATATATGCTTTGGTTATTGAGCAAAAACTGACATTCAGTGACACTACCCCACCATAGTACCACCTAGTGACAGAAATGCAATGGACAAACTTAAGAGGTTACCCTCAAGCTTAATAATTCCACAATCTGATTATGATTTTGCTGAAATATACACTTTATGTAGAAAGTGAGCCTTCTATTGCAAATGTATAGTACAAAAGCAAACATTATTTATTCTTATGTTAGACTTTGTTTTGATTTGATTATAGGGTTTAATCACTCATTTTATAAATATTTTCTGAGTGTCTGCTACATGTGAGATACCATGCCCAGCTATGCGGAAGATAAAAAAGATGACTGGAATGTATCTGCCTTTTAGGTGCATAAAATCTTACCTCCTCCACAAGACACATGATAACTGTACTTGTAGAAAAAGGTATTATAGGAATTCAGAGGAGGAAGAAATCAGTGTCTTATAAGCTTATAAGGAACAGTTCTGTGACATAAATTGGCCCTTGAGCTAAGATTTGAAAAACAGAAAGGAGTTAGAGAGAGGACATTTCAGACAGAGTGTATGGTATAAATGAAGAAACAAAAACAAAAAAGCACAATGTCCAAGGAACAGGGAGCAATCCAGGGTGGCTGAAGGGGCAGGGAATTTATAGAGAAATAGTTAATAATATGGCTAGCAAGCTAGTTAAGTGAAAATCCTTTAGGGCCTTGAACAGCAGGCTAAGGTGTAGAGACCACTGAAGTCCACAAGCAGGAAAGTCATACTTATCAGAGTTATGCTTTAGGAAGAATAATCTGGATGTTTTGTGTGGGATGGGTTGGAAGGGTGAATACCTGAGGCAGTGAGAAAAGTCATGCGTAAAGTTACAAGGGCCTAAAACTAGGGCAGAAGTTGAGGGACTGAAAAGGACAGAATAGGCCATTGCTACTACAATGAAATGTTCACCTACCTCACAGGGCTACTGTAAAGATCAAACGACATAATAAAAGATCTGAAAAGTTTATTTACTCACTAGTGACAAACTTTACAAGAGTGTCAAGAGCACAAATGAGGACTTTAGGGAGAGAGATTTTAAAAACGGGAAGAAAAAAATCAAAACAACAAAAATGTCCTTTTGCAGGCAGCTAAATATATACCTATTAAAATTACTAAAATATTAAATAATTAAAAGACCTAATTTTGGTAAAGACTGAGTACTAAGTAAAAGAGTGCTTATAAGTAAAAAGAAACAGGATTTAAAATTATCTCAGCAACGTAAAAATTATGTACATATAAGAACTGAAATTCAGGGGGAAAATGGAAAATTATTTAAGAGGTGAAATTGTGGGTATTTTTCTCATGTTTATTAGATGTGATTTTATACAATTAAAGAGAAATGTATAAATAAAATAAAAAAGGAAAACTATAAGAATCACATACAGAACAGGCAATTTCACCTCTACTGTATATTTTACAACATGGAAAGTACACACTCCTTTGAAAAACCAACAACTTTAACATCACAACATTGAATATTGATGTGTTACTGCATTTTTCATTTAATAAAAAGTTTGATATGAGCAAAACAGGTTTCCGTTCCATTTCGACCCCCACTGCCCAGTGACAAGGGCCCTTTACTCTGCCACTGGCTACTTAGAAACTACATTAGAAACCCACCAGCCTGCAATATTTATCGGGGATTCTCTGATACCCCTGATATTGCATGCAAAATGAAGCATATGTGTATGTGCATTTTTCTAGGGGGAAAGTTCATAGCTTTTATCAGAATCTCAAAGGGCCTATTGTTCTAAATGAAATGAAAGTTTAGAACCACTATTATGAACTTTTCTCCCCCTCCTATTAATCTCAATAACCAACTCAAATCAATATGTCAATGGTTTAGAGAATGTTATTTATTCAACCATTTCTGAATGAGGGGCCCTCTGAATTCCTCTTCTCAATCCCCAGTGCCACTTCTGCAAGTGGCAGAAGACCTTTAGACGTAAAAAGTTTCTAAGACCTTTTTATTTCCATTCCTTACCATTTATAGCCCATGTAAGCTTCATCTTTAATTTATAAAAAAATTTATAGTAATGCCGCTACTCTCCACCACCTCCTTAGAATCTTTTCTACCTTCCTAGATGATTTTAGAACCTAGCTTACATTTCCTCCACTCTAATTCCATCTCCCCAACACTAGCAAATACTAAACTCACCATCAATCTCAGTTCTTCTACTCCTACACTAAGATCAATAAGTAGTATAAGAGACAACAATACAAATTTGCTCCATTAAAAATTCATGTGGGATTTCCCTGGTGGTCCAGTGGTTGAGACTCTGTGCTCCCAATGCAGGGGGCCCAGGTTCGATCCCTGGTCAGCGAACTGGATCCTGCATGCTGCAGCTAGGAGCCTGCATGCTGCAACTAAAGATCCTGCATGCTGCAACTGAAGATCCCGCATGTCACAACTGGGACCTGGTGTAGCCAAATAAATAAATGTTTTTTAAAAAATTCATGTGAACTGAAATGTAGCCTATGTTGCTCCTGGCAAACCACTACCAGTAATAAACTAGGCTCTCAAACTAGAGGTATTGGGTTGGCCAAAAAGTTCGCTCAGCATTTTTGAAACATCTGGAAAATCCCAAACGAACTTTTTGGCCAACCCAATAGTATATATTCAAAGGGCTAGTCCCAACAGATCAAAGTCAGGAAACTACAGAAGTGGAAGAAACCTTAAAGATCAAGTAGCTGAATCTTATTTTACAGAAACTGAGGTCCAAAGGAACAAGTGATCTGTCCAAGATAATTAGAGTAGAAACAGAGCTCAAATGGTCAGCTGTCCTGGTCCAACGTTCATTCCACCACGGCATGTTATGTCCTTTGTACACCAGTTGTTTATTCTCTTCAATATTTAGAAATCAAAATCCTTCAAATTGTCTGTATTTTCTCCAGTAAGCTATACTTACTACTACCTCAAGACTCCTTAATATATGCAATATCATTCCTTCCTGGCTTGTTGAGAGAGAATGATACAAGGGACAGGAATTGAGCCTTAATGAAATCAAGGTCAACTGTACATCTGAGTACACTGTCACTCTCTTATATGAAGAACTGAATTGGTTTGGTATGTCTTATTCTTCTCAAAACCAAGCTGACTGCTTCCTAATAGCTTATATTCTTCTAATGATAGCAAATTATTGCCTAATGATTTGCTCTAGTGTCTTCTAACACAAAAGCCAAAACTAGAATCCAACTCTTCTGATTGTTGGTTTACCAATATTCTTTCTGCTAGATTATCCTCTTTAAAGTGAGCTGTGGGGACTTGCCTGGTGGTCCAGTGGGTAAGACTCCACGCTCCCAATGAAGGGGGCCCGGGTTCGATCCCTGGTCGGGGAACTAGATCCCGTATGCCTGCCACAACTAAAGAGTTCGCATGCTGCAACTAAGAGTCCACATGCCACAATGAAGATCCTACACACTGCAACTAAGACCCAGCACAGCCTAAATAAATAAATAAATAAATAAATAAAATGTTTTAAAAAATAAAGTGAGTTGTGATCCTGAAGGATATAACTTTAAGTCAGTTCTATCTTTAAGAAGATATCTATTTAAGTTATGATTAATGGTTATTTATTCTGCCTCTTAGAACATCATTTATAAAGTTGTTTTTTTATCCCAATAAAAGGATTATTTATTTAAGAAATTTCTTCTAATATGCACATGAAATCCCTCTTCCTTCAACTGAAGTCTATATTTCTGTATTATAAACTCATATTCCAGGTACGTTCAGGTATCACTGAACTATTATAAGGACAGCTTTTAATTTTTTAAAAAATAATTATCCTTCAGATACTTTAAACATAACTGAATCACCTCTCACCCTCTTCAGTTCCATGAAAAATAATCCACTTGAAAACATCCTTAATTTTTTCCTGTTAAGTTGTTTTTCATTTTCTTATTACATTTTGTGTCTCCTCAGTATTCACTGTAATTTCTTGACATGCATCTTATGTTATGAAACTTAAATCTTAAAACTTTAGGATCTCTAAAAAGCAGAGTAGGAGGATTATTTCCCTAGTGTTATTATATTCCCACTTCAGTTATTATGAAGGCCAGAAGTCTCTTAACTTTTATCTACTTTGTTAATTATCAGCAGCTAGTCACCAGTGGGAGGGTAGGAAGAGGGAACTTACACACTACTGGAAGAAATTAAAGTTCCCATCCTTTGTCCATGATGTCAGAGCCAATAAATGAAAACAAAACAGTACCTATCCAAAAGAACTACTAAATGGAACATACAAGGTAAGTACCTCACTGATAATATCTCCTACAAACCAAAGAGAAAGGACAGACTGCTTTGCTGCACACAGTAAGCCAAAGAACATGAACCCATCAAAAACAAATGAAAAGAGTGCCACTTCTGACATGATAACATAAGGAGCTCCTTAGACTCACTCTCCAACAAAACTGGTGAAATTTATAAAGTATTACCATTTGAAGTCCCTAGAAATGGTCCTGGAGGCATATAGCAAATGAAATATCATTTACTCAAGAAAATCTATTAGAGCTCAGTAAGAATGGCAAGAGTCTGTGGTGTTTGAACCAGGACACACTCCCTGCCTCCCGACTCCCAGTTCAGCCATATGGAAACTCCACTTGAGATTGGTGCTCCCAATGCTCCCTCTGCCCCCTGAGCTCCCTCTGCTCTCAGTGTTCCCTCTGCCCCCTGAGCTCCTAGTCAAAAGACTATCTTCCTGGGAAAGGCAGGACATCAGCATTGCTCATCCTTCCCCTCAACAACCTGTTGCTGAAGCTAAGTTCTGGGCTAACATGGCCAAGAGGTAGGGTCTCCCTTCTTCCACACACCCCCACTAGAGGGACAGAGGCTCTACCTTGGGTGTGATGCCACTGAGAATACTGAAGCCCCAGTCACCCTGGCCCTGACTCATAAGAGGGTAGTTGCATACCAAGAGAGGAAAGGCAAAAAGACCTGAGGCTACTGCTCCCCAAACTCCATCTAGTGCTCAACTCCTAAAGTGGGGATATCACTCACAGAGAAGCCACCATTGTCCCCTATGCCCAGCTCCAGAGCTGTGGCTGGGAGATTTTGCCTGGACAGAGAAGGCCCTGAAGCAGATAGCTCCTAATCTCTTCCCAGAGGAAGTGACTTCATACAACTAGACGTGGATTAGTTCAAGCCCAAGGCTACTCTCAAATATAGTAGAGGTTGAGGTGAAAGGCAAGTAGGAGGAGACTAGTGGAATCACTGGACATAGAGGCTGAACTGTATTTCAGCTGGTTTGCCCCAGAGAACCAGAAAATCAAGGAGGGAAATGTACAGGAGGAGACTGCCTAGGGTCAGAAAAAACCTCAAACACTGACCTCAACAACTTTCACTTCAAAGGAACCCAATCTGATGGCTTTAGTCGGTGAAACAATTTCTGCCCCAGGGCACTGTTGGAAAAAACAGTGCTGATCTCCCAGCAACAATTGGAGCATAACTGGAAAAGAGACAGAGAGAGCCTCAGCAAAACCACTGCCCTCTCAGGGTGACTGTGGGCATATGCCAGGCTATGCTGGTAAGGCTATGTTGCTTAAGAGGCAACATCAGAGGCACTAACACTGTGAGGTGGGGAGCAAGGGGAGGGTGGAGAGAGACAGCACTAAAATCCAGCCAGTTCCTAAATAAACAAACAAACAAGTAAATAACACTAATAAGCCCTGGGAGGGAGGGCACCAGTACCTAGAGTTACTACTGGACTATCTGGACTATCTAAAATGTCCAGTTTCCAAAAAATTGCAAGACACACAAAGAAACATGAAACTACAACCTATACACTGAGGAAAAAAGCAGGAAAAAGAAACTGCCTACGGTTTTGACCAGATGTCAGACTGAAGAGAAAAAACCTTCAAAGTTGTCATTATAAATATGTTCAAGGACTAAAGGAAACCCTGTTAAAGAAATAAAAGATTGGTTCAAGATGGCAGAGAAGAAGGACGTGCTCTCACTCCCTCTTGCAAGAACACCAGAATCACAACTCACCGCTGAACAATCATCGACAGGAAGACACTGGAACTCACCAAAAAATATACCCCACATCCAAAGACAAAGGAGAAGCCATAATGAGACAGTAGGAGGGGCACAATCACAATAAAATCAAATCCCTTAACTGCTGGGTGGGTGACTCACAAACTGGAAAACATTATACTACAGAAGTCCCCACACTGGAGTGAAGGTTCTGAGCCCCACGTGAGGCTTCCCAACCTGGGAGTCCAGCAACAGGAGGAGGAATTCCTAGAGAATAAGACTTTGAAGGCTAGCGGGATTTGATTGCAGGACTTTGACAGGACTGGGAGAAACAGACTCCACTCTTGGAGGGCACACACAAAGTAGTGTGTGCATTGGGACCCAGGGTAAGGAGTGGTGACCCCACAGGAGACTGAAGCAGACCGACTTGCTAGTGTTGGAGGGTCTCCTGCAGAGGCGGGGGGTGGCTGTGGCTCACTGTGAGCACAAGGACACTGGCAGCAGAAGTTCTGGGAAGTACTCCTTGGCGTGAGCCTTCCCAGAGTCCGCCATTGGCCCCACCAAAGAGCCCGGCAGGGTCCAGTGCTGGGTCGCCTCAGGCCAAACAACCAACAGGGAGGGAACCCAGCCACACCCATCAGCAGTCAAGCACACTAAAGTTTTACTGAGCTCTGCCCAACAGAGCAACAGCCAGCTCTACCCACAACCAGTCCCTTCCATCAGGAAACTTGCACAAGGCTCTTAGATAGTCTCATCCACCAGAGGGCAGACAGCAGGAGCAAAAAGAACTACAGTCCTGCAGCCTGTGGGGAAAAAAGCACATTCACAGAAAGATAGACAAGATGAAAAGCCACATGGCTATGTACCAGATGAAGTAACAAGATAAAACCCCAGAAAAGCAACTAAATAAAGTGGAGATAGGCAAAATTCCAGAAAAAGAATTCAGAATGATGATAGTGAGGATGATCCAGCACCTCGGAAAAAGAATGGAAGCAAAGATCGAGAAGATGCAAGAAATGTTTAACAAAGAACTAGAAGAATTAAAGAAAAAACAAGCAGAGCTGTACAACACAATAACTGAAATGAAAAATGCACTAGAAGGAATCAACAGCAGAATAATTGAGGCAGAAGAACGGATAAGTGACCTGGAATACAGAATGGTGGAATTCACTGCTGCGGAACAGAATAAAGAAAAAAGAATGAAAAGAAATGACGACAGCCTAAGAGACCTCTGGGACAACATTAAATGCAACAACATTCGCATTATACGGGTCCCAGAAGGAGAACAGAGAGAGAAAGGACCTGAGAAAATATTTGAAGAGATTATAGTCAAAAACTTCCCTAACATGGGAAAGGAACCAGACACCCAAGTCGAGGAAGTGCAGAGAGTCCCAACAGGATAAACCCAAAGAGAAACACACTGAGACATATAGTAATTAATTGGCAAAAATTGAAGACAAAGAAAAATTATTAAAAGCAGCAAGGGAAAAATGACAAATAACGGACAAGGGAACTCCCATAAGGTTAACAGCTGATTTCTCAGCAGAAACAGAAGGGAGTGGCATGATATACTTAAAGTGATGAAAGGGAAGAAACTACAACCAAGATTACTCTACCAGGAAGGGATCTCATTCAGATTCCATGGAGAAATCAAAAGCTTTACAGACAAGCAAAAGCTAAGAGAATTCAGCACCACCAAACCAGCTCTACAACAAATGCTAAAGGAACTTCTCTAAGTGGGAAACACAAGAGAAGAAAAGGACCTACAAAAACAAACCCAAAACAGTTAAGAAAATTGGAATAGGAACATACATATCAATAATTACCTTAAACGTGAATGGATTAAATGCTCCAACCAAAACACACAGGCTTGCTGAATGGATACAAAAACCAGACCCATATATATGCTGTCTACAACAGACACTTTTCAGACCTAGGGACACATACAGACTGAAAGTGAGGGGATGGAAAAAGATATTCCAGGAAAATGGAAATCAAAAGAAAGCTGGAGTAGCAATACTCATAACAGATAAAAGAGACTTTAAAATAAAAAATGTTACAAGAGACAAGGAAGGACACTACATAATGATCAAAGGATCAATCAAAGAAGAAGATATAACAATTATAAATATATATGCACCCAACATAGGAGCACCTCAATACATAAGGCAACTGCTAACAGCTATAAAAGAGGAAATTGACAGTAACACAATAATAGTGGGGGGCTTTAACACCTCACATACACCAATGGACAAATCATCCAAACAGAAAATTAATAAAGAAATACAAGCTTTAAATGACACAACAGACCAGACAAATTTAATTGATATTTATAGGACATTCCATCCAAAAACAGAAGACTACACTTTCTTTTCCAGTGTGCATGGAACATTCTCAAGGACAGATCACATCTTGGGTCAGAAATCAAGCCACAGTAAATTTAAGAAAATTGAAATCACATCAAGCATGTTTTCTGACCACAACACTGGGAGATTAGAAATCAATTACAGAGGAAAAAAACGTAAAAAAACGTAAACACATGTAGGCTAAACATTACTAAATAACCAAGAGATCACTGAAGAAATCAAAGAGGAAATCAAAAAACTACCTAGAGATAAATGATGATGAAAACAAGAGGATCCAAAACCTATCGGATGCAGCAAAACCAAATTTATCAGAGAAGTGTATAGCTATACAAGCCTACCTCAAGAAACAAGAAAAATCTCAAATAAACAATCTAAACTTACACCTAAAGGAACTGGAGAAAGAAGAACAAACAAAACCCAAAGTTAGCAGAAGGAAAGAAATCATAAAGATCAGAACAGAAGTAAATGAAATAGAAACAAAGAAAACAATAGCAAAAATCAATAAAACTAAATGCTGGTTCTTTGAGAAGATAAACAAAATTGATAAACCATTAGCCAGACTCATCAAGAAAAAGAGGGAGAGGACTGAAATCAATAAAATTAGAAATGAAAAAGAAGAAGTTACAACAGACACCACAGACTTACAAAGCATCCTAAGAGACTACTACAAGCAACTCTATGCCAATAAAATGGACAACCTGGAAGAAATGGACAAATTCTTAGAAAGGTATAACCTTCCAGACTGAGCCAGGAAGAAACAGAAAATATGAACAGACCAATCACAAGTAATGAAATTGAAACTGTTATTAAAAATCTTCCAACAAACAAAAGTCCATGACCAGATGGCTTCACAGGTGAATTCTATCAAACATTTAGAGAAGAGCTAACACCCAACCTTCTCAAACTCTTCCAAAAAATTGCAGAGGAAGGAACACTCCCAAACTCATTCTATGATGCCACCATCACCCTGATACCAAACCCAAAGATACCACAAAAAAATGAAACTTACAGACCAATATCACAGAAGAATATAGATGCAAAAATCCTCAACAAAATAGTAGCAAACAGAATCCAATAACACATTAAAAGGATCACACACCATGATCAAGTGGGATTTATCCCAGGGACACAAGGATTCTTCAATATACGCAAATCAATCAATGTGATAAACCATATTAACAAATTGAAGAATAAAAATCATATGATCGTCTCAACAGATGCAGAAAAAGCTTTTGACAAAATTCAACACCCATTTATGATAAAAACTCTCGAGAGAGTGGGCATAAAGGGAACCTACCTCAACATAATAAAGGCCATATATGACAAACCCACAGCAAACATCATTCTCAATGGTGAAAAACTGAAAGCATTTCCTCTAAGATCAGGAACAACACAAGGATGTCCACTCTCGCCACTATTATTCAACACAGTTTTGAAAGTCCTAGCCATGGCAATCAGAGAAAAAAAGGAAATAAAAGGAATACAAATTGGAAAACAAGAAGTAAAACTGTCACTGTCTGCAGATGACATGATACTATACACAGAGAATCCTAAAGATGCCACCAGAAAACTACTAGAGCTAATCAATGAATTTGGTAAAATTGCAGGATACAAAATTAATGCACAGAAATCTCTTGCATTCCTATACACTAATGATGAAAACTCTGAAAGAGAAATTAGGGAAACATTCCCATTTACCACTGCAACAAAAAGAATAAAGTGCCTAGGGATAAACCTACCTAAGGAGACAAAAGACCTGTATGCAGAAAACTATAAGACACTGTTGAAAGAAATTAAAGATGATACCAACAGATGGAGAGATATACCATGTTCTTGGATTGGAAGAATCAATACTGTGAAAATGACTGTAATACCCAAAGCAATCTACAGATTCAATGCAATCCCTATCAAATTTCCAATGGCATTTTTACAGAACTAGAACAAAAAATCTTAAAATTTGTACGGAGACACTAAAGACCCCGAACAGCCAAAGAAGTCTTGAGGGAAAAAAACGGAGCTGGAGGAATCAGACTCCCTGACTTCAGACTACATTACAAAGCTACAGTAATCAAGACAATACGGTACTGGCACAAAAACAGAAATATAGATCAATGGAACACGATAGAAAGCCCAGAGATAAACCCACACACCTACGGTCAACTAATCTATGACAAAGGAAGCAAGGATATACAATGGAGAAAAGACGGTCTCTTCAATAAGTGGTGCTGGGAAAACGGGACAGCTACTTGTAAAGGAATGAAATTAGAACATTCCCTAACACCACACACAAAATAAACTCAAAATGGATTAGAGACCTAAATGTAAGACTGGACACTATAAAACTCTTAGAGGAAAACATAGGAAGAACACTCTTTGACATAAATCACAGCAAGATCTTTTTTGATCCACCTCCTAGAGTAATGGAAATAAAAACAAAAATAAACAAATGGGACCTAATGAAACTTAAAAGCTTCTGTAACGCAAAGGAAACTACAAACAAGACGAAAAGACAACCCTCAGAATGGTAAAAAATATTTTCAAACAAATCAGTGGACAAAGGATTAATCTCCAAAATGTATAAACAGTTCATGCAGCTCAATATTAAAAAAACAAACAACCCAATCATTAAATGGGCAGAAGACCTAAATATACATTTCCCCAAAGAGAACATACAGATGGCCAAGAAGCACATAAAAAGCTGCTCAACATCACTAATTTTTAGAGAAATGCATATCTAAACTACAATGAGGTATCACCTCACACCAGTTAGAATGGACATCATCAGAAAATCTACAAACAACAAATGCTGGATAGGGTGTGGAGAAAAGGGAACCCTCTTGCACTGCTGGTGGGAATGTAAATTGATACAGCCACTATGATGAACAGTATGGAGGTTCCTTAAAAATCTAAAAATAGAATTACCATATGACCCAGCAATCCCACTACTGGGCATATACACTGAGAAAACCGTAATTCAAGAGGAGCCATGTACCACAGTGTTCATTGCAGCACTATTTACAATAGCCAGGCCATGGAAGCAACTTAAATGCCCATCGACAGACGAATGGATAAAGAAGATGTGGTACATATATACAATGGAATATTACTCAGCCATAAGAAGGAACGAAATTGGGTCATTTGTAGAGATATGGATGAATCTAGAGACTCTCATACAGAGTGAAGTAAGTCAGAAAAAGAAAAACAAATATCGCATATTAACGCATATATGTGGAACCTAGAAAAATGGTACAGATGAACCAGTCTGCAGGGCAGAAATTGAGACACAGATGTAGAGAACAGACATATGGACACCAAGGGGGGAAAGCAGCAGCGGGTGGGGGTGGTGGTGTGATGAACTGGGAAATTGGGATTGACATGTATACACTGATGTGTATAAAATGGATGACTAATAAGAACCTGCTGTATAAAAAAATAAAATTCAAAAATTCAACAAGGCCTTCCCTGGTGGCACAGTGGTTGAGAGTCCGCCTGCTGATGCAGGGGACAGGGGTTTGTGCCCCAGTCTGGGAAGATCCCACATGCCACGGAGCGGCTAGGCTCGTGAGCCATGGCCACTGAGCCTGCGCGTCCGGAGCCTGTGCTCCACAACAGGAGAGGCCACAACAGTGAGAGGCCCACTTACCGCAAAAAAAAAAAAAAAAATCAAAAAAAAAGAAATAAAGGAAGGTGTGATGACAATGTCACATCACAGGTATAGTATCAATAGGAATGTATTGATATGTATAGGAATTATAAAAAAAAGAACCAAATGGAAATCCTAGAGTTGAAAATTACAATAACTGAAATGAAAAATTAAGTACAGGTGCTCAACAGTAGATGTGAACTGACAGAACAAAGAATTAATGAACTCATAGATGAGCAATAGAGGGCTTCCCTGGTGGCGCAGTGGTTGAGAGTCTGCCTGCCAATGCAGGGGACACGGGTTCGTGCCCCAGTCCGGGAAGATCCCACGTGCCAAGGAGCAGCTGGGCCTGTGAGCCATGGCCGCTGAGCCTGCACGTCCGGAGCCTGTTCTCCACAACGGTAGAGGCCACAACAGTGAGAGGCCCGCATACCAAAAAAAAAAAAAAAAAAAAGATGAGCAATAGAAATCATGCAATATGAAGAACAGAGATTTAAAAAGAGTGAAAAAAAATAAACAGATTCTCAGAGAAATGTAGGACATTATTAAGTGCATATATATATATATATATATATACATATATAATGACTGTACCAGAAAGAAAGGAGAGAGATAAAGGGGAAGAAAACCTGCTCAATGAAATAATGGCTGAAAGCCTCCAAAGCTTATTAAAAAGAAAAAACATTTACCCATCCAGGAAGCTCAACAAATTCCAAATAGGAAACATGCAAAGAGATCCACAGACACATTATAGTAAAAATACTGAAAGCCAAAAACAAGGGGAAAATCTTGAAAGTAACAAGAGAAAAAAGACCCCTCACTAATAAGAGATCCCCAATAAAACTAACAGCTAATTCCTTAGCAGAAACTAGTACAGGTTGTAAGCCAGTAGGATACCATATTCAAAGGACTCAAAGAAAAAAACTGCCAAGGAGGAATCCTATATCCAGGAAAGCTGTTGTTCAAAAATAAAGGCAAAATAAAGACATTCCCAGACAAACAAAAATTGAGAGAATCTGTTACTAGCCGAACTACCTTACAAGAAATACTAATGTAAGTTCTTTAGCCTGAAAGAAAGTGACCTCAGACTGTAATTCAAATCCACACACACACAAAAAACAAGAGCAAAAGGTAATTGTGTTATTATAAAAGACTGTATAAATGCATACTTTTCTACTTTCTTCTTTGTACTAATTTCAAAAGCAATTGTATAGGGCTTCCCTGGTGGCGCAGTGGTTGAGAGTCCGCCTGCCGATGCAGGGGACAGGGGTTCGTGCCCCGGTCCGGGAAGATCCCACATGCCACAGAGCGGCTAGGCCTGTAAGCCATGGCCGCTAAGCCTGCGCGTCCGGAGCCTGTGCTCCGCAACAGGAGAGGCCACAACAGTGAGAGGCCTGCGTACCGCAAAAAAAAAAAAAAAAAAAAAAAGCAATTGTATAAAGTAATATTTATATAATGTATGATTAAGCCTATAACATATAGAGATGCAGTATACTTGCCAATAACAGCACAAAGGAGATGGATGGGAGCACAGCTATATTGGGATAAGGAAATGACTCCAGATGGTAACTCAAACACAAGAGCACAAATGAAGAGAACCAGAAATGATAAATATGAAGGTTAATATAAAAAAGTCATAAATATTTACTTACCTTCCTTTCTTCTCTCAACCTCTTTAAAAGTCATAAAATTATATAAAGTCATAATTATGACAATGTATTGCTAGGATTTTAACATTTATAGATGTAATATCTATAAAAGTAAAACAACAATGCAGGGTAAGGAACTAGAACTATGCAAAAGTAATGTTTCTATATCTCACTAGAATTAAGTTATAAAATTCTTAGAAGAAAACATAAGGGTAAATCTTCATGACCTCAGATATGGCAATGGATTTTTAGCTATAACACCAAAAGTATGACCAACAAAAGAAAAAAAATAAATAAACTTGGCTTCAACAAAATGAAAAATTTTTGTGCTTCAAAGGACACTATCAAGAAAGAAAAAGACAACCCACAGAATGGGAGAAAATATTTGCAAATCATATATATAAGGGACTTGAATCTAGAATAGACTCATATCTCAAAAATAAAAAGACCAATAATCTAATTAAAAATTGGGCAAAGGATCTGAACTGACATTTCTCCAAAGAATATATACAAATGGGCAATAAGCACATGGATAGATGCTCAACATCTTTAGTCCTCAAGGAAATACAAATCAAAACCACAAGGATACATGGCTTCACACCCACCAAGATGGCTAGACTAAAAAAAGTCAGATAACAACAATTAGCTAGGATATGGAGAAACTGGAACCCTGTATACTTCTAATACTAATGTAAAATGTTGTAGTCACTTTGAAAACCAGTCTGGCAGTTCCTTAAAGAACTAAACAGAATTACCATATGACACAACAATTCTACTCTTAGGTATACACCCAAGGGAAATGAAAACTCATGTCCATATAAAACTTGTACATGAATGTTTATAGCAGCATTATTCATAATAGCCAAAATATGCATGCCATAACATGCATGAACCTTGAAAACATAATGCTAAGTGAAAGAAGCCAGACTCAAGACCAAATATTATATGATTCCATTTATGTAAAATGTCCAGAATTTAAATATAAAAAATGAAGAAAATATATGACCAGTGTCAGGATCAAGAGTCAAGGACTTGTTAAACAGAGATAAAAAAGGCACTATGGATTAAGTATATGATGCCTCAGTTTCTACCATATCAATATTAATGAAATAAATCCAAAATTCTATCATTCAAAATTCATAAGTCCTTTCAATATTAATTAGTATAGTAGAGAGGCAACTATATAATAATCATTACAATTTATGTCTTATCATATGAAATCTTCCCATTTTAAGAAAAAACTGTTTTAGGTGTTTCCCTCTATGAATAGTGGTCTAGTAATTATTAGATAAGTATCTTTAGAATTCAACAAACATTCACTGTGTGATTAGGGTCTGTCACAGTCTTAATTACCCTTATATAAATATCTAACACACAGAAGGCAATAAACAAATGAATGGCCTTAATGGCTGTCATTTATCTATACTAGAACTTACTCTCCTCATCTGCAAAATTAGAAGGGCTGGATATGATCTTTAAAAAAAAAACTTTGTGGAGTACTTTATTTTTATTTATTTATTATTTTTTTTTTTTTGGCTGCTTTGGACCTTTGTTGCTGCACGTGGGCTTTCTCTAGTTGCGGCGAGTGGGGCCTACTCTTCGATGC
Source organism: Mesoplodon densirostris (assembly GCF_025265405.1). Lineage (NCBI taxonomy): Eukaryota > Metazoa > Chordata > Mammalia > Artiodactyla > Ziphiidae > Mesoplodon > Mesoplodon densirostris. The sequence goes on along the minus strand of NC_082681.1, from coordinate 74,900,974 downwards.
AGTGCGCGAGCTTCTCACTGCGGTGGCTTCTCTTGCTGCGGAGCATGGGCTCTAGGTGGGCGGGCTTCAGTAGTTGTGGCTCGCGGGCTCTAGAGTGCAGGCTCAGTAGTTGTGTGGCACACGGGCTTAGTTGCTCCGTGGCATGTGGGGTCTTCCCGGACCAGGGATGGAATCCGTGTCCCTGGCATTGGCAGGTGGATTCTTAACCACTGTGCCACCAGGGAAGTCCCTGATCTTTTCTAAAGTAGTAGTGTTCAATAGAAATTTCTGCAATGATGGAAATGTTCCACATCTATATGGCTATTCAGCCCTTAAAATGTGACTAATGCAACTGAGGAATTAAATTTTTAATTTAATGTAAATTTAAACAGTCACAGGAAGCTAGTGACTACCACACTGCACAGCATAGCTCTAGGGCAAAATCCTGTGTGAAAAACACATTTCACAATGCATTCCAGTAACCGCATACACATGGTAATGTATATATATGTATTCGTAAAACAATACTTCCCTTAATACATAAAAAGCATTGATATTTTCTTTCCTATTCTACTAAATTTCATCTAAAACAAAGTGCGGATCCAACCCACTAACGTGATTTCATAACACTGCACTAAGGTTCCTTTCAGCTCTAAAATATGCTATAAATACTAATGACTGTCCTGAAAGTATGCATTCATTATTTATTTTGTAATCTTAACCACAAGTAACTAATTAATCTGAAAATTTGCCTCAGGTTGTACCAGGTTCTACTTTAAAAGCCTTATAATCATTCCTTAATCTCCCTGTTAAATCAACATTTTTAAAAAAGAGGAAAGAGTTGCATGTCTTTAAGAAGTAGAAAACAAAGGTAACATCTTTTCCTTGTTTTTCATACTTCAGAAATGGTAACCAAAGAAATGGCAGGATATGTAGGAGAGAGTGAAGGAAATTGTGGAGATAGTGTTCATGTAAAGAGAGAAAGCTAACTTTTTATTGTCATCACCTCCACTGAATCTCCTAATGACGTCTCCTTCCCTCTCATTCTTCGAGCCTGAAAGTCCTACAAATTTTATCTTGTTTTAAATTAATTTTTACTGGAGTATAGTTGCTTTACAATGTTGTTTTAGTTTCTACTGTACAGCAAAGTGAATCAGCTATACATATACATACATCCCCTCTTTTTTGCATTTCCTTCAAATTTTATTTTAACTTCATCTGGCTTATTAGAGGACTACAGAATAAGACTGGCTCCCAAGAGATCACATGTTACAAATTTCAACTACAAAGTGCTTTTAAAAAACCTTAATAAAAGGATCTGGATTTGCTTCTCTACCCTAATCTGCCATCTCCTATCATGAAATCCTCACTAGTCTAAACTATAAGCAGTTCTACAAAAGTTTCATGCTCTCTCTTACCTGTGGGCCTTTGTACATCCTATTTCCTCTTTAGCTAACTTCTAATTTTTCAGGTCTTGGTTTACATATCAGTTACTCAAGTCAATTTTCTCCACCTCAAGATTAGTCTTGATGCCTCTCATGTATATTCTTCCAGTACTTTGTACCTTCCCCATCATTGCACTACTGTATTAATTGCCTGTTTATTTATCTATTTCCCCTACTAGATTTTAAACCCTTTAAGGACAGGGTGTATATTTTGTACTGTTCACTGATGTAAAGATGTTCAATAATTACGGAATGAACATATGGATATAATTCCTTCAGCATTCCACATGCCTAGTGTCATACTCCCTGCTTGGAATGTTCTCCCCAGTTCTATCACCAGCATGAGATCCTCTCTATAATCTAGTTCTTAATTATCGCTATTTCCTCTGGATGCCTACAGCCCTTATTATTCATACTATTCATTTGATATTTAATCTATTACGTTGTTTTTTAGTTATTCTTGTAATGCATAGATCCAATCTCATTAACTAAATTGTCCAGCTTGAAGATATTACTGTGTTTCTCTTGGTACTGCATTACCTAGCATAGCACTATGTAGATAGCAGACATTAAACATTAGTTGACAAAGAATCAAAATTTGAGAGGTTGTTTCTCCTATGAAGCTGACAACACTTTAGCGATAAAGACGAACAAGGGGTGCCAATTAAGCTTTTTGTCAATTATAGGCAATAAAAAGATATACTTAAGTACGAATACAAATAACAATAAAACAGTATTCTTAAGTGAGAGATAATAATGAACACAAATACTAAGATGCACTGTAGCCAAAGCTACATTCATTAAAGACAAGTAGCCTTATGGCTTCCAAAGTGACCTGTGTACACAAAAGAACACTGTTTTTCAGATCAAGGGATAATCGTGTTTACATGTGAATTTAGGGCGGTCTATGTTTTGGAGACATAGATAATTACGGTTTGGGCCTATCAAGGAGCGCTGTCAGCAAGGAAGCTAACTGGTGCTAACTCAATTTGCCGCTTGTTAACAGGCAGCTTGTTTCTTCCAATGCCCTCCAAATTGCTAATTCCGACTGAGTAAAATCTTAACCATTGGCAAACTGGTCCCAAATTCCATTACTAACTTTGGAAAGTAGCCCAGTTCTCCTAGCGTTTAGAAAAGAAAGCAGTATGGGAATGGTGTCTACCCTGCCTCCTAAACTAAGAGAAAAAAACTAAATCCTGCGAGAGTCACCAGCGCTCCAGGTGCCCTCTGCCCGGGACCTTCCGTCCCGTTCCCATTTACTGTACCTCAAAGATTTTCTTCACCCCTTCCTCAAATTCCCAACCCTAACTTCCTTCACTTACTGCTGCTCCAAGTTAGCCCTGACAACCTTTCTTCTATGTACTGGCTCTGACCTGAAGACACAAGGGCAACCTTTTCCCTATAGGTCCCCTTGTCCTTCACGCTACACTTCCAAGTGAACGGCATCTCACCTGGGAGATTCCAGCAGTTCCCGAGCCGCCGAGCTGACGTGACCTCCATTGCGGACCTGGGCCCCAGACAGAGACTAGGGGCCGTATTGGTATCACAGAGTGCCGACGCTTTTCGAAAGCAACCGCCGCAGCTGCCCAGCTCCAGGAAGGTATCGCGAGCAGCGCCATCTTGAGCGAGGAGAGAGGAACCGAGAGCAGAGGATTGTGGGACGCTGGCGGTCCGAACTCGCTACCTTAATCCTCCTCACCCCACCCCACTCCCTGGAGGAGAGCGGAAATAGCTTCTCTCTGAAGATTCGGGCGCATTAGCGCGACTGCATTTTTTTCTTCTAGGGCCGGTCTTTGAGTGTTTTTATTGTTTTGTTTTGTTTTTAACATCTTTATTGGAGTATAATTGCTTTACAATGGTGTGTTAGTTTCTGCTTTATAACAAAGTGAATCAGTTATACATATACATATGTTCTCATATCTCTTTCCTCTTGCGCCTCCCTCCCTCCCACCCTCCCTATCCCACCCTCCCTATCCCAGCCCTCTAAGTGATCACAAAGCACCGAGCTGATCTCCCTGTGCTATGCGGCTGCTTCCCACTAGCTATCTATTTACACAGCAGGGAATAACGGAGTAACATTGTCTTTCTCTCTTTTCCTAGATTTGTCAGGTAAAACACAGGATGCACAGTTAAATTTGAATTTCAGATAAACAATGAATCATTTCTTAGTATAATTATGTCCCAAATATTGCATTTGCTAAATCTGGCAACCCTATCTTGTCAATCATTTCACTCTTCTCCTGCCGCCTCCAACTCAGTGCCAAAATCCACTCTCTCCATTTTCCCTGTGAATATTATCACTCTCCTGTGTACTAACGCTTAGGGCAGATTAAACTACAGATATTGATTTCCCCAGGAAGAAGGCTTCATCTGTGAGATTCACTGCCTGTGAGAGTCACTTGCTGTGTTGTAAGTGCTTTCGTTTGGCTGATTGTTCTTTTTTGCACAAACTTTGGAGCAGTTTTCCTTTGGTCTTTTGCTCTTGGAAGAGTTTTAAACACACACACACACACCCCTTTACTCTGCTAATTTGCCTTTCTACCTCTTCCCTTTGGTTTCTGCAGCATCTAATTATTGCAAAACAGCTGGATTCGCTGAAGGACCGTAAAATGAAAATGTATGCAGAGAAGTCCATGTTTAAAGACAGGTTTATATTCTTTTGTCACCACTATCATCCAACAAAATAATGTTGAAATATGTTTACAGTTATCTAGGAAACTACATTTCCAAGTGTAAATGTAACCTGAAGCCCTGGCGACAGTAATGCGTTTGCAATTTCTATTCATTGCTGCGTTCTCAAACTTTCACACAAGACAGGCAAATAATTATTAACTCCTTATGTAGAGGCACCGTGGACTAATGATAAGTCTGATGAAGACAAAGGATATGCATGGCCCATGCAGTTAGCTTTACTTTGTTTCAGGATTCATATTACACCCCAGGTTTCCAGGGTAAGAGGATGCTTGAAAGGAATTATTTACAGAAGAATAATGTTTCCAGTTGAAGGGAATTCCATGTGAAGGAAATGGCATTTTTAACAGCAAGGAGTCGAAAGAAAATATTTCCAGGTTCGGGAGTCTAGGGAGTGTATGGCAGAGAAGAGATGAGCCTGGGTGAGCAGAGGCCTGATGGTGAAGGGGCTTGTATTTCATTTTAAGAAGTTAATGCTTGATTCTGTACCAAGTGAATGGTTTTAATCATGAAAGTAACATGATCAGATCTGTATGTTCATTAAACCACTCTGGCTTAAGTAGTAAGGTTGGACTGGAAGGAGTTCAGATTGGAGTCATGAATTTAATGCCATAGTCATAAAATAAAGGCCTGAACCTGGCAGTAGCAATGGCAGTAGATCAATTCCAGAGATATTATGGAGATAGAATTGACAGAACTTAGTGATTGATTGGATGTTTCTGGCTTATTATTGTCTAGTTGACAAATCAATAATGGTCTCTTTCATTAATGCCTACCTATATCATCATCAGTAAATATTTACTCAGCATCTATTCTGTATTATCACACTTTACACTAGAGAAACCCTAGACTCTACCAATGATTTCTATTAGGGCTGAGTATTGCCACTGAATCTTTCTACCCAGGTAAAGTAGTGTCCAGTAATGCTCTAATTTGTTTTTAATGTAGGAGCCTGGGAGTTCCCTGGCAGTCCAGTGGTTAGGGCTCCATGCTTCCACTTCAGGGGGCACGGGTTCAATCCCTGGTCGGGGAATTAAGATCCCAAATGCTGCACAGGGCAGACAAAATATTTTTTTTAATGTAGGAACCTATACAATATATATTTTGTGAGAGACTATCAGATATAATGCGACAAAATAATATCTTAAATTTTTATACTTTCAGAAACACTCACACACATTATCTTGCTGGATCTTAATCACAGCGTTTTGGGTGTATTCCTTGTTCCTTATTTGGCTCATGTTCGAAGAGCCAAGGTCCATGTGGTGACAGAGTCAGAACTAGAACCATGGTATTCTGGCTGCTATTCCACTGTTCTTTACACTAAAGATGTTACCCGCACTCAGATACAAGATTTAATTGAAAGTCTCTACTGGCCATATAGAATTATAAGATTTTAAATCAGGCGAGCTCTCAGAATTCTGAAACATCTGACCCTACAGATGATTTCTCAGGAGTTTTGAGGAGTTTCATTAGAATCACCTACAGGCATTATTGGCATGGAACAACAGTTGTGAGGTCTTGGACGGGAATCAAAGCATTTTTACCAAAGTAGTCTCATTGTAAGTCAACTCCTCTGATCAAGAAATGTGAATAACGTTGGAATAACAAAGTACTTACTCTATGATGAGCTAAAATGAGTCGAACATGAGCCAAATAAGCCAAAGAAAATTTCCAGTGCACCCAGAAATAGAACATGAAGTATAATGAGAGTTGTGTACTGGGGGAGAACTGAAGCAACAGGCCAAATTGGCCTGCAGCAACTTGACACATAAGTGTTGGAAATAAGTTAGAGAGACAGAGGAGCACACATAAAAGCTGCTATAAATAGCTGTTGCAGACACAGATCACATGACAACACTTTGTTTATGCAATAATTATATCTATACTTGCCCAAGGGTACTTACCTATTAAGCAGCAGAGCCATAACTCAAACTTAAGTCCTGACCCTAAAGTCTGTGCTGTCAACCTAAACTGTAATGCCTCCTCATGTATTTCTCAACAAGGCCCATAGAGTTTAAGGAGCATACCAAAGCTGTTTTCACTCCCTAATACTGTGGGCAATCCTGTGTGTTGTAAAGCAGCAACCAAACTTTTCTTGGCAATGAATGATCTTGTAGAAATTTTCCTTTGACTGTGGGACTCCATGCAGATGGCACAATAAGAATCATTCTCTTTCTGAGAACTATGCATACCATTGCTCAGAAAGTAATCAAGTGGATCCCTTAGAAATGTTGCTAGATATACCATGATTTCAAGCTCCTTGAAAATCTAATTAGCTAGCTGTTTCATATCTCCATGGTTTTACTCTGATGTGAAGGAGCCAGTAAACTGTGAAAACATGTCTTCTTCTCTGTGTGCCATGTAGGTCCATGATGAAGCTGTATGCAGCATGATGTTTTTAATCTTTCAGAGCTCACTTCAGTTTTCACCTTAAACTGTCCCTTAAAAGAAGGTGGTGATTTCAACAAGATGATCCAAAGGCCAGCAGAGTGGAGTGAGAAAATGAGAATAGAAAGATCAGAGAGGGTTATCTGGGAAATTATTTCAATGAGGCAGGTTACAAAGGGGTTAATAGGCTTGAGTATGACATCAATCTTTAGGCTGAGCCTGATGAATATTCTTTTCAGACTACTGATGTAACATCTTTAAGATTCCTCTGGCTATAAAAACCCATGATTATGTGATTTCTTGCTAAGCAGAAAATCATTACTTTCCTTATTTTGAGTGAGGCTTTCTAGCAAAATTGGATTTTTAGAAAGATCTATTATTATCTAGGCAACTGCAATAATTATGACACAGTATTAATAATCATGGAGAAGGAAGGGAACACAGGTACATGGAGGCAGTACTGAATGGTATGATAAAAAAGGGTCTATATGACATTGTATTCACTTCCTGTTGTTACATAAAAAGTTAGCACACACTTGGCAGCTTAAAACAACATACATTTATTATTTCACAATTTCTGTGGGTCAGGAATATTGTTACAAATCAGGTGCATCTTCTGCTCAGAGCCTTACCAAGATAAAATCAAGGTGTCAGTCAGGTCGGCAATCTCACCTGAGGTGTGGGATACCTCTTCCCTGCTCCCTGGTTGCTGGCAAAAATCACTTCCTTGCTGTTGTCGGACTGAATGCATTGTTTTCTTGCTGGATGTTGGCTGGGAACTGCTCTCAGCTTCTAGAAGCATCCTCAGTTTCTTTCCAGGTGAGCCCCTTGATAGGCAATGAACTTGGTTGCTTCTTCAGGGCCAGCAAGAGAATCTCTTTTGCTCATTTTTAATTGAGATAAAATTGGTGTATAACATTGTATTAGTTTTAGGTGTACAACAAAATGATCATATATATATATATATATATATATATATATATATATATATAAAATGATTCCCACACTAAGTTTAGTTAGCATCCATCACCCCACATAGTTACTAATTCTTTTCTTGTGATGAGCACTTTTAAGATCTACTCTCTTTTCTCCACTGTATATTCTTGCCTCCTTTATCAAAGATAAGGTGACCATGTGTGCGTGGGTTTATCTCTGTGATTTCTATCCTGTTCCATTGATCTATATTTCTGTTTTGGTGCCAGTACCATACTGTCTTGATTGCTGTCGCTTTGTAGTATAGTCTGAAGTCAGGGAGCCTGATTCTTCCAGCTCGGTTTTTCTTTCTCAACATTGCTTTCACTATTCGGGGTCTTTTGTGTTTCCATACAAATTGTGAGATTTTTGTTCTAGTTCTGTGAAACATGCCAGTGGTAGTTTGATAGGGATTACATTAAATCTGTAGATTGCTTTGGGTAGTAGAGTCATTTTCACAATGTTGATTCTTCCAATCCAAGACCATGGTATATCTCTCCATCTATTTGTATCATCTTTAATTTCTTTCATCAGTGTCTTATAATTTTCCTCATACAGGTCTTTTGTCTCCTTAGGTAGGTTTATTCCTAGATATTTTATTCCTTTTTTTTTTAGACGTTGGGGGTAGGAGTTTATTAATTAATTAATTTATCTTTGCTGTGCTGGGTCCTTGCCCCTGCGCAAGGGCTATCTCTAGCTGTGGCAAGCGGGGGCCACTCTTCATCGCGGTGCGCGGGCCTCTCACCGTCGCGGCCCCTCCCGCTGCGGAGCACAGGCTCCAGACGCGCAGGCTCAGTAGTTGTGGCTCACGGGCCCAGCCGCTCCACGGCATGTGGGATCCTCCCAGACCAGGGCTCGAACCCGTGTCCCCTGCATCGGCAGGCAGACTCTCAACCACTGCACCACCAGGGAAGCCCGATATTTTATTCTTTTTGTTGCAATGGTAAATGGGAGTGTTCTCTTAATTTCACTTTCAGATTTTTCATCATTAGTGTATAGGAATGCCAGAGATTTCTGTGCATTAATTTTGTATCCTGCTACTCTACCAAATTCATTGATTAGCTCTAGTAGTTTTCTGGTAGCATCTTTAGGATTCTCTATGTATAGTATCATGTCACCTGCAAACAGTGACAGCTTTACTTCTTCTTTTCTGATTTGGATTCCTTTTATTTCTTTTTCTTCTCTGATTGCTGTGACTAAAACTTCCAAAACTATGTTGAATAATACTGGTGAGAGTGGGCAACCTTGTCTTGTTCCTGATCTTAGTGGAAATGGTTTCAGTTTTTCACCTTTGAGGACGATGTTGGCTGTGGGTTTGTCATATATGGCCTTTATTATGTTGATGTAAGTTCCCTCCATGCCTACTTTCTGGAGGGTTTTTATCATAAATGGGTGTTGAATTTTGTCGAAAGCTTTCTCTGCATCTATTGAGATGATCATATGGTTTTTCTCCTTCAATTTGTTCATATGGTGAATCACATTGATTGATTTGCGTATACTGAAGAATCCTTGCATTCCTGGAATAAACCCCACTTGATCATGGTGTATGATCCTTTTAATGTGCTGTTGGATTCTGTTTGCCAGTATTTTGTTGAGGATTTTTGCATCTATGTTTATCAGCGATTGCCAACAAACACATGAAAGAATGCTCAACATCATTAATCTTTAGAGAAATGCAAATCAAAACTACAATGAGATATCATCTCACACCAGTCAGGATGCCCATTATCAAAAAAACTACAAATAGTAAATGCTGGAGAGGGTGTGGAGAAAAGGGAACCCTCTTGCACTGTTGGTGGGAATGTAAATTGATACAGCCACTATGGCAAACAGTATGGAGGTTCCTTTAAAACTAAAAATAGAACTACCATACGACCCAGCAATCCCACTGCTGGGAATATGCCCTGAGAAAACCATAATTCAAAAAGAGTCATGTATCACAATGTTCACTGCAGCTCTGTTTACAATAGTCAGTACATGGAAGCAACCTAAGTTTCCATCAACACATGAATGGATACAGAAGATGTGGCACATATATACAATGGAATATTACTCAGCTATAAAAAATAAATGAAATTGAGTTATTTGTAGTGAGGTGGATGGATCTAGAGTCTGTCATACAGACTGAAGTAAGTCAGAAAGAGAAAAACAAATACCATATGCTAACACATATATATAGAATCTAAGAAAAAAAAATGGTCATGAAGAACCTAGGGGCAGGACGGAAATAAAGACACAGACCTACTAGAGAATGGACTTGAGGATATGGGGAGGGGGAAGGGTAAGCTGGGACAAAGCGAGACAGTGCCATGGACATATATAGACTACCAAATGTAAAATACATAGCTAGTGGGAAGTAGCCGCATAGCACAGGGAGATCAGCTCGGTGCTTTGTGACCACCTAGAGGGGTGGGATAGGGAGGGTGGGAGGGAGGGAGACGCAAGAGGGAAGAGATATGGGGATATATGTACATGTATAACTAATTAACTTTGTTATAAAGCAGAAACTAACACACCATTGTAGAGTAATTATACTCCAATAAGGATGTTTAAAAAAAAAAAAGATCTACTCTCTTAGTAACTTCCAAATAAATATCCAACACAGTATAGTTAACTATAGTCACCATGCTGTATATTACATCCCCAGGACTTATTTATCTTATAACTGGAAATTTGTACCATTTGACCACCATTTTACTTTGACTCTTTCTTCAGGAAAGGCCTGAATCCCCTTTTAAAGGGCTTGCCTGATTATGTGAGGCCCAGTCTGAATAATCTCCCTTTTGATTAACTTAAAGTCAAGTGATTAGGGACCTTAACTACATCTGCAAATTCCTTCACCTTTGCCATAAAATATAACCAAATCAAGAGAGTGATAGCCCATCATATTCACCAATTCTTCCCATACTCAGTGGGAAGGTGTTATACAGGGCATGTACACTAGGGGGCAAGAATCTTAGGGGCCATCTTTAAACTTTGCCTATGATGAAAACTGAGGTTCAAGATCAAGTTGTAAATGAATACATATGTCCGCACAAAAACATATAGATGAATGTTCATAGCAACATTACTCATAATAGCCAAAAACTGAAAACAACTCAACTGCTCATCAACTAGTGACTGGATAAACAAAGTATGATATATCCACACAATGGAATATTATTTGACCATACAAAGGAATGAAGTATTGATATGTTACAACATGGACAGACCTTGAAAACTTTATGCTAAGTGAAAAAATTCAAAACACCACATATTGTAAGGCTCTATTTATATGACATTCCCAGAATAAGGACATCTACAGAGACAGAATGTAGACTAGTGGCTGCCTAAAACTATGGGGTTTAGGGGTAAGTGCTGGAGTGGCTTCTAATGGGTATGGGGTTTTTTTTCTGAGATGATAAAGTGTTCTAAAATTGACTGGTGATGGTTGCATAACTCTATGAATAAACTAAAAGCTATTGAATTATATTCCTGATAAAGGTGAATTAGATGGTATATGAATTATATCTCAATAAAGCTGCTAATACAAGATCAAGTTGTATTACTTGATAACTTCTTCGAAATTCAGGAATTTAAACCCAGTTTCCTCATCCTTCAGTGGGTGTAACGCTTACTTTACAAGGTTGCTGTGAGGATCAAATGATATAATTATGGGGAATTGTTTTGTAAATTGCAAAATGCTATACAATTTTTAAAAATCATTATTATGTAGTCTGTTACTCTGCAATCAAGGCAAATCAATTTAATTCTTTTTTCAGTCTGTCTTCATAATAGCACTCAATATAATAATTCTTATAGCTGGGTCTCAATTCTATATTTCCAGAGCTAAATCCTTCTTGCCCTCGTATGTACGTTTCCTTTTATTCTTAACAGTAATGGAGAACAGTTGCTCAATACTACCTCTCCTTTCATCTACTTGAAGTCTTTTATTTAAAATTCCTCAATCTTCTCACCCATACCAGTAAGCTAATTCAGTTTCAAAGCTAAATAGGCACAATTTCTTTAACCCTTACTCATGAATCCTCACAAATTAAAATACCATTGCCCCTCTTCTGATCCTTTTATATGTAGGAGATAAATAAGGGCTGCAGTCTTAAAAGTAAGATCTGCCTTGAGGTCTATCTACAACAAATGATGTTTAAAGCAAAGGTCATGGAAAGGATAAGAGAACAGGGCCTGGAGGCAACATTTTCTTTGGTTGAAACTAAGATGAATACAAAGATTACAATTATCTGGTTTGAAGTAGCAGATGAAATCACAGAGGAAAAAGTTGACAGGCATGTCAATGACATGTTAAAATGCTTGCAATATAATGCTAAAGGGAAAGGCTAAGTTTAAAAAAAATAGTAGATGTAGTATATTCATGTAGAGAAAATTTGAAAAGTGGAAACAGCTAGTTGGTCAATTTTTTGATTAGTCAAATTTTTTTAAGTTCTCTAATATTGTTTTCTGTTTTAAAAATAATAAATATAATGTAAAATAAGGAAGTATTCTCATATCATGGAGAGTTCCTGAAATATAAGTCATTCTATAGTGTGATTCTGGAGACATTATTAGTAAGATCAAAGTGAAAAATTATCAACTGAGCCCATAACCAATAAAAGACATGTTAAAGTTAGCATTTAAACAGGATACAAAGCACACTGTAAAGTCATCTAAACTTCAACTGCATTCACAGTGGACATGAGGCATACTCATAAAAATGGTGCAGGGAGGGCAAGCATAATGAGATTTTCTTAGACATTTTGAAAGATCGTATCAAAAGAGAACTTTCAAATCATTATCCTAATGTCTCATCACTTGTGACACCAAATACAAGGTTTAAGAAAGTATCATAAATCATTACAGAGAACTTACGAAGTCTTAACTTATCTGAGGAATCTGAATTTTTGCCTTGTCCATGATTATTTAAAAATAATAATATTAGTATCTTCTGCTACCATAACAAAAATTAAACAACTAATATATCTATGATTATTTAAAAATAATAAAATTCTGAGCTTCTGCTGCTACAATTAAAAATAAAAAATACTAAATGGACATATTTACAGAATATGTCCACCTGAGTTTATTTTACCTCACAACAACTAAGAAGAATTTGAGCTCATAGATGAGCTGACTTGCCCAAACACAGCTGCTGGAGAATTTGCACCCAAGTGCTCTAATTTACAAATCTATTTTGAGGTAAATTGTGAGTCAAATTCAGGAAATTCATTAAGGAAATAATAGTAAAGGTCAATGAAGCCAAAGGGAACTGGGAAGAGGAATCAGACTTTCAGCAGTTTGTGGAATTGAAACTAAGGTACTGAATGCATTTCACTAGTCCCTTAGGTCATTTGTAGTCTGGTACATTAATTATACCCAGTAGATTCATTGTTGCTTTCCATTAGAACTAATACCAGTAATTTTTATGCCTATTAATATGCATGGCCACTCTAGATAATTAAGTATATATTAATGAGAAGTTTTAAGATAACATGATGTCCTACTTAGAGGCTGGGGAAGTTTTAATAAGAGAAAAAACTATCCCCCATTCCCCAATTCCCAACCTTACTCATCTCAGTGTAGTAAATCATGAAATTATGCCAGTTCTTCCTTCATGATGCCTCTAATTTCGGGTTAGGGTAATATCAGTGGTTTTGAAACTGAGCAGGACTCTGCAGGGCATTCCCAAGGACAGAGCCTGCTCCCAACACCAGCCCCCACCCTGTGTCCCCTGCCTCTTGTTTGTAGAAAAGCTTTAGCCTCCTAGGCTTTCCTCAAGTTCAAAGGAGCAAATTTAATCAGAGAAGTAAGAAAATGCAGAAACAAAGGAGAAGAGTCAAGCAAGACAAAATAATAATAGTTTAGCCATAAAACACAGTCAAGGACCTTTAGTTCCTCATCAAGGGCTGTAGATAATATCCTGAACCATAATCTTGAATTGTTTTGCAGATACTAAAACCCCCACCAGGTAGAAGAAGTTAACTGCTTGCTGACCACAAGTACATAGACCCCAGACTGGATAGAACTGGAAGGTTGATGTTGTTAACTCCCAAAACACCACCCTGTTACCTCACCACCAAACAATCAGAAGGATGTACATGAGCTGATCATGCACCCCATAACCCTCTCCCTCACACTGTCTTTAAAAACCCTTCCCTGAAATCCACTGGAGAGTTTGGGTCTTCTGAGCATGAGCTGCCCATTTTCCTTGCTTGGCCCAACATTGAGCACCTTGCAATAAATGCTGTACTTTCCTTCACCACAGCCTGGTGTTAGTACATTGGCTTTGCTGATGTCTGATAAGCAAATCCAAGTTTGGTTCAGAAACAGTTTCTTAGGCTCAAAAATTCCTTCCATGATTACTTCCCTCCATTTAATGGTTCCTGTGCATTACTGATGGATTAATCTTACTTTTTAAACCTGATTTTCCTGATCAGTATCTCACAGTATTGCTCACTACTAAATTCAAATTATTCAAAATGACACTCATACTATTTCTTTAACTGGCCCTACCTTAATCTTATTTCTGTTTCCCTACTCCCCTTCCAAGGTCTCAGTTCCAATCAGTTGAGCTTTCAACACAGACTCCATTTGCTATAATGACTTAGAAAGAAAAAAATTGTTCTAATTATCAATACTTCCATTGTCAAGTATATATCATGTAATGTTTCTGAGCAATACATAGAGAAGCAGACTCAACTGGCTAAGAAATGAAAGATAGCTCTTCCTTTTTCAAATTCTAAGTCAGTGCTGTCAATTGACAAATTCTAAGTCAATACACAGTCAAATCTTGTGCATGTGAAGCCATCAAAAAATGTAGTGATTTATAGAAGCAGATTCTAAGAAGCCTGCATATTTAAAGGGGAAAACTAAAGTTTTAAAGTTGTTTCCTTCCCTCTTACACTGTTGGTAGGAATGTAAATTGGTACAACCACTATGCAGAATACTATGGAGGTTCCTTAAAAACCTAAAAAATAGAACTGCCATATGATCCAGCAATCCCACTCCAGGCATATATCTGGAGAAAATCATAATGTGAAAAGATACATTTACCCCAGCATTCATTGCAGCACTATTTACAATAGGCAAGACATGGAAGCAACCTAAATGTCCATCGACAGAGGAAAGGATAAAGAAGATATGGTTCATATGTACAATGGAATATTACTCAAACATAAAAATCAATGAAATAATGCCACTTGCAGCAACATGGATGGACTCATGTCAAGGAGAAATTTTTCCTATGATTTCTTCTAGGAGTTTCATAGCTTCAGGTTTTGGGTCCTCGGTTCTGTTCCATTGGTCTATATGTCTAGATTTTGTGCCATTACCATACTGTTTTATTTACTATAGCTTCATAGGATAGCCTGAAATCAGAAGTGTGACGCCTCCTGCTTTGGTCTTCTTTCTCAGCATTTCTTTGACTACCTGGGGTTCTTTGTGGTTCCATATAAATTCTCAGAAAGTTTTTCTATTTCTGTAAAAAATGCCACTGGACACTTGATAGGGATTGCATTGAATCTACAGATGGCTTCTGGTAGTGCTGACATTTTAACAATATTAATTCTTCTAATCCTTGAAATTGGTATACTTTTCCATTTATTTACATCTTCTTGGATTTCTTTCATTAATATCTTGTAGTTTTGAGAGTAGACATCTTTCACCTCTTTGGTTAAATTTATTCCTAAGTATTTTATTGTTTTTCATGCTATTGTAAATTGAATCTCTTTCATTCCTTTTTCAGAAAATTCATTGTTAGTGTATAGAAACACTAATGATTTTTTTTCTTTATTAGTCTGTAATTTTCTTTTTTTGTAGTATCTTTGTCTGGTTTTGGTATCAGGGTGATGCTGTCCTCATAGAATGAGTTTGGGAATGTTCCTTCCTCTGCAATTTTTGGAAGAGTTTGAGAATGATGGGTGTTAGCTCTTCTCTAAATGTTTGATAGAATTCACCTGTGAAGCCATCTGGTCCTGGACTTTTGTTTGTTGGATGATTTTTAATCACAGTTTCAATTTCAGTGCTTGTGATTGGTCTGTTCATGTCTTCTATCTCTTCCTGGTTCAGTCTTGGAAGGTTATACCTTTCTAAGAATTTGTCCAATTTTTCCAGGTTGTCCATTTTATTGGCAGAGTGTTGCTTGTAGTAGTCTCTTAGGGTGCTTTGTATTTCTGTGGTTTCTGTTGTAACTTCTCCTTTTTCATTTCCAATTTTATTGATTTCAGTCCTCTCCCTCTTTTTCTTGATGAGTCTGGCTAATGGTTTATCGATTTTGTTTATCTTCTCAAAGAACCAGTATTTAGTTTTATTGATCTTTGCTATTGTTTTCTTTGTTTCTATTTCATTTATTTCTGCTCTGATCTTTATGATTACTTTCCTTCTGCTAACTTTGGGTTTTGTTTGTTCTTCTTTCTCCAGTTCCTTTAGTGTAAGGTTAGATGGTTTATTTGAGATTTTTCTTGTTTCTTGAGGTAGGCTTGTATTGCTATAAACTTCCCTCTTAGAACTGCTTTTGCTGCATCCCATAGGTTTTGGATTGTTGTGTTTTCTTTGCCATTTGTCTCTAGATATTTTTTGATTTCCTCTTTGATTTCTTCAGTGATCTCTTGGTTATTTAGTAAGGTATTGTTTAGCCTACATGTGTTTGTGATTTTACATTTTTTCCCTGTAATTGATTTCCAATCTCATGGCATTGTGGTCGGGAAAGATGCTTGATATGATTTCAGTTTTCTTAAATTTACTGAGGTTTGATTTGTGACCCAAGCTGTGATCTATCCTGGAGAATGTTCCATGCACACTTGAGAAGAAAATGTAATCTGCTGTTTTTGGATGGAATTTTCTACAAATATCAATTAAATCTATCTGGTCTATTGTGTCATTTAAAGCTTGTGTTTCCTTATTAATTTTCTGTTTGGATAATCTGTCCATTGGTGTAAGTGAGGTGTTAAAGTACCCCACTAATACTGTGTTACTGTTGATTTCCTCTTTTATAGCTGTTAGCAGTTGCCTTATGTATTGAGGTGCTCCTATGTTGGTGCATATATATTTATAATTGTTATATCTTCTTCTTGGATTGATCCCTTGATCATTATGTAGTATCCTTCCTTGGCTCTTGTAACATTCTTTATTTTAAAGTCAATTTTATCTGATATGAGTATAGCTACTCCAGCTTTCTTTTGATTTCCATTTTCCTGGAATATCTTTTTCCATCCCCTCACTTTTAGTCTGTATGTGTCCCTATGTCTGAAGTGTGTCTGTTGTAGACAGCATATATATGGGTCTTGTTTTTGTATCCATTCAGCAAGCCTGTGTGTTTTGGTTGGAGCATTTAATCCATTCACGTTTAAGCTAATTATTGATATTTATGTTCCTTTTCCCATTATCTTCATTGTTTTGGGTTTGTTTTGTAGGTCCTTTTCTTCTCTTGTGTTTCCCACTTAGAGAAGTTCCTTTCTCATTTGTTGTAGAGCTGGTTTGGTGGTGCTGAATTGTTTTATCTTTTGCTTGTCTGTAAATCTTTTGACTTCTCCATCGAATCTAAATGAAATCCTTGCTGGGTAGAGTAATCTTCATTCTAGGTTCTTCCCTTTCGTCACTTGAAATATGTCATGCCACTCCCTTCTGGCTTGTAGAGTTTCTGCTGAGAAATCAGCTGTTAACCTTATGGGAGTTCCCTTGTATGTTGTTTGTCATTTTTCCCTTGTTGCTTTCAAAAATTTTACTTTGTCTTTAATTTTTGCCAATTGATTACTATGTGTCTCAGCATGTTTCTCCTTGGGTTTATGCTGTATGGGACTGTCTGCATTTCCTGGACTTGGGTGGCTATTTCCTTTCCCATGTTAGGGAAGTTTTCGACTATAATCTCTTCACATATTTTCTCGGGTCCTTTCTCTCTCTCTTCTCCTTCTGGGATGCCTCTGATGAGAATGTTGTTGCGTTTAATGTTGCCCCAGACGTTTCTTAGGTTGTCTTCCTTTCTTTTCATTCGTTTTTCTTTATTCTGTTCTGCAGCAGTGAATTCCGCTATTCTGTCTTCCAGGTCACTTATCCTTTCTTCTGCCTCAGTTATTCTGCTACTGATTCCTTCTGGTTTATTTTTCATTTTAGTTATTGTATTGTTCATCTCTGTTTGTTTGTTCTTTAATTCTTCTAGGTCTTTCTTAATCACTTTTTGCATCTTCTCGATCTTTGTCTTCATTCTTTTTCTGAGGTCCTGCATCATCTTCACTATCATTATTCTGAATTTTTTTCTGGAAGGGTGCCTGTCTCCACTTCATGTAGTTTTTTTCTGGGGTTTTATGTTGTTCCTTCATCTGGTACATAGCCCTCTACATTTTCATCTTGTCTATCTTTCTATGAATGTCATTGTTGTTCCACAGGCTGCAGGATTGTTGTTCTTCTTGCTTCTGCTCAACACTGATGATTTTTGTATGATACTTTTGTATCCTGCAACTTTATTGAATTTGTTGATTAGTTCTAACAGTTTTTTTGTTGAGTCTTTAGGATTTTCTACATATAAAATCATGTCATCTGCAAATAGAAACAATTTTTCTTCTTCCTTTCCAATTCTTATGCCTTTTATTTCTTTTTCTTGTCTGATTGCTCTAGCTAGGACTTCCAGTTTTATGTTGAGTAGGAGTGGTGAGAGTAGGCATCCTTGAATTGTTCCTGATCTTAGCAGGAAAGCATTCAACCTTTTGCCTTTGAGTATGATGTTAGCTGTGGGCTTGTCATATATGGCCTTTATTATGTTGTGATCTGTTCCTTTTATGAGTAATTTGTTAAGTGTTTTTATCATGAACAGATGTTAATTTTGTCACATAGTTTTGCTGAACCTATTGAGGTGATCATATGATTCTTTACTTTCATTTTATTAATGTGATATATCACATTGATTGATTTGTGTATGTTGAACCATCCTGCATCTTTGCATCCTTGCATCCCAGAGATAAATCCCAGTTGATAATAATGAATGATCCTTTTAATGTGCTGCTGAATTTTGTTGAGAACTTTTTCATCTATATTCATCAGGGATATTGGTCTGTAGTTTTCTTTTCTAGTAGTGTCCTTCTCTGGTTTTGGGATCAGGATAATGCTGGCCTTGTAAAGTGAGTTCTGGATTGTTCCTTCCTCTTTGATTTTTCTGCAATAGTTTGATAAGTATTGGTATTAATTGTTTAAATATTTGGTAAAGTTCACCAGTGAAGCCATCTGGTCATGGGCTTTACTTCATTGAGAGAGTTTTGATTACTGATTCAATCTCCTTACTAGTCATTAGTCTATTCTGACTTTCTATTTCTTCCTTTTTCAGTCTTGGTAGATTGTAGGTTGTAAAGAATTTTTCCATTTCTTCTAAATTGTACAGTTTGTTGGCATATAATTGTTCATAGTAGCCTTTTATGAGCCCTTGGATTTCTGTGGTATCAGTTCTAATGTCTTCTTTTTCATTTATAATTTCATTCATTTGGGTCCTTTCTCTTTTTTCCTTAGTTAGTATAGCTAAGGGTTGGTAAATTTTGTTCATCTTTTCAAAGAAAAGACTCTTAGTTTAAGTTAAGCTTTTCTACTGTTTTTCTGTTCTCTATTTCATTATTTCTGCTCCCTTCTTTATTATTTCCTTCTTTTTGCTAACTTTGGGCTCCGTTTGTTCTTCTTTTTCTAATTCCTTAAGGCATAGAGTTAGGTTGTTTATTTGGGGAGATTATGATATATATTTTTAATATTTTAAATTTTTTTATTTATTTATTTTTGGCTGTGTTGAGTCTTCGTTGCTGTGTGCAGGCTTTTTCTAGTTGCAGTGAGCAGGGACTACTCTTCATTGTGGTGCACAGGCTTCTCATTGTGGTGGCTTCTCTTGTTGTGGAGCATGGGCTCTAGGCACATGGGCTTCAGTAGTTGTGGCTTGTGGGCTCCAGAGCACAGGCTCAGTAGTTGTGTCACACAGGCTTTGTTGCTCCATGGATGTGGGATCTTCCCGGACCAGGGCTCGAACCCATGTCTCTTGCATTGGCAGGAGGATTCTTAACCACTGCGCCAACACGGAAGCCCTATTTTGGGAGATTATTATATCCTGATGTTTGTATTCCTTAAGGCCATTCAAATTCCTCTGCTCAGATTCTCTACTCACCAAATAGCCTTCTTTCCAGTCCTATTTTTTTCTTTTTTTATGAAAAATAATAATTTAAATAAAAATGTACAAAAGGTAAATGACTAGTTCTGTGAATTCTTTTAAAGGTGAATACCTTTAAAAGTGGAAGTAGCTACCACTCAGGTGAAGAAATAGAACATTGCCAAATTCCTAGAAGCCCCCAATCACAAACCTTCCCTTCCCCTCAAAAGAAAACTAATAAATCCTTACTTTGGTTAGTTTTACCTTGTTTTCAATTTTATTTAATGGAATCACATAGTGATTTTCTTCAATTGGTATTTTTACTCAACATTTTGTTTGCAAGATACATTTATGTTGCATGTAGCTGTATAATTTATTTTTATTAGTGCATAGTATTCCATTCTATGAATATGCCACAATGTGTTCATCTACTCTCTTGTTGGTGGGTATTTGGATTGTTTCCAGTTTGGGGTCATTATGAGTAATGCTGCTATAAACATTCTTATGTATGTCCTTTGGTGTATATTTGCTTGTATTTCTGCTGTGAATATACTGAGAAGCAGAATTGTTGAGTCATGTATCTCCACTAATACTTAATATTGTACCTCTTTTTCATTTTAGACATTCTGTTGATGTGTAGTGATATCATTATAAATTTGATTTATATTTTCTTTATGTAATTTTCATTTTCCCTATGACAATGAAATTGAATGTTTTTTTCATTTTTATCAGCAATTGGGATGCCTTCCTTTGTGAAATGTTTGTTCAAGACCCCTGCTCATTTTAATGTATTTTTTATTTGTAAGCATGTTTAGGTATTCTGCTATAAGTTCTTTATTGGTTATATGTTTTACAAAAACTTCTCCCACACTGAATCTCCTAAAATTATATGAAGAGCTTCTGGCATTCAAATTTATAATTGCTCTTTAATAGATTCATGGCCTGGACCATATATGTCTCTCTATTTCACCTATCATAGGGGTTCAAGTAATATTTTAGTTAAATAGTTTAAAAATATGGTAAATTGACTTCTGCATAGTTTTTAAATGCTATGCTCAACTTTGCATATACATTCAATATTATAATTTCAAAGATAGTTTTCATATATTACTATGCAACAGATTGTTTCCACTAAAATTGAAAGAGGAATTGTCTAAGTCTTCAGGTGCACAATGGCTCTGGGTCTGTAAAGATTAGGTCCTTAACTGAAAGGACAAGAAGAAACAATACATAAACCACAGCTGAAATAAAATGTCATTTCCATCAAGAACTACATAAGTCTAACAAATTAATAAAGGGCTCATGTTGATATTAACTATGATATTAAAACGATAGATGTTCTAAGGTGATCAACCTCCTGGTGTGAACAAACTAACAGTTGCCTAGGTTGTGGGACTTTCAATACTAAAGCCAGGCCAGCCCTGGGCAAAGTGGGATAGTTAGTCACTGTAGTTTAGCCTTAAAATCATTTTGCCCAGAATGAGGTTCTTATCCTTTTTTTTCTCTTTTGTACTCATGATGTGCTATAATTAAAATTAATATGACTTTTTAAAACTTTGTCTTTCAACTCCCTTCTCTATATTTCACACATTTTCTCCCTACCTCCTTCTGTTTACTAATACAGCAACAAAGTTAGCCTTGTTATTCTTTATTTTTTCCCCTTGACCTTCCATACCAGACTCTTTTTTTGTGTGTGTGACCTTGATACCCAGCAATTATGCAATACACTCCTCTTGGAGGTTGGCTGACAGTGTCACATAGTGGTTTTCTAAACATCTGATATTATGAGACAGCATAAAGCTCCAACAGGAAAAGAACAGGGAAATCTAAATACTCATTTTTTTCCGTAATGCACATTATGTGTTCTTTAATTCACTCAACATTTCTATAACAAAGCACGGTGGCATTATAAAAGCATTGTAATAGGTGAAAAGTTAAATGCCACAAAAATGGGTCTTTGTCCTTTAATTGAAGGAGCTCATAATCTAGCAAAGGACATTGAAATGTAAACAAGTAACAAATGCAAAGTAGAATTACCAAATAGAAGCACGAGGAAAATTATGTTGGTGTAAAAGGGAAAAAATAATTTTGACTGAGAAGGGGCATGGACTAGAGAAAATGTCTCACAATAAAAAACATTTGAACTGAGTTTTGAAGGATAGAATTTCAGCAGAAGCAAAGGTGGAGTGGAGAGTATTTCGGCTTAACGAACCAACAGAGGTGAGAGTATACACTATGTATTACAATATAGTCAGAGGAATGTAGTAGCAGATGAAGTTATAGAAGTAGGACAGGTAAGATTATAGAGGTCTAGCAACAATATTAATAAAAGCTAACATTTACTGAGCTCTTATGTTATACTAAGCATATAGTATGATTTCATCAGCCATCACATTAACTCTAATGGGATAGGTACTAACTCGTAGTCCCATTTCATTCGTGAGGAAATTTAAGTTCAGAGACATTAAGTAAACATCTTCAGGTTTAACAACAAGGAAATGGTCCACAAAGATTCAAAACCAAATCTACTTTATTCACAGGCCTGTGCTCTTAACCACTAGGCTCTACAACTTAAAGATTTTGGAATTTATTTTGTGAGCAGTTGGAGGCCATTTGAGGAGGGGACTAAATATAATTCAACTTGTGTTAGGAAGCAAACTGGCAACAGTGAGAAGGATGGATTGGAAGGGAGAGAGACTAGACAAGGAAACAAGTTAGTAGGCTATGGCGATAGTTTAGTTGAAAGATGATGAGGGACTGTAATAGGTAGTGGTAGAAGAAGTGAGAAGGGACAGATTTAATATTGTGTAAGTAGATTGGACAGCCTTGGTGACTGCTCAGAGAGGAACTGTTAAAAAAGCAAGAGGATTTCTAATCATGATGATTGGGAAGATGATGGTCCATTTAAACAAGAGAGGGAACACAGAGTTATAGGTCTTGGGGTGCATTATGAAGAGTGGGATTGAAGAAGGTAATGAGTGCGGTCTAGGACATGTTGAATTTGAGGTCTTAGAAGAGACTACAGATAGAAATTGTCATCTGAAGTAAAGTGACTATTTCAAAGCTCTTTAATCATAAACAATTGAGACTGCAAAGTTTCAATCATAACCTTTTCCATTTAAGTCAGGGTAACAACTCATTCATTTTACTTGGCATTTTAAATCATGAAGAGCTACTATGTCATAACTGCCACTATATAAAGGGCCCAACATTCATTAGTTGCAAGTTGTGTCCAAGCGGTTGAATTCAGTGTTATATAATCTACAGTAAAATTCTTAGTGCCTGATACAGCCCCTCAAATGTTGGTGATGGTATTGATAATGTCGAGTTTGGATTTTAATATTTCCATGGCTTCTTTAAAAGCTTTTCTTCTTAAAATATTTGGTAATTATGAAAGCAAAGTATCACTTGAGAAACGTTGCCTCACAATCCTTACTACAATGCCTTGTCTAGGAAACCTATACATAGCTATTGAAGATGTCTGATTTTATTCAATACAACATAAAGGCAGACCACCTAAATCAAATAACATACAACAAATTTGAGAAAATTAAGTGACCATTACTGAGATAAGACATGACAGGTGAATTAAGTCTGTGGAGAATTCTAATGATCAAGAAAGAAATGATACAAACAGCTCATACAGCTCAATAGAAAAAAAACAAACAACCCAATAAAAAAATAGGCAGAAGATCTAAGTAGACATTTATCCAAAAAAAAGACATACAACTGGCCAAGAGGCACATGAAAAGATGTTCAACATCACTAATTATTAGAGAAATGCAAATCAAAACTACAATAAGGTATCACCTCACACTGGTTGGAATGACCATCATCAAAAAACCTACAAATATGGACTTCCCTGGTGGCACAGTGGTAAAGAATCCACCTGCCAATGCAGGGGACATGGGTTTGAGCCCTGGTCTGGGAAGATCCCGTATGCCACAAAACAACTAAGCCCGTGTGCCACAACTAATGAGCCTGTGTCCTAGAGCCTGCATACCACAACTACTGAGCCTGCGCACCTAGAGCCCATGATCTGCAACAAGGACAAGCCACTGCAATGAGAAGCTCATGCACTGCAACAAAGAGTAGCCCCCACTCGCCACAACTAGAGAAAGCCCACACGTAGCAACGAAGACCCAACACAGCCAAAAATAAATAAATAAATAAATTTATTTAAAAAAATCTAGAAACAGTAAGTGCTTGAGAGGGTGTGGAGAAAAGGGAACCCTCTTGCACTGTTGGTGGGAATGTATATTGATACAGCCAATATGGGGAACAGTATGGAGGTTCCTTAAAAAACTAAAAATAGAACTACCATATGACCCAGCAATCCCACTACTGGGCATATACTCTGAGAAAACCATAATTCAAAAAGAGTCATGTACCACAATGTTAATTGCAGCACTATTTACAATAGACAGGACATGGAAGCAACCTAAGTGTCCATCAAGAGATGAATGGATAAAGAAGATGTGGTACATATATACAATGGAATATTACTCAGCTATATAAAGGAATGAAATTGGGTCATTTGTAGAGACATGTATGGGCCTAGAGACTGCCATACAGAGTGAAGTAAGTCAGAAAGAGAAAAAAAATATCGTATATTAATGTATATATGTGGAATCTGAAAAAAAATTGGTATAGATGATCTCATTTACAAAGCAGAAATAGAGACACAGATGTAGAGAACAAACGTATGGATACCAAGGGGGAAGGGGGGATGGGAGGAATTGGGAGATTGGAGTTGATGTATATACACTATTGATACAATGCATAAAATAGATAAGTAATTAGAACCTACTGTATAGAACAGGGAACTCTACTCAGTGCTCTGTGGTGACCAAAATGAGAAGGAAATCCAAAAAGTAGGGGATATATGTATACAAATAGCTGATTCACTTTGTTGTACAGTGTAAACTAACACACTGTTGTAAAGCAACTATACGCCAAAAAAAAAAAGATGTGGTACATATATGCAATGGAATATTTCTGGGCCATAAAAAAGAACAAAATAAGGCCATTTTCAGGAATATGGATGGACCTAGAGATTGTCATGCTGAGTGAAGTACGTCAGACAAAGACAAATATCACATGATATTGCTTATATGTGGAATCTTTAAAAAATGGTACAAATGCACCTATTTACAAAACAGAAATAGAGACACAGATGTAGAAAACAAATTTATGGTTACCAAGGGGGAAGGGGGGCAGGGGTAAATTGGGAGATTGGGATTGACATATACACACTACTATATATTATTTTATATATAAATAAAATACTCTGTTCAATACTCTGTAATGACCTATATGGGAATAGAATATAAAAAAAGTGTGGATATATGTATATGTATAACTGACTCACTTTGCTGTACAGCAGAAACTAACACAACATTGTAAATCAACTATACTCCAATAAAAAATAATTAAAAAGAAAGAAATGAAATAATGTAGACATGATATAGTAAAACAGATTTTCTAAGTAAACTAATAATGTCTTTACACACCACAAATTAATCCTCATACTAGGCAAGAAATCTGAGTTTCACACATACTAGGTTTTTCTTTTCTTATAGCAGTTTATTCTTATTGAGATCTACTTCACATAAGACACAATTCATCATTTTAAAGGATACACTTCAGTGGTTTTTAGTATATTCACTGTCACCATCATGTCTAATTCCAGAACTTTTCCATCCCTCCATTCAAAGAAACCCCATACCTAATAGCAGTTAGTCCAAGCACCCTCCCTCTCCCCATCTTCTAGCAACCACTAGTCTACTTTCTCTCTCTGTGGACTTGCCTGAACTAGACATTTCATATGAATGGAATCATACAATATTTAGCCTTATGTGTCTGGCTTATTTCCATTAGCATAATGTTTTCAAGGTCCATACATGTTGCAACGTGTACTTAATTCCACTTTATTGCTGAAAGATATTCCATTTTTTAGATACCACATTTTCTGTATACCTTCATCAGCTGATAGACATTTGGGTTGTTTTCACTTTTTGGATATTATGAATAATGGTGATATAAAATTTCTGTATGGGTATTTGTATGGCCATATATTTTCATTTATCTTGGATTTATACCAAGGAGTGGAATTGCTGGATAATATGGTAATTCAGTGGTTAACTTTTTTCCTTTTCACATTTATTTATTTATTTATTTTTATTTTATTTAAAATTTATTTTATTTTTATAAAATTTTAAAGGTTACTTTCCATTTATAGTTCTTACAAAATATTGGCCAAATTCCCCATGTTGTACAATATATCCTTGAGCCTATCTTACACCCAACAGTTTGCATCTCTCAATCCACCACCCCTATATTGTCCCTCCCCACTCCCCACTGGTAACCACTAGTTCATTTTCTATATCTGTGAGTCTGCTTCTTTTGTTACATTCACTAGTCTGTTGTATTTTTTAGATTCCACCTATAAGCGACTTTATACAGTATTTACCTTTCTCTGTCTGACTTGTTTCACTTAGTATAACACTCTCCAATCCACACACGTTGCTGCAAATGGCATTATTTCATTCCTTTTCATGGCTGAATAATATTCCATTGTATATATGTACTTCTTTATCCATTCATCTGGCGATGGACATTTAGGTTGTCTCCATGTTTTGGCTATTGTAAAAAGTGCTATGAACATTGGGAAACACATAACTTTTTTTTTTTTGTGGTACGCGGGCCTCTCACTGCTGTGGCCTCTCCTGTTGTGGAGCACAGGCTCTGGACGTGCAGGCCCAGTGGCCATGGCTCACGGGCCCAGCTGCTCCGTGGCATGTGGGATCCTCCCGGACCAGGGCACGAACCCGTGTCCCCTGCATCGGCAGACGGACTCCCAACCACTGTGCCACCAGGGAAGCCCTCACATATCTTTTTAAAGTACGGTTCTCTCTTGATATATGCCCAGGACTGGGACTGCTGGATCATATGGTAGTACTATTTTTAGCTTTTAAAGAACATCCATACTGTTCTCCATAGTGGCTGTATCAATTTACATTCCCACCAACAGTGCAAGAGGGTTCCCTTTTCTCCACACCCTCTCCAGCATTTATTGTTTATAGATTTTTTTATGATGACCATTATGACTACTATGAAAAATACCTCACTGTGGTTTTGGTTTGCATTTCTCTAATGATTAGTGTTGCTGAGCATCCTTTCATGTGTTTGTTGGTAATCTGTATGTCTTAACTTTGGGGAAATGTCTGTTTAGGTCTTCAACCCACTTTTGGATTGGGATCTTTGTTTAATTGATATTAAGCTGCATGAGCTGCTTGTATATTTTGGAGATTAATGGTTTGTCAATTCCTTTTTGCGCAAATATTTTCTCCCATTCTAAGGGTTGTCTTTTCACCTTGTTTATGGTTTCCTTTGCTGTGCAAAGGCTTTTAAGTTTCATTAGGGCCCATTTGTTTATTTTTTATTTCATTTCCATTACTCTAGGAGGTGGGTCAAAAAGGATCTTGCTGTGATTTATGTCATAGACTGTTCTGCCTATGTTTTCCTCTAAGAGTTTTATAGTGTCTGGCCTTACATTTAGGCCTTTAATCCATTTTGAGTTTATTTTTGTGTATGGTGTTAGGAAGTGTTCTCATTTCATTCTTTTACATGTAGCTGTCCAATTTTCACAGCTCCACTTATTGAAGAGGCTATCTTTTTTCCATTTTATATTCTTGCCTCCTTTGTTGTAGATTAATTGACTGTAAGTGCATGGATTTATCTCTGGGCTTCCTATCCTGTACCATTTATCTATCTTTCTGTTTTTGTGCCAGTACCATACTGTCTTGATTACTATAGCTTTGTAGTATAGTCTGAAGTCAGGGAGCCTGATTCCTCCAGCTCCATTTTTCTTTCTCAAGATTGCTTTGGCTATTCGGGGTCTTTTGTGTTTCCATACAAATTATAAAAATTTTTGTTCTAGATCTGTGAAAAATGCCATTGGTAATTTGAAAGGAATTGCATTGAATCTGTAGAATGTTTTGGGTAGTATAGACATTTTCCCAATATTGACTCTTCTGATCCGAGAACATAGTAATTTTTTCCATTTGTTTGTATCATCTTTGATTTCTTTCATCAGCATCTTATAGTTTTCTGAGTACAGGGCTTTAGCCTCCTTAGGTAGGTTTATTCCTAGGTATTTTATTCTTTTTGTTGCAATGGTAAATGGGATTGTTTCCTTAATTTCTTTTTCTGATCTTTCACTGTTAGTGTATAGGACTGCTAGAGACTTCTGTGCATTAATTTTGTATCCTGCTATTTTACCGAATTCATTGATTACTCTAGTAGTTTTCTGGTAGCATCTTTAGGATTCTCTATGTATAGTATCATGTCATCTGCAAACAGTAACAGTCTTACTTCTTCTTTTCCAATTTGTGTTCCTTTTATTTCTTCTCTGATTGCCGTGGCTAGGACTTCCAGAACTATGTTAAATGATAGTGCCAAGAGTGGACATCCTTGTCTTGTTCCTAATCTTAAAGGAAATGCTTTCAGTTTTTCACCATTGAGAATGATGTTTGCTGTGGGTGTGTCATATATAGTCTTTATTATATTGAGGTATGCTGCCTGTATGCCCACTTTCTGGAGAGTTTTTGTCACAAATCGGTGTTGAGTTTGTCAAAAGCTTTTTCTGCATCTATTGAGATGATCATATGGTTTTTATTCTTCAGTTTTTTAATATGGTGTATCACATTGATTGATTTGCACTTATTGAAGAACCGTGCATCCCTGGGATGAATCCCACTTGATCATGGTGTAAAATCCTTTTAATATGTTGTTGTATTCTGTTGGCTAGTATTTTGTTGAGGATTTTTGCATATATTTATCAGTGATATTGGTCTGTAATTTTCTTTTCTTGTAGTATCTTTGTCTGGTTTGGTATCAGGGTGATGGTGGCCTTGTAGGATGAGTTTGGGGGTGTTCCTTCCTCTGCAATTTTCTGGAAGATTTTGGGAAGCATGGGTGTTAGCTCTTCTCTAAATGTTTGATAGAATTCGCCTGTGAAGCCATCTGATCCTGGACTTTTGTTTGCTGGAAGATTTTAAATCACAGTTTCAATTTCAGTGTTTGTGATTGGTCTGTTCATGTTTTCTAATTCTTACTGGTTCCGTTTTGGAAGGTTGTACTTTTCTAAGAATTTGTCCATTTCTTCAAGGTTGTCCATTTTATTGGCATATAGTTGCTTGTAGTAGTCTCTCATGATCCTTTGTATTTCTGCAGTGTCATTTGTTACTTCTCCTTTTTCATTTCTAATTCTCTTGATTTGAGTCTTCTCCCTTTTTTTCTTGATGAGTCTGGCTAATGGTCTATCAATTTTGTTTATCTTCTCAAAGAACCAGCTTTTAGTTTGATTGATCTGTGCCATTGTTTCCTTCATTTCTTTTTCATTTATTTCTGATCTGATCTTTATGATTTCTTTTCTTCTGCTAACTTTGGGTGGTTTTTTTGGTTGTTGTTCTTCTTTCTCTAGTTGCTTTAGGTGTAAGATCAGGTTGTTTATTTGAGACTTTTCTTGTTTCTTGAGGTAGGATTGTATTGCTATAAAGTTCCCTCTTAGAACTGCTTTTGCTCTATCCCATAGGTTTTGGGTCATGTTTTCATTGTCATTTCTTTCTGGGTATTTTTTGATTTCCTCTTTAATTTCTTCAGTGATTTCTTAGTTGTTTAGTAGCATATTGTTTAGCCTCCATGTATCTCCATTTTTTACAGTTTTTTTTCCTGTAACTTATATATAGTCTCATAGCATTGTGGTTGGAAATGATTCTTGATATGATTTCAATTTTCTTAAATTTACCAAGGCTTGATTTGTGACCCAAGATGTGATCTATCCTGGAGAATGTTCCATGTGCACTTGAGAAGAAACTGTATTCTATTGTTTTTGGATGGAATGTCCTATAAATATTAATTTAGGTCATCTGTTCTAAAGTGTCATTTAAAGCTTGTGTTTCCTTACTTATCTTCTGTTTGGATGATCTGTCCATTGGTGTAAGTGGGGTGTTGAAGTCACCTACTATTGTTGTGTTACTATTGATTTTCCTTTTTATGGCTCTTATCATTTGCTTTATGTATTGAGGTGCTCCTATTCTGGGTGCATAGATATTTACAATTGTTATATCTTCTTCTTGGATTGATCCTTTGAGCATTATGTAGTGTCCTTCCTTGTCTCTTGTAATAGTCTTAATTTAAAGTCTATTTTGTCTATATGAATATTGCTACTCCAGCTTTCTTTTGATTTCCATTTGCCTGGAATATCTTTTTCCATCCCCTCACTTTCAGTCTGTGTGTGCTCCTAGGTCTGAAGTGGGTCTCTTGTAGACAGCATGTATACAGGTCTTGTTTTTTTTTTTTTTTTTTTTTTGAGGTACACGGGCCTCTCACTGTTGTGACCTCTCCTGTTGTGGAGCACAGGCTCTGGACGTGCAGGCTCAGTGGCCATGGCTCATGGGCCTAGCTGCTCCACGGCATGTGGGGTCTTCCCAGACCAGGGCACGAACCTGTGACCCCTGCATCAGCAGGCAGACTCTCAACCACTGTGCCACTAGGGAAGCCCAGGTCTTATTTTTTTATCCATTCATTCGTCTGTGTCTTTTGGTTGGAGCATTTAATCCATTTACATTTAAGGTAATTATTGATATGTATGTTTCTATTAAACTTTTCTTAATTGTTTTGGGTTTGTTTTTGTAAGCCTTTTCCTTCTCTTGTTTTTCCCGGCTAGAGAAGTTCCTTTAGCATTTGTTGTAAAGCTGGTTTGGTGGTGCTGAATTCTCTTAGCTTTTGCTTGTCTGTAAATGTTTTAATTTCTCCATCAAATCTGAATGAGATTCTTGATGGGTAATCTTCGTTGTAGGTTTTTCCCTTTCACCACTTTAAATATATCTTGCCACTCCCTTCTGGCCTGTAGAGTTTCTGCTGAAAAGTCAGCTGTTAACCTTATGGGGATTCCCTTATATGTTATTTGTTGCTTTTCTCTTGCTCCTTTTAATATTTTTTCTTTGTGTTTAGTTTTTGTTAGTTTGATTAATATGTGTCTTGGAGTGTTTCTCCTTGGGTTTATCCTGTATGGGACTCTCTGTGCTTCCTGGACTTGGTTGACTGTTTCCTTTCCCATGTTGGGGAAGTTTTCTATTATAGTCTCTTCAAATATTTTCTCAGACCCTTTCTTTTCATATTTTTCTTCTGGGATGCCTATGTTTCCAATGTTGGTGCACTTAATGTCATGGAGGTCTCTGAGACTGTCTTCCATTCTTTTCATTCTCTTTCTTTTTATTCTGCTCTATGGCAGTTATTTCTAACATTCTAACAGCTCACTTATCCATTATTCTGCCTCAGTTATTCTGTTATTGATTCCTTCTAGAGTATTTTTTATTTCAGCTATAGTGTTGTTCATTACTGTTTCTTTGCTCTTTTGTTCTTCTAGGTCCATGTTAAACATTTCTTGTCTTTTCTCTATGTTATTTCCAAGATTTTGGATCATTTTTACTATGATTTCTCTGAATTCTTTTTCAGGTAGTTTGCCTATTTGCTCTTTATATATTTGGTCTTGTGGGGTTTTATCTTGCTCCTTTGCCTGTAAGATATTTCTCTGTCTTCTCATTTTGTCCAATTTACAGTATTTGAAGTATCCTTTCCTTAGGCTGCAGGGTCATAGTGTCTTGTTTCTGTTCTCTGCTCCCAGTGGTGGTTTTGGTCCAGTGTCTTGTGTAGGCTTCCTGATGGGAGGGACTGGTGCCTGAGTTCTGGTGGATGGAGCTGAGTCTTTTCCTTCTGATGAGCAGGGCCATGTCAGATGGTGTGTTTTGGGGTGTCTGTGAGGTTAGTGTGACTTAAGGTAGTCTGTGTGCTGATGGGTGGCTTTGTGTTCCTGTCTTGTTTGTTGTTTGGTGTGAGGCGTCCAGCACTGAGAGCTGTTGGCAGTTGGGTGGAGCTGGGTCTTGGATTCAGATGGAGGCCTTCGTGTGAGCTCTCGGTGATTAATCTTCCCTGGGGTTGGGAATTCTCTAGTGGTCCAGCATCCTGGACTCTGTGCTCCCACCCCAGAGCCTCAGGCCTGACTTCTGGTTGATGGACCAAGACCCCACATGTCGCTTGTCCCAGCAATACAGGGGATTTAAAACAAACAAAGAAAAAAAAAGACTAACAAAACCCAAGACAAATGGTAAAAAGTAAAATCAAACAAACAGAAACAGAAACAAGGAAACATGCACATACACAAAAGAAACAAAAACAGAAGCAAATAAATCAAAAAGCAAGAGAACAACCAGACATACAAAAGAACCCCAGAACGAAATTAAACAATGAACAAAAAAGCTGGCAAAAACCCAAAACCAAAAAACAAAACCAAAGCAGAGTGCCAACTGAAGAATGAAGCACGGAAAGAAAGGAAACCAAAAATAAATAAATAAATAAATAAGAGGGGAAAGAAGACAGAGCAACAAAAAAAGCAATGAAGAAACAGAAATGTGTTAAAAAAATAGAAAATATTTTAAAGGAGAACGGGGAAAAAAAGACAAAACCCAACAAAAACAGAAACAAGGAAACACACACAGAGACACACACACACACATAAAAGAAACAAAAACTGAGCCAAATAAAACAAAAAGCAAGAGAACAACCAGACAATAGAACTCAAAAACGAAATCAAACAATTAGCATTAAAACTAACAAAAACACATAACCTAAAAACACAACCAAAGCAGTGTGCCAACTGAAGAATAAAGAATAAAGAACACTCATTGTCTACTCAGATATTCCGTAGATGCAGGGTCTACTTAGCTGATTGCAGGGATTTAATCTGTAGCTTGTATAGCTGATGGAAAGATTTTCGATCTTCTTCCTTAGTCACCTTAGTCACTTCGTCCCTGAGGTTCAGTGTTGGTTTTATCCCCACCTGTGCATGTGATCCACTCCCAGGAGTCTCGTCCTGAGGCTCCTTTTTTATTGCCCTGCAGCCGGCATGCAAGAGCCAGCCCTGAGGGGGCTTCTTTTATTGTTGTCAGCCGGCGCCGGCACGTGGGGAGACAGAGGTTACAATAGCAGCTCTTCCCCCTACGTGTTACCTAGCAATAGTGCCCTGCTTCAATGGCAGTCCAGTCTTCCTCCATAGGTATTCTCTGCTGGAGATTCCTTCCTTTCATCCCCTCAGTCCGTCTCCCCACAGCCAACAGCAGTTCTCACTCTGAGCCTGTTTTCCAATCCCTACGCACCAGCTCCCAGCCCCCTTGAACACACATCCCAGTCTAGGGCATGTACAGCTGTGATATGGACCATCTGTGTATTTCTTTGTCCCATCTGCCACAGATTTGCCACTTCACCCTCTTCCAACGGCCTCAAATGCTTCCCTTCTGTCCCAATCGATTTCCCCGTTGAAGAGAGAGTTTCCCTGTCAGAGAGGGGGTTCCCCGGAATTCAGGAATCATTCCTCTACTTCAGCTCCCCCCACTCCAGGGTGCAGGTCCTGTCCCGCTTTCTCTCCTCCTCCTTCTCTCTTCTTTTTTTTACATCCTACCCAGTTATGCAGGGATCTTTATAGTCCTTTCCAGTGTCCAAGGCCTTCTGCTAGTTTTCAGCCAGTGTTCTGTGAGAATTGTTGCATTTATAGATGTATTCCTGATGCATCCATGGAGAGAGATGAACTTCATGCCCACCTACTCCTCCGCCATCTTGAATCTCCAGCCCCATTTGTTTATTTTTGCTTTTATTTCCTTTACTTTAGGAGATGGATACAAAAATATATTGCTTTGATTTATGTCAAAGAGTGTCCTGCCTATGTTTTCCTCTAGGAGTTTTATAGTATCCAGTCTTATGTTTAGGTCTTTAATTCATTTTGAGTTTATTTTTGTATATTGTATTAGAGAATTTCTAATTTCATTCTTTCAAATGTAGCTCTCCAGTTTCCCCAGTACCACTTATTGAAGAGACTGTCTTTTCTCCATTGTATATTCTTGCCTCCTTTGTCATAGACTAATTGACTGTAAGTGCATGGGTTTATTTCTGGGCTTTCTATCCTGTTCCATTGGTCTGTATTTCTATTTTTGTGCCAGTACCATACTGTTTTGATTACTGTAGCTTTGTAGTATAGTCCAAAGTCAGGGAGCATGATTCCTCCAACTCTGTTCTTCTTAAGATTGTTTTGGCTATTTGGGGTCTTTTGCGTTTCCATACAATTTTTAAAATTATTTGTTTTAGTCCTGTGAGAATATGGATAACGTTTTGAGACAGTGTTTTCCACAGTGGCTGAACAACTTTATATTCTCATCCATAATGGAGGAGGGTCCCAATTTCTCCACATCCTAAACAATATATGTTATTGTCTATTATTTTTCTTTATAGCCATCCTAGTGTGTGTGGATTAACACCTCATTGTGGTTTTGATTTGCATTTTCCTCATACTAACGTTGAGCATCTATTCATGTGCTTAATTGTCCATTTGTATGTCTTCTTTGAAGAAACATTTGTTGAAATTCTTTTTATTGGTTGTTTGTCTTTTTGTTGTTGAGTTGTAGCTCTTTTTATATTCTGTATAGTAGACCCTTCTCAAATATATGATTTGCAAAGATTTTTATTCCATTCTGTGTGCTGTCTTTTCACATGCATTATAGTGTCATTTAAAGCACAAAACTTTTTAATTTTGATAAAGTTCAATTCATCTATTTTTTCTTTGATTGCTTGTGCTCCATGGGCTCCCAGACAATGGCCTAGAGGAGCTGGAGTTAGTTCATGGTGCATTTCAGGGTCCACAGCTGGGACCAAGGACTGTATGGCTATTATCTGACATATGGGTGGGCAATATTCCT
This sequence comes from Mesoplodon densirostris, assembly GCF_025265405.1. Classification (NCBI taxonomy): domain Eukaryota; kingdom Metazoa; phylum Chordata; class Mammalia; order Artiodactyla; family Ziphiidae; genus Mesoplodon; species Mesoplodon densirostris. The sequence continues at coordinate 74,866,589 of NC_082681.1, read as the reverse complement.
CCTGGGCCCTTAGGCACCAGGTGCTGGATCCCACAGCTCCCACAAAGGTACTTTTGTCCATAGATGGATGCCAAATTGCTGTTGCTGAGGGAGATATACAAGTGAAGGACATTTTTTTCTTGCAGTTTTATTGAGATATAAGTGACATAAAGCACTGTATAAGGTGTACAGCATAATGATTTGACTTATATATATCATGAAATTATTATCACAATAACTTTAGTAAATATCCATCATCTTATATAGATGCAAAGTTAAAGAAATTTAATTTTTTTTCCTTATGATGAGTACTCAGGATTTACTTTCTTAGCAACTTTCATATATAACACACAGCAGTATTAATTGTATTTATCATGTTGTATATCACATCTGTAGTACTTATTTATCTTATAACTGGAAGTTTGTACCTTTTGACTACCAATTCCCCCTCCCTCCACCCCTCTCCTTTGGTAACCACAAAGCTGATCTCTTTTTCTATGAGTTAGTTTGTTTTGAAGTACAATTGACCTACAACACTATGTTAGTTCCTGTTACACAACATAGTGATTTGGCATCTCTATACATTTCAAAACGATCACCACGATAATTCTAGTTATGTCACCATACAAAGATATTTTTGACTATTTTCCCCAGACTGTACATTTCATACCAATGACATTTATTTTGAAACTGAAAGTTTGTCCCTCTTAATTCCCTTCACGTATTTCTCTCTTCCTTCACTCCCCTAGCCACAGGCAATCACCAGTCTATTTTCTGTATCTATAACTGTTTCTGTCTTGTTATGTTTGTTCACTTTTTTGTTTTTTAGATCCACATCTAAGTGAAATCATACAGCATTTCTCTTTCTGTGTCTGACTTATTTCACTTAGCATAATACCCTCTAGGTCCATCCATGTTGTCACAAATGGGAAGATTTCATTCTTTTTTTATGGCTGAATAACATTCTGTGTGTGTGTGTACATACATTTTCTTTATCCATTCATCTATTGATGGGCACTTAGGTTACTTCCATATCTTGGCTATTGTAAATAATGCTGCAATAAACATAGGGATGCATATGTATGTTCTAATTAGTGTTTTCATTTTCTTTGGATAAATACCCAGGAGTGGAAGTGCTGGGTCATATGACAGTTCTATTTTTAATTTTTTGAGGAATCCCCATAATGTTTTCCATAGCTGGTGCACCAGTTTACCTTCCCACCAATAGTGCATGAGGTTTCCCTTTTTCCATATCCTTGCCAACACCTGTTATTTGTTGCCTTTTTGGTAATAGCAAATCTGACAGGTGTGAGGTGATATCTCATTGTGGTTTTGATTTGCATTTCCCTAATGATTACTGATGTTGAGCATCTTTTATGTGCCTGTTGGTCATCTTTATGTCTTCTTGAGAAAAATGCCTATTCAGGTCCTCTGTCCATTTTTAAATCAGGTTTTTTTTTGATGTTGAGTTGTTTGTATGTTTTGGATATGAACCTATTACTGGATATACCATTTGTAAGTTCAACAACTCTTCTTAGATCCATGAGAGAAGTGAGGTCAGAGGACATACTACAGCCTCCAAAATTGGAGAGACTAACAGATAAATACAGCAAATCACAACTTACCAGAGCAAAACCGCGTGGGCAGAAATCTCTATGAGAATCTGTGCCAGAGTAGGGAAAATTGAACTTAACTTGAAGAATTGCTGGAGGAATGGTGTGGCAAGTTTGAGAGATAAAAACTCCAGGGGGACTCAGTCACTGGGGGTCCTTCACATATCTGTCAGTTTTACTTCCTGGAATTCTATTAGGTTCTCATAGTGAATATAGGAAAAAATCCCTTTTTGCTTCCAGCAGGGGAAGAGGAAAAGGAAACATTTTGAAATGTTCAAGAGCATTCTGTTCTTCTTAACAAGGTCTGTACTGTTTAACGAGATCCCAACCTGTTGGGATTTATCAGAGCCTAACTGATCTAGATGAAGGGAAGTAACCCAAACGTTTCCACATGGGGCAAGGGAAATACACAATTCCAGCCCACTGTAGACGTACTGTCCCACCTAAAGGAGGGGTACAAGAAGCAAGTGTGAAGTAAACAGTCCAGAGGCACAGGCTCACTAAAAGACTGACACTTAATTATAGGACTATAGAATGCTTCCCCCACCCTCACATATCACTACCATGTTATTAAAGGTCTATTTACAGCAGTTTTTTTTATTCAATATGTCATGTCCAGCTATTAAAAAATATTACCAGGCATTCTAAAAGGTAAAAATACAGTTTGAAGAGAAAAACCAAGCATCTGAACCAGATTCAGATATGGCAGGGATGGTGGAATTATCAGACTGGGAACTTAAAACAACTATGATTAATATGTTAAGGGCTCTAATGGACAAAGGAGACAGCATGCAAGAACAGATGGGCAATGTAAACAGAGAGATGGACATTCTAATAAAGAACAGAAAAGAAATCCTATAGGTTAAAACACCATAACAGGAATGAATGCCTTTAATTGACTCAGTAGTAGACTGGACATGGCTGGGGAAAGAATCTCTAAGGTTGAGGATATCTCAATATAAACCTCCAAAATTGAAAGGCAAACAGAAAAAATGGCTGAAAAAAAACCAGAATAGAATATCCAAGAAATGTGGGACAACTACAAAAGATTATACACATGCATAACAGGAATACCAGAATGAGAAGAAAAAGAGAGGAACAGAATAATATTTCAAACAATAATGAGGGGGATTAACATCAGCAAGATGACAGAGTAGGAGCTACCAGCCTTTGTCCCCCTCCAAAAACAAAGACAGCTATCCATGAACAAAAATAGTTTTGAGAAGGCTCAAGAATCCAATTTAAAAACCTATAGCAAGAATAGTGATGTCACCAAGATGACAGAGTAGGAGACTCCAGCCTCTGTTCCTCCACAAAGATCAATAATTAGACAACATTTGGTAAAGCCACTATGGAAAACAGAATGGAGCTTCCTCCAAAAAATAACAGTACAGCTGCCATATGATCGAGCAATCCTATTTCTGGGTATGTATCCGAAGGAGATGAAGTTGCTATCTCAGAGAGGTATCTGAACTCCCATGTTCATTGTAGCATTATTCAAAATAGCCAAGGCATGGAAACAACCTAAGTCTCTGTCAATGGATGAATGGATAAAGAAAATGTGGTATGTATATACTATGGAATATTATTCAGCCTTAAAAAAGAAAAAAATCCTGTCATTTGCAACAACATGGATGGACCTTGAGTGCATAATATTAGCTGAAATAAGTCAGACAGAGAAAGACAAATACTGTATGATCTCACTTATACGTGGAATCTAAAAACATCAAACTCATGGAAACAGAGAGTAGAATGGTGGTTGCCAGGGTCTGAGGGGTGAGAAAAATAGGTAGATATTGTTAAAAGTGTACAAACCTTCAATTATAAGATGAGTAAGTTCCAAGGATCCAGTGTACAACTTGGTGAGTATAGTTCAAAATGCTGTATTGTACACTTGTAAGTTGTTATGAGAATAGAGCTTTAATGTTCTCACTATAACAACAACAACAACATGGTAATTATGTGAGGTGAAGGATGCGTTAACTAAACTTATTGTGGTAAATGTATATCTTTGCAATATATACATGTATCATATCACACTGCGCAGCTTAAACTAACACAATGTCACATGTCAATTAATATCTCAATAAGGCTATGGGGAAAAAAAGAGCCTACAACAACACAGTGGAATAACAGAATAACTGCATGGAAAAGATTGTTGGGGAGATCAGCTTAGCTGAAATGTCTGAAGAGGGTTAGGAACACAGAAAAAAGGCTTTGGCTATCAGTATCAGTCATACAGCATGTGCCAGTGTGGTCCCCAGTGGCCTGCTCTGCAGAAGACCCTGGCAACCTTTGTCACTAAGGGGCTCAACAGTCCCATGACAGCCACGGGTAGCCTGTGGCTTTCACAGTAGAGGACCCCATATTGTATGTCAGTGCAGACCCAAGCAGCTGGCTCCATGGAGGACACCAGCAGCTTTTGCCACTGAGGTAAAAGCTCAACCAGTGATGCCATGGACCCCCTGGAGAGGAAGACACTGCTACTTTCCCCTGAGAAAGAGTTGTCACACTATCCCGGCACCAGGGTTTCCAGCCCCACCCAACCCCATGTACAACCTGGACCCCAGAGCCAAGGATTCTCCATGTGTGACCATGCACCAGACAGCAGCCTCACTGCTGTTCTGCATGTGTCTGTGTCTCAGGCACCAGAGCCACCCTCTCAGAGGAGACATAACAACTGTTACTACAGATTACAAAGGATCATAAGAAACCACTATCAACAATTGGACACCAACAAATTGGAAAATCTAGAAGGAATGGATAAATTCCTGTAAACCCACTCTACAAAGACTGAATAATGAAGAAATAGAGAATCTGAACAGAATGATTACTAGGATGAGATTAAGTCAGTAATCAAAAACCTTCTAACAACAAAAAGTCAAGGGCCAGATGGCTCCACTGCTGAATATTACCAAACATTTAAAGAAGGATCCATGACAATCCTTCTCAAACTCTTCCATAAAACTGAACAGGAGGAAACACTTCCAAACACATTTTATGAGGCCAACATTACTCTGAAAGCAAAGCCAAAAAAGGACACCATAAGAATAAAATAATTACAGGGCAATATCTCTGATGAACATGGATGCAAAAGATCAAGAGTACCTAAGACACTTTTCAAGAACAAGGTGGAGAGTCTTTCTTTACCAGATATTAAGAATTATAAAGCTATACTAATCCATATGCTGTAGTATTGGCCCAGGATAGGCATAAACTTACCCATGGAAAAAAATAGTGGGTCAATAAACAGACCTATACACATATGAAAACTTAATTTATGATAGAACTGCCATTGTAGTTCAGTGAAAGATAGACTTTTCAATATATAAGTCTGGGATAACTGGTTATCCAGATGGAATAACATGAAATTAGACCACCGGCCTCATACCACAAACCAAAATTAAATTTAAATGATTTAGAAACCTACTAGGGAAAGGCAGAATTATAAATGTTTTAAAATATGATATAGGAGCAAATTTTTGTGACATTGTGGTAGAAAAGGATCCATCAAACAAATATCAAAAGTATAAGACATAATTGAAAAGAATGAAAAAATGTGGTAGCATCAAAATGAAGATGTGATCTTCATTTAAAAGGGGAAAAAACATAATGAGAAAAAAAAGCAGAAGCCATGAACTGTGGAAACATATATACAACACATATAACTGACAAGGAAGGTGTCCAAAATAAAGGAACTTTAAAAACTTAATGAGAGAAATTGGTTTAAAAAAACTGAATAGTCTCTTACAGTACATGAAATAAGAATTACTAACAAGCATATGAAAAGATGCTCAACCTCATTAATAATCACAGAAATTCAAGTTAAAATACAATAGGATACCATGTTACAGTTGCTAGATTGGCAAAGAGGAAATCTTATATCAAGTGTTGGGAATAAAGATGTATACTAACAGGAACACTTTTACACTGTTGAAGGGGCTGTAAATTGGCAGTCATTTCAGAAAACAACTGGGCATTACCCAATACAGTTGAAAATGTACAAACACTATGACCTAGCAATTTTATCTTTTGGTAAAATTCTACAGGAATGTTTTCAACTCATGGATCACAAACCACTAGTGACTCACAAAATTAATTTTATGGGTCACAAGCAGCATTTAAAAATGAATGTGGAGAGGAGCTTCAAGATGGCGGAAGAGTAAGATGTGGAGAACACCTTCCTCCCCACAGATACACCAGAAATTCATCTACACGTGGAATAACTCCTACAGAACACCTACTGAACGCTGGCAGAAGACCTCAGACCCCCCAAAAGGCAAGAAACTCCCCACGTACATGGGTAGGGTAAAAGAAAAAAGAATAAACAGAGACAAAAGGATAGGGACAGGACCTGCACCAGTGGGAGGGAGCCGTGAAGGAGGAAAGGTTTCCACACACTAGGAAGCCCCCTCATGGGCAGAGACTGCAGGTGGCGGAGGGGGGAAGCTTCGGAGCCACGGAGGAGAGCACAGCAACAGGGGTGCGGAGGGCAAAGTGGAGAGACTCCTGCACAGAGGATCTGTGCCGACCAGCACTCACCAGCCCAAGAGGTTTGTCTGCTCACCCGCTGGGGCGAGTGGGGGCTGGGAGCTGTGGCTCGGGCTTCAGAGCTTAGATCTCAGGGAGAGGATGGGGGTTGGCTGCGTGAACACAGTCTGAAGGAGCTAGTGTGCTACAGCTAGCCAGGAGGGAGTATGGGAAAAAGTCTGGACCTGTCAAAGACGCAAGAGACTTTTTCTTGCCTTTTTGTTTCCTGGGGCACGAGGAGAGGGGATCTAGAGCACTGCTTAAAGGAGCTCCAGAGATGTGCATGAGCCACGGCTATCAGTGCAGACCCCACAGATGGGCATGGGATGCTAAGGCTGCTGCTGCAGCCACCAAGGAGCCAGTGTGAAAGCACAGGTCACTATCCACACCTCCCCTTCCTTCTGGGAGCCTGTGCAGCCTGCCACTGCCAGGGTCCCGTAATCCAGGGACAACTTCCCTGGGAGAACACATGGTGCACCTCAGGCTATTGCAACGTCATGCTGGTGTCTGCCACTGCAGGCTTGCCCCCCATCCGTACTCCTCTCTCCCCACGGCCTGAGTGAGCCAGAGCCCCCGAATCAGCTGCTCCTTTAACCCTGTCCTGTCTGAGTGAAGAACAGACGCCCTCAGGCGACCTACATGCAGAGCCGTGTCCAAATCCAAAGGTGAACCCCGGGAGCTGTGTGAACAAAGAAGAGAAAGGGAAATTTCTCCCAGCAGCCGCAGGAGCAGAGGATTAAAACTCCAAAATCAACTTGATGTACCCTTCATCTGTGGAATACATGAATAGACAATGAATCATCCCAAATTGAGGATGTGGACTTTGGGAGCAAAGATATACATATATTTTTTCCCCTATTTCTCTTTTAGTGAGTGTGTATGTGTAGGCTTCTGTGTGTGATTGGTCTTTAGCTTTACTTTTACCATTTGTCCTAGGGTTCTGTCTGTCCATTTATTTTTGGATGCTTGTTATTTTATAAATTTTTTCTTAATAATTATTTTTTATTTTAAAAACGTTATTTCATTTTGACTGTATTTTATTTTATCTTCTTGCTTTCTTTCCCTCTATTTTTTCTCGTTTTTATTCTGAGCTCTGTGAATGAAAGGCGCTTGGTGCTCCATCCAGGTGTCACGGATGTGCCTCTGAGGTGGGATAGCCAAGTTCAGGACACTGGTCCACAAGAGACCTCCCAGCTCCACATAATATCAAATGGCGAAAATCTCCCAGAGATCTCCATCTCAATGCCAAGACCCAGCTTCACTAAACAACCAGCAAGCTACAGTGCTGGACATCCTATGACAAACAACTAGCAAGACAGGAACACAACCCCATCCATTAGCAGAGAGGCTGCCTAAAATCATAATAAGGGCACAGACACACCAAAACACACCACCAGACGTGGACCTGCCCACCAGAAAGACAAGATCCAGCCTCATCCACCAGAACACAGGCACTAGTCCCCTCTACCAGGAAGCCTACACAACCTACTGAACCAACCTTAGCCACTGGGGACAGACACCAAAAACAACGGGAACAATGAATCTGCAGCCTGCAAAAAGGAGACCCCAAACACAGTAAGTTAAGCAAAATGAGAAGACAGAAGATCACACAGCAGATGAAGGAGCAAGATAAAAACCCACCAGACCTAACAAATGAAGAAGAAATAGGCAGTCTACCTGAAAAAGAATTCAGAAAAATGATAGTAAAGATGATCCAAAATCTTGGAAATAGAATAGAGAAAATGCAAGAAACATTTAACAAGGACCTAGAAGAACTAAAGAGCAAACAAATGGTGATGAACACAATAAATGAAATTAAAAATTCTCTAGAACGGATCAATAGCAGAATAACTGAGGTAGAAGAACGGATAAGTGACCTGGAAGATAAAATAGTGGAAATAACTACTGCAGAGCAGAATAAAGAAAAAAGAATGAAAAGAATTGAGGACAGTCTCAGAAACCTCTGGGACAACATTAAACACACCAACATTTAAATTACAGGGATCCCAGCAGAAGAAGAGAAAAAGAAAGGGACTGAGAAAATATTTGAAGAGATTATAGTTGAAACTTCCCTAATATGGGAAAAGAAATCGTTAATCAAGTCCACAAAGGACAGAGAGTTGCATACAGGATAAATCCAAGGAGAAACATGCCAAGACACATATTAATCAAACTATCATAAATTAAATACAAAGAACAAATATTAACAGCAGCAAGGAAAAAACAACAAATAACACAGAAGGGAATCCCCATAAGGTTAACAGCTGATCTTACAGCAGAAGCTCTGCAAGCCACAAGGGAGTGGCAGGACATACTTAAAGTGATGAAGGAGAAAAAACTACAACCAAGATTACTCTACCTAGCAAGGATCACATTCAGATTTGACGGAGAAGTTAGAACACTTACAGGCAAGCAAAAGCTAAGAGAATTCAGCACCACCAAGCCAGCTTTACAAGAAATGCTAAAGGAACTTCTCTAGGCAGGAAACACAAGACAAGGAAAAGACCTACAATAACAAACCCGAAATAATTAAGAAAATGGGAATAGGAAAATACATAGTCATAATTACCTTAAATGTAAATGGATTAAATGTTCCAACCAAAAGACATACACTGGCTGAATGGATACAGAAACAAGACCTGTGTATATGCTGTCTAGAAGAGACCCATTTCAGACCTAGTGACGCATACAGACTGAAAGGGAGGGGATGGAAAAAGATATTCAATGCAAATGAAAATCGAAAGAAAGCTGGAGTAGCAATTCTCATATCAGACAAAATAGACTTAAAATAAAGACTATTACAAGAGACAAAGTACACTACATAATGATCAAGGGATCAATCCAAGAAGATATAACAATTGTAAATATTTATGCACCCAACATAGGAGCACCTCAATACATAAGGCGAATACTAACAGCCATAAAAGGGTAAATCGACAGTAACACAATCATAATAGGGGCCTTTAACACCCCACTTTAACCAATGGGCAGATCATCCAAAATGAAAATCAATAAGGAAACATAAGCTTTAAATGATACATTAAACAAGATGGACTTAATTGATATTTATAGGACATTCCATTCAAAAACAATAGAATACACTTTATTCTCAAGTGCTCATGGAACATTCTCCAGGATAGAACATATCTTGGGTCACAAATCAAGGCTTGGTATATTTAAGAAAATTGAAATCATAGCAAGTATCTTTTCCGACCACAATGCTATGAGACTAGATATCAATAACAGGAAAAATCTTTAAAAAAGACAAACACATGGAGGCTAAATAATACATTACTTAATAACCAACAGATCACTGAAGAAATCAAAGGGGAAATAAAAAACTACCAAGAAACAAATGACAATGAAAACATGGTGACCCAAAACCTTTGGTATGCAGAAAAAGTAGTTCTAAGAGGGAAGATTATAGCAATACAATCCTACATTAAGAAACAAGAAACATCTCAAATAAACAACCTAACTTTACACCTAAAGCAATTAGAGAAAGAGGAACAAAAATACCCCAAAGTTAGCAGAAGGAAAGAAATCATAAAGATCAGATAAGAGATAAATGAAAAAGAAATAAAGGAAACAATAGCAAAGATCAATAAAAGTAAAAGCTAGTTCTTTGAGAAGATACACAAAATTGATAAACCATTAAGCAGGCTCATCAAGAAAAAAAGGCAGAAGACTCAAATCAATAGAATTAGAAATGAAAAAGAAGAAGTAACAACTAACTCTGCAGAAATACAAAGGATCATGAGAAATTACTACAACCAACTCTATGCCAATAAAATGGACAACCTGGAAGAAAAGGAGAAATTCTTAGAAATGCATAACCTTCTGAGACTGAACCAGGAAGAAATAGAAAATATGAACAGTCCAATCACCAGCACTGAAATTGAAACTGTGATTAAAAATCTTCCAACAAACAAAAGCACAGGACCAGATGGCTTCACAGGCCAATTCTATCAAATATTTAGAGAAGAACTAACATATATCCTTCTCAAACTCTTCCAAAATATAGCTGAGTGAGGAACACTCCCAAACACATTCTACAGGGTCACCATCACCCTGATACCAAAAGCACACAAAGATGTCATGCAGAAAGAATAGTACAGGCCAATATAGCTGATGAACATAGATGCAACAAACCTCAACAAAACACTCGCAAAGAGAATCCAACATCACATTAAAAGGATCATACACCATGATCAAGTGGGGTTTATCCCAGGAATGCAAGGATTCTTCAATATATGCATATCAAAAAATGTGATACACCATATTAACAAATTGATGAATAAAAACCAGATGATCATCTCAGTAGATGCAGAAAAACTTTCAACAAAATTCAACACTCATTTATGAAATAAAACCCTGCAGAAAGTAGGCATAGAGGGAACTTACATCAACATAATAAAGGCCAGATATGACAAACCGACAGCCAACATTGTCCTCAATGGTGAAAGCCGGAAAACATTTCCACTAAGATCAGGAACAAGAAAAGGTTGCCCACTCTCACCACTATTGTTCAACATAGTTTTGGATGTTTTAGCCACGGCAGAGAAGAAAAAGAAATAAAAGGAATCCAAATTGGAAAAGAAGAAGTAAAGCTGTCACTGTTTGCGGATGACATGATACTATACATAGAGAATCCTAAAGATGCTACCAGAAAACTCCTAGAGCTAATCAATGAATTTGGCAAAGTAGCAGGATACAAAATTATTGCACAGAAATATCTAGCATTCCTATATAGTAATGATGAAAAATCTGAAAGTGAAATTAAGGGAACACTCCCATTTACATTGCAACACAAAGAATAAAATATCTAGGAATAAACCTACCAAAGGAGACAAAAGACCTGTATGCAGAAAATTATAAGACACTGATGAAAGAAATTAAAGATGATACAAATAGATGGAGAGATATACCATGTACTTGGATTGGAAGAATCAACATTGTGAAAATGTCTCTACTACTCAAAGCAATCTACAGATTGAATGCAATCCCTATCAAACTACCACTGGCATTTTTCACAGAACTAGAACAAAATATTTCACAATTTGTATGGAAACACAAAAGACCCCGAATAGTCAAAGCAATCTTGAGAAAGAAAAACGGAGCTGGTGGAATCAGGCTCCCTGACTTCAGACTATACTACAAAGCTACAGTAATCAAGACAGTATGGTCCTGGCAAAAAACCAGAAATATTGATCAATGGAAAACGATAGAAACCCTAGAGATACACCCACACACATATGTTCACCTTATCATTGATAAAGGAGGCAAGAATATACTGTGGAGAAAAGACAGTCTCTTCAATAAGTGGTGCTGGGAAAACTGGACAGGGACATGTAAAAGTATGAGATTAGAACAGTCCCTAACACCATACACAAAAATAAACTCAAAATGGATTTAAGCGCTAAATGTAAGGCCAGACACTATCAAACTGTTAGAGGAAATCATAGGCAGAACACTCTATGACATAAATCACAGCAAGATTCTGTTTGACCCACCTCCTAGAGAAATGGATATAAAAACAAAAATAAACAAATGGGACCTAATGAAACTTCAAAGCTTTGGCACAACAAAGGAAACCATAAACAAGACGAAAAGACAACCCTCAGAATGGGAGAAAATATTTGCAAATGTGGCAAATGACAAAGGATTAATCTCCAAAATTTACAAGCAGCTCATGCAGCTCAATATCAAGAAAACAAACAACCCAATCCAAAAATGGGCAGAAGACCTCAATAGACATTTCTCCAAAGAAGATATAACATTGCCAAAAACACATGAAAGGATGCTCAAGATCATTAATCATTAGAGAAATGCAAATCAAAACTACAATGAGATATCATCTCACAGTGGTCAGAATGGCCATTATCAAAAAATCTAGAAACAATAAATGCTGGAGAGGGTGTGGAGAAAAGGGAACCCCCTTGCACTGTTGGTGGGAATGTAAATTGATACAGCCACTATGATGAACAGTATGGAGGTTCCTTAAAAATCTAAAAATAGAATTACCATATGACCCAGCAATCCCACTATTGGGCATATTCCCTGAGAAAACCATAATTCAAAAAGAGTCATGTACCAAAATGTTCATTGCAGCTCAATTTATAACAGCCAGGACATGGAAGCAACCTAAGTGTCCATCAACAGATAAATGGATAAAGAAGATGTGGCACATGTATACAATGGACTATTACTCAGCCATAAAAAGAAACGAAATTGAGTTATTTGTAGTGAGGACCTAGAATCTGTCATACAGAGTGAAATAAGTCAGAAAGAGAAAAACAAGTACCATATGCTAACACATATATAGGGAATCTAAGAAAAAAAAGAATAAGGTCATTAAGAACCTAGGGGCAAGAGAGGAATAAAGACACAGACCTACTAGAGAATGGACTTGAGTATATGCAGAGGGGGAAGGGTAAGCTGGGACAAAGTGAGAGAGTGGCATGGACATACATACAATACCACACATAAAATAGTGGGAAGCAGCCGCATAGCACAGGGAGATCAGCTCGGTGCTTTGAGACCACCTAGAGGGGTGTGATAGGGAGTGTGGGACGGAGGGAGATGCAAGAGGGAAGAGATATTGGAACATATGTATATGTATAACTGATTCATTTTGTTATAAAGCAGAAACTAACACACCATTGGAAAGCAGTTATACTCCAATAAAGATGTTAAAAAATGAATGTGAGTAGTATAGAAAAAAGAATGCATTATAGGTAGAAACTATTAGTATGGTTTAGTGAAACTTTTGCTTCAGTTATGTAATGTGTGTGTGTGTGTGTGTGTGTCTGTGTGTGTTTGTGTTTTTTTTTTCTTTTTTTTATTTTACAAATTTAATAAGTTATACATATACATATGTTCCCATATCCCCTCCCTTTTGCGTCTCCCTCCCACCCTCCCTATCCCACCCCTCCAGGCAGTCACAAAGAACCGAGCTGATCTCCCTGTGCTATGCGGCTGCTTCCCACTAGCTATCTACCTTACGTTTGGTAGTGTATATATGTCCATGCCGCTCTTTCACTTTGTCACAGCTTACCCTTCCCCCTCCCCATATCCTCAAGTCCATGCTCTAGTAGGTCTGTGTCTTTATTCCTGTCTTACTCCTATGTTCTTGATGACATTCTTTTTTCTTAAATTCCATATATATGTGTCAGCATACAGTATTTGTCTTTCTCTTTCTGACTTACTTCACTCTGTATGACAGACTCTAGGTCCATCCACCTCATTACAAATAGCTCAATTTCATTTCTTTTTATGGCTGAGTAATATTCCATTGTATATATGTGCCACATCTTCTTTACCCATTCATCCGATGATGGACACTTAGGTTGTTTCCATCTCCGGGCTATTGTAAATAGGGCTGCTATGAACATTTTGGTACATGTCTCTTTTTGAATTATGGTTTTCTCAGGGTATATGCCCAGTAGTGGGATTGCTGGGTCATATGGTAGTTCTATTTGTAGTTTTTTAAGGAACCTCCATACCGTTCTCCATAGTGGCTGTACCAATTCACATTCCCACCAGCAGTGCAAGAGTGTTCCCTTTTTTCCGCACCCTCTCCAGCATTTACTGTTTCTAGATTTTTTGATGATGGCCATTCTGACTGGTGTGAGATGATATCTCATTGTAGTTTTGATTTGCATTTCTCTAATGAGTAAAGATGTTGAGCATCCTTTCATGTGTTTGTTGGCTGTCTGTATATCTTCTGTGGAAAAATGTCTATTTAGGTCTTCTGCCCATTTTTGGATTGGGTTGTTTGTTTTTTTGCTATTGAGCTGCATGAGCTGCTTATAAATTTCGGACATTAATCCTTTGTCAGTTGCTTCATTTGCAAATATTTTCTCCCATTCTGAGGGTTGTCTTTTGGTCTTGTTTATGGTTTCCTTTGCTGTGCAAAAGCTTTTAAGTTTCATTAGGTCCCATGTGTTTATTTTTGTCTTTATTTCCATTTCTCTAGGAGGTGGGTCAAAAAGGATCTTGCTGTGATTTATGTCATAGAGTGTTCTGCCTATGTTTTCCTCTAGGAGTTTGATAGTGTCTGGCCTTACATTTAGGTCTTTAATCCATTTTGAGCTTATTTTTGTGTATGGTGTTAGGGAGTGATCTAATCTCATACTTTTACATGTCCCTGTCCAGTTTTCCCAGCACCACTTATTGAAGAGACTGTCCTTTCTCCACTGTACATTCCTGCCTCCTTTATCAAAGATAAGGTGACCATATGTGTGTGGGTTTATCTCTGGGCTTTCTATCCTGTTCCATTGATCTATCTTTCTGTTTTTGTGCCAGTACCATACTGTCTTGATTACTGTAGCTTTGTAGTATAGTCTGAAGTCAGGGAGCCTGATTCCTCCAGCTCCATTTTTCGTTCTCAAGATTGCTTTGGCTATTAGGGGTCTTTTGTGTTTCCATACAAATTGTGAAATTTTTTGTTTTAGTTCTGTGAAAAATGCCAGTGGTAGTTTGATAGGGATTGCATTGAATCTGTCGATTGCTTTGGGTAGTAGAGTCATTTTCACAATGTTGATTCTTCCAATCCAAGAACATGGAACATCTCTCCATCTATTTGTATCATCTTTAATTTCTTTCATCAGTGTCTTATAATTTTCTGCATACAGGTCTTTTGTCTCCTTAGGTAGGTTTATTCCTAGATATTTTATTCTTTTTGTTGCAATGGTAAATGGGAGTGTTTCCTTGATTTCACTTTCAGATTTTTCATCATTAGTATATAGGAATGCCAGAGATTTCTGTGCATTAATTTTGTATCCTGCAACTTTACCAAATTCATTGATTAGCTCTAGTAGTTTTCTGGTAGCATCTTTAGGATTCTCTATGTATAGTATCATGTCATCTGCAAACAGTGACAGCTTTACTTCTTCTTTTCCCATTTGGATTCCTTTTATTTCCTTTTCTTCTCTGATTGCTGTGGCTAAAACTTC
Source organism: Mesoplodon densirostris (assembly GCF_025265405.1). Lineage (NCBI taxonomy): Eukaryota > Metazoa > Chordata > Mammalia > Artiodactyla > Ziphiidae > Mesoplodon > Mesoplodon densirostris. The sequence goes on along the minus strand of NC_082681.1, from coordinate 74,851,510 downwards.
CAAAACTATGTTGAATAAGAGTGGTGAGAGTGGGCAACCTTGTCTTGTTCCTGATCTTAGTGGAAATGGTTTCAATTTTTCACCATTGAGGACGATGCTGGCTGTGGGTTTGTCATATATGGCCTTTATTATGTTGAGGAAAGTTCCCTCTATGCCTACTTTCTGCAGGGTTTTTATCATAAATCGGTGTTGAATTTTGTCAAAAGCTTTCTCTGCATCTATTGAGATGATCATATGGTTTTTCTCCTTCAGTTTGTTAATATGGTGTATCACGTTGATTGATTTGCATATATTGAAGAATCCTTGCATTCCTGGAATAAACCCCACTTGATCATGGTGTATGATCCTTTTAATGTGCTGTTGGATTCTGTTTGCTAGTATTTTGTTGAGGATTTTTGCATCTATGTTCATCAGTGATATTGGCCTGTAGTTTTCTTTCTTTGTGACATCCTTGTCTGGTTTTGGTATCAAGGTGATGGTGGCCTCGTAGAATGAGTTTGGGAGTGTTCCTCCCTCTGCTATATTTTGGAAGAGTTTGAGAAGGATAGGTGTTAGCTCTTCTCTAAATGCTTGATAGAATTCGCCTGTGAAGCCATCTGGTCCTGGGCTTTTGTTTGTCAGAAGATTTTTGATCACAGTTTCAATTTCAGTGCTTGTGATTGGTCTGTTCATATTTTCTATTTCTTCCTGATTCAGTCTTGGCAGGTTGTGCATTTCTAAGAATTTGTCCATTTCTTCCAGGTTGTCCATTTTATTGGCATAGAGTTGCTTATAGTAATCTCTCATGATCTTTTGTATTTCTGCAGTGTCAGTTGTTACTTCTCCTTTTTCATTTCTAATTCTATTGATTTGAGTCTTCTCTCTTTTTTTCTTGATGAGTCTGGCTAATGGTTTATCAATTTTGTTTATCTTCTCAAAGAACCAGCTTTTAGTTTTATTGATTTTTGCTATTGTTTCCTTCATTTCTTTTTCACTTATTTCTGATCTGATTTTTATGATTTCTTTCCTTCTGCTAACTTTGGGATGTTTTTGTTCTTCTTTCTCTAATTGCTTTAGGTGCAAGGCTAGGTTGTTTATTCGACATGTTTCCTGTTTCTTAAGGTGGGATTGTATTGCCATAAACTTCCCTCTTAGAACTGCTTTTGCTGCATCCCATAGGTTTTGGGTCGTCGTGTCTCCATTGTCATTTGTTTCTAGGTATTTTTTAATTTCCTCTTTGATTTCTTCAGTGATCACTTCGTTATTAAGTAGTGTATTGTTTAGCCTCCATGTGTTTGTATGTTTTACAGCTCTTTTCCTGTAATTGATATCTAGTCTCATAGCATTGTGGTCGGAAAAGATACTTGATACAATTTCAATTTTCTTAAATTTACCAAGGCTTGATTTGTGACCCAAGATATGATCTATCCTGGAGAATGTTCCATGAGCACTTGAGAAAAATGTGTATTCTGTTCTTTTTGGATGGAATGTCCTATAAATATCAATTAAGTCCATCTTGTTTAATGTATCATTTAGAGCTTGTGTTTCCTTATTTATTTTCATTTTGGATGATCTGTCCATTGGTGAAAGTGGGGTGTTAAAGTCCTCTACTATGATTGTGTTACTGTCGATTTCTCCTTTTATGGCTGTTAATACTTCCCTTATGTATTGAGGTGCTCCTATGTTTGGTGCATAAATATTTACAATTGTTATATCTTCTTCTTGGATTGATCCCTTGATCATTATGTAGTGTCCTTCTTTGTCTCTTCTAGTAGTCTTTATTTTAAAGTCTATTTTGTCTGATATGAGAATTGCTACTCCAGCTTTCTTTTGGTTTCCATTTGCATGGAATATCTTTTTCCATCCCCTTACTTTCAGTCTGTATGTGTCTCTAGGTCTGAAGTGGGTCTCTTGTAGACAGCATATATATGGGTCTTGTTTTTGTATCCATTCAGCCAGTCTGTGTCTTTTGGTGGGAGCATTTAGTCCATTTACATTTAAGGTAATTATTGATATGTATGTTCCTATTCCCATTTTCTTAATTGTTTTGGGTTCGTTATTGTAGTTCTTTTCCTTCTGTTGTGTTTCTTGCCTAGAGAAGTTCCTTTAGCATTTGTTGTAAAGCTGGTTTGGTGGTGCTGAACTCTCTCAGCTTTTGCTTGTCTGTAAACGTTTTAATTTCTCCATCAAATCTGAATGAGATCCTTGCTGGGTAGAGTAATCTTGCTTGCAGGTTTTTCTCCTTCATCACTTTAATTATGTCCTGCCACTCCCTTCTGGCTTGTAGAGTTTCTGCGGAGAGATCAGCTGTGATCCTGATGGGGATTCCCTTGTGTGTTATTTGTTGTTTTTGCCTTGCTGCTTTTAATATGATTTCTTTGTGTTTAATTTTTGACAGTTTGATTAATATGTGTCTTGGTGTATTTCTCCTTGGATTTATTCTGTATGGGACTCTCTGTGCCTCCTGGACTTGATTAACTATTTCCTTTCCCATATTAGGGAAGTTTTCAACTATAATCTCTTCAAATATTTTCTCAGTCCCTTTCTTTTTCTCTTCTTCTCCTGGAACCCCTATAATTCGAATGTTGGTGCATTTAATGTTGTCCCAGAGGTCTCTGAGACTGTCCTCTGTTCTTTTCATTCTTTTTTCTTTATTTTGCTGTGCAGCAGTTATTTCCACTATTTTATCTTCCACCTCACTTATCCGTTCTTCTGCCTCAGTTATTCTGCTATTGATCCCATCTAGAGTATTTTTTATTTCATTTATTGTGTTTTTAATCGATGCTTGATTCATCTTTAGTTCTTCTAGGTCCTTGTTAACTGTTTCTTGCATTTTGTCTATTCTATTTCCAAGATTTTGGATCATCTTTACCATCATTATTCTGAATTCTTTTTCAGGTAGACTGCCTATTACCTCTTCATTTGTTAGGTCTGGTGGGTTTTTATCTTGCTCCTTCTCCTGCTGTGTGTTTTTCTGTCTTCTCATTTTGCTTATGTTACTGTGTTTGGGGTCTCCTTTTTGCAGGCTGCAGGATCGTAGTTCCCGTTTTTTTTGGTGTCTGTCCCCAGTGGCTAAGGTTGGTTTAGTGGGTTGTGTAGGCTTCTTGGTGGAGGGGACTACTGCCTGTGTTCCGGTGGATGAGGCTGGATCTTGTCTTTCTGGTGGGCAGGTCCACGTCTGGTGGTGTGTTTTGGGGTGTCTGCGGACTTTTTATGATTTTAGGCCACCTCTCTGCTAATGGGTGGCGTTGTGTTCCTGTCTTGCTAGTTGTTTGGCATAAGGTGTCCAGCACTATAGCTTGCTGGTCGTTGAGTGAAGCTGGGTGCTGGTGTTGAGATGGAGATCTCTGGAAGATTTTCGCCGTTTGATATTGTGTGGAGCTGGGAGGTCTCTTGTGGACCAGTGTCCTGAAGTTGGCTCTCCCACCTCAGAGGCACAGCACTGACTCCTGGCTCCTCAATTTGGGATGATTTGTTGTCTATTCATGTATTCCACAGATGCAGGGTACATCAAGTTGATTGTGGAGCTTTAATCCGCTGCTTCTGAGGCTGCTGGGAGAGGTTTCCCTTTCTCTTCTTTGTTCTCACAGCTCCTGGGTCTCAGCTTTGGATTTGGCCCCGCCTCTGCGTGTAGGTCGCCGGAGGGCGTCTGTTCTTCGCTCAGACAGGACAGGGTTAAAGGAGCAGCCTCTTCGGGGACTCTGGCTCACTCAGGCCGGGCGGGAGGGAGGGGCACGGAGTGCGGGGCGAGCCTGCAGCGGCAGAGGTCGGCGTGACGTTGCACCAGCCCGAGGCGCGCCGTGCGTTCTCCCAGGGAAGCCACCCCTGGATCCCGCGACCCCGGCAGTGGCAGGCTGCACAGGCTCCCGGAAGTGCGGTGTGGACAGTGACCTGCGCTCGCACACAGGCTTCTTGGCGGCGGCAGCAGCAGCCCCAGTGTCCCACGCCCGTCTCTGGGCTCCGCGCTTTCAGCCGTGACTCGCGCCCGTCTCTGGAGCTCCTTTACGCGGCGCTCTTAATCCCCTCTCCTCGCGCACCAGGAAACCAAGAGGGAAGAAAAAGTCTCCTGCCTCTTCGGCAGCTCCAGAGTTTTCCCGGATTCCCTCCCGGCTAGCTGTGGCACATTAGCCCCCTTCAGGCTGAGTTCTCGCCGCCAGCCCCAGTCCTCTCCCTGCGCTCTGACCGAAGCCCGAGCCTCAGCTCCAGCGCCGCCCGCCCCGGCGGGGGAGCAGACAATCCTCTCGGGCTGGTGAGTGCCGCTCGGCACCGCTCCTCTGTGTGGGAATCTCTCCGCTTTGCCCTACCCAGGCATGTGGGGAGTTTCTTGCCTTTTGGGAGGTCTGGGGTCTTCTGCCAGCGTTCAGTAGGTGTTCTGTAGGAGTTGTTCCACGTGTAGCTGTATTTCTGGTGTATCCGTGGGGAGGAAGGTGATCTCCGCGTCTTACTCTTCCGCCATCTTACCCGGAAGTGTTTGTGTTTTCATGTTGTTTTCTTTCCTGTTGGATATACCTGGGCTGAATCATGACTAATTCAAAACTGAGAGTTTTGCATGGTGTGTATCAATGTACTGACTGAATAGAGCAGGTCACTTCCTACTGCATAACATGGTACCAAGTGGCCCTACCCACCTTGAGAAAGATAAAGAAATACAGTAGCCAAGAAAAGAAGTCAGGGTCTTCTTTTAGTTTTTTTTTTTGTGTGTGTGTGGTATGGGGGCCTCTCACCTTTGTGGCCTCTCCCGTTGTGGAGCACAGGCTCCAGATGCGCAGGCTCAGGGGCCATGGCTCACGGGTCTAGTTGCTCTGTGGCATGTGGGATCTTCCTGGACCGGGGCACCAACCCGTGTCCCCTGCATCGGCAGGCGGACTCTCAACCACTGCACCACCAGGGAAGCCCCAGTGTCTTCTTTTAAATGGGGACCTATTGACCTGGAAAGCCACTATATCCAAACTGAAATAAAACGTGAACTGAATCTTTATTTATTTATTTTATAAATTTAATTAATTAATTAATTAATTAATTAATTTGGCTAATTTGGGTATTCTTTGCTGTGCATGGGCTTTCTCTGTGGCGCGCAGGGGCTACTCTTCATTGCAGTGCATGGGCTTCTCATTGTGGTGGCTTCTCTTGTTGCAGAGCATGGGCTCTAGGCACACAGGGTTCAGTAGTTGTGGCATGTGGGCTCAGTACTTGTGGCTTATGGGCTCTAGAGAGCAGGCTCATTAGTTTTGGTGCACGGGCTTAGTTGCTCTGTGGCATGTGGGATCTTCCCAGACCAGGGCTCGAACTTGTGTCCCCTTCATTGGCAGGTAGATTCTTAACCACTGCACCATCAGTGAACCCCCTGCACTGGATCTTTAAAAAATAAGGAAGAAAAATCAACTGAAGCAGTTCCTGAAAGGATTAAATCCCCAAATGGCCAGAATGGATTGACCCCCAACTCAGGGAATGAAGAGAATGCAAACTATGATAAAGCAGGACCAAACCTCCAGACACAGATGTATGAGGTTTCCAGATGCACAAGGTTGCCCGGGCGACAGGCTCCAACAACTGCCCATCCAGTAGTCAAAGCTCAGCCAACAGGACTCAGGGAGGGAGAGGGCCCGTGGTCCATGGTGCTGAACCACAAGCCCTCTCCAGGGCCCAGGCATTTGTCTTAACCTGGAGATACAGGACTGGTCTCCCTCCTTCCACCACCAAGAGAGGAAAGAGGTGAAGGGAGATAAGGGAGGAAGAAGAGCTGGGGAGACAAACAGAGACTGTAGGAGGGGTGGTGAGGGAGTAGGGAGGCATGTTTTGATACCATTTACAAAGAATGGATAAATCAAGAGAGACTTTCACCTCTTGGGAAGTCCACTGCTGGGCATAGATCCATTAGGAAACTCAGCCCCAGCACCTCTCAGCAATCACAGGCTGCCTTGTGAACTTCCCAAGCATCTTTCTCACAGATGGGTGTCTCCTGGGCTAGGTTGTCAACCAGTTTTATGGCAACTCCAGACATGGCGGGTGGGCCAGCCATCTCTGGGATGTTTGCTGGAACCCTGGGCTTAAGAGGTGGAGGAGGCTGGTGTAGAGGATTTCCAAAAAACAGAGTAGACAGTAACTGGAGACCCCAGAGGTTTTGGAGATTCCTGGGAATGAGCTTAGAGTTTGCAAGGGAAAAAAGAGACAAAGCAACCCTATACTTGGTTACTTAGCATCCAGTACGTCTGTCCAGAGTCCCTGGATTGGGGGTGGGTGTGGGGGTGGGTGGGGTCTCTTCTCCAGAGAAGGGCTTTCAGCAAGACCCTCCCTTCCTGCATTTGGACCTAGAAAAATCACCTGGTTAGTTAGCACTGTGGGGGAGGGTGGGTAGAAAGAGGAGGTGAGAAGAAACTAAAAGGGCCCCTCATTCATCATTTGTCCTGAAGCCAATTTGGAATGCTTCTTTCATGCCAGTAGCTCAGGTCATGTTTAGAAAAGGACTTTGCAGAAAAAGACTCTCAGGGTGGGTCTGATGTTTGAGAGGGAAAGGCACTGCCATTTGGGCTGTAGTTTTTCAAACCCTTGATGCCAAGGGACAAAGTTCACCCTACAGAAATCAGAGCTTGAATGAAAAGGAACTAGAAAAATGTATACAAGTGTGACAATTAGAATTTTTAAAAAGCTTGGGGTAGGGATAAGATAACCTAAGATGTTTGGATACATCGGATACTTGGGCACGTGCATGTGTGTGTGTGTGTGTGTGTGTGTGTGTGTTTGTACTTGGTTAAAATGTAAAATGTATTTCCTGTTGTGGGTTGCAGTCTGTATTAGTTTTCTATTGCTATCTAAAAAGTACCACAAACTTAGTGGCTTAAAACAAAACACACATTTATTTTATAGTATCTGTGGATCAGAAGTCCAGGTATAGCTCAGTTAGGTCCTATTCTTAGGGTCTCAAAAGGCTGCACTCAAAAGCCCTAGCATTGTCTAGGGCTGCAGTTTCATCTGAGGCTGAACTGGGGTAGGATGCATTCTCAAGTTCACTCAGGTTGTTGTCAGAATTACTTTCTTAGAGCTGAAGGACTGATGGCTTCTGTTTCTTGTTAACTGTAGTCCAGAGATCACACTTACCCCATAAAGGCCATCCTCAGTTCCTTGTTGTGTGGGAGTCACCAACATGGCCACTTGCTTCCTCAAAGCAGTAGAGACTCCAGCAAGATAAGTGCTACAATTTTACATAGGTAATGACATTCATCCCATGACTTTTGCTGTACTCTATTGATTAAAATCAAATCACAGATCCTGTCCACACTCAAGTGAAGGGGACTACACAAACGTCTGAAAATCAACAGGTGGAGACCATGGGTGGGTTATCCTAGAGTTTGTCCACCACATAGTCAGAAAAGTTTGAAACGATTCCCCAGAGAAACTCTTGGACATATGTACTAAGAGAAATGGAACATCACTATTTGTAAAAGCTAAAATTTTTAAAAAAACTCAACTGTTCACTGAAGGACTGAATATAAAAATGTAGTCATAGATTGGAATATTTTTCAGCAGTGAAAATAAATGAACTACAGTTACAAGAAACAATACACATAAATCTTAGGGGCATGATATTGAGCAAGAAAAGCAGCTCTCCCAAAATATCTACACAATGATTCCATTTATATAAAGTTTGTAAACATGTGAAAACAATGTATGCTTTAAATATACTATATATGTGGGGGAAAACATAAAAGAAAGCAAGGAAATGATAAGCACAAAATTCAGGCTATTGGTTACCTCTGAGGAGGGAAGAAGGGAATGAAATCTATCAGAGACTCCTGAGTTTTAAAGTGGGTAGAGAAAATGAGGGTATTTGAGGAGTATGTGATTCTTTCTTTCTTACATATATTTTATTTTAAAACCCCTTATGTAACTATTCAATATTTAATGAAAACAATTTTTAAAACCCAAGTTCCAATTTGTTAACACAGCTGACAATTTTTCTGGTAAATTTTCTTTTTTGCTTTGAAGGTAAGGGGATTACAATTTTTCACAGAATGTTTTTTATTATTTCTTTTTGTGCATTTTCTACAACTCCATCTAAGAAAGGCCAAAGAAAAATACCTTTTCATCACTATCTAAGGCTGACATTTAAGTATTTCAATCCTAGAATAAAGAGAAATAAAAACTGCATTTCTGGAGGATAAAGAAAATCTCTCCCATTCTTTTCTTAAATCTCTACATTCTCTGTATTTCCTGAGGTTACCAATGAGGCCCTTATTGAGCTGCTCATGTTTTAGACAGTTTTGCTAACAGATACATGAAATGGCTTAGCAGCATAAGTAGAATAATCATATCTGTAAAAATTCATCAGCTCTGTGCTATAGGAGATTTGTGCAATGACAGAGAAGTACTTGAAATATATGTGAATTGAAATCCAGAGATTTACATATAAAATAACAAGATCATGAAAATGCACCAATCTGGAAGGTTAACACTATGCTTTACAATGAAAGTAAAAGTATCATGAATATTATGTGTATTATCAGCTGGGTACTCAAAACTGTGGTCAATCAGAACATGAAAATGGAGAAAGCATTTTCCTGTTGAGTAGCTTGAAACTGATTTTTAATCATTTCATTCTATGCTTCAGATAATGAAATAATCTAATGAAATAATCCTGTTTATTAGTGTTAGCTATAGTATTATAAAAATATAGAATGGTCTTTGGAAAGATAATTGAATCATGGAATCTTTTATCGAATGAAAAAGCAAACAAATAACTTTGTCCAAAAGCTATTTTTGCGATTCCAGTATACTGTCTGTGGAGGAAAGAGTTGACATAGCAGGCCTGAGACTGCTATCTTTAGAAAAGCCTAGTTGCAAGATTGGACCTTGGCTTGTGTCTGGGAACTTGGATCCAGGACCACTACTCCTTAACTGATAAGGGTGGCTTATTGTGCCTAAACTGTACAATGGGCTGAATCCTGCTCTCCTTCTGGAGGTGGGAAATCTTCGTACTATGCTAGACAGTGGGTGACTACATGACCAGCCTCAATAGAAAACTGTGGAACTGAATCTTTAATGAGTTTCCATGGTAGATACCTCACATGTGTTGTCACATTCAATGCTAGGGGAATCAAGCACCTCCTGTGTGACTCCACTTAGACAGAACTCTTGGAAGTTTGTGCCTGGTTTCCTCTGGATTTTGCCCCCATGCACTTTTCCCCTTTGCTGATTTTGTTTTTTATGATTTTGCTGTGATAAATCTCAGCCATGAATATGATTATATATATATATATATATATTTTTTTTTTTGTGGTACGCGGGCCTCTCACTGTTGTGGCCTCCCCCGTTGCGGAGCACAGGCTCTGGAAGTGCAGGCTCAGCGGCCATGGCTCACGGGCCCAGCCGCTCCGTGGCATGTGGGATCTTCCCAGACCGGGGCACGAACCCGTTTCCCCTGCATCGGCAGGCGGACTCTCAACCACTGCGCCACCAGGGAAGCCCAATATGATTATATTTTGAGGCTTGAGTCCTTCTAGCTAATCACTTAAACCTGAGGGTGGTTTTCCATACCCCCTACCCATTATGCCATTTTTATATTCTGAAATCCTGGTGTTTTTGTTAGCATGTTAAAAATATATGAGTTTTGAATCATTTACATATTGAGATGTATCCAGAGAGATAATTATATGCTATATTAATATTTTGAATCAAACAAAAGTGAAGTGAATTAGGAAGTGTTCAGCCATATTTCTCCCTTTTTAAAAGCTTTACAAAATATTTTGCTTTAAATTCCCATTTCCCTGGTTACTAAAGAGGCTGACAATCTTACGTTTATTAGCTATCTATATTTCCCCAGAGCTCAGAAATTGGGATGGTGGTGGTGAAAAGACTTACGTACACGAAAACAGGAGGAGGATGTGGTAAAGAGTTTAGGACAAAAAATAGATCAGAAAAGTTCCCAGGCTCAAATACTAAGCCTTACCTTAAAGCCTAGTCACTACATTTTTACCCTCAGACCCAGAATCTCTCCGTTTTCTAGCCTCCTTATCTCTGAAGTAGAAATAAGAATAGTACTAATCTTATAAGATTGTTAAGGTGCTTAAATAAATTGACACATGTAAAGTGCTCAGCATATACCTGGTATATAAGTTCTTAGTAAATGTTTATTATTATCATTATTATTGTTATTTCTCTCCATTTCTGATGCCTCTAACTAAGGCTAGACCCTCATCATCTTATGTTTGGATTACTGCAACCGCCTCCTTCTGACTTTCACCTCTTTGGTCCATCACTGCCACAATAATCATTCTCACTTCCTTTTTTCAGAACACCCAGTAACTCATTTCCTACTACATCAAGTGAAACAACCATCTGCCCGGCTTTCAAGGCACCTATTCTACCTTACAATCTTATTTCTCTCCATTTTTCCACATCAGTGATTCTCTATTCCTCTACATCAATGGTTCTCAAACTTGAGCATGCGTCAAAGTCACTGGGATGGCTTGTTAATATGCAGACTTTGGGGGTCCTCACCCCTAGAGTTTCTGATTAAGTAAGTCTGAGTAGGGCTCAATATATGCATTTCTAACAAGTTCCCAGGCGATGCTGATGCTGCTGGTTTGGGGATCACTCTTTGAGAACCACTGCCTTACATGATCTCTCTACTTAGTTTTCAGTCTTTTTGCATTCTGTCAGTCCATTAATTTACTCTTTTCTTCTTATGTCCATCCATTCTATTTTCCTTGCCTGGAATGTTCTCTCCTCCACTCTCATCCTGGTCTTAAGAGCTTATCCAGTCCAGTTCAAGACTCCATTGATCTCTCTGTTCTTTGGACTAGTATTGCCCAATATAATCTGTATTACACTGTCTTAATCCTTTATCTTATGCTAGTTGCTCTTATTTAATTCCTGTGACCATTATGTCCAATAATGTAAATATTTTATGGCAGGAATTATATTGTTTTTCTGCATCTCCCAAAGACAGAGCCTAGAACAAGACTAAACACATATAAGGTGTTTAATAATTACTTAACTGATTGATTTATGTGGTCGGTTCATAAACTCTGATTGTGAGATCATATGCTTTTCATTCTGTCCATAACTAGGCATCAATGAAGGTAGACATCTCAGAGGTCCAATTTCTGCTTGCAGCCTTACATGCAGAAACCCACGACAACTCTCACGCCTGCAGAGTGAATTTTGCCTGTCACATCTTCCCAACTTTGTGTCTGTCTTAACACACTCAGAATTACAGGGCAATGATTATTACAGAGACATTACATAGAAAAATGTGCATGATTGCAGCCTTATACTTAATGGCAAATGGTAGCTGATTGTTTCATTCTGCCTTAGAGTGAGGAAGCATGCAGTAAAAAACAATTTGATGCTGGTTGCCACTTCTGAAGGCTTCAAATGTTTCCAATGTTTATGACTCTGGCAGACAGTCAAGAGACATACAGCATTTTATTTTTCTCCATATAAGATGGGTTGCAAATTTATTTCTTTTGTCTATGTTGCTTTATTGAGCAGAAGATGTGGCTACCTTTTCAGGTTCAGACAAAAAAAGACCTTGCTGAAGTTTACAGTTCCTTGGGGTTGTGGTTTTTACAAAATGTCATTCAATGTAAAATTAAAAAACATGTAAGTCAATCATGAAGCTCAACAATTTGCTTTTATATTTGACTGTCAGAAATGTTATAATACTCAACAGTGACTAAAGAAGGTGTAGCAATACCCCCATTCAATGCGTTCTCAATGATTTCTGGATTATTTCCATACAATAATGTTTATCCTCCCATTATCATAATGAGCCAGTGAAGAAATACCACTTTATCCCTCTGTTTTAGATACTAGAAAATTATGAATTTCAATGGCATTTATTTACTTGTTAAGTTTCAAAACATCAGGTGTAAAAAATGCCTTCGAGTATATTACATATATAAGTAATTTCAAAATCTTTAAAAACAACAGTAGCATGAAAATAGGAACCACTGCTGCTTTGTTTGCTTTTCTTAAAACTTTGGCTTTGCAGTAACTTAAAATAAGGGCTTTCTTCTACACTGTTCCCTAAAAACCTAATTATCAGCTCATGGGTCAAGGGATTGCAAAAGGCAGTGTCACAATATAAATAATTCACAACAAATATTTATATTTGTCAATGCAATCATGCCCAACAGGTCATCTGGAACCCCAGTCCATAAATACAGTCTTAAAAGGTTCTAGTATTGCTCTCTGGCTGCCTGTCTGGAACTGGAAGAATTGAGGAAGAGGGTTCTCCTCAGTTTGAAGCCACCTTGGAAGATTCAGTCTGGTACCATAGCTCAGAAAATCATATGGATTTATGAGTTATGTGTCCAAGTATACCTAGGTATACTTAAATGTAGTCTTACAATCTGTCAAATAATATTTATAATATAAAGTTATATCTTATAAGAAGAAATAGGAGAGATTGGTTCAAGATGGTGGAGTAGGACGTGTGCTCACTCCCTCTTAAGAGAGCACCAGAATCACAGCTAACTGCTGAACAACCATTGACAGGAAAACACTGGAACTCACCAAAGAAAGATATCTCACATTCAAAGACAAATGAGAAACTGCAGTGAGATGGACTTCAACAGGACTGGGGGAAACAGAGACTCCACAGTTGGAGGGCACACACAAAGTAGTGTGCACAACAGGACACAGGGGAAAGGAGCAGTGACCCCATAGGAGATTGAACCAGACTTACCTACTAGTGTTGGAGGGTCTCCTGCCCCAGCAGGGGGTGGCTGTGGCTTGCTGTGGAGACAAGGGCATTGGTAGCAGAAGTTCTGGGAAGTACTCTTTGGCATGAGTCCTCCCAGAGTCCACCATTAGCCCTGCCAAAGAGCCTGTAGCCTCCAGTGCTGGGTCGCATCAGGCAGAACAACCAACAGGGAGGGAACGCAGCTCAACCTATCAGCAGCCAAGTGGATTAGAGTTTTACTGAGCTCTGCCCACCAGAGCAACACCCAGCTCTACCCATCACCAGTTCCTCTGATCAGGAAGCTTGCACAAGCCTCTTAGATAACTTCATCCACCAGAGGGCAGACAGAAGAAGCAAGAAGAAGTAGAATCCTGCAGCCTGTGGAAAGAAAACCACATTCACAGAAAGACAGACAAAATAAAAAGGCAGAGAACTCTGTCCCAGATAAATGAACAAGATAAAACCACCCAAAAACAATTAAATGAGGTGGAGATTGGCAACCTTCCAAAAAAATTCAGAATAATGATAGTGGGATGATCCAAGACCCCAGAAAGAGAATGGAGGAAAGATTGAGAAGATACAAGAAATGTTTAACAAAGACCTAGAAGAATTAAAGAACAAACACCTAGAAGAATTCAAGAACAAACAAACAGAGATGAACAATACAATAACTGAAATGAAAAATACACTAGAAGGAATCAACAGCACAATTACTAAGGCAGAAGAACGGATAAGTGACCTGGAAGACAGAATGGTGGAATTCACTGCTATGGGACAGAGTAAAGAAAAAAGAATGAAAATAAATGAAGACTGCCTAAGAAACCTCTGGGACAACATTACATGCACCAACATTCGCATTACAGGGGTCACAGAAGGAGAAGAGAGAGAGGAAGGACCCAAGAAAATATTTGAAGAGATTATAGTTGGAAACTTCCCTAACATGGGAAAGAAAATAGCCACCCAAGTCAAGAAAGTGCAGAGAGTCCCAGGCAGGATAAGCCCAAGGAGAAACATGCTGAGACACATAGTAATCAAACTGACAAAAATTAAAGACAAAGAAAAATTACTAAAAGCAACAAGGGAAAAATGACCAAAAATATACAAGAGAACTCCCATAAGGTAAAGAGCTGATTTCTCAGCAGAAACTCTACAAGCCAGAAGGGAGTGGCACAATATATTTAAAGTGATGAAAGGGAAGAACCTACAACCAAGATTACTCTACCCCACACGGATCTCATTCAGATTTGATAGAGAAATCAAAAGCTTTACAGACAAGCAAAAGATAACATCATTCAGCACCACCAGACCAGCTTTACAACAAATGCTAAAGGAACGTCTCTAAGCGGGAAACACAAGAGAAGAAAAGGACCTACAAAAAAAACCCCATAAAAATTAAGAAAATGGTAATAGGAACATACATATTGATAATTACCTTAAATGTGAATGGATTAAATAATCCAACCAAAAGACACAGGCTCTCTGAACACAGACACAGAAACAAGACCCATATACATGCTGTCTACAAGACACCCACTTCAGACCTAGGGACACATACAGACTGAAAGTGAGGGGATGGAAAAAGATATTCCATGCAACTGGAAATCAAAAGAAAGCTGGAGTAGCAATACTCCTACCAGATAAAATAGACTTTAAAACAAAGAATGTTACAAGAGACAAGGAAGGACACTACATAATGATCAAGGGATCAATCCAAGAAGAAGATATAACAATTATAAATATATATGCACCCAACATAGGAGCACCTCAATACATAAGGCAACTGCTAACAGCTATAAAAGAGGAAATAGACAGTAACACAATAATAGTGGGTGACATTAACACCAATGGACAGATCATCCAGACAGAAAATTGATAAAGAAACACAACCTTTAAATGATACAATAGACCAGAGAGATTTCATTGATACTTATAAGACATTCCAACCAAAAACAGCAGGTTACACTTCCTTCTCAAGTGCACATGGAACATTCTCCAGTATAGATCACATCGTGGGTCCGAAATCAAGTCTCAGTAAATTTAAGAAATTGAAATCATACCAAGTATCTTTTCTGAACACAACACTATGAGATTCAAAATAAATTACAGGGACAAAAACGTAAAAAAATATAAAACACATGGAGGCGAAACAATACATTATTAAATAGCCAAGATATCACTGAAGAAATCAAACAGGAAATCAAAAAAATACCTAGGAACAAATGACAATGAAAACACAATGACCCAAAACGTATGGGATGCAACAAGAGCAGTTCTAAGAGGAAAGTTTATAGCTATAAAATCCTACCTCAAGAAACAAGAAACATCTCAAATAAACAATCTAACCTTACACCTAAAGCAATTATGGAAAGAAAAATAAAAAGAAAACCCAAAGGTAGCAGAAGGAAAGAAATCATAAAGGTCATAACAGAAATAAATGAAAAAGAAATGAAGGAAATGACAGCAGAGATCAGTAAAACTAAAAGCTGGTTCTCTGAGAAGTTAAACAAAATTGATAAACCATTAGCCAGACTCATCAAGAAAAACAGGGAGAAGACTCAAATCAACAGAATTAGACATGAGAAAGTAGAGGTAACAACTGACACTGCAGAAATACAAAGGATAATGAGAGATTACTACAAGCAACTGTATGCAAATAAAATGGACAACCTGGAAGAAATTGAGAAATTCTTAGAAAAGCACAACCTTCCGAGACTGAACCAGGAAGGAAGAAATAGAAAATATAAACAGACCAATCACAAACACTGAAATTGAGACTGTTATTAAAAATCTTCCAACAAACAAATGTCCAGGACCAGACGGCTTCACAGGCAAATTCTATTAAACATTTAGAGAAGAGCTAACACCTATCTTTCTCAAACTCTTACAAAATATGGCAGAGGGAGGAATACTCCCAAATTCATTCTATGAGGCGACCATCACCCTAATACCAAAACCAGACAGAGAGGTCACAAAAAAAGGAAACTACAGGCCAAAATCATGGATGAACATAGATAAAAATCCTCAACAAAATACTAGCAAACAGAATCCAGCAGGACATTAAAAGGATCATACACCATGATCAAGTGGGGTTTATCCCACGAATGCAAGGATTCTTCAATATATGCAAATCAATCAATGTATTACACCATATTAACAAATTGAAGAATAAAAGCCATATGACCATGTCAATAGATGTAGAAAAAGCTTTCAACAAAATTCAAATACCATTTATTATAAAAACTCTCCAGAATGTAGACATAGAGGGAACTTACCTCAACATAATAAAGGCCATATGTGGCAAACCGACAGCCAACATCATTCTCAATGCTGCAAAACAGAAACCATTTCCCCTAAGATCAGGAAAAAGACAAGGTTGCTCACTCTCACCACTATTATTCAACATAGTTTTGGAAGTTTTAGCCACAGCAATCAGAGGTGAAAAAGGAATCCAAATCAGGAAAGAAGTAAAGCTGTCACTGTTTGCAGAAGACATGATACTCTACATAGAGAATCCTAAAGATTGTACCACAAAACTACTGGAGCTAATCAATGAATTTGGTAAAGTAGCAGGATACAAAGTTAATGTACAGGAATCTCTTGCATTCCAATACACTAATGATGAAAAATCAGAAAGAGAAATTAAGGAAACACTCCCATTTATCATTGCAACAAAAAGAATAAAATACCTAGCAATAAACTTACCTAAGGAGATAAAAGACCTGTATGCAGCAAACTATAAGACACTGGTGAAAAAAATTAAAATGATACAAACAGATGGAGAGCTATACCATGTTCTTGACTGGAAGAATCAAAATTGTGAAAATGACTATACTACCCAAAGCAATCTACAGATTCAATGCAATCCCTAGCAAACTACCTCTGGCATTTTTTACAGAACTACAACAAAAACTTCACAATTTGTATGGCAACACAAAAGACCCCAAATAGCCAAAGAAATCTTGAGAAAGAAAAACGGAGCTGAGGAATCAGGCTCGTGGACTTCAGACTATACTACAAACCTACAGTAATCAAGGCAGTATGGTACTGGCACAAAAACAGAAATATAGATCTATGGAACAGAATAGAAACCCCAGAGCCAAACCCACGCACATGTGGTCCCCTTATTTTTGATAAAGCAAGCAAAAATATACAATGGAGAAAAGACAGCCTCTTCAATAAGTGGTATTGGGAAAACTGCACAGCTACATGTAAAGGAGTGAAATTAGAACACTCCCTAAAACCATACACAAAAATAAACTCAGAATGGATTAAAGACCTAACTGTAAGGCCAAAAACTCTTAGAGGAGAACATAGGGAGAAAACTCTATGACATAAATCACAGCAAGATCCTTTTTGACCCACCTCCTAGAGAAAGGGAAATAAAAAGAAAAATAAACAAATGGGACCTAATGAAACTTAAATGCTTTTGCACAGCAAAGAAAACCATAAACAAGATGAAAAGACAACCCTCAGAATGGGAGAAAATATTTGCAAACGAAGCAACTGACAAAGGATTAATCTCCAAAACATACAAGAAGCTCATGCAGCTCAATATCAAAAAAACAAACAAACCCAATCCACAAATGGTCAGAAGACATAAACAGACATTTCACCAACAAAGATATACAGATTGCCAACAAACACATTAAAGGATGCTCAACATCACTAATCATTAGAGAAATGCAAATCAAAACTACCATGAGGTATCACTGCACACTGTTCAGAATGGCCATCATCAAAAAATCTAGAAACAATAAATGCTGGAGAACGTGTGGAGAAAAGGGAACACTCTTGCACTGTTGGTGGGAATGTAAATTGATACAGCCACTATGGAGAACAGTATGGAGGTTCCTTAAAACCTAAAAATACAATTACCATATGATCCAGCAATCCCACTACTGGGCATATACCCTGAGAAAACCATAATTCAAAAAGAGTCATGTACCACAATATTCATTGCAGCACTATTTACAATAGCCCGGACATGGAAGCAACTTAAGTGTCCATCAATAGATGAATGGAAAAAGAAGATGTGGCACATATATACAATGGAATATTACTCAGCCATAGAAAGAAACAAAACTGAGTTATTTGTAGTGAGGTGGATGGACCTAGAATCTGTCATATAGAGTGAAGTAAGTCAGGAAGAGAAAAACAAATATCGCATGCTAACACGTATATATGGAATGTAAAAAAAAAGGGTGTGAAGAACGTAGGGGCAGGACATAAAGACGTAGATGTAGAGAACGGACTTGAGGACACGGGGAGGGGGGAGGGTAAGCTGAGATGAAGTGAGAGAGTGGCATTGACATATATACACTACCAAATGTCAAATAGATAGCTAGTGGGAAGCAGCCGCATAGCACAGGGAGATCAGCTTGGTGCTTTGTGACCACCTAGAAGAATGGGAAAGTGAGGGTGGGAGGGAGATGCAAGAGGTAGGGGATATGGGGATATATGTGTATGTATAGCTGATTCACTTTGTCATACAGCAGCAAATAACACAACAATGTAAAGCAATTATACTCTAATAGAGATGTTAAAAAAATTTAAAAATTAAAGAAAAGCCAAACAAAGAATAACAATAGTAATTCTTCCAATCCAAAACAAAAAAAAAAAAAAAAGAGAGAGAAATCTTTTTCTGGGGCTTCCCTGGTGGCGCAGTGGTTAAGAATCCACCTGCCAATGCAGGGGACATGGGTTTGAGCCCTGGTCTGGAAAGATCCCACATGCCACAGAGAAACTAGCCTGTGTGCCACAACTCCTGATCCCATGTGCCACAACTACTGAAGCCCACATGCCTAGAGCCCGTGCTCCGCAACAAGGAAGCCACCACAATGAGAAGCCTGTGCACCGCAACGAAGAGTAGCCCATGCTTGCCACAACTAGAGAAAGCCGGTATACAGCAACAAAGACCCAACACAGCCAAAATAAATAAATAGATAGATAAATAAATTTAAAAAAAACTTTTTCTTTTTAATCTGTAATCTAATCTGCAATCTTTTTTCAGTGTTTAAAACAGTTTTAATTAAAGATAGCAATTCCACAAAAGGAGAGGATAAAGAATGGGATGACAAGAAGTATTTGGTCTTAATAAAGCAATACAAGATAGACCCATTATCAAAGACCATTTAATTTTTAATTGAGATATGGTTGACATACAACATTATATTGGCTTCATATGTACAACATAATGATTTGATATTTGTATGTATTGTGAAATAATCACCCTAGTAAGTCTAGTTAACATCTTTCACCATACATAGTTACAGAATTCTTTGCTTGACATGAGAACTTTTAAGATTTACTCTTAGCAACTATCAAATATGCAACACTATTATTAACCACAGTTACCATGATGTATATTACATCCCATGAGTTATTTATTTTATAACTGGAAGTTTATACAGTTTGACTCCTTTCACCTATTTTGCCCACCTCCCACCCCCTGCCTCTGGCAACCACCAACGTGTTCTCTGTATCTATGAGCTTCTTTGATTTTTTTTAAGATTCCACATTTAAGTAAGATCATAACAGTATTTGGCTTTCCCTGTCTGACTTATTACACTTAGCATAATGCTCTCAAGATCCATCCATGTTGTCATAAATGGCAAGATTTCATTCTTTTTTATGGCTGAATAACCTTTCATTGTACGCATGTATTCTTTTAATGGCTGAATAACATTCCATTGTGTGTGTGTATATATATATATGCATATATATACATATATATATCACATTTTCTTTATCTATTCATCTGTTGATGGACACTTAGTTTTTTTCCTACAGTTTGGCTGTTACAAATAATGCTGCAGTGAACATAGGGATGCATATATCTTTTTGAGTTCATGTTTTCATTTTCTTTGGGTAAATACCCAGAAGTGGAATTGCTGGATCATATGGTAATTCTATTTTTAATTTTTTGTGGCATCTCCATAGTGTTTTCCATAGTGGCTAAACAAGTTTATATTTCTACCCACAGTGCACAAGTGTTCCCTATTCTCCACATTCTTGCCAACACTTGCCATTTCTCATCTTTTTGATAATAGCCATTCTCAAATGTGTGAGGTGATATCTCATTGTGGTTTTGGTTTGCATTTCCCTGATTATTAGTGATATTGGGCATCTTTTTATGTACCCCTTGGCCATTTGTATGTCTACTTTAGAAAATATCTATTCAGATCCTCTGTCCATTGTTTAATCGGATTGTTTGTGGGGTTTTGCTATTAAGTTGTATGAGTTCTTTGTATATTTTGGATATTAACCCCTTATCAGATATATGATTTGCAATATTTTCTCCCATTCAGTAAGTTGCCTTTTCGTTTTGTTGGTGGTTTCCTTTGCTGTGCAGAAGCTTTTTAGTTTGATGTAGTCCCTTGTTTATTTTTGCATTTGCTGCTTTGTCTGAGGACACAGATTCAAAATACTATTGCTAAGACTGATGCTTTTGGTGTCAAATCCAAAAATTCATCACCAAGACCTATGTTAAGAGCTTACCACCTATGTTTTCTTCTAGGAGTTTTATGGTTTCAGATCTTACATTCAAGTTTTTAATCTATTTTGAGTTAACTTTTGTGTATGGGTAAAATAATGGTCCAGTTTCATTATTTTGCATATGGCTGTCCAGTTTTTACAACATCATTTATTTCAGAGACTGTCCATCCTCCATTGTATATTCTTGGCTCCTGTGTTGTAAATTAATTGACCATATATGCATGGGTTTATTTCTGGGCTATCTATTCTATTCTATTGATCTGTGTGTCTGTTTTTTTGTAATATAGTTTGAAATCAGTGAGCATGATGCCTCTAGCCTGTTCCTTTTTCTCAAGACTGCTTTGGCTTTCAGGCAAAGGCCATTTAATTTTTAAAGATCAAAAATACCAAAAGCGGGTTTCCCTGGTGGCGCCGTGGTTGAGAGTCCGCCTGCCGATGCAGGGGACGCGGGTTTGTGCCCTGGTCTGGGAAGATTCCACATGCCACAGAGTGGCTGGGCCCGTGAGCCATGGCTGCTGAGCCTGCACGTCCAGAGCCTGTGCTCCCCAACAGGAGAGGCCACAACAGTGAGAGGCCCGTGTACCACACACACACAAAAAAAAGCATAAATTGTAGTGTAAGAAAAAAATCTGTTAGCATGATTTAATTAAATATTTTACATTTATTTTCTCCCACAGTAGTTAAGCATGAATTTTAAAAAGCATAAGAGTTGAGAAAAATAAGCACATGCATCACACAGGGTTAGAGGAGCCAGCATGCAAAGTCTGTAAAAGGATGAAGTTCAACCAGATCATGTCTAAAGTCCTTTCATGCTTTGACATTGTGTAGGGTGTGACAATGGTAATGAACCCAGCAAAGCAGTAGGTGCTCAACAAACTCTTATTGAACACATTGGGTAAAAATCATTAAGCACTTGAGTTTGTAGCATAGGTTGTAAGTGCTGAAGAAATTCAGAGAGAAGGTTCGGAGAAGCAGAGAGTAAAGGGTTGGAATACCAAGAATGTCACTTCTGTGTTCAACTTTGAGTTTTGGGATAAATTTGTGAGATGGTTCCTAAAGGCCCAAAATATGGGTCATTATTTTATTACTTTGTTTTGTGATTTTTATTCTTGGTATCTTTCTCCTTGCTTGGTGAGAGGGATAAGGGAAAGGGAATGGAGGAAATATAACTTACATTTATGAAGAGGCTTCCATATGCTAGGAACTATACATATACTATCATATTTAACCTTCACAACAACCACCAGAAGTGGGTATTATTATTTCTGTTTTTACAGATGAAAAAAAAAAACCAAGCCACAGAGAGGTCTGGTAAATTCCCCAAGTTCATTTTCCTAGTATGAAAACAGATCCAGGAATAAAAATCAGATCTTATTAACTCCAAAACCGTTGTTCCTTCCACTACTATGCCACTTCCAGTTAGCATGGTTTCTGAAGACATTCTTCTCACTTCATTTCAATGTGAATAACAACAAGGGTCCTCAGATAAAATTTTAGAGTTTAGGAACTAACCAACTCATTCACATGGATCTTTTATTCAATAAGCTTTATTCAAAACCTTTGGTACCTTGAATATAATTCTTGAACCTCATCTTGAGCTCTGATGATCCTTACATATAGAATAGATTCATTCTCTGAGTTCCCCCAAAACTATTTATCCAACCCCAAAGAAAAAATGTGGAATTCCCTGGCTGTCCAGTGGTTAGGACTCAGTGCTTCCACTGCAGGGGACCCTGGTTCCATCCCTGGTGGGGGAACTAAGATCCCAGAAGCCATGCAGTGCAGCCAAAAACATAAATAAATAAATAAATAAAATGGCTTTCAAAGGGGAAAATACCTAATTACCTAAGGGGAAAATAAAATCACTCATAATTGGATAAAATCAAACTAAAACCACACTGAGATACATTTTTCAACTCTCAGATTGGCAAAAATTAAAAAAAAGTATGACAGGGGCTTCCCTGGTGGTGCAGTGGTTAAGAATCTGCCTGGCAATGCAGGGGACACAGGTTTGAGCCCTGGTCTGGGAAGATCCCACATGCCACAGAGCAACTAAGCCCATGCACCACAACTACTGAGCCTGCACTCTAGAGCCCGTGAGCCACAACTACTGAAGTCTGCATGCCTACAGCCCGTGCTCTGCAACAAGAGAAGTCACTGCAGTGAGAAGCCCCCACACCGGAAGGAAGAGCAGCCCCACTTGACGAAACTAGGGAAAGCCCGCATGCAGCAATGAAGACCCAAAACAAACAAAAATAAATAAATAAAATAAATACATGTATAAAAAATAAAACGTATGACAACACATTCTGTTTGTTAGGTTGTAGGAAAACAGATATTCTGATATATCACTGGTGGGAATTCTAATTGGTACAACTCTTCTGGAATGAAATCTGACACAATATCTAACAAAACCATACATGCACTTTTATTTTGACTGAGCAACCCTATTCCTAGGAATCTAATCTGAAGATACACCTCCAACAACATGAAAATACGTATGTGCAAGATTGTTTATTGCAACACTTTTTTTGCAATTGCAAAATACTGGGAAACAACCTAAATGTTCACACATAGGAGAGTGGTCAAATAAACTATGGTATATCTAAACAATGAATAACTGCATTAGTTATATATTTCAGTGAAATAAATTACCAAACTTAGTGGCTTTAAAACCACATGTTTATTATTTCAAAGTTTCTCTGGGTCAGCAATCCTGGCATGTTTTAGCTGGGTCTTCTGCTTCAGAGACTCTTACAAGATGCAATCAAAGTGTTGGCCAGTGCTGGGACTTATCTGAGGCTAAACTGGGGAAAGATTCACTTCCAAGCTTATATGGTTGTCGGCAGAATTCAGTTCCTTGTGGATTGTTAGACTGAGAGATTCACCTATTTGATAGCTGTCAACTGGAAATTGTCCTCAGCAACTAGAGGCTTCCCACAGTTCCTTGCCTTGTGGACCTCTCCATATGGTGGCTTCCCTCATTAAAGCCAACAAGGGAGAGACTCAATACAGTCTTCTAGAAAGACAGATGTTACAATCTTATTCAACATAATCATGGAAGCAACATCCCGTCACCTTTGCTATATTCTATTGGTTAGAGGCAAGTCATGAATCATGTCCACATTCAAGAGAAGAGAATTACACAAGGACATGAGCATTAGGAGGCAGAGATCACAGAGTACCTTCAGAGTCTGTCTTGTTACAAATACTATGTAGCTGTAAAAAAGTATGAGAAAGCTAAGAACTGACTTGGCATGATTTCCAAGACACACTGTTAAGTGAATAAAGCAACATATAAAAGAGTATCTATAGTATATTACCCTATGTGAAAGGAAATATAAGAAAATCAATGTGTATTTGCTCACCTGTGTAAAAGAAATACAGGAAGAATAAACCAGAAACTAAATGGGGCTACTTACATGGGGTGGCTGTGAAAGGGGGGAACAGAATGGGGAAATGGGAATAAGGTAGCAAGGATGAGGGAGGAGTGACTCTTATCTGAGTATGCCTTTTATATAACTTTGACTCTTGGTACCATAGGAATGTTTCACATATCTCAAAAATAAATAAATAAATATTGAATAAAAACAATAACAAGTGTACATGACTATACTAAAATGCATGATATAATCACAATATAACTGAAGAAGGTGGGGAAGAAAAGAACTAAGTATTATGGATTGAATTGTGTCTCTCCAAAAAGATATGTTGAAGCACTAACACCCAGTATCTTAGAATGTGACTTTATCTGGAAATAGGATCTTTAAACAGTTAATCAAATTAAAATGAGGTCATTCTGTTGGGCTCTAATCCAATATGACTGATGTCCTTATAAAAAGGGGCAATTTGGACATAGAGACATATGCGCAGAGGAAGACAATATGAAGAGATAAATGCAAAGGAAGAACACCATGTGAAGATAAAGGTAGAGATTGGAGTGATGCATCTAAAAGCCAAAGATTGCTAGCAAACCGTCAGAAGCTAGGAGAAAGCTATGGAACAGATTCTACTTCTACTTCCTGAGAAGGAACCAACTCTGATGACACCTTGATTTTGGACTTCTAGCCTCTAGAACTGTAAAACAATAAATTTCTATTTTAAGCCACACAGTTTTTTGTGCTTCATTACAGCAGCCCTAGGAAACTAATACAGCAAGTAACTTTGGAAAACAGCATTTTGACTAGATGCTGTAAGGCTAAAGACAAAAATAATTATATACAAATATTATAACCTACTTTGTAAATTTGTTTCTCACAGGGGAGAGATAATTATAGTTAGATTTCTTACAGCCAGAAGAAGCAGTTACAAATATAGATAGAGGGGAAGTTAGAATGAACAAAATATGTTGGATTGGAATCAGAGATGTCAGTACGAACTCATGTTTTTAAAGATAATAGATAGATAGCTAAATGTAGAAATAAATATAGATGTGTGTATTAGTATACATACATATATTTCCTAGCTCTGTCCACTGAGAGGGCCCAGGAGTAATGAAATTCCATTAGGAGCAAGCACACCTAGAGCCCAAATCTTGCTTTCTAAATAACAGTCTCCCAAAGAAGGAACTGGACTTCTTAAGGAAGTGGTTGATTCCAGGATTGGAGCAGCAGAAGTATAAGATAAGCCTAGCACACTTTGGGTACCAGAAAATAGGACATATTGAAATAGAATGGGGGTCTATTGAAGGGACAAGAAGCCAACATGAAGGAGTTCTTAAGGCCAAAGGTAGAACCATTTGAGCAACAAAATAAATAATGATAATATTGAATTACCAATCCATAAAATAGATATTAATGTATCCATACTGATATAAATAAACAATTGAATAATCAAATAAATAAATAAGTGGGAGACGGGGAGAGCTCCTCCTTAGAGAAGAATTCCAATTAATAAATGTATAAGGAATAAGAAAAATAGAAAATCACAATTAGACAAACATCACAGTAATAATTGTTATAGACAAGACACATTGATGCATGCTAAAATTAGCAGGTGAAAGTCTGAAGAAAAATAGGATATTTGCATAGTCTCAAGGTATCTATACAATATACATACCACTTATATTTATTTCTATAGGGAAAATTAGTACATTTTCAGTGGAGAAACCCAGTAGATATCATCCTTACCAAGAGATCAAGGGTAACATCCCCAGCAAATAAAATGTGCCAACTTCATGTGGATATGATGTGATATGATGCATAACATCACTTCTGTGGTATACTTGCCAAAAATCTATAACTTTGATCTAATCGAAAGAAAATATCAGATGTGCTAAAATTGAGAGACATTCTATGAAACAACTGACAAGTACTCATGAAAAGTGTCAATGTCATGAAAGGAACTGCTACAGATTGTAGCAGACTAAGGAGTATCAACAATTAAGTGCAATGTGGGACCTTGACTTAGATACTAGAACAGAAAAAGGACATTCAAAGAAAAAAATGTTATACCAAAGAAATTGGTATAACATCTATAATTCAGGTAATAGCATCAAATTAACTATTAATTTCCTGATTTTGATAATTATGATCTGGTTATGTAAATTATTAATATTGGAGGATTGTGGTAAAGGATATATGTAAGCTCCTTGTACTATTCTTGCAACTTTTCTAGAAGTATAAAATTATTTTCAAATAAAAAGTTAAAAATTATTTTTTTCAGAAGATTTTCCCATTACGTAGCAGTGATACTGAGTGGGAACCAAGTCAGTGGGAAAAAGGTTAATGTATAATCATCTCTTCATACACATTAGCTCGCCTTACTATTCCAACAATTGTGAAAATAATAGAACAACGATTATTATTCACATTCTACAGATAATGGAATGAAGTCTCAGAGAGGTTAAGTGATTTAAACGGTCATTCAGGAATTCTTCATCTAGCATGGCAGGGTATAATAGGCAGCAAAATTCTTTACCTGATTACAACTAAAACTTCAGGATGAATGCATAAGTCAACTATCCAAGAACTCTGAAAAGAAAACAAAAGTAAACCAAAGTCAAGGAGATGCATGACAGAGCAGTGGCATGCACAGCTAAAATCTCAATTAAAAGCCCATATTTTGGGTCAGAGGAAATTGTAAAAAGGGACCTTGTGGGCCTGGAAGAGTTGAGATTCTGAGAAGGGAAAAACAAAAGACGAGAATCCTTTAATTCTGTACACGAACCAGTATAATCTTGGGCTTACTGTTAAACTGCACATAATTGGGACAGAATGAAAGCAGCTTAACAAAAGCCTTGAAAATAGAATAGTTTTAAACCATGGTCCAAGTCTCATCCTAACCCCTGAGTGATACATGCACGAGACAGAACCAAAGTAACATAGGAAAGGCCTTGACAATTGAACTGAGATTAGATCCATGCTCATAGAATGCATGACAAAACTTGGAGTTTGAACATAACAGGGTTGATTGTCTATAAAAGAACAGCAAGAAAAATAACAACCTCCACATGATTAAAACATAATACAGAGTCTACACAACATAATATTAAAAAGTTCAAGATATAATCCAAAATTATGCAACATAAAAAACCAGGAAAACATAACCAACTTTCAACATAAATGATAATCCAATAATGCCAATCCTGAGATGACCAAAATGCTGGAGTAAACAGACAAATACCTTAAAACAGATATTTTAACAATACTCTGTGAGATAAAGGTAAACACACACTCTTGGCAGAGAAATGGAAATTATAAAATAATAACCAAATGTAAATTTTAGAACTGAAAAATATAGTATCTGAAAAAAGAACTCACTAGGTGGACTCATTAGCAGAATGCAAATGACAGAGTAGAGAGTCAATGGTCTTGAATTTGGATCAAAAGAAATTAACCAATTTGAAGAAAAGAGGATATTTTGGGGAAAAAATGAAAGCTTAGGGATCTATAAGACATATAAAAAGTTTAATATTCATGTCTTTGGGTCTGTGAGGTGAGGAGTAAACAAGCAGAGAAAAAAATGTATGAAGAGAATATGGCTGAAAACTCCCTGAATTTGGTGAGTATATCTATAGATTCAAGAAGCTCAAAAAACTCTAAACAGGATAAACTCAAAGAAAACCATATCCACATCATAATCAAACTAGTGAAAACCACATATAAAAAGATATGGAGGGCTTCCCTGGTGGCGCAGTGGTTGAGAGTCCATCTGCCGATGCAGGGGACACGGGTTCATGCCCCGGTCGGGGAGGATCCCACATGCCGCGGAGCGGCTGGGCCCGTGAGCCATGGCCACTGAGCCTGTGTGTCCGGAGCCTGTGCTCCGCAGCAGGAGAGGCCACAGCAGTGAGAGGCCCACGTACTGCAAAAAAAAAAAAAAGATATGGAGAAAAATCTCAGATTAGGGGAAGATGGTGGAAGAGTAAGACGTGGAGATCACCTTCCTCCCCACATATTCACCAGAAATACATCTACACGTGGAACAACTCCTACAGAACACCTACTGAACGCTGGCAGAAGACCTCAGACCTCGCAAAAGGCAAGAAATTCCCCACGTAACTTGGTAGGGCAAAAGAAAAAAGAATAAACAGAGACAAAAGGATAGGGATGGGACCTGCACAAGTGGGAGGGAGCCGTGAAGGAGGAAAGGTTTCCACACACTAGGAAGCCATTTCGTGGGCAGAGACTGTGGGTGGTGGAGGGGGAAAGCTTCAGAGCCATGGAGGAGAGTACAGCAACAGGGGTGTAGGGCAAAGCGGAGAGATTCCCGCACAGAGGATTGGTGCCGACTGACACTCACCAGCCCGAAAGGCTTGTCGGCCCGCTAGCCGGGGCGGGCGGGGCTGGGGTCTGAGGCTCGGGCTTCGGTCGGAGCACAGGGAGACGACTGGGGTTGGCGGCATGAGCACAGCCTGCTGGGGGTTAGTGCACCACGGCTAGCCGGGAGGGAGTCCGGGGAAAATTCGGGACCTGCCGAAGAGGCAGGAGAGTTTTTCTTCCCTTTGTTTCCTGGTGCGCAAGGAGAGGGGATTAAGAGCGCTGCTTAAAGGAACTCCAGAGACGGGTGCGAGCCGTGGATAAAAGCGTGGACCCCAGAGTCAGGAATAAGACGCTAAGGCTGCTGCTGCCTCCACCAAAAAGCCTGTGTGAGAGCACAGGTCACTATCCACACCACCGCTCTGGGAAGCCTGTGCAGCCCGAAACTGCCATGGTCCCGAGATACAGGGACAAATTCCCCGGGAGAACGAACGGCGCACCTCAGGATGGTGCAATGTCACGCCAGCCTCTGCTGCGCAGGCTCGCCCCGCATCGGTACCCCTCCCTCCCTCCGGCCTGAGTGAGCCAGAGCCCCCGAAGCAGCTGCTCCTTTAAACCCGTCCTGTCTGAGAGAAGAACAGGCGCCCTTCGGTGACCTACAAGCAGAGGTGGGGCCAAATCCAAAGCTGAGCCCCGGGATCTGTGAGAACATGGAAGAGAAGGGGAAATCTCTCCCAGGAGCCTCAGAAGCAATGAATTAAAGCTCCACAATCAAATTGATACACCCTGCATCTGTGGAATACATGAATAGACAATGAATCATCCTAAACTGAGGAGCCGTGTGGATGAAAGGCTCTTGGTGCTGCAGCCAGGAGTCAGTGCTGTGCCTCTGAGGTGTGAGAGCCAATTTCAGGACACTGGTCCACAAGAGAACTCCCAGATCCACATAACATCAAACCTCGAAAATCTCCCAGAGATCTCTGACTCAACACTAGCACCCAGCTTCGCTCAGCGACCAGCAGGCTACAGTGCTGGACACCCTATGCCAGACAACGGGATAGACAGGAACACAACACCACCCATTGGCAGAGAGGCTGCCTAAAATCATAATAAGTCCACAGACACCCCAAAATACACTATCAGACGTGGATCTGCCCACCAGAAAGACAAGATCCAGCCTCATCCACCAGAACACAGGCACTAGTACCCTCCACCAGGAAGCCTACACAACCCACTGAAAAATCTTAGCCACTGAGGACAGACACCAAAAACAACGGGAACTACGATCCTGCAGCCTGCAAAAAGGAGATCCCAAACACAGTAAGATAAGCAAAATGAGAAGACAGAAGATCACACAGCAGATGAAGGAGCAAGATAAAAACCCACCAGACCTAACAAATGAAGAGGAAATAGGCAGTCTACCTGAAAAACAATTCAGAATAATGATAGTAAAAGTGATCCAAAATCTTGAAAATAGAATAGAGAAAAGGCAAGAAACATTTAACAAGGACCTAGAAGAACTAAAGATGAAACAAGCAACAATGAACAACACAATAAATGAAATTAAAAATATTCTAGATGGGATAAATAGCAGAATAACTGAGGTAGAAGAACGGATAAGTGACCTGGAAGATAAAATAGTGGAAATAACAGCTGCAGAGCAGAATAAAGAAAAAAGAATGAAAAGAACTGAGGACAGTCTCAGAGACCTCTGGGACAACATTAAATGCACCAACATTCGAATTATAGGGGTTCCAGAAGAAGAAGAGAAAAAGAGAGGGACTGAGGAAATATTTGAGGAGATTATAGTTGAAAACTTCCCTGATTGGGAAAGGAAATAGTTAATCAAGTCCAGGAAGCACAGAGAGTCCCATACAGGATAAATCCAAGGAGAAATACGCCAAGACACATATTAATCAAACTGTCAAAAATTAAATACAAAGAAAACATATTAAAAGCAACAAGGGAAAAACAACAAATAACACACAAGGGAATCCCCATAAGGTTAACAGCTGAACTTTCAGCAGAAACTCTGCAAGCCAGAAGGCACTGGCAGGACATATTTAAAGTGATGAAGGAGAAAAACCTACAACCAAGATTACTCTATCCAGCAAGGATCTCAGTCAGATTGGATGGAGAAATTAAAAGGTTTACAGACAAGCAAAAGCTGAGAGCGTTCAACGCCACCAAACCAGCTTTACAACAAATGCTAAAGGAACTTCTCTAGGCAATAAACACAAGAGAAGGGAAAGACCTACAATAACGAACGAAAAACAATTAAGAAAATGGGAATACGAACATAAAAGTCGATAATTACCTTAAATGTAAATGGACTAAATGCTCCCACCAAAAGACACAGATTGGCTGAATGGATACAAAAGCAAGACCCATATATATGCTGTCTACAAGAGACCCAATTTTCAATTAGAGACACGTACAGATGGAAAGTAAGCAGATGGAAAAAGATATTCCATGCAAATGGAAACCAAAAGAAAGCTGGAGTAGCAATTTTCATATCAGACAAAATAGACTGTAAAATAAAGACTATTAGAAGAGACAAAGAAGGACACTACATAATGATCAAGGGATTAATCCAGGAAGAAGATATAACAATTGTAAATATTTATGCACCCAACATAGGAGCACCTCAGCACATAAGGGAAATACTAACAGCCATAAAAGGGGAAATCGACAGTAACACACTCATAGTAGGGGACTTCAACAGCCCACTTTCACCAATGGACAGATCATCCAAAATGAAAATAAATAAGGAAACACAAGCTTTAAATAATACATTAAACAAGATGGACTTAATTGATATTTATAGGACATTCCATCCAAAAACAACAGAATACACATTTTTCTCAAGTGCTCATGGAACACTCTCCAGGATAGATCATATCTTGGGTCACAAATTAAGACTTGGTGAATTTAACAAAATTGAAATTGTGTCAAGTATCTTTTCCGACCACAACGCTATGAGACTAGGTATCAATTACAGTAAAAGATCTATTAAAACATACAAACACATGGAGGCAAAACAATACACTACTTAATAACGAAGTGATCACTGAAGAAATCAAAAAGGAAATAAAAAAATACCTAGAAACAAATGACAATGGAGACATGACGACCCAAAACCTATGGGATGCGGCAAAAGCAGTTCTAAGAGGGAGGTTTATAGCAACACAATCCCACCTTAAGAAACAGGAAACATCTCGAGTAAACAGCCTGACCTTGCACCTAAAGCAATTAGAGAAAGAAGAACAAAAAAACCTCAAAGTTAGCAGAAGGAAAGAAATCATAATAATCATATCAGAAATAAAAGAAAAAGAAATGAAGGAAATGATAGCAAAGATCAATAAAACTAAAAGCTGGTTCTTTGAAAAGATAAACAAAATTGATAAACCATTTGCCAGACTCAACAAGAAAAAAAGAGAGAAGACTCAAGTCAATAGAAATAGAAATGGAAAATGAGAAATAACAACTGACACAGCAGAAATACAAAAGATTATGATAGATTACTACAAGCAACTCTATGCCAATAAAATGGACAACCTGGAAGAAATGGACAAATTCTTAGTAATACACAACCTGCCAGGACTGAATCAGGAAGAAATAGAAAATATGAACAGACCAATCACAGGCACTGAAATTGAAACTCTGATTAAAAATCTTCCAACAAACAAAAGCCCAGGACCAGATGGCTTCACAGGCGAATTCTATAAAACATTTAGAGAAGAGCTAACACCTATCCTTCTCAAACTCTTCCAAAATATAGCAGAGGGAGGAGCACTCTCAAACTCATTCTACGAGGCCACCATCACCTTGATACCAAAACCAGACAAGGATGTCACAAAGAAAGAAAACTACAGGCCAATATCACTGATGAACATAGATGCAAAAATCCTCAACAAACTACTAGCAAACAGAATCCAACAGCACATAAAAGGATCATACACCATGATCAAGTGGGGTTTATTCCAGGAATGCAAGGATTCTTCAATATATGCAAATCAATCAACGTGATACACCATATTAACAAACTGAAGGAGAAAAACCATATGATCATCTCAATAGATGCAGAGAAAGCTTTTGACAAAATTCAACACCCATTTATGATAAAAACCCTGCAGAAAGTAGGCATAGAGGGAACTTTCCTCAACATAATAAAGGCCATATATGACAAAACCACAGCCAACATCATCCTTATGGTGAAAAACTGAAACCATTTCCACTAAGATCAGGAACAAGACAAGGCTGCCCACTCTCACCATTCTTATTCAAGTTAGTTTTGGAAGTTTTAGCCACAGCAATCAGAGAAGAAAAGGAAATAAAAGGAATCCAAATCAGAAAAGAAGAAGTAAAGCTGTCATTGTTTGCAGATGATATGATACTATACATAAAGAATCCTAAAGATGCTACTAGAAAACTACTAGACCTAATCAATGAATTTGGTAAAGTAGCAGGATACAAAATTAATGCACAGAAATCTCTGGCATTCCTATACGCTAATGATGAAAAATCTGAAAGTGAAATCAACAAAACACTCCCATTTACCATTGCAACAAAAAGAATAAAATATCTAGGAATAAACCTACCTAAGGAGACAAAAGACCTGTATGCAGAAAATTATAAGACACTGATGAAAGAAATTAAAGATGATGCAAATAGATGGAGAGATATACCATGCTCCTGGAATGGAAGAATCAATATTGTGAAAATGACTCTACTACCGAAAGCAATCTACAGATTCAGTGCAATCCCTATTAAACTACCACTGGCATTTTTCACAGAACTAGAACAAAAAATTTCAAAATTTGTTTGGAAAAACAAAAGACCCCTAATAGCCAAAGCAATCTTGAGAACGAAAAACGGAGCTGGAGGAATCAGGCTCCCTGAGTTCAGACTATACTACAAAGCTACAGTAATCAAGATAGTATGGTACTGCCACAAAAATAGAAAGATAGATCAATGGAACAGGATTGAAAGCCAAGAGATAAACCCACGCACATATGGTCACCTTATCTTTGACAAAGGAGGCAGGAATGTACAGTGGAGAAAGGACAGCCTCTTCAATAAGTGGTGCTGGGAAAACT
Source organism: Mesoplodon densirostris (assembly GCF_025265405.1). Lineage (NCBI taxonomy): Eukaryota > Metazoa > Chordata > Mammalia > Artiodactyla > Ziphiidae > Mesoplodon > Mesoplodon densirostris. Next base: position 74,818,553 of record NC_082681.1, on the reverse strand, counting down.
GGACAGGGACATGTAAAAGTATGAGATTAGATCATTCCCTAACACCATACACAAAAATAAGCTCAAAATGGATTAAAGACCTAAATGTAAAGCGAGAAACTATCAAACTCTTAGAGGAAAACATAGGCAGAACATTCTATGACATAAATCACAGCAAGATCCTTTTAGACCCACCTCCTAGAGAAATGGAAATAAAAACAAAGATAAACAAATGGGCCCTAATGAAACTTCAAAGGTTTTGCAAAGCAAAGGAAACCATAAACAAGACCAAAAAACAACCCTCAGAATGGGAGAAAATATTTGCAAATGAAGCAACTGACAAAGGATTATTCTCCAAAATTTATAAGCAGCTCATGCAGCTCAATATCAAAAAAAGAAACAACCCAGTCCAAAAATGGGCAGAAGATCTAAATAGACATTTCTCCAAAGAAGATATACAGACTGCCAACAAACACATGAAAGAATGCTCAACATCATTAATCATTAGAGAAATGCAAATCAGAACTACAATGAGATATCATCTCACACCAGTCAGAATGGCCATCATCAAAAAATCTAGAAACAATAAATGCCGGAGAGGATGTGGAGAAAAGGGAACACTTTTGCACTGCTGGTGGGAATGTGAATTGGTACAGCCACTATGGAGAACAGTATGGAGTTTCCTTAAAAATCTAAAAATAGAACTACCTTATGACCCAGCAATCCCACTACAGGGCATATACCCTGAGAAAACCATAATTCAAAAAGAGTCATGTACCAAAATGTTCATTGCAGCTCTATTTACAATAGCCCGGAGATGGAAACAACCTAAGTGTCCATCATTGGATGAATGGATAAAGAAGATGTGGCACATATATACAATGGAATATTACTCAGCCATAAAAAGAAATGAAATTGAGCTATTTATAATGAGGTGGATAGACATAGAGTGTGTCATACAGAGTGAAGTATATCAGAAAGAGAAAGACAAATACCGTATGCTAACACATATATTTGGAATTTAAGAAAAAGAAAAAATGTCATGAAGAACCTAGCGGTAAGACAGGAATTAAGACACAGACCTACTAGAGAATGGACTTGAGGATATGGGGGGGGAGGGTAAGCTGTGACAAAGAGAGAGAGTGGCATGGACCTATATACACTACCAAACATAAAATAGATAGCTAGTGGGAAGCAGCTGCATAGCACAGGGAGATCTGCTCGGTGCTTTTTGACCACCTAGATGGGTGGGATAAGGAGTGTGGGAGGGAGGGAGATGCAAGAGGGAAGAGATATGGGAACATATATATATGTATAACTGATTCACTTTGTTATAAAGCAGAAACTAACACACCATTGTAAAGCAATTATACTCCAATAAAGATGTAAAAAAAAAGAAAAAAATGCAAAATTTTCATACAAAGTAAAAAAAAAGAAAAAATATGGAAAGCAGCTTGTTTAAAAGGACACATTAGATGCAGTGGAATCATCATTTGAATAACTGGGCTTTTCATAGGGGCCACAAGAGAGTGAAACAATATTTTTAAAGTGCTAAAAGAAAAGAGCTGTCAATACAGAATTCTATATCCAGGGAAGATACTCGGAAATGAAGGTAAAATAAAGAAATTTTCAGGGGAAGAATAACTAAGAGAAATCATTGATAACAGACCTGTTCCCAAAAATGCTAATGAAGTTACTTGGGTTAAAGGGATATAAATGATACCAAAGGGATTTTGTTCTAAGGCATCAAGGAAGAGCAAAGTAATAAATATCTAAGTAAATATTAAAACGATCTTTTCCTTTTAAGATTTAAAAAATACATATGATGTTGAAAGCCATACTTATCATTTTATGGGGTTTTCAGTGTATAATGATGTCAAACATATGACAACTATATATTTTTTAAAAGGTCAGTAATAGGTCGATGAAGGGACACATGGCTGCAAGTGTTCTACATTTTACTAGAAGTGGTTAAATATTAACTCAATTTGACTATGTAAAGTTAGATATTGTAATCATTAGGGAAATGATTAAAATATAAAGCAATAGAATTAAAAACACTAGCAGTTTCCAGTCCGGCATGTAAGGAACTTGGAGGTAGTCACTCCATCCTAAAAACAAGTTAAATGCTGAATAAACTGAAAATTCAACAAGTCTTCTTAGATACTTTAGAGAAGTGAAGTCACAGGACAAACCACTGCCCACCAAATTGGAGAGATGGAGAGGCAAATCCAAAGAATCACAATTTAACCAGAGCAGAAACCCATGAGCAGAAACCTATGCAAGAATCAGTATTTAGGTAGGAAAACCTGAACTATAATTGATGAATTGTTGGAGGCTCAATGTGGATAAGTCTGATAGTTAAAAACTCCAGGGAGACACAGCCATGGGGTGGGGGGGCATGCTTTTGTGAGTTTTACCTCCAAAGGCCAAACCAAGTCCTCAAAATGAATACTGGAGAAAAATCTCCTCATAATTCCAGCAGGGGGAGGGAAAAGGTAAACATTTAAAAATGTGCCAGAACATACTGTTCTTCTTAACAAGTCTGTCCTCAAGAGAAACTTTTTTAAACCATATTCTAAACTATTAAGGCTTTTTCAGAGACTAACTGACCTGAGGGAGAGAAAATACCCAAATTTAGCCCTCTCTAGCCTTCCATGTGGGGGAAGGGAAATACACAACTCCAGTCTACTTTAACTATCCTGTCCCACCTAAGGGGAACAGGACTGAGAAGCACTTGTGAAGTTAACAGTCCACAGGCACAGGTTCACTAAATGACTGAGACCTAATCATACGACTGTAGATGCTTCCTCTCCCCCTACACCTCACACCACATTACTAACAGCCTATTTATAGCAGTTCCTTTTACCCACTACATCATATTTGTTTATCAAGAAAAAATTACAAGGCATAATAAAGGGTAAAAACTCCACAGTTTGAAGAGACAGAGCAAGTGTCAGAACCAGACTCAGATATGGCAGAGATGTTGAAGTTACCAAACCAGGAATTTAAAACAACTATACGTATGCTAAGGGCTCTAATGAGTGAAGTTGACAGCATGCAAGAACATGGACAATGTAAGCAGAGAGATGTAAATTCTAGGAAAGAACAAAAAATGCTAGAGATCAAAAACACTGTAACAGAAATGAATAGTGCCTTTGATGGGCTCCTTAGTAGCCTCAGTATGGCTGAGGAAAGAATCTCTGAGCTTGAGACTATATCAACAGAATCTTCCAAAACTGAAAAGTGAAGAGAAAAATAAATACCAAAAAAGTAGAACAGAATATCTATGAACCGTGGGACAACTACAAAAGGTGTAACATCCACATAATGGGAATACCAGAAGGAGAATAAAGAGAGAAAGGAATAGAATATTCACAATTATAATGACTGAGAATTTCCCCAAATTAATATCAGACAGCAAACCACAGATCCAGCAAGATCAGAGAATTCCAGGCAGGATAAATGCTAAAAGAATTACTCCTAAACATATCTTATTAAAACTTCAGAAAATCGGGCTTCCCTGGTGGCGCAGTGGTTGGGAGTCCACCTGCCGATGCAGGGGACACGGGTTCGTGCCCTGGTCCGGGAAGATCCCACATGCCACAGAGCAGCTAGTCCCGTGAGCCATGGCCGCTGAGCCTGTGCGTCTGGAGCCTGTGTTCCGCGGCGGGGGATGGCCACAGCAGTGAGAGGCCCATGTACCACAATAAAAAACAAAACTGCAGAAAATCAAAGGTCAAGAAATAATCTTGAAAGATGCCACAGGAAAACACTTTAATTATAGAGAAGCAAAGATAAGAATTACATTCAGGGCTTCCCTGGTGGCGCAGTGGTTGAGAGTCCACCTGCCGATGCAGGGCACACGGGTTCGTGCCCCAGTCCAGGAGGATCCCACATGCCATGGAGCGGCTGGGAATGTGAGCCATGGCCACTGGGCCTGCACGTTCGGAGCCTCTGCTCCACAGCGGGAGAGACCACAATGGTGAGAGGCCCACATACCTCAAAAAAAAAAAAAAAAAAAAGAATTACATTCAACTTCTCAGAAACCACCAAGCAAGAAGAGAGTGGAGTGAAATAAAGTATTGAGAAAAACCCCCACCACTCTAGAATTCTTCACCCAGTGAAATTATTCTTCAAAAGTGAAGGAGAAATAAAGACATGGAAGCAACCTAAATGTCCATCAACAGATGAATGGATAAAGAAGATGTGGTATACATATACAATTGAATATTACTCAGCTGTAAAAAAGAATGAAATAATGCCATTTGCAGTAACATGGATGGACCTAGAGATGATCATACTAAGTGAAGGAAGCCAGGCAGAGAAAGACAAATGTCTTCACTTATATGTGAAATCTAAAAAAAAGAGACAAATGAACTTATTTACAAAACAGAAATAGACCCACAGACATAGAAAACAAACTTATGGTTACCAAAGGGGAAAGGGGGGATATAAATTAGGAGGTTGGGATTAACATACACACACTACTATATATAAAACAGATAACCAGTAAGGACCTACTGTATAGCACAGGGAACTATACTCAATATTTTGTAATAACCTATAAGGGAAAAGAATCTGAAAAAAGAAAATATATACATATATATATGTTAATGAGTAACAACACTATGTTAGTTTCAGGTGTACAACACAGTGATTCAGTTTTATAATCTGTGCTATACACCTGAAACTAACACAACATTGTAAATCAACTATGCTTCAATTAAAAATGGACATATATACACTATCAAACTTAAAATAGATAGCTAGTGGGAAGCAGCCACATAGCACAGGGAGATCAGCTCCGTGCTTTGTGACCACCTAGAGGGGTGGGATAGGGAGGGTGGGATGCAAGAGGGAAGAGATATGGGGATATATGTGTATGTATAGCTGATTCACTTTGTTATAAAGCAGAAACTAACACACCATTGTAAAGCAATTATACTCCAATAAATATGTTCTTTTCTAAGGCTAAATAGCATTCCACTGTATGTATATGCCACATTTTCTTTATCCATTCATCCATTGACAGACACTTAGGTTGTTTCCATATCTTGGCTATTGTGAATTATGCTGCAATGAACATGGGAGTGCTAATATCTTTCTGAGATACTGATCTCAATTATTTTGGATATATACCCAGGAGTGGGATAGCTGGATCATACAGTTCTATTTTGAATTTTTTTTGAGGAACATCCATATTGTTTTCCATAACAGCTACACAATTATTCATTTCTACCAACAGTGTGCAAGGGTTCCAATTTCTCCACATCCTCACCAACATTCATTGTCTTTTTTTTTTTTTTGCAGTACGCTGGCCTCTCACTGTTGTGGCCTCTCCTGTTGCAGAGCACAGGCTCCGGATGCACAAGCTGAGCGGCCATGGCTCACGGGCCCAGCTGCTCCGCGGCATGTGGGATCTTCCTGGACCGGAGCATGAACCCGTGTCCCCTGCATTGGCAGGCAGACTCTCAACCACTGCGCCACCAGGGAAGCCCTGTCTTTTTTTTTTTTAAATAGCCATTCTGACAGGTGTGAGGTGGTATCTCATTTTAGTTTTGACTTGTATTTTCTGATGATTAGTGCTGATGAACATTTTTTTCATATACCTGTTGGTCAGTCATAGTCGTTTTTTGAAGAAATGTATATTCAATTTCTTAGCTCATTTTTAAATGGGGTTATTAGTTTATTCAGTTGTATGAATTCCTTATATTTTGGAGATTAAGCCTTTATCAGATATATGCTTTACAAATGTTTTCTCCCATTCCACAGATTGCCTTTATTCTGTTGTTTCCTTTGTTGTACAGGAGCTTTTTAATTCATATCCATGAAATCATTGCCAAAACCAATGTCATGAAGCTTTTCTCCTATATTATCTTCCAGGAGTTTTACAATTTCAGGTCTTATATTTAAGGTTTTTTAAATTTTATTTTTTTATTGAAGTGTATAGTGGTACATTATATGTTACAGATGTGCAATATAGTGATTCACAATTTTTAAAGGTTATACTCCATTTATAGTTATTATAAGTATTGGCTATATTCCCCATGTTGTACAATATATACTTGTAGCTTATTTTATTAAAAATATTTAAGATTTTAATCCATTTTAAGTTGGCTTTTGTGTATGGTGTAAGATAAGGATCCAATTTCATTCTGTTACATGTGAATATCTAGTCTTCCCAACACCATTTGTTGAAAAGACAATCCTTTTTCCATTGTGTATTCTTGGCAGCTTTCTCAAAGATTTGTTGACCATATATGCATGGGTTTGTTTCTGAACTCTCTATTCTGTTCCATTGGTCTATATGTCTGTCTTTATGACAGTACCATACTGTTTTTATTACTGTAGCTTCATACTATATTTTGAAGTCAGGAAGTGTGATGCCTCTAGCTTTCTTCTTCTTTCTAGGATAGGCTTGGCTATTCATGGTCTTTTGTGGTTCTATATGACTTATAAATTGTTTTTTCTATTTCTCTAAAAAATACCTTTGGAATTTTGATAGGGGTTGCATTGAATTCATAGATTTCTTTGGGGAGTATGGACATTTTAACAATATTAAGTATTGCAATCCATGAACACAAGTTGTTTTTTCATTTGTTTGTGTCTTGTTTAATTTCTTTCATCAATATTTTGTTGTTCTCAGTATATGAATCTTTCACCTCCTTAGTTAAGTTTATTCCTAAGTATTTTATTCTTTTTGGTACTGTTATAAAAAATGATTATTTTCGGGCTTCCCTGGTGGTGCAGTGGTTGAGAGTCAGCCTGCCAATGCAGAGGACACGGGTTCATGCCCCGGTCCGGGAGGATCCCACATGCCATGGAGCGGCTGGGCCAGTGAGCCATGGCCGCTGAGCCTGCACGTCCAGAGCCTGTGCTCCGCAATGGGAGAGGCCACAGCAGTGGGAGGCCCGCGTACCACAAAAAAAAAAAAAAAAAAAAAAAAAAAAAAAAAGATTATTTTCCTAATTTCCTTTTCAGATAGTTTGTTGCTAATGTATAGAAATGCAAATGATTTTTGTATGTCAATTTTGTATCCTGTAACTTTATTTAATTCATTTGTTACTTCTTTTTAAAGGAACCCATGGTCATTTTTTAAAAATTTATTTATTTTCTTTACTTTTTTGGCTGCATCGCATCTTAGTTGCGGCATGTGGGATCTTTCGTTGCAGCGTACAGGCTTCTCTCTAGTTGTGGCATGTAGCTTCTCTCTCTAGTTGTTGTGCACAGTCTCCAGGGCACATGGGCTCTGTAGTTGTGGCCCGTGGGCTCCAGAGTGTGTGGGCTCTGTAGTTTGCAGCACACGGGCTCTCTTGTTGAGGCACAAAAGCTCAGTAGTTGTGGCGTGCGAGTTTAGTTGCTCCACAGCATGTGGGATCCTAGTTCCCCTACCAGGGATCAAACCCATGTCACCTGCATTGGAATGTGGGTTCTTTACCACTGAAGCACCGGGGAAGTCCCCATTTGTTAGTTCTAATAGTTTTTTTAAAATGGTGTCTTTGGGGTTTTATATATAAGATCATACCATCTTGCAAACAGGGATCATTTTACTTCTTCCTTTCCAATTTGGATAGATTTTATTTCTTTTTTTGCCTAACTGCTCTGGCTAGGACTTCCAATACTATGTTAAATAGAAGTGGTGAGAGGTGGGCATCCTTGTCTTGTTCCTGATTTTAGGGGAAAAGCTTTCAGGTTTTTACCATTGAGCATGATGTTATCTGTAGGTTTTTCATATATGATCTTTATTATGTTGAGGTATTTTCCATCTACTCCTATTTTGCTGGAAGTTTTTAACAGGAAACTGTTGAATTTTGACAAATACTTTTCCTGCATCTATTGATATGGTCATCTGATTTTATCCCTTATTCTCTAGATGTGATGTATTATTTGATTTTAGCATATTGAACCACCCTCACATTCCAGAGATAAATCCCACTTAGTCATGGTATATGATCCTTGTAGCTTGCAGACACCATAGCTCCCACTCCTGCCCAGTACAGAGCATGTGGACAAAAGGGTTGAGCTCTCTGCTTCCCCCTGGGGAGGGAAACAGTCAAGCTCTGAGTACAATGCCCCAACTTCTCCAAGAACTCACTCCCAGAGTACTGACCTCTGTCCTGCCAGTCTCATCCAGGTCCACCATAGTCAAGCAGCCTGGGGGGAGAATGGAAATGGCAGCTTGGGCTGGAAGACACCATAGGTCACCCTGCTGGCTCACCACAAAGTGACCTGACAAAAACCACAGCTTCGTCCTTCTCCCTGGGGAGGGAAATGGTTGATAGAGGACCCCAGAATCTCGGGCTGGGCTGATTGGTAGGAGTTGTCTCCTGTACAAGTCAGTGTGAAGACCAGGAGAGGTGCTTACTTTGTCTAACACAAAGATATCAACATAGAGAATCAATAAAAATGAAAAATCAATCAAAGATGTTCCAAGCAAAGGAACAAGATCAGTTTCCAGAAATCAACCCTAATAAAATGAAGCTATATGATTTACCTGACAGAGAATTCAAAATAGGTGTCACAAAAATGATCACTAAGGTCAAGAGAATTGTAAGTGAGAATTGCAACAAAGAGCTAGAAAATATTTTTTTAAAGCCAAATATAAATTAGGGAGCTAAGGAATGCAATAATTAAGTGAAAAAAATCACTATAGGGATTCAACAGCAAACTAGATCAAACAAAGAAATGATCAGTAAACTTGAAGACAAGTCATTGGAAATAATCCAGTCAGAGTAATGAGAAGAAAAAAGAATGAAAAAAAGTGAAGAAATGTTAAGGGACTTATGGGAGACCATCACAACACCCAATATACACATTAAGGGAGTCCCAAAAGGAGAAGAGAGAAAGTACCAGAAAGGTTCTTCAAAGAAATAGTTGCTGAAAACTCCCCATATATGGAGAAGGAAACAGATATCCAGATGCAAAAGTCCCAAAATCATCAAATAAGATGAATTCCCCCCAAATACACGAGACACTTTATAATCAAATTGTCAAAAGTCAAAACAAAGAGAGAAATTCGAAAGCATCAAGAGCAAAGTGACTGGCCACATACAAGGGAATCTCCATAAGACTATCAGTGGATTTTTCAGTAGAAACCATGCAGACCAGAAGCAAGTAGGATGAACTATTCAAATTGCTGAAAAACAAAAACTGCCAAGAATACCATATGTAGTAAAACTGTCCCTCAAAAATAAAGGAGAGATAAAGACTTTCCCAAACAAAAGCTGAGGAAGTTCATCCCCACTATACCTGCCTTATAAGAAATACTATAGCCAAGATATAAAAGCAACCTAAGTGTCCATCAACAGATGAATGTAGCAATATAAAGATGTGGGGTGTACACACACACACACACACACACACACACACACACACACAATGGAATATTACTCAGCCATAAAAAAGAATGAAATTTTGCCATTTGCAACAACATGGATGGACCTGGAGGCTATTATGCTTAGTGAAATAAGTCAGATAGAGAAAAACAAATACTGTATGTTTTCAATTATATGTGGAATATAAAAAATAAAACAAATGAACGAATATAACAAAACAGACTCACAGATACAGAGAACAAACTAGTGCTTACCTGTGGGGACAGTAGTGGGGGTGGGGCAAGGTAGGCAAAGGGGATTAAGAGGTACAGACTACTAGTTATGAAATAAATAAGACACAAGGATGTAATGTACAGCACAAGGAAAATAGCCAATATTTTATAGTAACATTATATAGAGTATAACCTATAAAAATATCAAATCACTACACTGTACACCTGAAACTAATATAATATTATAAGTCAACAATACTTCAGGAAAAAAGTGCTAAAGGATGTCCTTCAAGTTGAAACAAAAGGGTGCTAGATAGCAACATGATAGCATAAGAAAATATTAAACTCATTGGTAAAGGTAAATATTCAGGCAAATAAAGAACACTATTACTGTAATGGTGTAGGTAAATCTATTTTAATTCAAATATAAAAGCTAAAAGGGAAAATTATTTTAAATAGCTATAACTAAAATATGTTTAAAGATACATATTAGGAACAAATGTAAATTGTGACAACAGTAACTTAAAGTGGGAGAGAAGTTAAAATGTAGAGTTTTTGTATGTGATTGAACTTAAGTTGTTAACAACTTAAGTTAGACTGTTATAAGATATCTTATGTAAGTCCCAAGGTAACCACAAAACAAAAATACCTCTAGAATTTACACAAAAGAAAAATAGAAAGGAATCAAAGCATGTCAATACAAAAAAAATCAACAAAACACAAAGGGAGACACCTCAATTCTTAATATATCATTTTTACATGTTCTCTTTTATACTTTTTATACAAGGTATACTCTTTTATAGAAGACGGTATAATCTTTTATACAAAATCTGCCTGTCCTGCCCCACACATCTGCCAGGAATTGTTTAAGATCTACAGGGGAAGTTTTGTATTCACAAGTAAACTAACTTCATAAGGCTGTAAATAAGGTTTTGAAAAGTGATTCAAAAATTTTTGAATCTATGGGGAGTAAATGATAAAGAAGAAAAGATATATATCTCTGAAAAGATATCCAAATAGACATTTTGAGGTCATTGGGAACCACAGAACAAAGGTAAGATATACGTCTGAAAGGTGATACAGCTATTCATTTTGAAAGCAAAGTGAATCACACTATTTTCTCAGAACATTGGCTATTCTTTAAATTAATACATTTTTGTTCACAAGAAATTACAATGCAATGGTGTAAGCATCACCAAGTCAACTTCAATTAGAGAACTGCTGGAGTTTATGGCACAAAGGGATTGTCAAGGAGTTCATCAGAGTACTAAGCATTAATAGAAAATTATATCGGAATTCCCCAGCTCAGTCATAAAGTACAATTTTGGGTTCATAGGTTAAATCTGGTATTGCAGGTGAGATACTATCTAGTACAAGAAAAAAGTATGGTATACAGTAGAGGAATATAGCCTGGACTACTCTAAGGACCTGGGTTATAGAAACAAATTGACCTGATCACACTTAGGTTCAAATCCCTGCTCCTGCACTTATCACCTGTGTGACATTATCAAGATACTCAATCTCACTACATCTGTTTTCCTATCTATAAAATGGGGATAACAAAATAGAGCCTACCTCCTAAGGTTGTTGAAAGGCTTAAATGAAATAACTAAAGCATACTGCATGGAAAATAGAGTTTAATATTAATAATTTAATAATAAATTAACTCTTCTGCCTTCTCTTAACTATACTACTTATGATGTGACTATAAATTAGGCTCCTAAGTTTCAATTTTCTCACCTGTAAAACAGGAATTATAATACTGAGGCCAACTGCTCCACAATGTAGAATGAGATAACCTATATAAAAGTGTTTTGTAAAGGCACTATGTAGACGCATGTGAAGGATATCTACTGATACATGCAATTGGTTTAATGCTTCCCATAATTTTTAGGGATCATCTCAAATTTATAACTCAAAACCTAAAATGAAGTTTACAGTCATCTCAATTATTACAGGAGAATGTTCCAGCTTTTTGCTTTATCTGGCTTTGTACCTCCATCAAAAACTGGGAAGCAAGAGAGCTATATTCACATTTGTCAGTTCTGCTGTTAGTATCTTTAGCATAGGCTTCCATGCTGACTAACATTATCCTCTGGTTTTCAAAGATCCATATTATCCATTACCTCCATGACCTCTACAACCATGGAGAATTCTAAGATCTTCATTCATTTTTTTTTATCTGTTCTAGCACCTAGAAACATGGTTGGCAACTAGCAAGGACTCAACCAATATTTGTTAACTAAATGATTTCATGAATCTGTAGGTATGTGCAAAAAAGACTGGATTTAAAGTGAAAAGACTGGGGTTTCTGTCTCTGCTTTTCTCCATTATGGATGTGTGACCTTGCAGAAGTCACTTTAGGAAAAAGAATTACATAGTTATCATCTATAAACAGGGCTTGGTAATCCTCAAACTTTTTGTTGAGAATGTATAGAAGGACTTTGTAGGTTATAAACAACCAAATTTATGTATTTATTTTTATTAGTTTCTGCTTTACAACAAAGTAAATCAGTTATACATATACATCTGTTCCCATATCCCTTCCCTCTTGCGTCTCCCTCCATCCCACCCTCCCTATCCCACCCCTCCAGGCTGTCACAAAGCACCGAGCTGATCTCCCTGTGCTATGCAGCTGCTTCCCACTATCTATCTACCTTACGTTTGCTAGTGTATATATGTCCATGCTGCTGTGACTAAACAACCAAATTTAAACCCAATCCATGAAGCCAGGGAAGATGGCAGAAGAGTAAGATGCAGAGATCACCTTCCTCCCCACAGATACACCAGAAATACATTTACACGTGGAACAACTGCTACAGAACACCTACTAAACGCTGGCAGAAGACCTCAGACCTCCCAAAAGGCAAGAAACTCTAAACATAGCTGGGTAGGGCAAAAGAAAAAAGAATAAACAGAGACAAAAGGATAGGGAGAGGACCTGCGCCAATGGGAGGGAGCCGTGAAGGAGGAAAGGATTCCACACACTAGGAAGCCCCTTTGTGGGTGGAGACTGCTGGTGGAGGAGGGGGAAAGCTTCGGAGCCATGGAGGAGAGCACAGCAACAGGGGTGCTGAGGGCAAGGCGGAGAGATTCCCCCACAGAGGATCAGTGTGACCGGCACTCACCAGCCCGAGAGGCTTGTCTGCTCACCCATCGGGGTGGCCGGGGGCTGGGAGCTGAGGCTCGGGCTTCAGTAGGAGCACAGGGAGAGGACTGGGGTTGGCTGCCTGAACACAGCCTGAAGGGGGCTAGTGCGCCACAGCTAGCTGGGAAGGAGTACGGGAAAAACTCTGGAGCTGCTGAAGAGGCAAGAAACCATTGTTTCAGGGTGTGCGAGGAGAGGAGATTCCTTCCCCATGTGCCCACAGAAGGCAGAGCACCACCTAAGTGAGCTCCAGAGACGGGCACAAGACACAGAATCCAACAGCAGATTAAAAGGATCATACACCATGATGTAGTGGGGTTTATTCCAGGAATGCAAGGATTCTTCAGTATACGCAAGTCAATCAACGTCACACACCATATTAACAAATTGAAGGAGAAAAACCACATGATCATCTCAATAGATGCAGAGAAAGCTTTCAACAAAAGTCAACACCCATTTACGATAAAACCCCTGTAGAAAGTAGGCATAGAGGGAACTTTCCTCAACATAATAAAGGCCATATATGACAAACCCACAGCCAACATTGTCCTCAATGGTGAAAAACTGAAGCATTTCCACTACGATCAGGAACAAGACAAGGTTGCCCTCTCTCACCACTCTTATTCAACAGTTTTGGAAGTTTAAGCCATAGCAATCAGAGAAGAAAAGGAAATAAAAGGAATCCAAATCAGAAAAGAAGAAGTAAAGCTGTCACTGTTTGCAGATGATATGATACTATACATAGAGAATCCTAAAGATGCTACCAGAAAACTACTAGACCTAATCAATGAATTTGGTAAAGTAGCAGGATACAAAATTAATGCACAGAAATCTCTGGCATTCCTATACGCTAATGATGAAAAATCTGAAAGTGAAATCAAGAAAACACTCCCATTTACCATTGCAACAAAAAGAATAAAATATCTAGGAATAAACCTACCTAAGGAGACAAAAGACCTGTATGCAGAAAATTATAAGACACTGATGAAAGAAATTAAAGATGATGCAAATAGATGGAGAGATATGCCATGTTCTTGGATTGGAAAAAACAACATTGTGAAAATGACTCTACTACCCAAAGCAATCTACATATTCAGTGCAATCCCTATTAAACTACCACTGACATTTTTCACAGAACTAGAACAAAAAATTTCACATTTTGTATGGAAACACAAAAGACCCCGAATAGCCAAAGCAATCTTGAGAACGAAAAAAGGAGCTGGAGGAATCAGGCTCCCTGACTTCAGACTATACTACAAAGCTACAGTAATCAAGACAGTATTGTACTGGAACAAAAACAGAAAGATAGATCAATGGAACAGGAGAGAAAGCCCAGAGATAAACCCACGCACATATGGTCACCTTATCTTTGATAAAGGAGGCAGGAATGTACAGTGGAGAAAGGACAGCCTCTTCAATAAGTGGTGCTGGGAAAACTGGACAGGGACATGTAAAAGTATGAGATTAGATCATTCCCTAACACCATACACAAAAATAAGCTCAAAATGGATTAAAGACCTAAATGTAAGGCCAGAAACTATCAAACTCTTAGAGGAAAACATAGGCAGAACAGTCTATGACATAAATCACAGCAAGATCCTTTTGGACCCACTTCCTAGAGAAATGGAAATAAAAACAAAAATAAACAAATGGGACCTAATGAAACTTCAAAGCTTTTGCATAGCAAAGGAAACCATAAACAAAACCAAAAGACAACCCTCAGAATGGGAGAAAATATTTGCAAATGAAGCAACTGACAAAGGATTAATCTCCAAAATTTATAAACAGCTCATGCAGCTCAATAGCAAAAAAACAAACAACCCAATCCAAAAATGGGCAGAAGACCTAAATAGACATTTCTCCAAAGAAGATATACTGACTGCCAACAAACACATGAAAGAATGCTCAACATCATTAATCATTAGAGAAATGCAAATCAAAACTACAATGAGATATCATGTCACACCAGTCAGAATGGCCATCATCAAAAAATCTAGAAACAGTAAATGCTGGAGAGGGTGTGGAGAAAAGGGAACACTCTTGCACTGCTGGTGGGAATGTGAATTGGTACAGCCACTATGGAGAACAGTATGGAGGTTCCTTAAAAAACTACAAATAGAACTACCATATGACCCAGCAATCCTACTACTAGGCATATACCCTGAGAAAACCATAATTCAAAAAGAGTCATGCACCAAAATGTTCATTGCAGCTCTATTTACAATAGCCTGGAGATGGAAACAACCTAAATGTCCATCATCAGATGAATGGATAAAGAAGATGTGGCACATATATACAATGGGATATTATTCAGCCATAAACCGAAACAAAATTGAGCTATTTGTAATGAGGTGGATAGTCCTAGAGTCTGTCATACAGCGTGAAATAGGTCAGAAAGAGAAAGACAAATACCATATGCTAACACATATATATGGAATTTAAGAAAAAAATGTTATGAAGGACCTAGGGGTAAAACAGGAATAAAGACACAGACCTACTTGAGAATGGACTTGTGGATATGGGGAGGGGAAGGGTAAGCTGGGAAAAAGCGAGAGAGAGGCATGGACATATATACACTACCAAACGTAAGGTAGATAGCTAGTGGGAAGCAGCTGGATAGCACTGGGAGATCAGATCAGTCCTTTGTGACTGACTGGAGGGGTGGGATAGGGAGGGTGGGAGGGAGGGAGACGCAAGAGGGAAGGGATATGGGAACAGATGTATATGTATAACTGATTCACTTTGTTATAAAGCAGAAACGAACACACCATTGTGAAACAATTATACTCCAATAAAGTTGTAAAAAAATAAATAAACAACCAAATTTAGGGTGTTATCATTAATCATCAGTGAATTTTACTTCAGTAGCATCTTAAATAATTAAATTGACTAGATAAATAGATTTGCTGATGATTATTGGTTAATATAGGTAAGTATATGCATGGGTGTTTCCTATAAGAGTGAAAACACAAGACACACTGGTGGTTGTACTGTTGTAATTCATATTCTGTGGCACTGAGAACTAGGTCATTTGCCCGATGAAACACTAGACAAAAATGACTTCAGTACCGTTTTGGTCCTGGGATGTCTCACAATACCATTTTAAATTCATTACTGGATTTAAAGTACCGATAATGAAAAATACTGTATTTCATTGTGTTCCTTAGAGTATTCTTTGGCAAATTAGGCATTTCATTGCTCCTGCCCACTTCATGTTATCAGATTCAGCTTTTAAACACAGAGATCCTTTGAGTCACATTGTGTGCTAGGAGAAAAGATGCACAGGCTTTCAAAAATGAGTGGGATTACAGTTTAAGGCTGCAATTTTTATCATCCAATCAAATTTAAACTCTCTATAATTACAGCTAATAGTGTACTGACCTAGAGGGTAAGACACAAAGCAGAGAATATGGGATAGAATAAAGGGAGAAAAATACCATTAATACTGATACCAAAACAACAACCAAAGAAACAAAGAAAAAAATGGAAAAGAGAGCCAGATCAAGGCTCAAGTCTCACCAAAGGCCTCGATATTCCTGTTATCCGTTACTCATATTTGTTTGAATCTCTGCATATGCTGATTATGTTCCGGTGTGGAACAGGGAATTTTAAGAATTGGCTTTTGGAAGGCAAAATAGAATTACAGAATGTCAAAATTGGAAGAACATCCAGGGGTCAACTAGTTAATGCATCTCATTTATGGATGGACAAAGTCAAGTCCAGAGATGGGAGGGAACTTGTTAAATGCTGCTCAATAAGTTTTTAGTAGAATTTGCAGGTTTCTGACTTTGTAGCTCTTCAAAAGGGAGCCTGTAAGCCACTGTTCTCAAAAGCTACCATTTAAAAAAAATCAGAATCGTTGGGTTACGTGTTAAAAATAAAGATTCTTGGGTCCCATCTCAGATCTACTGAATCAGAATCTCAAAGGTAGGCCATGACAACCTGCATTTTAACAAACTTTACAATTGTTCTAATACACAAAGGTGTTGAAAAGCACTGCCCTAGACATTCTTAGCTCAAGCCTTTATACTATGTCCGCACGCTAAAAAAAAAAAAAAATTGTCTTTCCAAGTATTTAAAAGAAGCAAAGCGGTAGTGGGTCTGAAATGCTGTCAGAATCCTCATGGTAACTGTACAGTGTAGGGTCCAACCAATAAAGATAAGGAAAGCTCTAGTAGTCAAGCACACTTGGGAAGCTGCAGCTGGTACAACAGTCTAGTAGAAGGCAGGCTCTTCAGCATGCTGCTAGGCATTTTTAAACTTCCTTTTTGGGCTACACAGACAAGCATACAGTAGATGCAGTTACTGAAGTTTAACTTTTCTGCCAAGACACAAAGTCTGAAAACATGGGTCTTTGTGTGTCATCATTTTAGCACTCTCCAACCCTAGTTTTCTCCCGGCTCTATCACTCACTCAAAGTTCTGCATGCAGAATCCCTAGCAGCTCCCGGGAGACCTGGAAACCAAATATCCCTGGCCTCACCTTGTCTGCCAAGTTCGTGTGGGACCCCACGCAGCCGGGGCAACGCAAAGGGTTAACAGGCTGTTCGCTGCTGAGTGGCAGGGAGCGAAGCCAATCGAGTGTCTAGGCGGGCGGTAAGTCTGGTGTGGGCGGGGCCGGGACGTAACGTGCGAAAGGGAAGCGATGGAGGCCAAAGGGGTGAGAGGGTAGAGGCGGTTAGAGGTTGCGAGGAGGCGGGGCGACCAGGAGAGCATAGGAGCTTTGGTCCGTTCTCCCTGCTCTCCTTTATCCTTAGGGGTCGGGGACGGCCCGGTGCCCGGTGTATGGCCACGGAGTTACGGTGTCCGGACTCCATGCCCTGTCACAACCAGCAAGTAAACTGTGCCTCGACCCAAAACCCCGAGCCGCAGCAACCTGGCGAACTGATCGCGGACCATGCCGGGGGAGACAGCGACTCCGCGGCCAAGCTGACTCTCCTCAGGGGGAGAGTAAGCTCTTCTAGCGTACCGGCTGAGCGGGACTGTCAGGCCTACGGCGGCGCCACCCTCAACTCAGAGAGCAACGGTGGCACTGGCAACTCTGACGCGCCAGCCAGCTACTCCCTCCTAGGGGACTGCGAACTCTCCCCGCAGATCGGGGCGCAGCTTAAGCTCCTGCCAATGAATGATCAGATCCGGGAGCTGCAAACCATCATCCGGGACAAGTGAGCCAGAGCGGAAGGGGAAGGGGAGGTGGAGGGTCTCTCAGGGGGTGGGCGGGGATTGGAAGTAAAAGGGCGAAGGTTCTTGGCCTAGGGAAGCTGGTCTGTGGAGATTTCGGCAGGGCATTTTCTTTGTGGGGCGGTGTCACTTGACTCAGGCCTCCTACCCTCTTTCCCAGTACCTGTGTTTAACATCGCTTTGTGTAGGGAGGAAGCGTTTTAGGTAACCTCCTGTTTCCTCTTTGTCTCTTATGAGTGGAATACTCAGGCATTCCAATTAGGTAAACGTGCTGATCTGCCCTGTGCCTGTTCTCGTGGGCAGTAACCATTTCTGGGTTGTAGGTTTGCCACGTGAACAGACACAGAGCAGAGAGCGTAGCCCTTTCACTTCATACTGTTTAATAGACTCCCAGTTTGTTTCCTTGTCTCCATTTCTCTCTTCTACGTGTACCCACACATTACTGAACAATTCATCTTCTTAATATACTGCTTTGATTTGCTAACTACCCTACTCAGCAGCCTTCTTTGGCTTCTCTGAGCCTACCAAATAAAGTCAGGATCCTTAGCTTGACATTAAGTCCCATCTTCGTGGTTCCTAGGAACTATTCTGAAACATCCCTACTTCTCGCATCTCAAATTCACTTTACTCCTCTGCATGTTCAAACACTACCTACTCTTCTACAGTCTGCATTAAATGTCCACCTCTGCCAAGAAGCTTTCCTTCAATCATTCTTCCTCACTGATCTTCCCTGGCCTTTTTAATGCAAGATTCACCTTCTGTTTTGTGTATTGTTATTCGTTTCGCTGTTATTGCACTTGGTAGATTTTAAGCTCCTTGAGGGCAGACGTTGTATCTTTTACATTTTTGAATTCCAACTATGCCTTGCAAGCAATAGTCATTCAATTACTAAAAGTTCTTTGTAGCTGTTAAAGTTATATTTATGTAAGTATTTAATGGTTTTTACTGAATCAATATTGAAAACTGTGGTCATGTGAACCAATAAATGAAGTAGTGATCTTAAAAAGTAGGAGACATAGGCTTGGTAGTTGTGGTGGGGGGAACTGAAATAAGACTTAATCTGTAAAACAAAGAAAATAGAATGATTCTTGTTTCTATAGAGCAAGAGTTACTGACCTTGTGTTTTGGACCTGTGCTGTCTTGGACCTTGTGCTGTACCTGTAGATGGGCTTCTGGGCTTTAGCAAACCCTCAGAAATTATTTGGGAAATGTTATTTGTATGTGCATTTTTAATGGTTTTTTAAAATAACATTTTTATTTTTTAGTATTTTAAAATAAATTTATTTATTTATTTTTGTAAATAAATACAAAGATATTGCATTGGGTCTTGGTTGCTGCGCACGGGCTTTTTCTAGTTGCGGCGAGTTGGTGCTACTCTTCGTTGTGGTTCATGGGCTTCTCCTTGCAGTGGCTTCTTCTGTTGTGGAGCACAGGCTCTAGGTGCACGGGCTTCAGTAGTTGTGGCACACGGGCTTAGTTGCTCCATGAGCATGTGGGATCTTCCCAGGCCAGAGCTCGAACCCATGTCCCCTGCATTGGCAGGCAGATTCTTAAACACTGCACCACAAGGGAAGTCCCATAACATCTTTATTGAGCTATAATTTACATACCATACAATACACCTTTTAAAGTGTACAATTCAGTGGTTTTCAAGTATGTTTATTGCTTTGCAGCCACCACCACATAATTTTAGAACATTTTCATCAGCTCAACAAGAAAGCCCACACCCATGAGCAGTCACTCCCCATTTCCCTCCAACCCACCAAGAGCCCTAGACAACCACTAATCTACCTTCTGTGTCTATTGATATGCCTATTCTGGGCGTTTCATGTAAATAGGATCATACGACATGTGGCCTTTTGTGGCTAGTTTCTTTTATTTAGCATAATGTTTTCAAGCTTTATCCATCTTGTATCAGTACACCATTTCTTTTTTGGCTGAATGATATTCCTCTGTATAGCTATACCACATTTTGTTTATCCATTCATCAGGTGATGGACATTTGGGTGGTTTGGTTTCCGGTTTTGGGCTATTATGAATAATGCTACTATGAACATTTGCATATGTGCTTTTTTATGGGGTGGGGATTCCTTCGCTTTCATTAGATTTCACAAAGGGGTCTTCCTAACCATGTAAAAGTGAACAGTTGCTATATAACTTGGAGAGGGCATGACATTCAGCATTCATATATGACAGTATCAATACCTGATTTTACTGCATTACTCAGAAAAGCCTGGATGGTGTAGTAAACCAGGGTGTAAGCAAAATCTTTTTTTTTCTTTTTTTTTTCTGAGTTTGGAAGGAGACAGCAGGATCCAGAGTCATCTTAGGCAAGATGTTTAGCATCTCTGAGTTTCAGCTTTATCATTTGTAAAATGAGGATGTTCCTAATATCTCATGAAGCTCCTGGGAGGCTAAAACAAGATACTGTCTATGAACATTTGTTGTAAACTGTGAACAGTATGCATATTTATGGCATTTCAAGCCTTTATGTTTAGATTTGTGCATGGTTCAGATTGTATCCATAAATGCTGGTTTCTTCAGCTTTTGGGAGACAGTAAAAGGAATTTAACTACATAGAATGCACATTCTTATTTTAAAAAACAACACTGAGAGATCCTAGATTATTTTTATCCTGCTATAATACAGAATAGAAAAACTCACTACAATTTTTAATAACTAATTGATGCTTAGTTATTTAGGGTGGAGACAGAGTTTTAGTTTTGTTTCTGTTAATCAAATCTGTTAATGGAGGCCTCTGTTCCTTTATCTTAAAAAATTGGCATCCCCTCACATAAACAGGACCTGTTTTATCCGGGACTGGTATGGAGTGCATGTGGTTAGAGGAGCTATATTTACAGGGGTCTAGTTATGGAAGGTGCCATCAGTTATCAGTCTGTCTTCCTTGTACCCTTATGCTCTTCTTTATTTTGATGTGACATCATATATGTGCACTATGGAACTGTCTGATGATAGAGGCCATTGAAGTACTTGTTATTCCTTTTATTGTTCCTGGTCCTTAGTGTCTATCTAGTGAAGGGATTGCTTTCTGAATTGACTTTGGCATGGGGAAATGGGGTTGAGCCAGAGGACTGCATGTTGTTGTAAATACATAAAGTAGGCAAGATTGAGAACATTGGACTGATTTAAAATATCTTTTTACTTATTTTTTTGAAATGTGCTGTATTTGCAGCATAAAATGTTGATGGTATTATTGAATTTCAAGGAAATGTTTTTTTCTCTATTTGAGTATGCAATAATCTAAACATCAAGTGATCAGATAATTTACTCTTTCACACAGGGGTCACTGGTGAACTCAGGAAGAAATGACTGCTTCATTTGCAGTTTTTGTTGTTGCAGTGGATTTAAACCACACATCCTTCCCTTTCTGCCTCCTTTATATACTAAACCCAGCAAAATCTGAGTGTAATGCACTGTTCCCTTGAACACAGTTCATGACCTCATATATAAGGCAGTGCAGTGTATTTAAAAGATCATCTCCTCTCCCCAGTTTTTGTTTTCTTTCGTCTTCTGAAACATTAAAGTAAAGCTCTTTCATGAGCTATTGAATGTTTCCTGTATATTTGCCCTCAAAGGGGTTTCACCATGGCCTCAGCAGGCAGCTTGGATGAAAGTTGAGCCATCTTAGAGTATTTTAGTCCATGAAATAGCACTAAAGAAAGAACACATTCATTCTTGTGACTTTTTTTTAGTCACCTGGTGGGGAGACAATTAACCTCAGGATGGATAACATCCTATGCAGCCCTAATATGAGCGTAGCCTGATGTGATTTGCGTCATTTGGCTAGGTAGTGTTCTTAACCAAAGCTGTACATTTGAATTGCTTGGGGAGTCTTTTTTTTTTTTTTTTTGGAACCCATCCTTAGAGTGGAGTAGCAGAGTAGTCTTGGGTGGAACCTGAGCACTTGTAGCTTTTTAAACACCACAGGTGATTGTGCTGTGCTCAGGCTGGGCCACTGCCCATGGGAGAATGGCCATACAACCTTGCGTGGTGATTTGGCTAGTTTTGGATTTAGGGTATAGGCTGAGCCAAGGATTCTAAACTAAACAGAACCAGCCTAGAGAACCTGGCCTGGCATCACCCTGAGACTGGAGGAATCTCAGAACTGTCCCCTTCAACTTATACAAAACCAAAATGTCCACCACAGATAACACTATGACATGCAAGTTATTTATCAATAAATCATGGACGTGGTTTTGGTTTTCCATGTGAATTTTCTAACTGGCTTTTAGGCCAGGAGTGAGGAAGTCGACTCTTTATACATACTCCTGTTATAATATTTATTGGGCATATCCTAGTAATCTCTTACCAGCTAGTCTGGACTCTGGGGAGGCAGAAAGAAAGTGTGGCCTGGCACAGTACCTGGCACATAGGGGAATTAATGTTCCAATCATTATAAAAATTAATAAATCAACTTGAATGACTGAGGCCTGGGTTCTAAGGGAAAATGATAGCTTCTCTTCTTTTTCTACCTGATCTCAAATGTTTACATTGAACTCTGCTTTGAGGTACAAATAAATAATTAATGACACTATTTTATGAGATTCTTAAGAAGGTGCCGAAGATCTGTGGCCCTGATGACTTGCACCTGGCACACAGTAAAAGCTATTTTCATTTTTGTTTGTTGTTTGTTTTGGTTTTCACATCAGATTAGGTTTGCTGCAAGTACTTCACTGCGTTTTGTTTTTTTGAGGGGGATGGAAGGAGGAGGAAAATCATTTATAAATCATCTGCATACTATGACAAACCTTAGAGCTTCTTTATTTTAATGATCACATAACAAAGTAGCTATGGAAGTAGAGCTTATGTTTTCAGAGCTTCCACTAAACATTAACTCTAAGTGAAACATTCCTTTGGTTTAAACCTGCCAGAAAAGCTTTTATTTTTTACTTCCCTTTAAACTGTTGCTTAAAAAAACAAACAAGAACATATTAGAGCTAAAACTGAGTTCATTTAGTTCTTCCTCCTTAGCTTAGGTTGCTAGATAAGTACAGGACACCCAGTTAAATTTGAGTTCAGATAAACAATTCATACTTTTCTTAGTATATCCTAAACATTGTATGGGACATACTTCCGAAATACAAATTTAACTGGGTGTCCTGTATTTTTATTTGCTAAATCTGGCAACTTTATGCCCAGACTTAACTTCTCCCACACCCAATGCTAAAGAAAATCTTTGTGTATAATCCTCATTTTCAAAAATGAGACCTAGGACAGCAGAAGCAAAATTAACTACAATCCTGCACCCTGTGGAACAAAAACCACATTCACAGAAAGATAGACAAAATGAAAAGGCAGAGGACTATGTATGAACAAGGAACGAGATAAAAAGAACAAGATAAAACCCCAGAAACACAACTAGATGGAGATAGGCAACCTTCCAGAAAAAGAATTCAGAATAATGATAGTGAAGGTGATCCAGGACCTTGGAAAAAGAATGGAGGCAAAGATCGAGAAGATGCAAGAAATGTTAAACAAAGACCTAGAAGAATTCAAGGACAAACAAACAGAGATGAACAATACAATAACTGAAATGAAAAATACACTAGAAGGAATCAATAGCAGAATAACTGAGGCAGAAGAATGGATAAGTGACCTGGAAGACAGAATGGTGGAATTCACTGCTGCAGAACAGAATAAATAAAAAAGAATGAAAAGAAATGAAGACAGCCTAAGAGACCTCTGGGACAACATTAAATGCACCAACATTCGTATTATTGGTGTCCCAGAAGGAGAAGAGAGAGAGAAAGGACCCGAGAAAATATTTGAAGAGATTATAGTCGAAAACTTTCCTAACATGGGACAGGAAATAGCCACCCAAGTACAGGAAGCACAGAGAATCCCAGGCAGGATAAGGAGAAACACGCCGAGACACATAGTAATCAAATTGACAAAAATTAAAGACAAAGAAAAATTATTAAAAGCAACAAGGGAAAAATAACAAATAGCACACAAGGGAACTCCCATAAGGTTAACAGCTGATTTCTCAGCAGAAACTCTACAGGCCAGAAGGGAGTGGCATGATATATTTGATGAAAGGGAGGAACCTACAACCAAGATTACTCTAGCCAGCAAGGATCTCATTCAGATTCAACGGAAAAATCAAAAGCTTTACAGACAAGCAAAAGCTAAGAGAATTCAGCACCACCAAATCAGCTCTACAACAAATGCTAAAGGAACATCTCTAAGTGGGAAGCACAAGAGAAGGAAAGAACCTACAAAAACAAACCCAAAACAATTAAGACAATAGTTATAGGACCATACATATCAATAATTACCTTAAATGTGAATGGATTAAATGCTCCAACCAAAAGACACAGGCTCGCTGAATGGTTACAAAAGGACCCATATATATGCTGTCTACAAGAGAATCACTTCAGACCTAGGGACACATACAGACTGAAAGTGAGGGGATGGAAAAAGATACTCCATGCAAGTGGAAATCAAAAGAAAGCTGGAGTAGCAATACTCCTACCAGATAAAATAGACTTTAAAACAAAGAATGTTACAAGAGACAAGAAAGGACACTGCATAATGATCAAGAGATCAATCCAAGAAGATATAACAATTATAAATATATACACACCCAACATAGGAGCACCTCAATACATAAGGCAACTGCTAACAGCTATAAAAGAGGAAATCGACAGTAACACAGTAATAGTGGGGGACTTTTAACACTTCACTTACACTAATGGACAGATCATCCAGACAGAAAATTAATAAGGAAACACAAGCTTTAAATGACACAATAGACCAGATGGATTTAATTGATATTTATAGGACATTCCATCCAAAAACAGCAGATTATACTTTCTTCTCAAGTGCACATGGAACATTCTCCAGGATAAGTCACATCTTGTGTCCCAAATCTAGCCTTGGTAAATTTAAGAAAATTAAAATCATATCAAGCATCTTTTCTGACCACAACACTATGAGATTAGAAATAAATTACAGGGAAAAAAATGTAAAGAATACAAACACATGGAGGCTAAACAATACATTACTAAATAACCAAGAGATCACTGAAGAAATCAAAGAGGAAATCAAAAAATACTTAGAGGAAAAAAAAAAGACACCTAATTCAGTACTACTGGGATTTGATTTAAATTAAATTGCTTTTTAAGTTATGAGTCAGAGGTTTTAATTTAATCACTTGAAAAGGGTGTATTCTTATTTTAACCTTAATTACATACTCTTTACAAGCCACATTATAATAGCAGCTTCTTCATCTTGAGAAGGAACATTTTAATGATGTTTTATTTGCCTGCCAGTCTCTTTATTTCATTATTTGCATTGTATGTACATGCCAGTCTGATTGACAGGGAGAGAAATGTCATTAAAATACACCTAAAAACTGGTTACCTTTTAGTAAACATTCCCTTATTAGAGCAAAATATAGATAATGACTTTACTCAGGGACTTAAGAGAGCTTCAGGCTGGGAAGAACCTTGGAATACTTCACTTCTGTAAGCCTCACTACTTTCTTCACTAAAGAGGTGGTAAGAATAGAATCTACCTTTTAAGATTATGTGAGGATTAGACCAGATAATGCATGAAAAATGCTTAATACTTGGCACCAAGGAAGCTTTTAATAAATGATGACCTGTGGGAACGAAGGGAGTAATATATGTATAATATTACATACCTGCTGTAACTTTTGGACCTTTTAAGAAAAACCTACTAAGTAAATCTTGTACTCTTGGGTGTGTGTGTGTGTGTGTACAGTTATTAAGTGAATTTTCTTTAAAAAAAGAAGAGGAGGGGTTGTCAAGTTTATTCTAAATAGAGAGAAGTAGCAGATAGTGATCAAATGGAAGTTTCTGCTGTAGAAATTGAAGTGTAATTGCCCCAGGAGAGGATGTCTTCCAACACACTAGAGAATCCCTCTGGTGGTGGTGATGGTGGTGGTGGTAGTAGTAATAGCAGCAGCAGCAGTAGTAGTAGTGAGGTCTAGTAAGAAGAGGGGAGAGGATCTCTACTTGAAGTCTTAACTTTTTAATATTATAAAGACATTCCTCTCACAGTCCATATGTTATGGTTGATAAGTAAATACCTATTAGCCTTTTGGAAGAAAGGTCAGAGATTTCTCTTGATTTCATCTTGGTTTGGGTTTACTATGAGATGTACGTGTTTTAAAATATATACATATGCAATTGCTGTAGCCTCTCTGGAAATTTTAAACTGCTTTATAGACACTCTTAAGTAGGGAATAGTCTGGTTTACCAAATCCACATTAAAATGAGGATTTGGCTTCTGGTATGATTCTCATTCTTTTGTTGTTTCTGTGTGAAGATCATTTTTTTAAAAAATGGCTACCTTTGGCTTTCATTTTGTTACTATAGATGTGTGACACATTTGTTGGGGGGAGTGTCAAGAAAAGTGTATTCTCAGATATGGTTAGGTCTGCATTGTTAATCCTGTTTGGGGTTTGCACAATTTAAAAGATACTCTGCTTAACATTAGTCTGATTTCTATGCTCTGAATTATGAGCACCTGGATATCACTGTTTAAATATTTGAATATATTTTAGAATATTCCAGGGTTGTGTGTCAGTGTGTTTGTTGCTTTGTGATAATTTTGCATTAGATTTTATTTGGGACAGTTATCAGATACAAGATGATTAAAATATCTTTCAAAACTTTGTTTCCAGTATGATAGAGTTTTTTAAAATGGTTTTGAGACAAAAGTGAATAGAGTTATGATTTGAAACAAAGTATATGGAGTCAATAAGACCTGGGGTCTGGTTTACATTAAAACATCTTTATTAGCACATACTTTAGTCCAGTGTTGGGCCTAAAGTAGGGGCCCAAAGATTATGTGCAACTTGATTGATCCAACAAGCAAATATCTGCCTTATGAAACTCTAGTGTTAACAGTGTAAGGAATTTAGATGTGGATATTGCAGACCACTGTGTGTTTTTTAAAAATGCAACCAACTTACTGTATTCCAACTGTACTTTAATTTCTAAATTGACTTAAAGTAAACAGTGTCAGTCTGAAGCTTGTCAAATCAGCAGAGGATAAGTTAGTAATTACTGTTTGTAGTGGGATGACCTGGAGCAGTGACTGCTTTAATTGGAAGTCAAATAGCTATCAAGGGATAACAGTTCACATTAGGTTCTCATAGTGTGTACCTTTTTTGGAATGTAGAGAGTGCTTATCATGCAGAAGTCATCAGATGAGGCTGACATTTTTGAGGAGAGTGTAAAGATGTTAAAATGTCTGATTCTAATGTAAAATAATGAATTTGGGCAACTCTGATCAATTAACCTAACTTTTCTCTGTAATATATTTGTGTAACTGTTTAAAAATTAAAGACAAACATTTCAGATGTGTTCCCAAGATATACTACTGGATATTTCTTTAAGACAAATCCAGACTTATCTTCCCTATTGAAAAATGGTGTTCTGGCTACTTAGACAAGTTTATGTAGGTCTAGCAAATGGGGCAGTAGGCTTCAGTCTTTTTCTCTTTTTTTTGGTAGTTCGCTGACTTTTATTTCTTTGACAAGCATGTTGTGAATATCAATTATAGAAATGAAAGGTGCAAGTGTAAAATCATTAGTATAGTTTCATTTGAAAACCACAGTATGTAAAGCCTGTTTTAAATAGGCTGTCTATGTGTAGGTGTGTGGATAGAGTTTTCTGAGTTTAGGGAGCATTTATATATAAAGAATACAGACCTATATTCTTCCTATTGCTCAATTATGGTCCATATTTTAGAGAGTTAGTATCTGTAATAATGATAGAACTGTGGTTACTCTAAGAAACCTAATGCCATTTGTGTCAGGGGTATTTCATTGCTTTTCCCTGTCAGAGAAAGTAAATGAAGCTTGAAAAAGAGTCATGATTAATGGTGTAGTGAGATAATATATGCTTGCATATGCCATTTCGATGCTGTGTTGGGGAATATTTTAGGTATGCTATGGATAGGCAGATGGGGATTTTTAAGTACATAAACTGTAAATCTGTCAGATCATTTAACTTACATGAGAGAAAGAGGAGGAACAATACTAGGTTTTTATGTACAGAAAAAATGTCAGTCTTATAAACATTCTTCTTTTGGCTGGTTAACAGTTTGTGGGTAGGTACAACCCTCGATTATTATTACTTGGGTACCTCAGGATCTTGAAAGAACTGACCAGAAGGAAGTGTACAGGAAGTTGGTAGAAAGATCTATGGAATAAAGTATTTGATTGAAAAATAAGCAAAGGGGAAAATTTATCAATAGTTTGAGAAAGAGGCCTTGGAAATTAGGTTATGTATTCTTGAAAGCAATGTCAGAAACAGAGGATTTACTTGTTTGTGCCATTCTCATTCCTAAAAGGATTAGAGGGGGATGAGGGGAAGATGGTGGAAGAGTAAGACGTGGAGATCACCTTCCTCCCAACAGATATACCAGAAATACATCTACATGTGGAACAACTCCTACAGAACACCTACTGAATGCTGGCAGAAGACCTCAGACCTCCCAAAAGGCAAGAAAGTCCCCACGTACCTGGGTAGGGCAAAAGAAAAAAGAATAAACAGAGACAAAAGGATAGGGACGGGACCTGCACCAGTGGGAGGGAACCGTGAAGGAGGAAAGGTTTCCACACACTAGGAAGCCCCTTCATGGGTGGAGACTGCGGGTGGCAGAGGGGGAAAGCTTTGGAGCCACGGAGGGAGCACAGCAATAGGGGTGCGGAGGGCAAAGCAGAGAGATTCCCGCACAGAGGATGGGTGCCAACCGGCACTCACCAGCCCGAGAGGCTTGTCTGCTCACCTGCTGGGATGGGCGGGGTTGGGAGCTGAGGCTCGGGCTTTGGTTGGAGCGCAGGGAGAAGGCTGGGGTTGGTGGCGTGAAAACAGCCTGCAGGGGGTTAGTGCACCACGGCTAGCCGGGAGGGAGTCCAGGGAAAAGTCTGGACGTGCCAAAGAGGCAAGAGACTTTTTCTTCCCTCTTTGTTTACTGGTGCATGAGGAGAGGGGATTAAGAGCGCTGCTTAAAGGAGCTCCAGAGACGGGCGTGAGCCGCGGCTATCAGCGCGGACCACAGAGATGGGCATGAGACGCTAAGGCTGCTGCTGCCGCCAACAAGAACCCTGTGTGCGAGCACAGGTCACTACCCACACGGCCCCTTCCGGGGAGCCTGTGCAGCCCGACACTGCCAGTGTCCCAGGATCCAGGGACAACTTCCCTGGGAGAACACACGGTGTGCCTCAGGCTGGTGCAACGTCACGCCAACCTCAGCCGCTGCAGGCTAGCCCCGCACTCAGTACCCCTCCCTCCCCCCGGCCTGAGTAAGCCAGAGCCCCCAAAGCAGCTCCTCCTTTAACCACGTCCTGTCTGAGCAAAGAGGAGACGCCCTCCGGCAACCTACACGCAAAGGTGGGACCAAATCCAAAGCTGAGCCCTGGGAGCTGTGAAAACAAGGAAGAGAAAGGGAAATCTCTCCCAGCAGCCTCAGAAGCAGTGGATTAAAGCTCCACAATCAACTTGGATGTACCCTGCATCTGGGGAGGACATGAATAGACAATGAATCATCCCAAATTGAGGAGGTGGACTTTGAGATCAAGATTTATGACTTTTTCCCCTTTTCCTCTTTTTGTGAGTTTGTATATGTATGCTTCTGTGTGAGATTTTGTCTGTATAACTTTGCTTCTACCATTTGTCCTAGGGTTCTATCTGTCCGTTTTTTGCGTGTTTTTAAAATTTTTTTCTTAATAATTATTTTTATCTTAATAACTTTATTTTATTTTATCTTCTTTCTTTCTTTCCTTCCCTCCTTCCTTCCTCCCTCCCTCCCTTTTCCTTCCTTCCTTCTTTCCTTCTTTCCTTCTTTTTTTTCTTTCCTTCTTTCTTTCTTCTTTCTTTTCTTTCTTTCTTTCTTTCTTTCCTTCTTTCCTTCTTCCTTCCTTCATTTCTTTCTTTCTTTCTTTCTTCTTTCTTTCTTTCTTTTTTTCTTTCCTTTCTCCCTTTTATTCTGAGACATGTGGAAGGCTCTTGGTGCTGCAGCCAGGAGTCAGTGCTGTGCCTCTGTGGTGGGAGAGCCAACTTCAGGACACTGGACCACAAGAGACTTTCCAACTCCACATAATATCAAATGGCAAAAATCTCCCAGAGATCTCCATCTCAACAGCAACACCCAGCTTAACTCAACGACCAGCAAGCGACAATGCTGTCCACCCTATGCCAAACAACTAGCAAGACAGGAACACAACCCCACCCATTAGCAGAGAGGCTGCCTAAAGTCATAATAAGGCCACAGATACCCCAAAACACACCACCAGACGTGGACCTGCCCACCAGAAAGACAAGATCCAGCCTCATCCACCAGAACACAGGCACTAGTCCCCTCCACCAGGAAGCCTACACAACGCACTCAACCAATGTTAGCCACTGGGGGCAGACACCAAAAACAATGGGACTACGAACCTGCAGCATGAAAAAAGGAGATCCCAAACACAGTAAGATAAGCAAAATGAGAAGACAGAAAAACACACAGCAGGTGAAGGAGCAAGATAAAAACCTACCAGACCTAACAAATGAAGAGGAAACAGGCAGTCTACCTGAAAAAGAATTCAGAATAATTATAGTAAAGATGATCCAAAATCTTGGAAATAGAATAAAAAAATGCAAGAAACATTTAAAAAGGAACTAGAAGAACTAAAGATGAAAGAAGCAATGATGAACAACACAATAAATGAAATTAAAAATACTCTAGAAGGGATCAATAGCAGAATAACTGAGGCAGAAGAACAGATAAGTGACCTGGAAGATAAAATAGTGGAAATAACTACTGCAGAGCAGAATAAAGAAAAAAGAATGAAAAGAACTGAGGACAGTCTCAGAGACATCTGGGACAACATTAAACACACCAACATTCGAAATATAGGGGTTCCAGAAGAAGAAGAGAGAAAGAAAGGGACTGAGAAAATATTTGAAGAGATTATAGTTGAAAACTTCCTTAATTTGGGGAAGGAAATATTTAATCAAGTCCAGGAAGCACAGAGAGTCCCATACAGGATAAATCCAAGGAGAAATACGCCAAGACACATATTAATCAAACTGTCAAAAATTAAATAGAAAGGAAACATATTAAAAGCAACAAGGGAAAAACAACAAATAACACACAAGGGAATCCCCATAAGGTTAACAGCTGATCTTTCAGCAGAAACTCTGCAAGCCAGAAGGGACTGGCAGGACATATTTAAAGCAATGAAGGAGAAAAACCTGCAACCAAGATTACTCTACACATCAAGGATCTCACTCAGACTTGATGGAGAAATTAAAACATTTATAGACAAGCAAAAGCTGAGAGAGTTCAGCACCACCAAACCAGCTTTACAACAAATGCTAAAGGAACTTCTCTAGGCAAGAAACACAAGAGAAGGGAAAGACCTACAATAACGAACCAAAAACAATTAAGAAAATGGGAATAGGAACATACAAATCGATAATTACCTTAAATGTAAATGGACTAAATGCTCCCACCAAAAGACACAGATTGGCTGAATGGATATGAAAACAAGACCCACATATATGCTGTCTAGAAGAGAGGCACTTCAGACCTAGAGACACAAACAGATTGAAAGTAAGGGGATAGAAAAAGATATTCCATGCAAATGGAAACCAAAAGAAAGCTGGAGTAGCAATTCTCATATCAGACAAAATCGACTTTAAAATAAAGACTATTAGAAGAGACAAAGAAGGACACTACATAATGATCAAGGGATCGATCCAGAAGATATAGCAATTGTAAATATTTATGCCCCCAACATAGGAGCATCTCAATACATAAAGCAAATACTAAAAGCCATAAAATGGGAAATCGACAGTAACACAGTCATAATAGGGGACCTTAACACCCCACTTTCACCAATGGACAGATCATCCAAAATGAAAATAAATAAGGAAACACAAGCTTTAAATGATACATTAAACAAGATGGACTTAATTGACATTTATAGGACGTTCCATCCAAAAACAACAGACTACACATTATCTGAAGTGCTCATGGAACATTCTCCAGGATAGATCATATCTTGGGTCACAAATCAAGCCTCGGTAAATTTAGGAAAATTGAAATTGTATCAAGTATCTTTTTCCGACCACAATGTTACAAGACTAGATATCAATTATAGAAAAAGATTGGTAAAAAATACAAACACATGGAGGCTAAACAATACACTACGTAATAATGAAGTGATCACTGAAGAAATCAAAGAGGAAATAAAAGAATACCTAGAAACAAATGACAATGGAGACACGACAACAAAACCTAGGGGATGTAAGAGAAGCAGTTCTAAGAGGGAAGTTTATAGCAATACAATCCTACCTTAAGAAACAGGAAACACCTTGAATAAACAACCTAACCTTGTACCTAAAGCAATTAGAGAAAGAAGAACAAAAAAGCCCCAAAGTTAGCAGAAGGAAAGAAATCATAAAGATCAGATCAGAAATAAATGAAAAAGAAATGAAGGAAATGATAGCAAAGATCAATAAAACTAAAAGCTGGTTCTTTGAGAAGATAAACAAAACTGATAAACCTTTCGCCAGACTCATCAAGAAAAAAAGGGAGAAGACTCAAATCAATAGAAATAGAAATGAAAAAGGAGAAGTAACAACTGACACTGCAGAAATACAAAAGATCATGAGAGATTACTATAAGCAACTCTATGCCAATAAAATGGACAACCTGGAAGAAATGGACAAATTCTTAGAAATGCACACCCTGCCAAGACTGACTCAGGAAGAAATAGGAAATGTGAACAGACCAATCACAAGCACTGAAATTGAAACTGTGATTAAAAATCTTCTAACAAACAAAAGCCCAGGACCAGATGGCTTCACAGGCGATTTCTATCAAACATTTAGAGAAGAGCTAACACCTATCCTTCTCAAACTCTTCCAAAATATAGCAGAGGGAGGAACACTCCCAAACTCATTCTACAAGGCCACCATCACCTTGATACCAAAACCAGGCAAGGATGTCACAAAGAAAGAAAACTACAGGCCAATATCACTGATGAACAAAGATGCAAAAATCCTCAACAAAATACTAGCAAGCAGAATCCAACAGCATATTAAAAGAATCATACACCATGATCAAGTGGGGTTTATTCCAGGAGTGCAGGGATTCTTCAATATACACAAATCAATCAACGTGATACACCATATTAACAAATTGAAGAAGAAAAACCATATGATCATCTCAATAGATGCAGAGAAAGCTTTCGACAAAATTCAACACCCATTTATGATAAAAACACTGCAGAAAGTAGGCATAGAGGGAACTTTATTCAACATAATAAAGGCCATATATGACAAACCCACAGCCAACATCATCCTCAATGGTGAAAAACTGAAAGCATTTCCACTAAGATCAGGAACAAGACAAGGTTGCCCTCTCTCACCACTCTTATTCAAAATAGTTTTGGAAGTTTTAGCCACAGCAATCAGAGAAGAAAAGGAAATAAAAGGAATCCAAATTGGAAAAGAAGTAAGGCTGTTACTGTTTGCAGATGACATGATACTATACATAGAGAATCCTCAATATGCTACCAGAAAACTACTAGAGCTAATCAATTTATTTGGTAAAGTATCAGGATACAAAATGAAAGCACAGAAATCTCTGGCATTCCTATACACTAATGATGAAAAATCTGAAAGTGAAATCAAGAAAACACTCCCTTTTACCATTGCAACAAAAAGTATAAAATATCTAGGAATAAACCTACCTAAGGAGACAAAAGACCTGTATACAGAAATTATAAAACACTGATGAAAGGAATTGAAGATGATACAAATAGATGGAGAGATATACCATGTTCTTGGATTGGAAGAACCAACATTGTGAACATGACTCTACTACCTAAAGCAATTTACAGGTTCAATGCAATCCCTATCAAAATACCAGTGGCATTTTTCACAGAACTAGAACAAAAAATTTCACAATTTGCATGGAAACACAAAAGACACCGAATAGCCAAAGCAATCTTGAGAATGAAAAACGGAGCTGGAGGAATCAGGCTCTGTGACTTCAGACTATACTACAAAGCTACAGTAATCAAGACAGTATGGTACTGGCACAAAAACAGAAAGATAGATCAATGGTACAGGATAGAAATCCCAGAGATAAACCCACGCACATATAGTCACCTTGTCTTTGATCAAGGAGGCAGCTATGTACAGTGGAGAACGGACACCCTCCTCAATAAATGGTGGTGGGAAAACTGGACAGGTACATATAAAACTATGAGTTTAGATCAGTCCCTAACGCCATACACAAAAATAAGCTCAAAATGGATTAAAGACTTAAATTTAAGGCCAGAAATATCAAACTGTTAGAGGAAATCATAGGCAGAACACTCTATCATATAAATCACAGCATTATCCTTTTGGACCCACCTCCAAGAGAAATGGAAATAAAAACAAAGATAAACAAATGGGACCTAATGAAAGTTCAAAGCTTTTGCACAGCAAAGGAAACCATAAACAAGACCAAAAGACAACCCTCAGAATGGGAGAAAATATTTGCAAATGAAGCAACTGACAAAGGATTAATCTCCAAAATTTATAAACAGCTCATGCAGCTCAATAGCAAAAAAACAAACAACCCAATCCAAAAATGGGCAGAAGACTTAAATAGGTATTTCTCCAAAGAAGATATACAGACTGCCAACAAACACATGAAAGGATGCTCAACATCATTAATCATTAGAGAAATGCAAATCAAAACTACAATGAGATATCATCTCACACCAGCCAGAATGGCCATCATCAAGAAATCTAGAAACAATAAATGCTGGAGAGGGTGTGGAGAAAAGGGAACACTCTTGCACTGCTGGTGGGAATGTGAATTGGTACAGCCGCTATGGAGAACAGTATGGAGGTTCCTTAAAAAACTAAAAATAGAACTACCATATGACCCAGCAATCCCACTATTGGGCATATACCCTGAGAAAACCATAATTCAAAAAAAGACATGTACTAAAATGTTCATTGCAGCTCTATTCACAATAGCCCGGAGCTGGAAACAACCTAAGTGTCCATCATCGGATGAATGGATAAAGAAGATGTGGCACATATATACAATGAAATATTACTCAGCCATAAAAAGAGACGAAACTGAGCTATTTGTAATGAGGTGGATAGACCTAGTGTCTGTCATACAGAGTGAAGTAAGTCAGAAAGAGAAAGACAAATACCATATGCTAACACATATATATGGAATTAAAAAAAAATGTCATGAAGAACCTAGGGGTAAAACGGGAATAAAGACACAGACCTACTTGAGAATGGACTTGAGGATATGGGGAGGGGGAAGGGTAAGCTGTGACAAAGTGAAAGAGAGGCATGGACATATATACACTACCAAACGTAAGGGAGATAGATAGTGGGAAGCAGCCGCAGAGCACAGGGAGATCAGCTCGGTGCTTTGTGACCACCTGGAGGGGTGGGATGGGGAGGGTGGGAGGGAGGGAGATGCATGAGGGAAGGGATGTGGGAACAGATGTATATGTATGACTGATTCACTTTGTTATAAAGCAGAAACTAAAAAAAAAATCTAGAAACAATAAATGCTGGAGAGGGTGTGGAGAAAAGGGAACCCTCTTACACTGCTAGTAGGAATGTGATTTGGTACAGCCACTTTGGAGAGCAGTGTGGAGGTTCCTTAAAAAACTACAAATAGAACTACCATATGACCCAGCAATCCCACTACTGGGCATATACACTGAGAAAACTATATTTCAAAAAGAGTCATGTACCAAAATGTTCGTTGCAGCTCTATTTACAATAGCCTGGAGATGGAAACAACCTAAGTGTCCATAATTGGATGAATGGATAAAGAAGATGTGTCACATATATACAATGGAATATTACTCAGCCATAAAAAGAAATGAAATTGAGCTATTTGTAATGAAGTGGATTGCCCTAGAGTCTGTCATACAGAGTGAAGTAAGTCAGAAAGAGAAAGACAAATATCGTATGCTAACACACATATATGGAATTTAAGAAAAAAATATCATGAGGAACCTAGGAGTAAGACAGGAATAAAGACACAGATCTACTTGAGAATGTACTTGATGATATGGGGAGCGGGAAGTGTAAGCTGTGACAAAGTGAGAGAGTGTCATGGACATATATATACCACCAAACGTAAAATAGATAGCTTTTGGGAAGCAGCCGCATAGCACAGGGAGATCACCTCAGTGCTTTGTGACCACCTAGAGTGGTGGGATAGGGAGGGTGGGAGGGAGGGAGACGCAAGAGGGAAGAGATATGGGAACATATGTATATATATAACTGATTCACTTTGTTATAAAGGAGAAACTAACACACCATTGTAAAGCAATTATACTCCAATAAAGATGTTAAGAAAAAAGGATTAGAGACAAAGTATCAATCGATGGGTTACTAATATTGGTAATAGGGTTTTAGATCAAGGTGAATGGTGCGCGAGAATGGGGAGAACCTGGTTTTCTCACTGCAAGGTTTTTTTCTTAACTTGAGCTCTGGACTTGCTGCCATCTTCCAGGGGGAACTTGTTCATCTCCTTGTTGAAGAGTATATACTTGGGCAGTTCAGTGGGAGGCTACATGATCTTTTCAATTACTCTCTCTAGTGTTAATATCAAATGAGCATTTTCAATAATATTTACCAAGTCATTCCATTTAGGTTCCTGTATCCTAGTTGTTGTAGTTGTTCAGTCAGGGACGAAAATGAGTCCAACACATGAGATGTATGCATTAAAGCACAGTGGTAG
Source organism: Mesoplodon densirostris (assembly GCF_025265405.1). Classification (NCBI taxonomy): domain Eukaryota; kingdom Metazoa; phylum Chordata; class Mammalia; order Artiodactyla; family Ziphiidae; genus Mesoplodon; species Mesoplodon densirostris. Next base: position 74,781,922 of record NC_082681.1, on the reverse strand, counting down.
CAGGCTGCAGCTCGCTCAGGCAAAACAGCAAAGCCCTCAGTCCACTATAGCATATTTATTTAAGTTTTATCCAAAACAAAAAGGTTCTTTCACAGGCTGGGTCGTCCTTGAACATCTAAGCAATGCACCTCCTTACTTTCTTATGTTTCCAATTATACCAAGGACATGCCCAGTGGATCAGTGCCCAGGGCAATCAGTACTGCTTGCAGTCCTGAAACATTCTCACGCACCCAGCTTGTTACGTGAGCCGACTGTTGGGTCACGTCTTTTCCCATGTCCTCAGTTACCCTGCTACACCTAGTGAAAAATATCTTGTCTCAATAATGGTCTGTTACAGGTAAGCTTTTAAGATTTTAGCATGTAATATGTTTTAATATCAGAGTTACTATATATATTAAGTAATATTTCACTTTAAAGCTCTAATCTAGACTAAAACTTGTACTTTTTTTTTAGGACAGCCAGTAGAGGGGACTTCATGTTTTCTGCGGATCGTTTGGTAGGTGGATGGAGGCTTTCCATTTTCATTTAATTGTTGTTCCTATTGATACAATCATAGTAGGCCAAGGGGCTTTTTTGTTCTAGAGCATTCTGGGGTCGAGAGAGATTTTACCAAGTAACCCACATTTTGCTAGGCTTTGCAAGTGTTGTTTCTACTGTTGCATTAAAGCTCTGCTTCAGTCCCATTCACCTCAAAGCATTGTCCATGAACTCATTCTCTGTAGTTCTGAGGTACCACTCACTACCTTTCAAGTGGATCTTGGTAACCTGATCCTGGGCCTTAAATGCCTCCTCTTAGGGCAGTGAAGTGAAGTAAATTAAAAGGGAACCAAAGATGTAAAAGACCTAGTAGTTACCCTTATGGGATCCATCGAATGCACAAAAACTAATACCTAGCTTGTAGTTTACATGGGGTTGGATATCTATTTTGCCTCTTCTTTTCTGTAGTATCCTCACACGTGAAATACTAAGTTGTACTATCTACGCTCAGGGACTTCCTGTTAAGGATTGATCAAGCCCAATTCTGTTTGGCTAGTGTCATCTGAGAGGATCTCAGGCCAAATTGGGCTGTCTTGGGTAAGCCCTGTTTACTTCTTGTGTTTATATCTAAATTTGTTCAGTGCTTAGAATGAGGTTGACATATTCTGCTGTGGTTATTAGTATTCATCTGTTCATGAAATATACATTAAACTCATGTGAGTCAGACACTGTGCTAGACTGTGTTGTGGGGGGAGGAGATACAGTGGTAAAGCATATAGCATGGTCCCTGATCTCGCAGGGTTTACAATCTAAATACTGTTCTCAGTATTTAGTTTGGGAAAGAAAGAAAAGTGACTTATTAAGCTTATAGGTATAATCAGATAGTAGAAGATAGACTATTAAAGGGAATGTGATGGTGTTGGTGGGAGCAGGCATGAAACTCTTTACTTACCTTTTCCCTAGGGAAATCTTTATTCCAAAAGAGTGTAGACAACTCCTGTTCTATTTTTGACTTTAAGTATTCTTGGTTCAAAGGCCACTTCTATTTGAGCTTCCAGGGGCAGTAATAATCCTTGGATTGCATCAAGATAAATGTAGTTGACATTCTTGGAGTGATAGTTAGGTTATTCTGTGTTTATGCTTTTATCAAACCAAAGGGACAGGTTCAAGGCAATTGTGTCAGTGGCTGCTGTGGGGAAAACAGAGGTCTTGGTGTTCACTGGTAGAAAATGATTGCTCTTTCTTTTGCTCTCCTTGTGCCATTTTTCTGGAGAACATAGGAATTAAGTTCATGGTTATTGTAAAATGCTTGTCTGAAAGGGCAAGCATTATATCTTAGTCAAATGAGATAATAAGGACCCAGGGCATAATTCACCTCAGAGGATGGTAATTAGGACCTCTCTGTTCTCTGCAGTTGGATTTGAAGGTCCTGATATTGGGGGTGGGGGGTGTGGAGGGTCAGTTGTGATTGTGGTAGGGACAGGAGCTGTTGAGGTTTCTAGTGTTGAGGATTTCTAGTACACTGTCTCTTCTAGCACAAGGGTCCTGTTATAGTGGACATTAATTTTGTCCTGAATTTGTCAGGATTGGCTCTCCTGGCGCTCAGATTTTGAGTTCTTTATATTTTAGTCACCCTTCTTCTGGTTTTATGTTCTCCTGTAAGGCTTGGACACACTAATTTCTGTCCCAGAGTTGCAGGAGATGGGCAGGAGGTAAGACTCTTTAGAGGAGTGTTACTAGGAGGAGAACTAGGCTCTTCAAAGAAAATGATCCTCTTCTTCCCTTGTACCTTTTGCTCATAAGAAACATTAACCTCCACAGAAGGTGGTGGCTAGAGGTGAGTATGCACACACACACAGTATTCATGAGCTTCCTTGACCCTCTGGTGCTGCAGGTTGACAAAGTGCTGGCCCATTTAGCATTGATCATTTTAATGGCAGCAGGATGTTTTGTTGTGATAACAGAGCATGGGGCCTGGCATTTCTCCCTGATGTTCCTGATTCTTAATCAGTAATGTAATATTGATTGGAGAAAATGTGCTTTGCAGACTCAGCACTGCCTTTTTGTAGTGGGCTCTGGGTAGTCATAGAAATACCATAACTGGTGGTTTTTGGAGGCTATTCCTAGTAGTTCTGATGGATTCTTTCCTCTGTACCACATATTAAGATCATTAGGAGCCTTTTTTTTTTAAGCTGGGAAGTCCCAATGCATTCGACTGGATCCTTCTTCAAGTTCAGTAAATTGGTTCAGCCCCATCCACTCATTTATTTCCTTCTAAGAAATTCAGGCTTTATTTTGCATTATGGTGGGCCTTTGTTAAAAAGTATCCGACTTAACAATTTCAGAGTACTAAACGAGGCAAAGAAGTTGCCAGTGAGCACTATTTCTGGGGTAGCAAGAAGTATATTACTTCCAAGTGTTCCTGCCATGACTCTTGCCACTTGCTGTAGTTTTGCATTTCTCATAATATAGCCTGGACTGACTGAATGAGAATCAGAAAGCATACTTGAGCCTTTTAGTGGCAATCATGTGCCTAACCGAGGTTGGATACCTAGCAGCAAGCAGCCTGGCATTTGTTTCTATCTCTGTATCTAACACATGATAGGGGCCCCCTTCCTACTGCCTTAAGCTAAGTCCTTGCCTAGTATGTTACTGACTTTTTGCCTAGTTTTCAGCTCCTGAGGCTAAGAGCTAACAGGAGATTCTTAGCAAGTTCTCAACTTATTCTTCCTTTGACTCTCTAGATCAGACTTGTTGTGGAAGAGGGATTGAATCAGCTACCATATAGAGAATGCATGGTGACCACTCCAACAGGTAACCAGGGCTGTTACTCTCATATTCACCTCATAAAAATTCTGAGATAGAATTGGGGGAAAATGGGAAAAAAGCAGTCTGAGTAAATCAGTATGCAAAATGAGGAGTCTATGTGGAGCTGTTCTTTTAAACAACTTAATAAACTTGGAGATATTTAGCAAAGAAATTTATGTGGATGACCTTTTGTTAATGGCTTGCTGGTCAGTTCAAGTTAAAGGTTAATAAATATTCTTCAGTATGCAGGTGTTGCCTTTGATGATGGCACATTGGGACCAGAGCTAAGAATTGCTGGCAGCTTATCTTCACTTCTGTAGGGAAGCTTCTGGTGTTAACAAATGGGTGGGCTGGTTTGGCATTGAAACTCCAGGTAAAAGGATGAAAAGTAAAAAAGAAAAAGAAAACTAAAAATGATGAGGATTAGAGAAGGGGCTTTGTTCTGCTCTAATAGAAAGAAACCAAGGATCCCTATTTTAGGGATTTGAAATTCTGATTTGGTTCTTTAGTAAATAATGGAAACTGTTATATCCAAAGGTTGATTTTATGAAAATTGGGGGCTGAACTTGCTGCATCATAATTGATACAAATTCAGGATGAGACCAAGGCATGAACATGTCTTGATAATTACTTCAACCTTTCTCTTCTGCTTTTTAATGCAGAATGGAGGCTCATAAAAAGGGACCGGAATGAGGAGGCTCTCTGCTGTGGCTCACAGTGGGGTCCCAGTTTGAATTGATGGGCTTTCTAGCATTCTTGGAGTACAATTCTTATCTGAATTCAGTTAGAGGAACATGTATGTGAATATCATTCTATCATAAGGCCTGTTCCCACTCGATGAAGTCTACTTCTCCCAATTATTCCCACAGGTTTTTTATGAAGAATTAAAAATTAAATATGAAAAATCATGACTCTTCTTATTACTCTCACAGGGAACCTAAGATGTTATACAGTATGTCTGGACAAGAGTTGCTCTGTACCCATCTGCTTTAAAGCTTAGATACTTTATTAAATAAGTAGGTCACTCCAATGATGAAAGATAAATTCTTCGGTTTTATTCCCCAACAGGGTACAAGTATGAAGGAGTGAAATTTGAGAAGGGAAACTGTGGGGTCAGCATAATGAGAAGCGGTAGGTTTGCATATGTGTGACTTTGTCTCTTTGCGTGCATAGATGCAGTTGCTATTTTCCAGGAGAGAGGCGGTCTTGTCTGTCACAATTGCAGCCTTCCTTAGCTTAAATCTCACCACCTGTGTTTTCTATCCTCATGGTACCTTGGAATCATAGCCTATGTATTGCCGAGTTTGGCTAATTTTAACTGCAGAGCATCTTCCCTAGTGGCCTATCCCCATGGGCAAGCCAGCTTTGAAAGATTCAGAGGAGGGTGGGAGAACAAGAGGATGCAATGATGCTATCTTGGAGAGAACAGGGCATCTTGAATTTTGAGGGAATACAGCACAAATTCAGGCCTGCAGAACTCTGAGCACCCAACTAGAGAAAATTTTCGTTCTGTTTTTTTAATTTCTTTTGTGAGGAACAGCCCTAACCTGTCAGGAGCTGGACTGAATGGCTTGTTTAATACTTTTAGTTTTATATTTGATGAGTATGTGACTATGTAGGCAAAAGAACTTAACTGTGATTAACTCTAGGTATTTCCAATTGCTAGTCTTATAAATATTTGTGTTTGAGTCCAACCGATTGTCCTTCTGAACCAACCTTTGTGCAGCAAAATCACATGCCTGTAATTAGGACCTATACCTGTTACATGGAGATGATTATTTCCATTCAGCAGCTTAATTCCTTAATTATTCTTTGTACAAGAGCCAAGGTATGGTAGAAGCCCCACTTGCTTGCATTGGAAACAGATTTTTTTTTTTTTGCCATGCCACGCGGCATGTGGGATCTTAGTTCCCCCACCACGGATCCAACCTGTGTCCCCTGCAGTGGCAGCATGGAGTCTTAACCACTGGACCACCAGGGAAGTCCCAGGATTTTGATTTCACATATAAACATTCCCTTTTCTTCTCTGGCTATGAAGTTCTGTTTGTGAACAATTGAATATCTCCAATAAAATAGGAGCTTTAAGCTCCCTTTTTTATAGAAGGTAGCTCTTAAGCAAAGATAGGATTTTCAGGACAATGCTGTTCAACCTTTTAAAACTGGTGAAGACAATGGAGATGGGCTTTTAAGGCACAATTTCTTCTGTTTTAGTCCAGCTTCTGCCCTAAAGGCAGCAGCATGATCCTCGCACCCCTAGTGTGTACAGGATGACCTTGGGGGTGATGACTAGACAGGGTGTTTTTAACCTTAATAGTTATTGGTTGATTTTCATACCTAATAGAAAGAAACCGTTTTTATATTTTCACTAGTGATATAAAGTTTCCTTTTAAAATAAATGTAAACAAAAACAGTTAATTTAAAGAAAAATATTAAGTAAATAACCATACAAGTAGAATTTTGATGTGGCCTAAAATCTTGACGATGGTATGAAAATGGTTGACTTTCGGCAAACACTTCCTTAAAGGAATTCAGACTCAAAAATAGCTCTGTGTTCAGAAACCAAGGGTGTGGTGGTGGTGTTGGTTGTGGTTCTCTAGGGGGGAGAGGGAACATATATTCCTTTTTCACTGTTTGCCAATAAAGCCTCTGCCACTGAAGTCATCGCTGGGTCTAAGTGATATCTCTTGACACCAGCTTAATCTAAATGGAGAGCCTTTTGTCTGTAGCCCCCAGTCTTCCATAAATATTTTATATTTTTGCCAGATGAAAGTAACACAGTTTCTTTAAAATAATAGGAGTAAATGTTCCTGATATTAGAAAAGTTCAAGGAGCAGCTTAATAAAACACTTTATTTACTGTAATCATGGAAGAATGACAGCTCTAAAACTTGCAAGCCAGCAATAAAACTAGCTTATCCTAGTTTCATTGACCTGAACTAAGTATAAAATATGAGCATATCAGAAGTAAAAGCTGTTAGCTTAAGAAGAATTGCTTCCATTTTGACAATGTCTTTATTTATTGTATTAATAACAGTCAAAAACTCTGCTTTGGCCTATTCTTGGACTTTCACTGTATCTCCTCCTAATCCCTCTTTCCTTCTTTTTTATTTCCTTCTTCAAGGTGAGGCAATGGAACAAGGTTTACGAGACTGCTGTCGATCCATACGAATTGGAAAGATTCTGATTCAGAGTGATGAGGAGACACAAAGAGCCAAAGTATATTATGCCAAGTTCCCCCCAGACATTTATAGGAGAAAAGTCCTTCTGATGTATCCAATTCTCAGTGAGTGGCTTGTGTTTAATTTGTAACCTTTGGTTAGGGTTTAAATTCAACTTAGTGCCTGCCTTCTAGGTACCCTTCTATAAAGGCGAAAACCGTTTCTAAATGTGTTTTTTGTTTTTCTCAGTTTGATTTGGAGTTGCCCTGGGCAGTTCTCTGGGGAATTTTTATTGTGTAATAAGAGAATACACATTAGTCAAACTTTATTAGCTCCAAAAACTTCTATCTTAAAATCAACACATTGAAGCAAAGGATTTAATGAGGCAAAATATATAGAACACAGAAAATACATTGAAATATGTCCCTTCTCTAGCCCAATGAGTATAGCAATGATTTTCTCAAGGATTTATCCTCTTTGGAGGTAATATTTTTTTTTCCTATTCTAGTCTGTTTCCAAAGCTTACTCAGAGCCTGGGGTTGGGGGTGGTGGGTGGGTGTTATATTTGATATCTCAAATACTGAACGAATTTAGGGCTTGTTGTGCATTTGAAAACTGAAAAGTATATGGGTTATGTCTGTTATTGAAAATAACATCATTGATAAAAAACAGGCACCTTCAAATGAAACTTTGTCTTGTAGTATCTTTTTTTTTGTCATCTTTATTGGAGTATAATTGCTTTACAATGGTGTGTTAGTTTCTGCTCTATAACAAAGTGAATCAGTTATACATATACATATGTTCCCATATCTCTTCCCTCTTGCATCTCCCTCCCTCCCACCCTCCCTATCCCACCCCTCTAGGTTGTGCCACATCTTCTTTATCCATTCATCTGTTCATGGACACTTAGGTTGCTTCCATGTCCTGGCTATTGTAAATAGAGCTGCAATGAACATTGTGGTACATGACTCTTTTTGAATTATGGTCTTCTCAGGGTGTCTAGTAGTATCTTATATTACATTACTAAACTGCCTTTACTTCGAAGAAACTCAAAGACATTTTGAGATGAATGTTAAAGTTGCCAATGCATTTGGTTGTCATTTTATTTCAGGCACTGGAAATACTGTAATTGAAGCTGTAAAGGTTCTCATAGAACATGGAGTTCAACCTAGTGTTATTATCCTACTCAGTCTGTTCTCCACTCCTCATGGTGAGTTCATGCTCTGGATGGTCATGGGGTGGTTAAGTGTACATCTGCCCAGCCTCTCATCCTGAGGAAAAGTTCATTTGCTTCCACATTAAGTCCAAATTGAATTTTGGTAGTTATAACTTGTGTTTGTCATCTCTAAGCTTATTGGTAATACTTTACACCATTCCACTGTTGTTCAAATTCAAATGGAGAAGTATGAACTAACTCCATTGAAGGGGATTGCAGTTGTTTTCAAGGTGGCCCTGTTTGAGTAGAGCTTGCAAATGGCTGAAAGGTCACTATTTCTCCTGGCTCCCCACCTGAGCCTGAAAACTGCTCTCAAACAGCAAGAAACTCGAGGTTCTAGCTAGCCCTGTGGTCTTACTGAAGTAAGCTTTGCAGTGTGAAGCAAAGATCAAAAGTTTGTAAAGTTAGACTTCTGCTCAAAGGGCACAGTGAAAGAACTTGTGTCCTCCATTTCCTGAGAGAGGTAAGCCTAATTTAAGACCCTAGTTTTTTTTGCCATGTAATCTAAGATGATTGTGAAAGTATCCTAAGAAAATAATGATAAAGGCATGTAGAAATTCAGCATTTAGGATAGTCACTGTAGAGCTGTATTTCATGTAAGAGAAAATTTGAAAGTATATAAATGACTTACTTGGAAATGGTTAAATAAATATACAGTTGACCCTTGAACAACGTGGGCTTGAACTGCGTTGGTCCACTTATACATGGATATTTTTCAATACTGAAAACTACAGTACTACACAGTCCATCATTGGTTGAATTCATGTATGCAGAGGAACTGCAGATACAGAGGGTCAACTATAAGTTATATATGTGGATTAACCCCGATGTTGTTCAAGGGTCAACTGTATATTCAAAGAATGTAATATTATATAACTGTTAGATCATGTTTTTGAAAATATATTTAATGACATTAAAAAGTCTGGTAAATGTAAGAGCAGGATAAACAACAGCATTAGAATAGTATAAAATGTCATCACCAAATTTAGAGATGACTAATACAAATTATGACTATTATGACTACCAAAATCAGACTTGGATTAAGATGGGACCTAATAAATCTTTCCTCAGCATGAAAGGCTAGACAGATGCACAATACTATTTCAATTTTCATTTTAAATCACATAATATTAATAGTGGTTGTCTTAGGGTGGTGGGATTCTAAGTGATTCATTTTCTTTTTTAAGCTTTTTTTTGTTATTTTCCAAATGTTCTACAATGAATTTGTATTTGTTTCATAATCAAAAAGAAAGAGAAATATGTGGCTTCTAGTTAGGACGTTTCCTCATTTCCAAAGGTTCCAAGTCTCAGCCAACCCTGAAGAGGCTACAGAGAAACCAGTTGGGAGGGCTGCGTTTAGTATGCCATTGATTATTTTGCTGATTCATAATAAAAAATTACCTGTAGTTCAAATGTTGATGGTGACAAAGGGTAATTTGCTTGGTTATCCATCCATATAACAGAGGTGGCATTGTAAACATTGAGATAACCAAATAATTATTGGGTTTTCTGTCTTTGGGTGTAGAAAAGTAACCGTGTTAGTTGTAATAGTATACATTAGAATAGTATACTAATTCTTTGACATTATAGATGAAAAGATCTTATTCTGTGGCAGCCTTGCTATGGCTTTTTAGTTTGACTGGCATCCTAGCTAGTCCCTTTCCTTTCTTCCTCCATCTCCTCCCAACCCAAGCTAGAGTCATAACTTCTCAAAAGCTAGCTTTCTCTAACATAACAAAGAAGTCTTTGCACTTGTTTCAACAGTGTTCCAGTTGAGAAACCAGCATCTTATGTATGATCCTGCTTCCAGAAAGGACTGTATTCTCTGTATTCCAGCTGCCTTTAAAATAAAACAACAAAAAAAGACTCTTCAGGGGAAAAGTTGCTATAACTGAATATACTTTTCAAATCTTGGATAGAAAACAATTTGATTCTAAGAATTTATTAGTGAGTGGGTGGAAACATAGTCTGACTACTATCAAAACTTTTCAGATACAGACATTGTATAAACTAAGAGATTAACCAAGTCTGACTATGTGTCCAAAGGTCATTGCTCTTGGTCTGTCAATATTTGACCTAGTGACTGATTATAAAATTACTGAATTCCAAGTAATGTTATCAAAAATTCTGCCATAATGACAATTCTCTTTTATTTTTTGAAGGTGCCAAATCAATCATTCAAGAGTTTCCAGAGATCACAATTTTAACTACTGAAGTTCATCCTGTTGCACCTACACATTTTGGACAGAAATACTTTGGAACAGACTAAGTTATTGAAGGAAAATTATTCTACTGTGTAATATTACCGTTATGAGTTTCTGCCTGTTTGACTAATTCACTTGAGGAATGACAGAAAATTGTGTGAAAGATACTTTGTAAATTTTGGAAGTAGGTATATTAAAAGGAAATACTTGAGGTTTGTTTTTTTATTTAGTTATTTCTTGACCGTTGGCACCAAATTCAGCAATGAAGCACACGCAACTCTTCAGAAATATTTTAATAATGTTCTTATGCAAATTGCTGATCCATCAGTGCATTGAAACTGTTCCCTAATTTATGAACCTCAGTTTAGAGGTTGCTTGCAGCCACAAATAAAACCCAAATGGGAGTCAGTTCATTGGCCCACTCTAGTTTGCATTTTGTTTAGTTTGCTTTTAGTTCTAGGGAGATTTCATGTATGTGGCTGTTGTCACCTTCCTCTACTCTTTACTTCCTAGTACAATACACATTGGTAACTTGGAGAGGATGAAAAAAGAATGCCTCACAGAATTTTACGTTTCCATTAATGTCCTCACTCAGTTGGCAGATCCAGGGTATACAGTTAGCTCTTCGTTCAAGCCATTATGTTCTTCATGGCTCACTTCCTACCCTGTGCATTGTTGGTAGGTGCCTTGTCAAGTGTAATGCAGTGAAGATGATGGTGGGGCATTTCCAGCAACTGGAACTGTAACGTTAATTTGCTTAGATTGAACCAGGGGTGTCTGGATGCTGACAAGGAAGGGCTAAATACTGTTAATGCCATCAATGCCCTAGAAATGAATTGGTGGTGATTTTTCTGAGGTGTGGGGGAAAGGATGGTTTCTTGCTGGGCGTATGGCCAATAAGTAAATTAAAATGCTTCATTTTTAATTTGGATGTTTCTACTAGAGGCCTTTGATTTGGAACTTAGTTCTTTTACATGTTGGTCAATTGTAGATGTATTAAAATGGGAAAAAAATACCATGATATTAAAAAAATCCCTAAGATTTATATGTGTTCATATTTAGGCTTCTGAAAGGAAGATAAGTCATTTTAGGAAAGGATGTTCATGTTCTGAAACTTGCTTGTAAAACCCTGATCTCATTTTACATTGATATTAAAACATTTTAACAATGGTGGCTGGCTGATTACTTGATTAATTATACTCCTATAGCCCCATAGGCAGCTGTTGTGGGCTTCTGTTTAAAAAAAAAAAAAAGCAGAAAAGAACAGAAGCCCGTTTCTTAGAAAGAACCAAAGCTGACAGAAGTCAGCAAAGATTCAGGGAAAGGAAGGAAAGCTGGGGTAGAATGTACTGCATTTTCCCTTTGGAGCCTAGAAGGACTTCACTGTATTTTTCCCTTTATTTTTGAAGACTGTCATAATAAACTGAGATTAATTGATAGATTACCCATATTACAATTCTTCCAAGGCAAATGTTGCTCTCATGTTCTTGTTGAAATTATCATCTGTATTTGTCAGTTAAGTATTTTGATACAATGTAGATTTTGTTTATTCCTGATTAGCAGAAGCTCTAACTGAAGCCCATTAAAACCAAGATCTTTATCTCCTTGTCCCAGGAAAGATGTGAGCCAGCAAATTTAGATAGAGACCAGATCTGCTTCAGGTGATGCACTGAATTAGTTTGGAAAGGTGATGTCTACCACTGTAGGAATTGGTGCTTCTAAGTTAATGCTTATATTAGGGTTTCAATATTTTGTTTGAAGTGACTTTCCAGAACATTAGACAAATTCATATTCGAGTATAGGTATAAAATTATATTTCAAGCAAATTAATTTTATATTATCAGCCATTTAAATTTAATGTGTCTCTGTTCCTTTTCATCACTGAACATGATTGGGAATTGACTACATTTGGTTCCCACATAAACGGAATTCCTACTGTAAGCAGTAGGAATTATTCAGTGGGGTCGTATTTCCCACTGGTGATTGTCCTCTACCCCTCTGCAGATTTCAAGAGCAGTTGTAACTATGTCTTCTGAAGTTTGGATCTTTTTAGCAAATGAGGCATTATTTGTAGGGTTAATCAATTGCAGGACTCTTTTGAACCCAGGAAATTTTCTAAATGACACAAAATTAACATTCTATTCAAAACTAGATTGTTTGTAATGACATGAACTTCACAACAGTATAAACTGTAGATTCCTTATTGAAGAAAGAAACCCTAACACAATAAAAACAAGAAGCAGTATACATGAGTGTTTATCAAAAGTTGAATGTGCATCAGAATCACATGGAGGGCCACAGATGGCTGGGCCTCACACCCTGAGTTTCTGATTCAGTAGGTCTGGAGTAGGTCCCAAGGACTTGCATATCTAATTTCCTAGGTGATACTGATGTTGCTGGTTGGATGGCCACAACTTGCTTTCAGACATTTCTTCTTATGTAAGGATTTAATTATACAAATTTCCCTATAAATACTGGTTTGGTTATACCCCACAAATTTTGATATGTTGTGTTTTCATTTTCATTTGGGTCAAAATACTTTTTTCGTTTCCCTTTTGATTCCTTCTTTGATCTAGGGCTATTTAGAAGTGTGCTATTCAATCTTCAAATATTTATTGGATTTTCTAGATTTCTTTTTGGTATTGATTCCTAATTTAATTCAGAGAATATACATCATATAATTTGAGTCCTTTTCAATTTTAAATTTATTTGTCTTATGGCTCACAATATAGTCTCTCTTGGTAAATCTTCCCTGTGTGCTTTAAAAGTATGTGTATACTACTGTTGTTGGGTGGATTGTTCTATAAATATCAATTAGGTCATGTTGATTGATGGTGTTGTTCAGGTCTTTGATTTATTTACAAATTTTCTGTTTATTCTATCAATTATTGAGAGAGGGGTGTTGAAATCGCTGACTAAAATTCTGGATTTGTCTGTTTCTCCTTTCAGTTCTATCAGTTTTTCCTTCATGTATTTTGAAGCTCTGTTGTTAGGTGCATAAACTTTTAGGATTGTTATGTCCTCTTGATGGATTGATACTTTGTCATTATGAAATGTCTCCTTTTATCCCTAGTAATATTCTTTGTTCTGAAACCTACTTTGGCTGCTATAAATATAAACATTCCAGCTTTCTTTCGATAGTGTTAGTATGGTATTTTTTTTCATCCTTTTACTTTTAACCTATTGTGTTTTTATGTTTATTCTGGGTTTCCTGCAGGCAGCCTAGAGTTGGATCTTGCTTTTTCATCCAAGTCTCTTTTGTAATTGGGATGTTTAGATCATTTTAATTTAATGTGATTATTGATATGTTTGGTTTTTAAATCTACCGTTTTGCTATTTGCCTTCTATTAGTCCCATTTGCTTTTTCCTCTTTTTCGACCTTCTTTGGATTAATTGAATATTTATGATTTCATTTTGTCTCTTTTAATAGCTTATTAGATATAATGCTTTGTTTTTTAGTGGTTCCTTTAGGGCTTATGGTATACACTTTTAACTTATCACAATCTATTTCACATTTCAGAACTTAAACAATATATTGTACTTCCATTCCCCCCTCCCCAGCCTTTGTGCTATTATTGTCATACATTTTACTTCTACATATGTTACACTCCACAATTCATCGCTATTATATTTTGCTTTCAACAGTTATCTTTTAAAGAGATGTAAAAAGAAATAAGAAAAAAAAGTCATTTTAATTTATCCATTTTGGGTGCTTTCTGTTTCTTTGTGTAGATCCAGGTTTCCATCACATATTATTTTCCTTCTACCCAAAGGACTTCCTTTAACATTTCTTATAGTGCAGGTCTCCTAGTAAGAGATTCTTTCAGCTTTTGTGTGTATGAAAAAGTCTTTATTTCACCTCTGCTTTTGAAAGATATTTCTCCAGTGTGGAATTTTAGCTTGGGAGTTTTTTTTCTTTTAGTACCATGAAGATGTTGCTTCACTGTCTTTCTTGTCATGTTATTGATAGGTCTGCTGTTATTCTTCCATTTATGTTTAATGCAATTACTGATAAAGTAGGATTTACATCTGCCATTTTGCTATTTGTTTTCTATATGTCTTATATATCTATTTTGTTCCTCTATTCCTCCATTACTGCTTTCTTTTATGTTAATTGGATATTTTCTAGTGTGCCTGTGTCAGGTATCCTCAAGACCACTCCCAGGGCTCATTAGGACTCAGAATTCATTATAATTATGGTTATGATTTATTACAGCAAAAGAATATGAAGCACAATCAGCAAAGGGAAAGGCACATGGGGCAAAGTCTGGAGGAAATCAGGTACAAGCTTCCAAGAGTCCTCTTCCAGTAGAACTGCACAGGATGCACTTAATTCCTCTATCTATAGATTGTAACAACATGTGTGAAGTGTAGTCTACCAGGGAAGTTCATTTGCTTAAGATTCCAGAGTTTTTATTGAGGTTTGGTCACATAGGTACCCAATGCCTGCATGATTGATCACAGTTATCAAAACAGACCACCTTAAGGAAAGCAAGTGTTCACCATAAATTACATTAGTTACAGACTATCTAGACATATTGATAGACTGTGTTTCAAACCTCCAAGTGTGCAAAAACACTTTTATGAGTTAAAATATTCTGAGAGCTCAATTCCTGGTAGTTGGACAAGGGCCATTTATGAAAACAGACTCTTAATGGGAATGTGCAAATTTTGAGCAACTTAGACCTGCTAAGTCAACTCTTTCTGCAAAATTCACCCTCTTGGCCTTTAGCTCTCTTACAGGAAAATTATTGTATTTTTCTGAGTACCTACATTTAGTTTAGCATTTATATTGATATAAAAGATGTAGTAATATATTAACATGAGTATGCCCAGCATGGAGGAGCCAGTGCAGGATAGAGATAGACAAGAAGCAACTAGTCCATCCTATAAAGCCATTATATAAGTCTCCATATTTTTGTATTAATTTATCTTTGGCCTATAGTTATTTGTACCTTATGATAAACTTGTGTAGAACTATTTAGCACATTAATTAACTGATGTTAACTACATCAGATTCCTCTTAACATCAGCCATTTCCCATTGATATCACATCCTGACGAGGCTTTAATTCAGTTTCCCAATACATATACTTATCAATATACATATGAGGTAATTGAATCTTAGGAGCAATGCCAATATTAAACTGTATCACACTATGGTTATAGTCCAGTTTTGTTTCATTCCACAGGCCAGTAAGAATCAAGAGAGGTACTTATTATACCTTCCCAGCATAACTGACCTTTGCTCATTTACAAGATGTTATTATGGATGGGTATTGTTGCAACTGGCCAGGATTGGGTTATTTCCAGGTTCTAAGTCATGTGTATTAATTTGCTAGTGTTGTCATAACAAAATATCATACATTGAGTGGCTTAAACAACAGAAATTTATTTTCTCAGTTTTGGGGTCTAGAAGTCCAAGATGAAGGTGTTGTCAGGTTTAGTTTCTTCTGAGGACTCTCTTCTTAGCTTGCAGATGTCTGTCTTCTCTGTCCTCACATGGTCTTTCCTCTGTGTATACATATCCCTGGTCTCCCCTTGTGTGTCCTAATTTCCTCTTCTTATAAGGATACCAGTCATATTAGATAAGGGCCCACCCTAATGGCCCCATTTTAACTTAATCACCCCCTTAAAGGCCTTGTCTCCTGTACAGTCACATTCAGAGTTACTGGGGGTTAAGGCTTCAACATATGATTTTGTCCCTAATAGGGAGACAAAGCTAGTCATCTTTTTGGCATTTACATGATTTTACTGAGACTGTTTCCATTATGTGCTGTTGTGTAGCAGGGCCCATCTCTTTCCTATGGCAAGGACAATAGTGTAATTCAGTATGGTTCTTACTCCTGCTGACTGCATTACAGGGTATATCTGATTTTGATCCATTCTTGGGATGAGGGCTAGCAGAGTTGCATCAATGCAAATTACTCTTTGCCCCCAGAGAACTTCCATACGTCTGAAGGTCCAAAAGTTTCCATAATTGTGCCCTAGGTGAAGAGTCATTGCTCCATTGCTACTTCAGGCTTAATCTGTTTTAAAATAGTCAAGAGACCCTGTTGGGGATTAGGGTACAAGCCCTTTCCCAACATCAAGGCCTAGCATTGTCCAGCATTATTCATTGAATCTGCCTGGTCTAGTTCACTAAAGCATCATCTTCCCAGGCTGATTCCCATTCTTTTCCTTTCTTCTGAAAGAGTATCCCTTCTAATTGGTCTGTTCTCACTAACACAACTTTTTCTTCTGATTGCCACTCATTAAAAGTGAATTGAGTTTGCCCTTTGATGCTTAAACCGGCACCTATCTCTCCTACAGCTCTCTTCTATATCATGACCAATGTCTTCTATCTCATGGACCAATCTACCAGGCATGTTGTTGCCATTGCATACTAATTGCCTGAGTTTGATTCGGATACATGTTTTGTACCCAAAAATGTTGGCTCCCCCATACTAAGGTTATATGGGTAGTAGTCACACATAGATGTAATTTACTCTGAGTATGCCATAAAGGCCTCCCCAGGCCCTCCTTGTCTCAAGGTAGGGTCATTTCCTGTGGGGATACAAGCCTACCAGAACATTTTCATCAACTCAGTAAGAAACCCTGTATTCATTACAGAAAGTCCCCTACATACAAACAATTTCCGTTCCAAGAGCATTGTTCATAAGTCCAATTTGTTTGTACAACAAAGTACAACAAAGTTAGCCTAGGTACCCAGCTAACACAATAGGCTATATAGTACTGTACTGTAATAGGTTTCTAATACTTTTCACACAAATAATACATAAAAACAAACACAAAAATTAAAACATTTTTAATCTTACAGTACAGTACCTTGAAAAGTACAGTAGTCCAGTACAACAGCTGGCATACAGGGGCAGGCATCGAGTGAACAGGCAAGAAGAGTTACTGACTGGAGGAGGGAGAGGAGGTGGGAGATGGTAGAGCTGAAGGATCGTCAGCAACAGGAGACAGAGGGCAAGCTGCAATTTCACTCACACATGATGTTGATGGCACAGGTTCTGCTTCCTTGCTGGATTCAATTCTATCTACTCTCTTGAAAAAACAATCCAGTGATGTCTGGGTAGTAGCTCTTTTTTTCTCGTCATCCTGGGCTTGAAATAAAGATACTGTACTACTGTCCTCTATACAGTACTGTACAATAAACTACACAAAAGCACAACCACTTGTAGAGGATGCACACATGTGACAACGTATGCCAGACACGTGAATTAACTTACGTGATTCGACATGCAAACATACATTCACATCTTTTTTATTTTAACATCTTTATTGGAGTATAATTGCTTTACAATGGTGTGTTAGTTTCTGCTTTATAACAAAGTGAATCAGTTATACATATACATATGTTCCCATATCTCTTCCCTCTTGCATCTCCCTCCCTCCCACCCTCCCTATCCCACCCCTCTAGGTAGTCACAAAGCACCGAGCTGATCTCCCTGTGCTATGCGGCTGCTTCCCACTAGCTAGCTATTTTACGTTTGGCAGTGCATATGTGTCCATGCCACTCTCTCGCTTTGTCATCTTTGAAAGTTCGTAACTTGAAGGTTTGTATGTAGGGGACTTACTGTAGTAGTCACTCTCCATTTTCCCTCCATCAGTCCCTGGAAACCACTAATCTACTTCCTGTCTTTTTGGATTTGCCTATTCTGAACTTTGATATAAATGTAATCGTATAATATGTGATCCGTTTTCAGTTGATTTTCATGCATATTGTAAGGAAGGAGTTTGACTTTATTCTCTTTTTTTTTTTTTTTTTTTTTTTTTTGGCTGAGCTGTGCGTGGCATGCAGGATTTTAGTTCCCCAACCTGGGATCAAACCTGCACCCCCTGCAGTGAAAGCACAGAGTCTTAACCACTGGACTGCCAGGGAAGTTCCTGACTTTATTCTTTTGCATGTGTTTATCCAGTTATCTCAGCACCATTTATTAAAAAGTATTTATTCCCCACTGAATTGTCTTGGTACCCTGTCAAAAATCAATTGACCATAAATGTAAGAGTATACTTTTGGACTCTCAATTCTGTTTCATTGTTGTATATGTCTATCCTTATGTCAGTTTTGATTACTGTAGTTTTTTAGTAAGATTTGATATCAGGAAGTTTGAGTTCTACTTTTTTCTTCTTTAGGATTATTTTGGCTACTTGGAATCCCTTGCAATTCCCTATGAATTTTAAGATAAGCTGTTCCATTTCTGCAAAATGGGCCACTGGGATTTTGATATGGATTACATTGAATCTGCAGGTCACTTTGAGTAATGTTGACATCTTAACAATATTGTTTTCCAATTCATGAACATGAGATCTTTCTGTTTATTTGTGTCTTTAATTTCTTTCAACAATGTTTTGTAGTTTTCATTGTACAAGTCTTGTACCTCCTTGGTTAAATTTATCCCTAAGTATTTTATTCATTTTGATGCCATTGTAAATGGAATTGTTTTCTTAATTTCCTTTCAGAATGTTCATTGCTACTGTATAGGTATAGTAGTGATTTTCTGTGTTGATCTTTTTATTTTCTTTAAAGTTTTTTGATGTGGACCATTTTTAAAGTCTTTATTGAATTTGTTACAGTATTGTTTCTGTTTTTATGTCTTGGTGTTTTGGCCATGAGGCATGTGGGATCTTAGCTCCCTGACCAGGGATTAAACCCGCAACCCCTGCATTGGAAGGCAAAGCCTTAACCACTGGACCACCGCGGAAGTCCCTGAGTTGATCTTATATCCTGCAACTTTGCTGAATTTGTTTATTGGCACTAAAAGGTTTTTTTTGTGTGTGTGTAATCTTTAGGATTTTCTATATATAAGATTATGTTATATGCATATAGAAATAATTTTACTTCTTCCTTTTCAATTTGAATGCCTTTTATTTCTTTTTTGCCAAATTCTTGTGGCTAGAACTTCCATTATAATGTTGAATAAAAGTGGTGAAAGCAGACATCTTTGTCTTGTTCCTGATCTTAGGGTGGGATAATTTCAGAATTTCATCATTGAGTATCATTATAAAATGTATACCTCTTCATCTCTCTTAACATGTTTTGTTTGAAGTCTATTTTGGCTGATAATAGTATACTCACTTCAGTTTTCTTAAGGTTGCTCTTTGCACGATATGTCTTTACTTTCAGCCTATTTTTATTTTTGAATCTAAACTGTCTCTCCTGTAGACAGCATGTAGTTTGATATTATTTTATCCATTCTGACAATCTCTGCCTTTTGATTGTATTGATTAATTCATTCACATTTAATATTATTATCGATGTATCAATACTTGGGTTTATGTCTGCCATTTTACTTTTTCTTTTCCGTATGTCTTATATCTTTCTTGTTCCTCCATTCTCCCTTCCCTACTTTCTTTTGCATTAAGTTTTATAAAATTATACTTTAATTATCATTCACTATATTTTTGTGTTATTTTCTTATTGGTTACTTTAGACTCCAGGGCTTACCATATACATCTCAACTTACCAGAATCTACTTTATATTCATACTAACTTAATTCCAATGACATATAGAAATGTTACTCCTGTATAGCTCTATTCCCTCTTCCCCCTCTTTGTGCTATTATTGTTATATATATTACATCTAAATGTTACAAACCCAGAAGTTCATAGTTACAATTGTTACTTTGTTTAATTTTATGTCTTTTAAACAAACTAAGAAAGAATAAATATATAGTCACAGAGTTTGTTATATTAATCTTCCTATTTATCATTTCTTCTTTTTTCATTGTTTTGTATAGATCAACTTACTATCTTGTATCATCTCCTTACTCGGATATGGCTTTGCTCCCTCCTACCTCCCTTGTGCTTCAATTGCCAAATATATAATATTATTATATGTTATAGGTCCAACAGTACATTGTATACAAATTGTTTTGTACGATTGCTTTTATCAGTTAAGAAAGAAAAAAATGCATTTATACATTTATAATTATATTATGAATTTTAATTGTATATATTTATATTACATATATTTATAATTACCTTTACTGGTACTCTTTGTGTGTGGGGATTTGAATTACTGTCTGAGGTCACTTGTTTTCATACCAAAGAACTTCCCTTCACATTTCTTATTAAGCAGGGCTGCTAGAAACATATTCTCTCTTTCTTGTTTGTCTAGGAATGTATTTATTTCTCTGTTTTTTTATCATGGTAAAATATATATAACATAAAACTTGCCATTTTAATCATTTTAAGTGCACATTTCGCTGGCATTAATTATATTTACAGTGTTATACAACCAAACCACTATTTCATCTTTTGTTATCCAAACAGAAACCCTAACCATTAAGCAATAATTCCCCATTCTCTCCCTCCAGACCCTGATAACCTTATATCTTCTTTCTCTCTCTATGAATTTGCCTAATCTAGATATTTCATGTAAGTGGAATCATACAATATATATCCTTTTGTGTCTGGCATAATTTTTCAAAGTTCATCCACATTTTAGCATGTGTCAGAACTTCATTCCTCTAAGGCTGAATGATATTCCATGGTATGTAAATAACAGTATTTGTTTATTCATTTATCTGATGATGGACACTTGGCTTACTTCTACCTTTTGGCTATTGTGATAAGGCTGCAGTGGGCATTAACATACAAGTATCTGTTTGAGTCCCTGTTTTCAATTTTTTGGACATACATGTAGGAGTGGAATTGCTGGATCATATGGTAATTCTATGTTTAGCTTTTTGTGGAGTTGGTAAACATTTTCACAGCAGCTGTACTATTTTACATTTTAAACAGCAATGTACAAGGGTTCCAATTTCTCTACATCCTCACTAACACTTGTAATTATATATATAATAGCCATCCTAATGGGTGTGAAGTGATATCTCATTGTAGTTTTGATTTGAATTTTCCTGATGACTGGATTTTGATCATCTTCTCTTGTGCTTATTGCCCATTTGTATATCTTCTTTGCAGAAATGTCTATTCTAGTTCTTTGTCCATTTTTAAATTGGGTTGTTTGTTTGCTATTCAGTTGTGGGAGTACTTATATAAACAATATTAAACCCTTACCAGTTATATGATTTGCAAATATTTTCTCCTATTCTGTAGATAATATTTTTGCTTTTATTGCTAATATATGTTGATGCACAAAAACTTTTCAATTTGATGACATGCAACTTATGTATTTTTGGTTATTGTTGCTTGTACTTTGGGTGTCTTATCTAAGAATCCATTGCCAAATCTAAGGTCATGAATATTTCCCTCTATGTTTTCTTTTAAGAATTTTGTGGTTGTAGCTTTATGTTTAGGTCTTTGATCCATTTTGAGTTAATATTTTTATATGGTTTGAGGTAAGTGTCCAATTTCATTCTTTTGCATGTGGATATCCAGTCATCCCAGTACCATCTGTTGAGAGGCTATTCTTTCCTCACTGAATGTACTTAGCACACTTATGAAAAATCAACCGGCCATAGACATATGAGCTTGTTTCTGGCCTCTCATTTCTATTGCACTGTCTATATGTCAATCCTTATCCTAGCAGCACACTGTCACTGTTTTCATTACTACAGCTTAGTAGTAAGGTTTGATGTCAAGAAGTGTGAGTCTTCTTAATTTGTTCTTCTTTTTCAATATTGTTTGGTTATTTGGAGCCCTTTGCAATTCCATATGAATTTGAGGATCAACTTTTCCATATCTGCTAAATAGGCTGTTGGAATATTAATAGAAATTATATTAAACCTGTAGATTGTTTTGAGTAGTATGGACGTCTTGACAATGTTAAGTATTTCTGTCAATAAACACTTGATCTCTCTTCATTTATTTAGGTTTTCTTTAATTTCTATCAGCAGTGTTTTGTAGTTTTTCAGTGTACAGGTCTTTCATCTCCTTGGTTAAATTTAGTCCTAGTTATTTTATTCTTTCAGATGCTCTTATAAATGGAATTTCTTTTCTCAGATTGTTAATTGCTGATTTATAGAAACAAAACTGATTTGTGTGTATTGTTCTTGCACCCTACAACTTTGTTAAAATCATTTATTAGCTCTAGTAGCTTTCTTGTGGATTCCTTGTGGCTTTCCCTATATAGGATCATATCATCTGTAAATAGGGGTAGTTTTACTTTTTACTTTCCAATTTGTATGCCTTTTATTTCTTTCTCTTGTCTAATTGCTCTGGCTAGAATTTACAATACAATGTTGAATAACAGTGGCAAAAGTGGGAATACTTCTCCCTGATCTTAGGGAAAAGGCTTTCAGTCTTTTTCCATTGAATAAGAGGTTACTTTGGGGGTTTTCATTAATGCCCTTTATAATATTGAGGAATTTCCTTTCTGTTCTAATGTTCTGAGTGTTCTTTCATGAAAGTGTTAGATTTTGTCAAATGCCTTTCTGCATTAATTGAGATAATCATGTGGTTTTTTTTTCTTCATTCTATCAATATAAGGTATTGATTGGTTTTCTCATGTTAAACCACCCTTGCATTTCTGGAATAAGTCCCACTTGGTCAGAGTGTATAATCCTTTTAATATGCTATTTGATTCAGTTTACCAGTATTTTGTCAAGGATGTTTCCATCTATAATCATAAAGGATAATGGTATGTAATTTTCTTTCCTTATGATATTTTTATTTGGCTTTGGTATCAGAATAATACTGGCCTCATAGAATGAGATAGGAATAGTCCCTTCCTTTTCAATTATTGGGAAGGGTTTGAGAAGGATTGGTGTTAATTCTTCTTTCAATGCTTGGTAGAATTCACCATAAAACCACCTGTTCTAGGGCTTCTCTTTGTTAGGAGGTTTTGATTCAGTCTCCTTACTTGTCATAGGTGCTCAGGTTTTCTGTTTCTTTCTGAGTCAGTGTAAGTAATTTGTGTGTTTCTAGGAATATGTCCATTTATCTAGGTTATCTAGTCGGTGTACATTTCTTCATAGTAGTCTCATAATCCTTTTAATTTCTGTAAGGTTGATGGTAATGGCTCCCTTTCATTTCTTATTTTATTCCAATTCTATTGATAAATAATTGACATGCATCACTCTGTAAGTTTAAGGTGTACAGCATGATGGTTTGATTTACATATATTGTGAAATGATTACCACAATAGGTTTAGTGAACATATGTCATCTCATATAGATACAACAAAAGAAAACAAAAAAATTCTCCTTGTGATGAAACTCTTAGAATCTATTCTCTTAACTTTCCTATGTCTCATACAGCAGTGTTAACTAGAGTCATCATGTTGTACATTACATCTCTAGTACTTATTTGTCTTAAACAGGAAGTTTGTACATTTTGACCGCTTTCCTCCAGTTCCCTATCCCTCACCCCAACCCCGCCTCTGGTGACTACAAATCTGATCTCTTTTTCTATGAGTTGGGTGGGGTTTGGGGGAGTTTTGTTTTTGTTTTTTTAGATTCCACCTATAAGTGAAATCATACAGTATTTGTCTTTCTTGGCCTGACTTATTTCACACAGCATAATGTGTTCAAGTTCCATTCATGTTGTTGCATATGGTAGGATTTCCTCATTTTTATGGCTGAATAATATAAATATAAACATATACATATGTGTGTATGTATGTGTATATATATATATATATATATATATATATATATATATATATATATATCTCACAACTTTTTTTATGCATTCATCCCTCAATGGACACTTAGGTTGTTTCCATATATTGACTACTGTAAATAATGCTGTAATGAACATGTGTGCATATATCTTTTCAAGGTAGTGTTTTCGTTTTCTTTGCATATGAAATAAAATGAAATCACTAGATCATATGGTAGTTCTATTTTTAATTTTTCAAGGAAAATCTATACAGTTTTCCATAGTAACTGCACAAATTTACATTCCCATCAATAAGCAGAATTCTCTTTTCTCCACATCATCTTCAACACTTGTTGTTTTTAGTTAATATTTTTGATATAGCCATTCTAATAGAATGAGGTGATATTGCATTGTGGTTTTGATTTGCGTTTCACTGATGAATAATAATGTAGAGCATATTTTCATGTACCTGTTGCCAATTTGCATGTCTTCTTGGGAAAAATGCCTATGCAGACCTTCTGCCCATTTATTTTTTTTAACTTCAAAACTCTCTTATAACCAAACTCATGCAGGGTTAGCCCTTTAACCCAGCTGACAGCAAAACAATGTCTCTAACAGGATCTAGGATGGAGGTGCACACCTAATGAAGAGAGTCTCTTATAAAAAGGATTAAAAAAATATATATATATATACATATCTCCATATTTTTTTTTTTTTGCGATATGCGGGCCTCTCAATGTTGTGGCCTCTCTCGTTGTGGAGCACAGGCTCCGGATGAACAGGCTCAGTGGCCATGGCTCACGGGACTATCCGTGCCATGGCGTGTGGGATCTTCCCGTACCAGGGCACAAACCTGTGTCCCCTGCATCGGCAGGCGGACTCTCAACCACTGTGCCACAGGGTAGCCCCCATAAGTGTTTTTTTTAAAAAGGCAAAATTCACCAGTGTTGCAAAAAAAAAAAAAAATCCCAAAGTGATTTCAGTCCAACCCCTGCTCCCCAAATGAAAAAACAGCATTGGCAGTCTGTGCTGGCTCAGAAACCCCAACTCGAGATGCATCTAAGAGAAAATCATTTGTTTTCTCTTAAACACAAAAAACAAAAAAACCTCTCTCCTCTTTCCTGTTCAACCTCCACAGCTTATCCCTAGAAACACCCAAAGAATAACAGTATACATAAGCCCCAGCTCATTTTCCCCAGCCTCTGCCTATCAGTGAAGGTTCACAACAAGCATGGTTCCTTAGCAATTTTTGCCTCTACTACAGTCAGGAAATCAATCCCTAAATTCTGGGAACTTGCAAAACGTCCTCGGGCTTCCTGAGGGCTCTGTGAAAGATCACGGGGACAGTGTACCTGACCAAGACTAGAATGCCCGGCTGCACAAAGGGGGCCTTTCCAAATAAAAACACCCAACACTGTAAAACCTAAAGTCTAACCTACCATGTAAAAACAAGTAGCAGCTGGCTGTACCAAAAAGGTGCTTATCTCCCCACTTTTACCATAAAAGTAATAACAAAGGGAAGGAAAGTGCAGAGTATTTGACCTCATCTCCCTTCCAAGAACCTTGACCTATGGACGCACATATTCCAGTCCAGAGGTTCCAGGGTGATCTTTCTGTTTCTGGCTGGATAAAGCAAATCAAAAAGACAACCTACTAAATGGGAGAAAATATCTGCAAGTGATATGTCAGATGAGAGGTTAATATCCAAAATAAATAAACAGCTCATACAATTCAATATCAAAAAACAAATAACCCTAGCAAAAATAGACAGAAGACCCGAATAGACATTTTTCCAAAGAAGACATACAGATGTTCAACAGGCACATGAAAAGATGTTTAACATGGCTAATCATCAGGGAAATACTAATCAATACTGCAATGAGGGCTTCCCTGGTGGCACAATGGTTGAGAGTCTGCCTGCCGATGCAGGGGACACGGGTTGGTGCCCCGGTCCGGGAAGATCCCACATGCTGCGGAGCAGCTGGGCCCGTGAGCCATGGCTGCTGAGCCTGTGCATCTGGAGCCTGTGCTCTGCAACGGGAGAGGCCACAACAGTGAGAGGCCCACATACCGCAAAAAAAAAAAAAAAAAAATACAATGAGATATCACTTCACACCTGTCAGAATGGCTATCATCAAAAACAACACAAGTAAGAAATGTTGGCAAGGGTGTGGAGAAAAGGGAACCCTTGTACATTGTTGGTGGGAATGTAAATTGGTGCATCCACTGTGGAAAACAGTATGGAGGTTTCTCAGAAATCTAAAAATAGAACTACCCTATATCTTTCAATTGGAGAATTTACTCCATTGACATTCAAATTGATTGTTGATAGGTATGTACTTACTGCCATTTTGTTACCTGTGTTCTGTTTTTTTGTGTGTGTGTACTTCTTTGTTCTTTTGTATTTTTTTAAGTTTCTTCCCCTGTGGGTTTTTTTTAATTTAACTTTTATTTTATATTGGAGTATAGTTGATTTACAATATTGTGTTAGTTTCGGGTGTACAGCAAAGTAAATCAGTTATAAATATACATATATCCATTCTTTTTCAGGTTCTTTTCCCATATAGGTTATTATAGAATATTGAGTAGAGTTCCCTGTGCTATACAGTAGGTCCTTGTTGATTATTTTATGGAGGGTAGTGTGTATATGTTAATTCCAAACTCCTAATTTACATTCACCCCCCACCTTTCCCCTTTGGTATCCATAAATTTGTTTTCAAAGTCTGTGAGTCTGTTTCTGTTTTGTAAATAAGTTAATTTGTATAATTTTTTAAGATTCCACATATAAGTGATATCAAATGATATTTGTCTTTCTATATCTGACTTACTTCACTGAGTACGATTGTCTCTAGGTCCATTCATGTTGCTGCAAATGGCATTATTTCATTCTTTTTTATGGCTGAGTAATATTCCATTGTATGTATGTGCCACATCTTCTTTATCCATTCATCTGTCAATGGACATTTAGGTTGCTTCCATGTCTTGGCTATTGTAAATAGTGCTGCAATGAACATTGGGGTGCATGTATCCTTTCAAATTATGATTTTCTCCAGATACATGCCCAGGAGTAGGCTTGCTGGATCATATGGTAGTTCTATTTTAGTTTTTTAATGAACCTCCATACTGTTCTTCATAGTGGTTGTACCAATTTACATTCCCATCAACAGTGTAGGAGGGTTCCCTCTCCAGCGTTCATTGTTTGTAGACATTTTTTTTGGAGGGGGCACGTTGTGCAGCTTGTGGAATCTTAGTTCCTTGACCAGGGATTGAACCCCTGCCCCATGCATTGGAAGTGCAGCATCCTAACCACTGGACCACCAGGGAATTCCCTGCTTGTAGACTTTTTGATGATGTCCATTCTGACCAGTGTGAGGTGATACCTCATTGTAGTTTTGATTAGCATTTCTCTAATAATTTGTGATGTTGAGCATCCTTTCCTGTGTTTTTTGGCCATCTGTATGTCTTCTTTGGAGAAATGTCTATTTAGATCTTCTGCCCATTTTTTGATTCAGTTGTTTGTGTTTTTTTGACCATAAAAGTAATATGGTTGCTTGGGTTTTTTTTGATATTGAGCTCCATTAGCTGTTTTTATATTTTATAGATTAATCCCTTGTCAGTCACTTCATTCACAAATATTTTCACCCATTCTATGGGTTGTCTTTTCATTTTGTTTATGATTTCCTTTGCTGTGCAAAAGCTTTTAAGTTTAATTAGTTCTCATTTGTTTATTTCTTAAAATTTTAATACTCTAGGAGATGGATCCAAAATAATTATTGCTGTGATTTATGTCAGAGTGTTCTGCTTTTGTTTTCCTCTAGGAGTTTTATAGTATCTGATCTTACATTTAGGTCTTTAATCCATTTTGAGCTTATTTTTGTGTATGGTATTAGAGAATGTTCTAACTTCATTCTTTTACATGTAAGTGTACAGTTTTCTTAGCACCACGTATTGAAGAGAATGTCTTTTCTCCATTGTATATTCTTGCCCCCTTTCTTATAGATTAATTGTTCATAAGTGCATGGGTTTTTTTCTGGACTTTCTATCCTATTCCATTGATCGATGTGTCTGTTTTTGTGCCAGTACCATACTGTTTTGATTACTGTAGCTTTGTAGAATAGTCTGAGGTCAGACAGCATGATTCCTCCAGCACTGTTTTTCTTTCTCAAGATTGGTTCTGCTATTCAGGGTCTTTTGTTTTTCCATACAAATTTTAAAATTATTTGTTCTAGTTCTGTGAAAAATGCCATTGGTAATTTGATAGAGATTGCACTGAATCTGTAGATTTCCTTAGGTATTATGGCCATTTTAACAACATTGATTCTTCCAATCCAAGAACATGGTAGATCTTTTCATCTGTTTGTGCCATGTTCAATTTGTTTCATCAGCATCTTATAGTTTTTGGAGTACAGGTCTTTTGCTTCCTTAGGTAGGTTTATTCCTAGGTATTTTATTCTTTTTGATGCAACAGTAAATAGGATTTCCCCCCTTAATTTCTCTTGTATTGCATTGCTAGTGTGTAGAAATGAGGCAGATTTCTTTATATTAATTTTGTATCCTGCAACATTACCAAATTCATTGATGAGCTCTACTTTTCTTGTGGAATCTTTAGGATTTTCCATGTATGGTAGTATCATGTTATCTTTACTTCTTCTCTTCCAATTTGGATTCCTTTTATTTCTTTCTCTTCTCTGATTGCTATCACTAGGACTTCCAAAAGTATGTTGAATAAAAGTGATGAGAGTGTGCATCCTTGTTTTGTTCCTGATCTTAGAGGGAATGTTTTCAGCTTTTCAGTGTTGATGATGTTAGCTGTGAGTTTGTAATAGATGTTGACAACCTGAAACAAAATACTAGCAAACCAAATCCAATAATACATTAAAAGAATCATACACCATGATCAAGTGTGATTTATGCCAGCAATGCAAGGATTTTTCAATATATGCCAATCAATCAAAGTGATATACTACATTAACAAATTGAAGAATAAAAACCATATGATCATCTCAATGGATGAAGAAAAAGCTTTTGGTAAAATTCAAAATCCACTTATGATGAAAACTCTCCAGAAAGTGGGTGTAGAGTGAACATACTTCAACATATTGCCATTTTATTATTTTTTCCAGTTGTTTTTGTAGCCCTCTGTTCATTTCTTCTTCTTTTTGTTTCTCCTATTGTAGTTTGATGACTTTTTTAATAGTGTGCATGCATTCCTTTCTCTTTGATTTCTGTGTCTCTGTTGTAGGTTTTTGACTTGTGGTTACCATGGGGTTCATCTATGTTGACCCATAATTATATCTAATTAGCTTAAACTGATAGTCATTTAAGTTCAAACGCATACTAAAATATCTACATTTTTTACTCTCCTCCCCCACTTTTTGTATTTTTGGTATCATATTTTATATTTTCATGCTTATACCTTTATAGTTTATTGTAGTTATAGTTGCTTGTACAATTTTTTTTGTCTTTTAGTCTATGTGCTGGCTTATTTAAGTCATCTTTAATCTTTAATATACATTTGCCTTTCCTATTGGGATTTTCCATTTTCCATAGATTCTTCTTTTCCATTTGGAGAAGACCCTTCCACATTTATTTTAGGGTAGGTTTATTATTGACTAATTCTTTAGTTTTTGCTTGTCTGAGAAGTTGTTTATCTCTCCTTCTATTCTAAATGGTAATCTTGTTAGCTACTATTCTAGGTTGCAAGTTTTTCCTTTCAGCACTTTGAATATATCACGCCACTCCCTTTTGGTCTGCAAAGTTTTTGCAGAAAAATTAGCAGATAGACTTAAGAGGATTCCCTTGTATATGTTTTTTTCTACGAGTTTTATGGTTTCCAGGATTACATTTAGGTCTTTATCCCATTTTGAGTTTATTTTTGTATATGTTGTGATGGAGTATTCTAATTCAATTTTTTTTACATGTAGGTTTCCAGTTTTTCTAGTGCCAATTATTGAAGAGACTGTCTTTTCTCTGTTACATATTCTTGCCTCTTTTGTTAGATTAATTAACCATAAAAGTTGCATTTATTTCTGGGCTGTCTATTGTGTTTCATTGACATGTATGTCTCTTTTCATGTAGGTACCATATGGTTGTGATTACTGTAGATGTGTAGTATAGTCTCAAGTCTGGGAGGGTTATAACTCCAGCAATGTTATTCCTTCTCAAGATTGTTTTGACTATTCAGGGTCTTTTGTGTTTTATACAAATGTTTACATTATTTGTTTTAGTTCTGGGGAAAATGTCATCTGTATTTTTTTATCCTGTTACATTAAAATTTACTGCCATATCTTACATTTTGTTTTTTTTGTTTTGTTCTGTTTTTTTATTAGTTTCTGCTTTATAACAAAGTGAATAAGTTGTACATATAAATCTATTCCCATACCCCTTCCATCTTGTGTCTCCCTCCCTCCTACCCTCTCTATCCCACCCCTCCAGTGGGTCATAAAGCACTGAGCTGGTCTCCTTGTGCTATGCGGCTGCTTACCACTAGCTATCTACCTTACATTTGGTGGTGTATATATGTCCATGCCTATCTCTCGCTTTGTCACAGCTTACCATTCCCCCACCCCATATCCTCAAGTCCATTCTCAAGTAGTTCTGTGTCTTTATTCCTGTTTTACCCCTAGGTTCTTCATGACATTTTTTTCCTTAAATTCCATATATATGTGTTAGCATACAGTATTTGTCTTTTTCTTTCTGACTTACTTCATTCTGTATGACAGACTCTAGTTCTATCCACCTCATTACAAATAGCTCAATTTCATTTCCTGTATGGCTGAGTACTATTCCATTGTATATATGTGTCACATCTTGTTTATCCATTCATCTGATGATGGACACTTAGGTTGCTTCCATATCTGGGATATTGTAAATAGAGCTGCAATGAATATTATGGTACATGACCCTTTTTGAATTATGGTTTTCTCAGGGTATATGCCTAGTAGTGGGATTGCTGGGTTATATGGTAGTTATATTTGTAGTTTTTTAAGGAACCTCCATAGTGTTCTCCGTAGTGGCTGTGACAATTCACATTCCCACCAGCAGTGCAAGAGTGTTCCAATTTCTCCACACCATCTCCAGAATTTATCATTTCTAGATTTTTTGATGATGGCCCTTCTGACTGGTGTGAGATGATATCTCATTGTAGTTTTGATTTGCATTTCTCTAATGATTAATGATGTTAAGCATTCTTTCATGTGTTTGTTGGCAGTCTGTATATCTTCTTTTGAGAAATGTCTATTTAGGTCTTCTGCCCATTTTTGGATTGGGTTGTTTGTTTTTTTGCTGTTGAGCTGCATGAGCTGCTTGTTAATTTTGGAGATTAATCCTTTGTCAGTTGCTTCATTTGCAAATATTTTCGCCGATTCTGAGGGTTGTCTTTTGGTCTTGTTTATGGTTTCCTTTGCTGTGCAAAAGCTTTGAAGTTTCATTGGGTCCCATTTGTTTATTTTTGTTTTTATTTCCATTTCCCTAGGAGGTGGGTCAAAAAGGATCTTGCTGTGATTTATGTCATAGAGTGTTCTGCCTGTGTTTTCCTCTAAGAGTTTGATAGTTTCTGGCTTTACATTTAGGTCTTTAATCCATTTTGAGCTTATTTTTGTGTATGGCACTAGGGAGTGATCTAATCTCATACTTTTACATGTGCCTGTCCAGTTGTCCCAGCACCACTTATTGAAGAGGCTGTCCTTTCTCCACTGTACATTCCTGCCTCATTTAACAAAGATAAGGTGACCATATGTGCCTGGGTTTATCTCTGGGCTTTCTATCGTGTTCCATTGATCTATCTTTCTGTTTTTGTGCCAGTACCATACTGTCTTGATTACTGTAGCTTTGTAGTATAGTCTGAAGTCAGGGAGACCGATTCCTCCATCTCTGTTTTTAGTTCTCATGATTGCTTTGGCTTTTCGGGATCTTTTGTGTTTCCATACAAATTGTGAAATTTTTTGTTCTAGTTCTGTGAAAAATGCCATTGGTAGTTTGATTGGGATGGCACTGCATCTGTAGATTTCTTTGAGTAGTACAGTCATTTTCACAATGTTGATTCTTCCAATCCAAGAACATGGTATGTCTCTCCATCTGTTTGTATCATCTTTAATTTCTTTCATCAGTATCTTATAGGTCTCTTCATACAGGTCTTTTGTCTCCTTAGGTAGGTTTATTCCTAGATATTTTATTCTTTTTGTTGCAGTGGTAAAAGGGAGTGTTTTCTTGATTTCACTTTCAGATGTTTCATCATTAGTGTATAGTAATGCCAGAGATTTCTTTACATTAATTTTGTATCCTGCTGCTTTACCAAATTCATTGATTAGCTCTAGTAGATTTCTGGTAGCATCTTTAAGATACTCTATGTATAGTATCTGACATCTGCAAACAGTGACAGCCTTACTTCTTCTTTTCTGATTTGGATTCCTTTTATTTCCTTTTCTTCTCTGATTGCTGTGGCTAAAACTTCCAAAACTGTGTTGAATAAGAGTGGTTAGAGTGGGCAACCTTGTCTTATTCCTGATCTTAGTGGAAATGGTTTCAGTTTTTCACCACTGAGGATGATGTTGGCTGTGGGTTTGTTACATATGGCCTTTATTATATTGAGGAAAGTTCCCTCTATGCCTACATTCTGCAGGGTTTTTATCATAAATTGGTGTTGAATTTTGTCGAAAGGTTTCTGTGCATCTATTGAGATCATCATATAGTTTTTCTCCTTCGATTTGTTAATATGGTGTATCACGTTGATTGATTTGCATATATTGCAGAATCCTTGCATTCCTGGAATAAACCCCCTTGATCATGGTGTATGATCCTTTTAATGTGCTGTTGGATTCTGTTTGCTAGTATTTTGTTGAGGATTTTTGCATCTATGTTCATCAGTGATATTGGCCTGTAGTTTTCTTTCTTTGTGACATCCTTGTCTGGTTTTGGTATCAAGGTGATGGTGGCCTCAAAGAATAAGTTTGGGAGTGTTCCTCCCTCTGCTATATTTTGGAAGAGTTTGAGAAGGATAGGTGTTAGCTTTTCTCTAACTGTTAGATAGAATTTGCCTGTGAAGCCATCTGGTCCTGGGCTTTTGTTTGTTGGAAGATTTTTTATCACAATTTCAATTTCAGTGCTTGTGATTGGTCTATTCATATTTTCTATTTCTTCCTGATTCACGATTGGCCGGTTGTGCATTTCTAAGAATTTGTCCATTTCTTCCATGTTGTCCAGTTTATTGGCATAGAGTTTCTTGTAGTAATCTCTCATGATCTTTTGTATTTCTGCAGTGTCAGTTGTTACTTCTCCTTTTTCATTTCTAATTCTATTGATTTGCGTCTTCTCCCTTTTTTTCTTGATGAGTCTGTCTAAGGGTTTATCAATTTTGCTTATCTTCTCAAAGAACCAGCTTTTAGTTTTATTGAGCTTTGCTATCGTTTCCTTCATTTCTTTTTCATTTATTTCTGAACTGATTTTTATGATTTCTTTCCTTCTGCCAACTTCGGGCGCTTTTTGTTTTTCTTTCTCTAATTGCTGTAGGTGCAAGGTCAGGTTGTTTACTCGAGATGTTTCCTGTTTCTTAAGGTTGTACTGTATTGCTATAAACTTCCCTCTTAGAACTGATTTTGCTGCATCCCATAGGTTCTGGGTCGTCGTGAATCCATTGTCATTTATTTCTAGGTATTTTTTAATTTCCTCTTTGATTTCTTCAGTGATCAATTCGTTATTAAGTAGTGGATTGTTTACCCTCCATGTGTTTGTATTTTTTTACAGATCTTTTCCTGTAATTGATATCTAGTCTCATAGCATTGTGGTCGGAAAGATACTTGATACAATTTCAATTTTCTTAAATTTACCAAGGCTTGATTTGTGACCCAAGATATGATGTAACCTGGAGAATGTTTCATGAGCACTTGAGAAAAATGTGTATTCTGTTGTTTTTGGATGGAATGCCCTATAAATATCAATTAAGCCCATCTTGTTTAATGTATCATTTAAAGCTTGTGTTTCCCTATTTATTTTCATTTTGGAAGATCTGTCCATTGGTGAAAGTGGGGTGTTACAGTCCCCTACTAATATTTTTTTACTGTCGATTTCCCCTTTTGTGGCTGTTACTATTTGCCTTATGTATTGAGGTGCTCCTATGTTGGGTGCATAAATATTTACAGTTGTTATATCTTCTTCTTGGATCAATCCCTTGATTATTATGTAGTGTCCTTTTTTGTCTCTTCTAGTAGTCTTTCTTTTAAATTCTATTTTATCTCATATGAGAATTGCTACTCCAGCTTTCTTTTGATTTCCATTTGCATGGACTATCTTTTTCTATCCCCTTACTTTCAGTCTGTATGTGTCTCTAGGTCTAAAGTGGGTCTCTTGTAGACAGCATATATATGGGTCTTGTTTTTGTATCCATTCAGCCAGTCTGTGTCTTTTGGTAGGAGCATTTATGCCATTTTCAGTTAAGGTAATTATCGATATGTATGTTCCTATTCCCATTTTCTTAATTGTTTAGGGTTCGTTATTGTACATATTTTCCTTCTGTTGTGTTTCTTGCCTAGAGAAGTTCCTTTAGCATTTGTTGTAAAGCTGGTTTTTTGGTGCTGAACTCTCTCAGCTTTTGCTTGTCTGTAAATATTTTATTTTCTCCATCAAATCTGAATGAGATTCTTGCTGGGTAGAGTAATCTTGGTTGCAGGCTTTTCTCCTTCATCACTTTAAATATGTTCTGCCAGTCCCTTCTGGCTTGCAGAATTTCTGCTGAAAGTTCAGCTGTTAACCTGATGGGGATTCCCTTGTGTGTTATTTGTTGTTTTTCTCTTGATGCTTTTAGTATGTTTTCTTTGTGTTTAATTTTTGACAATTTGATTATTATGAGTCTTGGCATATTTCTCTTTGGATTTATTCTGTTTGGGACTCTCTGTGCCTCCTGGACTTGATTAACTATTTCCTTTCCCATATTAGGGAAGTTTTCATGTATAATCTCTTCAAATGTTTACTCAGTCCCTTTCTTTTCCTCTTCTTCTTCTGGAACCCCTACAATTCGAATGTTGGTGTGTTTAATGTTGTCCCAGTGGTCTCTGAGACTGTCTTCAGTTCTTTTCAATCTGTTTTCTTTATTCTGCTCTGCAGCTGTTATTTCCACTATTTTATCTTCCAGGTCACTTATCCGTTCTTCTGCCTCAGTTATTCTGCTATTGATCCCATCTAGAGTATTTTTAATTTTATTTATTTTGTTGCTCACCATTGCTTGATTCATCTTTAGTTCTATGTCCTTGTTAAATGTTTCTTGCATTTTGTCTATTCTATTTCCAAGATTTTGTGTCATCTTTACTGTCATTATTCTGAATTCTTTTTCAGGTAGACTGCCTATTTCCTCTTCATTTTTAGGCCTGGTGGGTTTTTATCTTGCTCTTTCTCCTGCTGTGTGATTTTCTGTCTTCTCATTTTGCTTATCTTACTGTGTTTTTGGTCTCCTTTTTGCAGGCTGCAGTTTCGTAGTTCCTGTTGTTTTTCGAGTGAGTCCCCAGTGGCTAAATTTGGTTCAGTGGGTTGTGTAGGCTTCCTGGTGTAGGGGACTAGTGCCTGTGTTCCGGTAGATGAGGTTGGATCTTGTCTTTCTGGTGTCCATGTCCATGTCTGGTTGTGTGTTTTCAGGTGTCTGTGGACTTATTATGATTTTAATCAGCCTCTCTGCTAATGGTTGGGGTTGTGTTCCTGTCTTGCTAGTTGTTTGGCATAGGGTGTCCAGCACTGTAGCTTGCTGGTCGTTGAGTGAAGCTGAGTGCTGGTGTTTAGATGGAGATCTCTGGGAGATTTTCGCCATTTGATATTATGTGGAGCTGTGAGGTCTCTTGTGGACCAGTGTCCTCAAGTTGGCTCTCCCTCCTTAGAGGCACAGCACTGACTCCTGGCTGCAGCACCAAGAAACTTTCATCCACACGGCTCAGAATAAAAGGGAGAAAAAGTAGAAAGACTATGTTAGTAGAATTTGAAAGAAAGAAAGAAAGAAAGATGGAAAGAAAGAAAGAAAAGAGGGATGGAGGGAAGGATGGAGGCAAGGTAGGAAAAAAGAAAGAGAGAAGATAAAGTAAAATAAAGTATGATAAAATGTCATAATGTTCTTAAAATAAAAATGTTTATTAATAAAAAAAATTAAAGAAAAACAAAAACCGGATGGATAGAACCCTGGGACAAATGGTGGAAGCAAATCTATACAGACAACATCTCACACAGAAGCATACACATACGCATTCACAAAAAGAGGAAAAGGGGAAAAAAATCATAAAGCTTGCTCTCAACGTCCATCTCCTGTTTGGGATTATTCGTTGTCTAAAGGAGGGAAGGAAGGAAGGAAAGAAAGAAAGAAAGAAAGAAAGAAAGAAAGAAAGAAAGAAAGAAAGAAAGAAAGAAAGAAAGAAAGAAGGAAGATAAAGCAAAATAAAATAAAGTAAGATAAAATAAAGTTATTAAAATAAAAAATTATTATTAAGAAAAAAATTAAAACAAAAAGGATGGATATAACCCTAGGACAAATGGCAAAAGCAAAGGTGTACAAACAAAATCTCTCACAGAAGCATACACATGCACACTCACAAAAAGAGAAAAAGGGGAAAAAATCATAAATCTTGTTCTCAAAGTCCACCTCCTCAG
Organism: Mesoplodon densirostris; assembly: GCF_025265405.1. Taxonomy (NCBI): domain Eukaryota; kingdom Metazoa; phylum Chordata; class Mammalia; order Artiodactyla; family Ziphiidae; genus Mesoplodon; species Mesoplodon densirostris. The sequence continues at coordinate 74,745,930 of NC_082681.1, read as the reverse complement.
TGTGGGATGATTCGTTGTCTATTCATATATTCCACAGATGCAGGGTACATCAAGTTGATTGTGCAGCTTTAATCTGCTGCTTTTGAGGCTGCTGGGAGAGATTTCCCTTTCTCTTCTTTGTTTTCACAGCTCCCGGGGCTCAGCTTTTGATTTGGCCCTGCCACTGCATGTAGATCGCCGGAGGGCATCTGTTCTTCAGTCAAACAGGACGGGGTTAAAGGAGCAGCTGCTTCAGGGACTTTGGCTCACTCAGGCCGGGGGGAAGGAGGGGTACGGAGTGTGGGGTGAGCCTGCGGTGGCAGAGGCTGGCATGATGTTTTACCAGCCCAAGGCATGCTGTGCGGTCTTCTGGGGAAGCCATCCCTGGATCCCGGGACCCCGGCAGTGGCCGGTTGCACAGGCTCCCCGGAAGGGGGCTGTGGACAGTGACCTGCGCTCACACACAGGCCTCTTGGTGGTGGCAGCAGCAGCCCCAGTGTCCCACGGCCGTCTCTGGGGTCCACGGTTTTTGCCATTTGTGTTTTGATAGGGATTACATTGAATCTGTAGGTTGCCTTGGGTATTATGGTCATTTTAACAATATTAATACTTCTAAGCCATGAACACAGTTTACCTTTCCATCTGTTCATTTCGTCTTCAGTTACTTTCATCTGTGTCTTTTAGCTTTTTGAGTACAGCCCTTTTACTGCCTTAGTTAGATTTATTCTTAGGTATTTTATTCTTTTTGATGCAATGGTAAATGGGATTGTTTCCTTAATTTCTTTTTCTCATAGTTAGTTGTTAATTTATAGAAATTCAACAGATTTCTATATACTAAGTATCTTGAAACTGTACCAAATTCGTTTATGAGTTCCAGTAGTTTTTGGTGGTTTCTTTAAGATTTTCTATGTATAGTATTGTGTCATCTGAAAACAGTGACAGTTTTACTTCTTTCTTTACAATTTGGATTCATTTTATTTATTTTTCTTATCTGCTTGCTGTGGCTAGGACTTCCAATACTGTATTGAATAAAAATGGTGAGAGTGGGCATCATTGTTTTGTTTCTCATCTTAGAGGAAATGCTATCACCTGTTAATCACTGAATATGATTTTAACTCTGGGTTTATCATATATGACGTGTATTAATTTGAGATATGTTCCCTCTATACCTACTTTGTGGAGAGTTTTTTTTTTATCATAAACGGAATTTGAAAATTGTCAAAAGCTTTTTCTTCATCTATTGAGATGTTTACATGATTTTTTTTTTTTTTTTTTTGGTACACGGGCCTCTCACTGTTGTGGCCTCTCCCATTGCAGAGCACAGACTCCGGATGTGCAGGCTCAGTGGCCATGGCTCATGGGCCTAGCCGCTCCACGGTATGTGGGATCTTCATGGACTCGGGCACGAACCCCTGTCCCCTGCATCGGCAGGTGGACTCCCAACCACTGCACCACCAGGGAAGCCCGATCACGTGATCTTTATTCTTCAAGTTTTTAATGCGTTGTATAACATTGATTGATTTGTAGATATTGATCCATGCTTGCATGTGTGCAATAAGTCCCACTTGATCATGGTATATGATCCTTTTGTTTTATTTTTGGATTCAGTTTCCTAATATTTTGTTGAGGATTTTTGCATGTATGTTCATCAATGATATTGGCCTGTACTTTTATTTTTTTTGTGATATCTTTGTCTGGTTTTGGTATAAGAGTGATGCTAGCCTTACACGATGAGTTCACAATGGTTTCTTCCTCTGAAATTTTTTTGAATAGTTTGAAAAAGATAAGTGTTAACTCTTCTCTAAATGTTCAGTAGAATTCACCTGTTAACCCATTAAGTCCTGGACATTTGTCTGTTGGGATGTTTTTAAAATTATTATTATTGATTCTATTTTATTTCTGGTGATTGATCTTATCATATTTTCAATTTCTTCCTGGTTCAGTCTTGGGAGATTGTATATTTCTAGTAATTTGTCCATTTCTTCTAGGTTGTCCATTTTAGTAGTGTGATTTACTGCCTTATTACATATGTGCCTTTACTAATATGTTTTTTCTCTCATAGTCTTCATGTTTGTTGTTGTGGCCTTTTCTTTTTCACTTAGAGAAGTCCCATTAACATTTTTTGTAAAGCTGGTTTTGTGGTACTAAACTCTTAGCTTTTGCTTGTCTGTAAAACTTTTGATCTCTTCATTAAATTTGAATGGAAGCCTTGCCAGCTAGAGTATTCTTGGTTGTAGGTTTTCCTCTTTCATCACTTTAAATATATCATGCCTTTCCTTTCCAGCCTGCAGAGTTTCTGCTGAAAAGTCAACTGATAGCTTTATGGGAATTCCCTTGTATGCATCTTGTTGCTTTTCCCTTGATGTTTTTAATATTTTCTCTTTATTTTTAATTTTTGCCATTTTAATTACAATGGGTCTTGGTGTGGTCGTCATTGGATTGATCCTGTTTGGAACTTTATGTGTTTTTTGGGCCTTGATGTCTGTTTCCATTTTCAGCCTAGGGAAATTTTCACTATTATGTTTTAAATTATGTTCTCTGCCTCTTCCTCTCTGTCTTCTTCTGGGACACCAGAATGCCAAAATTAGTAGGTTTGATGTTGTATCTGAGGTCTCAAACTCTCCTCATTTCTTTTTACTCTTTTTTCTTTTTTTTGTTCAGCTTCAGTGATTTCCACTACTCTGTCTTCTGGCTTGCTGATCTGTTCTTTTGTATCACTGAATCTACTGTTCATTCCTTCTATTGTATTTTTCATTTCAGTTATTGTGTTCTTCACCTCTGTTTGGATCTTCTTTATATATTCTAGCTCTTTGTTATACTTCTCCTCTGTTCTCCACAGTTCTTTGATCATCTTTACAGTCATTACCTTGAATTCTTTATCTTGTTGATTGCCTAGCTCCATTTCACTTAGTTCTTCTAGAGTTTTATTTTGTTTCTTCAACTGGAACATGTTTCTCTGTCATCTCCTTTTTCTTAATTTGCTGCATTTAGTTTTATGTATATGATAGGTTGGTTACATTTCTTGACCTTGAGAAGTTGCCTTTTGTAGGAGACATTCTATGTGTTCCAATAGTTCATTCCCCTCTTGTCACGAAAGCTATAAGCTCTAGTTTACCCCCTCGTTGGGCTGTGTGGGTCTTTCTGTTGTGGCTGGCTGACTACTGTGCATGGTCTGGTAGCATGGTTGGCCCCTAGTCTGGTTGTTTGCCAGACCCTGATTTGTGCAGAGGCTGTTGGTTGCTGGTTGGTGAGGCTGAGTCAGAAGGCACCTGGCTGCAGAATCCCAGTGAGTCCTGGGTCTAGTGCTGGCTCACTGGTGGGCAGAGCTGGGTTCTAGGATGTGTGGTTATGGGGCCAGCATTCCTGGACCTATTGTTGGCCTGCTGGTGTATGGAACTATTTCTTGACATGGCTGGCTGCATGTTCTTTGGTGTCCCATATGTGGTGCTGGCCTGCTGGTGAGTGGGGCCAGGGTCCAGAGGTTCCCAGGGCTGGTTCCAGCCTGGTTATGTGCTAGTTGTGTTCTGACAAGGCAGGCTGCAGGACTGCAGTTGTCCTGGGACCTATGTCCAGGCTGGTGTGCATGGCCATTATCTAAGAGATCATTGTGGGTAAGGCTGGTTTTTAGGTTGGTAGGATCTGGTAGTTGGGCTGGGTCCTGCCATGGCAGGCTGTGGTGCTGCAGTTGTCATGGGGTTTTTGTCCATCTGCTGCTGGGCTGGTGCCTGTCCACTGCTGGGTGAGGCTGGTCCTGAGGTTAGAACTGCCTCACCAGTGGGTGGGGTCAAGTCCTAGGAGATCCTGTGGCTGGTGTCTGCCCACTGGTTGGTAGAGCTTGTCCTGTGGTCTCTGGCTGCTGGTCTCTAGGGGTCCTGGTTCTAGAATCTGTGCACTGGTGTATGGTGTTATGTCCTGGGCCCTCTGGTAGATAGGACTGTATCCAGGGCGTCTGTATCCTCAGGGGGTATTAAAGCACCCTGCTTGCTGGTAGGTGGAGCTGTGTCCCTGCACAGATATTTGCTTGACCTGAGGCATCTCAGTACTGCTGCCAACAAGCTGGAGGGTGGGGTTGGGTCCCTGTACACATAACTGGGGGGAAGTTTTCAAAATGGCACTTGCCAGCACCTGTGTCCATGTGGTAGGATGAGCTCTTCAAAATGGCTGCCACCAGTGTCTGTGTCCCCAGGGTTAGCTGCAGTTGCTTCTTGCCTCTCTGGGAGACTCTCCAAGATAAGCAGGTGGGTCTGACACAGATTACTTTCAAATTACTGCTTCTGCCCTGGGTCCAAGTGTGTGAGATTTTTGTGTGCCCTTTAAGAGTGGAGTCTATTTCCCACAGCCCTCCCAGTCTCCTGGAAGAAAGCCGTGCTGGCCTTCAAATCCAAATGTTCTGGGGGCTCATCTTCCCAGCACAGGACCGCTGAGCTGGGAAGCCTAATGTGGAGCTTTTTCCCCTCACTCAGTGGGGAGAACCTCTGCAATTATAATTATCCTCCCATTTGTGGTTCACCCACCCAGAGGTGTGGGTCTTGACTATACTGCATCTTTGTCCCTCCTACCTGTCTTGTGGTTCTTTTTTATACCTTTAATTATAGAAGATCTTTTCTGGTAGATTCTTGTTTTTCTGTTCAATAGTTGCTTTATAAGCAGTTGTAATTTTGGTGTGCCCATGAGAGGAGGTGAGCTCAGAGTCTTCCTACTCTGACGTCTTTCAACAGTCTTGATGATCATATTAATTTATCCTTGGTTTTGTTAATGTAGTATATCACATTGACTGATTTGTGAATGTTGAACCATTCTTGCATCCTTGGAATAAATCCCACTTGATCATGGTGTATGATCCTTTTAATGTATTGTTGAATGCAATTTGCTGCTATTTTATTGAGGATTTTTGCATCTAAGTTCATCAGGGATATTGGCTTGTAATTTTCTTTTCTTGTGGTATCTTTGTCACTTGGTTTTATTATAGTAGTCCTGGACTTATAAAATGAATTTGGAAGAGGTCCCTTGTCTTCAGTTTTTCCAAGTGTTTGAGAAAGATTGGTAATAATTCTTTTTTTTTAATGTTTGGTAGAATTTAGCAGTGAAGCTGTCTGGTCCTGAACTTTTGTTTCTTGGAATTTTTAAATAAATTTATTTGTTTTATTTATTTATTTTTGGCTGCATTGGATCTTCTTTGCTGTATGCGGGTTTCTCACTGTGGTGGCTTCTATTGTTGCAGAGCACAGGCTGTAGGAACACGGACTTCAGTAGTTGTGACTCGCAGGCTCTAGAGTGCAGGCTCAGTAGTTGTGGTGTGCGGGCTTTGTTGCTCCACGGCATGTGGGATCTTCCCAGAGCAAGGATCAAACCTGTGCCTGCTGCATTGGCAGGCAGATTCTCAACCACTGTGCCACCAGGGAAGCCATTCTTGGAATGTTTTTGATTACTGATTCAGTCTCCTTAGTAGTAATCAATCTGTTCTGATTTTCTGCTTATTTTTTAAAAAAATAAATAAATAAATAATTTAATTAATTAATTTATTTACTTACTTATTTATTTATGGCTGCATTGGGTCTTCGTTGCTGCACCTGGGCTTTCTCTAGCTGTGGAGAACAGGGGCTACTCTTTGTTGTGGCTCACAGGCTTTTCATTGTGGTGGATTCTCTTGTTGTGGAGCATGGGCTCTAGGCACGTGGGCTTTAGTAGTTGTGGCATGCGGGCTCAGTAGTTGTGGCTTGCAGGCTCTAGAGCACAGGCTCAGTAGTTGTTGTGCATGGGCTTAGTTGCTTCATGGCATGTGGGATCATCCCGGACCAGGGATTTAACCCATGCCCCCTGCATTGGCAGATGGATTCTTAACTACTGTGCCACCAGGGAAGTCCAGATTTTCTGTTTCTTTATGATTCAGTATTGGTAGGTTGTATGTTTCTAGGAATCTATTAATTTCCTCGGTATTGTCTAATTTGTTGACATATAATTGTTCATAGTAATGATTCTTTGATTTCTCTGATATCAGTTGTAACATTCTCTTTCATTTTTATTTTATTTATCTGAGTCCTCTGATTTTTTTCTTGGTGAGCCTCACTAAAGTTTTGCCAATTTTCTTTATCTTTTCAAATAATGAACTCTTAGTTTTACTGATATTTTATATTGTCTTTTTAGTCTCTATTTTATTATTTATGCTCTAATCTTTGTTATTTCCTTCCTTCTACTAGCTTTGAGCTCAGTTTGTTCTTTTTCTAGGGGTAGGGTCTGGCTGTTTATTTGAGATTTTTCTTACTTCTTAATTTAGTTGTTAATCAGTATAAACTTACCTCTTAGAACTGTTTTTCCTGCATTCAATAGGTTTTGCTATGTTGTGTTTCCATTTTCCTTTTTCCCAAGAAACTTTTAAATTTCCCCTTTAATGTTTTCTTCAATTCATTGGTTGTTAAGGAGAGTTTGCTTAAATTCCAGGTGTTATGAATTTTCCAGTTTTCCTCTTGTTATTAATTTCTAGTTTCATACTATTGTGGTCAGAGAATGTATTTAGTATGATTTCAATCTTCTTGAATTTGCTAAGATTTATTTTGTGGCCTAATGTGTGGTCTATCCTAGAAAATGTTCCATGTGTGCTTGAGAACAACATGTATTCTGTTGTTGTTGGATAGAATGTGTATATATATATATATATATATATATATATATATGTTAGGTTCATTTGATTTACAGTGTCATTCAGATCTGCTGTTTCTTTATTGATTCACATTCTGGATTATCTACCCATTGTTGAGAGTGGGATATCAAAGTCCTCAACTCCTCATATTGCTGTTTATTTCTCCTTTTAGCTCTGTTAGTTTTTACTTAATATATTTAGGTGCTCTGATGCTGGGCACATAGATATTACACTTGTTATATCATTTTAATGTATTGACACTTTTATGTTTATATAATGACTTTCTTTGTCTTTTTTAATTACTAGTTTTAATTTAAAGTATTTTGTCTGATGTATTATAGCTACCCCAAGTTTCTCTTGTTGTTGTTACTATTTGCTTGAACATATCTTTCTCCATTTCTCTACTCTCAGTCTATTTGTGTTTTTAAGGCCAAAATGAGTCTCTTGTAGGTAGCCTGTTGTTAGATCTTATATTTTATCCATTCATCCATTCTGTGTCATTTGACTGGAGAATTTAATTCATTTACATTTAAAGTAATTATTCATAAGGACTTAGTACTGTCATTTTGCTAATTGTTTTCTGGCTCTTTTGTAGATCCATTGTCCCTTGTTTCTTATCCTGCTGTCTTTTTTCTTGTTTTCATGTCTTTTGGTATGAGTGTGCTTTGACTTCTTTATTATATTTTTTATGTGCAAGTGCTTCAGGTTTTTCCCTTGTGGTTACCATGAGGCTTATGAAAAATATCTTAAAATTACAACATCTTATTTTAAGCTGATAACAACTTTACTTCAATAGAATTCCCAAACTTTGCATTTCTACTTCTCCTCCCATTCACATTTTAGTTTATTACTGTTATAATTTCCATATTTTTATATTGTGTAACTAATAACAGGTTATTATAGTTAAGCTTATTTTTCCTTATTTTCCTGTCAGAGAGGAGGAGGATGTGTGCTACTGGCTGAGAACAGCTGGATAGGACTTCTGGCTTGTTTCCCTACCCCAGTGAGGATAAGCTCCTCAGTTGCCTAGATTCTCTGATCAGGCTTACTAGGTGGTCAGGACTGGGTACTATATTCAGTAGTAGATGGGGCTATGAATTACGTTCTCTCTCCTAGCAGGGCAGCATTATGGGATCCAGGGCCTGTATGGCTCACTAGGAACCCAAATCAGGCAATAGTGTACACTGAATTCCCTGGTTAAGTATGGCCACCAGTTTTGCTCTGCATACAGGGAAAACCAGGGATGTGCTCTCTGTTCAAGTGCCACTGTAAGCAGGGCTATTGGTTGGGTTATGCAGCCTCGCATGCGCTCTGGCTAGGCTCCCTGTTCAGGCAGACTGAAAGCTGCATTCAGCACTGATTAGGGCTATGAATTAGTTTCTCTGTCCAGGTGCAGTGGAAGAAGCAGCTCTAAATTTGGTAAAATTATTTTTTTTGCCTTAAGCTAACCCATGACCCAAGTTCACTGGCTGAACAAGTCCACTGGCTTTGCCCTGGAAATTATTGGCTGTGCCTGCCCATATCCTGGCTTGAGTGTTGCTGGCTTAAACAGATTACAGATATTCTCACCATTCCTTCTCATCAGATGGAGCTAGGAGACACTCCCTAGAGTGGGTGGCGCCATGTCTCAGTTCTCCTGCCTGGGCAGGATGGGGAGGAGCTACTCCAGACCTCTCCCAATTTTTCCCAAACAGGTTTTCTTGTCAGGAGGGTCTGAGAGCTACCTTCAACCTTGGCTAATAAATGAATCAATCCCCTTGCCTGGGCATAGCAGAGGAACCCACCACTCCCAGTACTGGCTTTCTTCTGAGGACAATCAGCTCTGCCTACCCACCTCTTGGTACCCAGCTTCCAGGTACTCTCACCAGCCCCTCTGGCCAGACGGGGCTGGAAGACACAATCCCCAGTGGGTGGGGCAGACTCAGCTCCTTGTATGGGTGTGGGCAAACCAGCCTCTAGTGCTGGCAAAATTCCTCATTTGAAAACCTGAATCAGACAGATCTGCACCACAGCGAGTTCCTTGAGCGCACCATTGACTTGGTTCTGCAGATAAGCAAAGCCACTGGTTGAGATTACCACTCGAGCACTGCTGGTATGAACTCGGTTTGCCAATGCCTGTGTGCTGGTTATTGTAAGCCCCTCCCCCCTTCTTTGTAACAGTCAGATTCCCAGTGGTTGAGCCTTGCAGGCTCTCCTGCAGTCCCCATGAGGCAAGACTAGAATAGGGGCTTCCATGAAGTGACCCACAATGCTGGGGGTGTTGGTTGTCCTCCCTGGGCTCTTTTCCCACTGGAAGAACTGGAGGTTCAGCAGAGACCCCTCCATATGGTGCTGCACTGGCTTGGGGTATGGGCAATGTGGTTTTGTGTGTAGCTGCTTCCCTTACCCTTCTAATGCAGTCTGTCTTGGTCTCTGTAGTGCAGGGAGCTGTTTTGGCCTCACCCGTGTGTTCTAGGATTATCTCAGTGGTGCCTTATTCATGAATAGATGGTAATTGTTCTTTTTGTGAGAGAGAGTGAAGTGACGAATAATCTATATCACCATCTTGGTGACGTCACTCCTCATTTTTTATTTTAGTTGTTGGTGTATTCTCTTTTTTTCTCCCTCATTCTAGCTAGTTTTATCAATATTGTTGTCTTCAAAGTCTCAGTTTTAGATATCTGTGATTCTATTGACTTTCTCTTCTCCAGTCTTTATAATTTTCTTCTGTTCTGTGTTTAGTTTGCTCTATTTTTTTTAGTTCCTCCAGGTATAAAATTAGGTTATTGCTTCGAGATCTTTCTTTCTTAATGTAAGCATGTATAGCTATAACTTTCCCTCTAACCACTGCCTTTGCTGCATCCTGTAAATTTCGGTCTGTGTTTTACTTTTCTTTTATCTCTAAGTATTATCTAATTTCTCTCATTATTTCTTCTTTGGTTGTTTAAGAATATGCTGTTTAATTTTTACATATTTGTGAATTTTCCATTTTCCTCCTGTTTTAGATTTCTAGCTTCATTCCCTTATGGTCTATATTAGTCTGCTTGGGCCACCATAACAGAATACCACAGACTGGGTAGCTTAAACAATGGATATTTATTTTCTCATATTTCTGGAGGTTGGATGTCCAAGATCAAGGGGCCAACAGGGCCAGTTTATGTGAGTCCTCTTTTTCTGGCTTGCAGATAGCTGCTTTTTTGCTGTGTCCTCACATGGCCTTTCCTCTGTTTGCATATGAAGAAATAGATCTCTGGTGTCACTCACTATTCTAACAAGGACACCAGTCCTATTAGATTAAGGCCTCACCCTTATGACCTAATTTAACTTTAATTACCTCCTCAAAGGCCCAATCTCCAAACATCATTACATTGGGGATTGTGGTTTCAACATATGAATTTCAGGGGAGACAAAATTCAGTCCATATCATGGTCTGAGAAGATGTTTTGTTGATTTCAATCTTTTAAATTAGTGAGACTTTTTTGTGGCCTAATATATGGTTTATCCTGGAGAATGTTCCATGTGTTCTCAAGAAGAATGCAGATCCTTCTGTTGTTGGATGAAGTACTTCTCTCTCTCTCTCTCTCTCTCTCTCTCTCTCTCATATATATATATATATATATATATATATATATATATATATATATATAAAATACTGAATATATCATACTGAATATATATATATATATGCTTTATGTATTTGGTGCTTCTGTTGTTTGGGTCACATATGTTTATAATTGCTAAATATATATTTGATGAATAGACACATCAATATATAATGTCCTCTCTTGTAATAATTTTTGACTTAAAATTTATTTTGTCTAATATTAGTGTAGTGATGTTAACTCTCTTTTGGTTACTATTTGAATGGAATGTATTTTTCCATTCATTCACTTTGAACCTATTTGTATCTTTGGTTCTAAAATGAGTCTCTTGTAGACAGCATATTCTTGGATTATGCTTTTTTTATCCATTCTGCAAATCCCTGATATTGACTGGAGTGTTTAATCTATTTACATTCATGATAAGGAGGGACTTTCTTCTGCCATTTGTTTTCTATCTTATAGCATTTTTAATCCCTCATTTCCTCCATTTCTGCCCTCTTTTGTAGTTAGATGATTTTTTGTAGTGAACCGTTTTGATTCCCTTCTCATTTCTTTTTGTGTGTATGCTTTAGTTATTTTTATTGTGCTTAAAATGGGGCTATTATTTAGTATCTGATATTTATAACCATCTAGTTTGTATTGATACCAGCCTAACTTCAATAGCATACAAAAACTATGCTCCTATATAGCTCCATAGCTCCATTCCCTCTCTACATCACTGTTGTCACAAATTACATCTTTATACATTGTGTTCCCAATAACATAGATTTATAATTATTTTTATGCACTCATCTGTTAAATCATGTAGGAAATTAAAATTATATACATAAATAAAAATACAATAGTACTGCCTTTTATGTTTTCCCATGTATTTACCTTTACCACAGATTTTTATTTCTTCAAATAGCATTTTTTTTTTTGGCGGTACGTGGGCCTCTCACTGCTGTGGCCTCTCCCATTGTGGAGCACAGGCTCCGGATGCACAGGCTCAGTGACCATGGTTCACGGGCCCATCTGCTCTGCAGCATGTGGGATCTTACCGGACCGGGGCATGAACCCGTGTCCCCTGCGTTGGCAGGCGGACTCTCAACCACTGCGCCACCAGGGAAGCCCAAATTTCTTCAAATAGCTTTTAATTATTGTCTAGTTCTTCATTTCATTTCAAATCTAAGGACTCCTTTAAGCATATTTTGTAAGGCAGTCCCAGTGGTAACAAACTCCCTCAGCTTTGTTTATCTGGGAATGTCTTTATTCTCCCTCATTTTTGAATGACTGTTTTGCTGGATATAAAATTCTTGGTTGACAGTTTTTTCTTTCAGCACTTTAAATATGTCATCCAACTGCCTTCTTGTCTCCATTGTTTTTGATGAGAACAGTTGTTAATCTTATCAAGGATCACATGTATGTGACAAATTACTTTTCTCTTGCTGATTTCAAGATTCTTTCATTTTCTTTGGCTTTTGACAGTTTCTTTATACTGTGTCTCAGCACGTGTCTCTTTGAGTTTATCCTGCTTGGAGTTGATTGACCTTTTGTCAATCATTTGTAAGTTCATGTCTTTCATCAAATTTGGTTAGTTTTCAGACATTATTTCTTCAAATATTTTTATGTCCCTTTCTCTCTTCTCTCTCTCCCTCCTTCTCCTCCCCCTCTTGCTCTTTCTCCTCCCTCCCCTCCCCCTCCCCCTCCCCTCCTCCTCCTGCTTCTTCTTCTTCTTCTTCTTCTTCTTCTTCTTCTTCTTCTTCTTCTTCTTCTTCTTCTTCTTCTTCTTCTTCTTCTTCTTCTTCTTCTTCTTCTCCCTTTCTTCTTCTTCTTCTCCTTCTCCTCTTCTTCTTCTCTCCCATAATACATTAAGCTATGTTCACTTTCCTTCATTCTTTTCTGCTCTTCAGACTTAATTTAAATTGCTCTGTCTTCAAGTTCACTGATTTCTTTCTTCTGCCTGCTAAATTGCCTGTTAAATCCCTCTATTGAATTTTAATTTCAGTTATTTTAATATTCAGGTTCAAAATTTCTGTTTTTTAAAATAATTTCTATATTTTTATTGATATTCTCATTTTTTATACCTAATTTTTTGGTTTCCTTTTCTTATCTGTCCATGGTTTCCTTAACTCTTTTATCATATTTAATGACAGTTGATTTAAAGTCTTTACCTAGTAAGTTCAATGTCTGGGCTTCTTCAGGGTCTGTTCCTATCAATATATGTCTTCCTTTGTGCCATACTGTCCTGTTTTTTAAAAAATACCTTTTAAAAAATGGGCATTTCAATATTATCATGTGGCAAGTCTGAAAATAAGATTCTTCCCTTTCTCATGTATATTAATCTGCTTAGGGTACCATAATAAAATACCACAGACTGAGTGGTTTAAACAACAAATTTGGGTCTTCCCTGGTGGTGCAGTGATTAAGAATCTGCCTGTCAATGCAGGGGACATGGATTTGAGCCCTGGTCCGGGAAGATCCCACATGCCATGGAGCAACTAAACCTGTGTGCCACAACTACTGAGCCTCTTCTCTAGAGCCCATGAGCCACAACTACTGAACCCTTGTGCCACAACTACTGAAGCCTGCACACCTAGAGCCTGTGCTCCACAAGAGAAGCCACCGCATTGAGAAGCCTGTGCACTGCAATGAAGAGTAGCCCCCGCTTGCTGCAACTAGAGAAAGACCGCATGCAGCAATGAAGACCCAACACAGCCAAAAATAAATAAATTAACAAAACAAAACAAAAACAAATTTGTTTTCTCATAGCTCTGGAAGCTGGAATTCCAAGATTAGGGTGATGGCAGGGTTGGTTTCTGATGAGACCTCTCTTTCTGGCTTTCAAACTCCTTACTGTGGTCTCACATGGCATTTCTTCTATGTACATGCAAGCCTGGTGTCTTTTCCTCTCAATAAGGACAGCAGTCCTATTAGATTAGGACCCCACTATTATGTCCTCATTTAATGTTAATAACCTCATTAAAGGCCATATCTCCAAACACCATTACAATGGGATTTAGGGGTTGAACTTATGGATTTTGAGGGGACATAATTCAATCCATAACATCAGGGTTTGCTGGTTTTATTTTTTGTTTTGGAAGACTGTTGTAGTCTGTTTGTTTAGTGACTTTTTAAAAATATTGATATAGTTGCATTTTTTTAAAGTTTTCTTTCGTTTTTTTTTTTTGATGTAGACCCTTTTTAAAGTCTTTATTGAATTTGTTACAATATTGCTTTTGTTTTATGTTTTGGTGTTTTGGCCCCAAGGCATGTGGGATCTCAACTCCCTGACCAGGGACTGAACCTGCACCCCTGCATTGGAAGGTGAAGTCTCAACCACTGGACCACCAGGGAAGTCCTGATATAGTGGCATTTATGATGCCATTTTACTTTTTATTTTCTATGTTTCTCATTCTTTCTCCTTCCTTTATTCCTCCTTTGCTGATTCTTTTTTTTTTTTTTTTTGGCCATGCCACGTGGCTTGCAGGATCTTAGTTCCCTGACCAGGGATCAAGCTCATGCCCCCTGCAGTGGAAGTGTGGAGTTCTAACCACTGGACTACCAGGGAATTCCCTGATTATTTTTAAGTGGATATTTTACACTGTAATATTTTAATTTTTAAATAACTTTCACTATATGTTTAGTGACTTTTACAAACTATTTTGTGTACACCATGTTCCTTTTGGTTGTAGTCACTGAAGTCACTGTTTCTTTTGCTCATGTTCAGCTAATGTTTTGACAGAGATTTTCTTGAATGCCAGGAGATAAAGACAAAACAAGGGATAACGAAAGAAACATAAAAGAGAAATAAAATCCACCTCTCCAACCAAACACCTTTTCCAGTTTTTACAGATCAGCTCTGTGCTGGGGCACTCCTTTAACAGGCTTGCACTGAACCTAAGGATAAGTCCAAGGTGAAAGCTGAGAATTTCCTCTCTTGCCCTGGACATGGACGTGGGTATCTAAATTCACCTGCATCCATGGGTGCTTTAGGGTGCTTCCTAATTTTCCAAACAATATCCCTCAGCTTTTGCTCTCAAACTTTATGTAGTGTATTATCTTAGCCATATCTTTTGCCCCAGGCATCTGTAGTGTTTTATTGCTCCTTGCAGTATTTTCCAGCGATACCCACAACTATTCCATCCTGAGTTCCAAGTTTGGAAACTAAAGATTGGTGTCTTGCATCAGTCCTTCAAGTTGCTCCCAGACAGGTTAGAACAGACATACACAGGTCCCATCAGAGTAAGTTCTGCTCTGCTCCAACTGGAACTAGAGAGCAAAATCTCACAGGGGGGAACATGGTCTGCCACCACTTCAAGACTGCCACTGTATCAAGGAGTGGGTATGGCAAGGGCAAGTAAAAATGCCAGAAAGTTTTCCTATCGTTTTCAAATTTTCTTTTTCCTGATTCAGTGTTCACTTGGTTGCTGTAAACAGTTGACTGTTTTCCAGATTTCTGACAAAGTTGGTTCGTTTCTGCTATTTTTTATTTTTCAATATTTCTGTGAGGGACTTCCTGGAGGTCCAGTGGTTAAGACTCCATGCTTCCACTGCAGGGGGTGCAGGTTTGATCCCTGGTTGGGGGACTAGGATTCCACATGTCATGCAGTGTGGCCAAAAAAGAAAATATTTCTGTGAGAGGACAGGAGCTTAGAGTTGCCTGCTCAGCCATTTTGTTGATGTAACTCTTTTAATTTTGAAAGATAGTTTTGCTGGTTGTAAAATTCTTCATTGATAGTTTTCTTTTCTTTCAGCCTTTTGCTTATATCACTTTTATATCTTCTGGCCTACATGGTTTCTAGTGAGAAATAAACTTTTACTCTTATTGAGATTGTCTTGTACATGATGAGTCATTTTTCTCTTGCTGTTTTCTAGATTTTCTATTTGTCTTTGGATTTCAACATTTTTTTTTTTACTTTAAAGTGTCTGGGTGTGGCTCTCTTTGTATTTATCCTATTGGAGTTTGTTGAGCTCTTGGATATATAGCTTAATGTTTTTCATTAAATTTGGGAAGTTTTCAGCCATTATTTCTTTGGATACTTTTTGCGCTCCTTTCCCTCTCTTTTCTCCTTGTGGTACTTCCATTACATATATGTTGGTTTATTTAAAGATGCCCTACATTTATTTGACTCTACTAACTTTTCTTCATCCTTTTCCCTCTCTATTCTTTGGATTACATAATTTCCATCATGAGTCTTTAAGTTTGCTGATTCTTTCATCTTCCAGCTTAAATCTACTGTTGAGCACCTCAGTAAATTTTTCATTTAAATTATTTTAGTTTTGAACTCCAGAATTTCCTATTGTTGGGTTTTTTTTTGGTAAATTTTTGTCTATTGATTCTATTTGAAAAAAAAGTATCATTGTACTTTTATTGCTTTGATCATGGTTTCCTTTAGTTCTTTGAGCATATTTATTATAGCTGCTTCAAAGTCTTTGCCTGCTAAGTCCAACATGTAGTCTCTCTCAAAGGCAGTTTGTGTTACCTGATTTTTTCCCCATGTATTGATCAAACTTTCATTTTCCTTTGCACGTTCCATAATTTGTTATTGGAAATTGGACATTTCTGATAACACATTGTAGTAACTCAGGGGTAGTGATCACTCTGCCTTTGGGGCTTTTTTTGGCTTGTTATCTAGTTTAGAGACTTAGCTGTACTATTTAAATGAAGTCGATTTCTGCTGCAATTTGAAGTATCTGATGTCACTCTTCAGATCATGCAGCCTTGGACATGCATACAGTCCCCATGGGATGACACAATTTTAGCAGGCCTCTTTATTACTGTGTCTTTCCCTTATATCTGTTAAGCTGTTTGCCTCTGTTAATATAATATTCAGCCATTTGCATCTACTAATTTCTGGGTGATTGCTCTATTTATTAAAACAGTGGCCTGGGTCATAAATTGCTGTACAGTCTGATACAATTGAATTTGGGCATTTTTGCAACAGGTCTTTGAAACCAGTTTTTGAAGTTTGTTCCTACTACAGGAGGGCTCTTGTTTGCTGTGTAGGGGTGGAAAATTTTTCTTTTCCCCCTTCTAGGTTATTTGGCTGGTCTAATAATTAAATTGATATGACAGGTTAATGAGAAAAACAACAAAAGTTTAATAACATGTATACTTCCTGCATACATGGGAGATACCCAGGAAAACTGAGTAACTCTCTGAAATGGGTTAAGTTGTCACCTTAAGTACTATCTTCAGCTGAAGACAAAAGATGTTGGGGGTGGGGAATCACTTATGGGAAGTTTACAGGAAAAGCATAGTAGTTATACAAATTGAAGTCATTGCCTCTCCACTGATAAGAGTTTTTAGAGATTTAGAGTCATCCTTCTCTTCCTGGTACAGAAAGGGAGACATGCTTACAAATAGAGATTTCTCTTATAAATGTAAATGTTTCTTACAAAAGGATACATCTACTCAGTTTTCAGAGCTTCTCTCATGTCTGTTTTTTTTTTTTAAATAACCAGCTTAAGATAGTCAATATGCCAGAGTCATATTTTGGGGTGGCAAAATCTGCTCCCCTTCAGTTGTCTCTTTACATGCTTCTCCCTGTTAAACATCTAGCTGGTCTATGGCTTATCTTATTTCTCTAATGGAGCTATAACATCCTCTTCATTGCTTACTACTAAAATCTCCATTGCTTTTAAGAGCACCATTAACCTTGAATTACCCCACATTGTATTCCAAATAAATTCTGTTCTCTTGGGGAGAGCACTGAGCTATCTGTTCTTATTTCCTGCCTCTCATCCTTGGGCAAAATCTCTACACTGCTGCCCCAGAACTGCTGGCAGGAAAAGTGGCCCACTTCTCTCAGAGTGAAACTTCTGATTTATGAGCAGGACACTGGTTGGGGGTACTAACCTCTGGTCTTCTTGGCTTACATTTCCTGGAGCTCTCTCCTTGGCTGCCTCTCCTTGCTGCATGAGCAAGCCTGTGTGAGGATGATCAGACACTGGTATTCTCAGTCTGCCTTGCCTGGGGTGCAACTTCTGTCCCAAAATTGTGGGCTGGTGGATGAAGAGTCCCAAAGTTATCAACCACTCTTGCCTAGGATAGAGCTTCTGCCACATGGAACTGGAGGGTGGGATGAGGATGGTCTGCCACTCCAGGGCAAATTCCGTAGCCTTCACTGATAACTTGCGGGGAGAGGTAGGCTGCACCTGCTTGGGGTAGAGCTTGCAACATGCTGAGCCAGTGAGGGGGGCAAATGCAGGGAGCAAGTTGTGTTTCAAATGACATAAACTTGCTGTTAGTAGTGAAATGTAATAGTTTTTCTTACATCACTGTTTCTTCATTTGCTATGTGCTCTTAGGAGAATTGCCAGAGACTTAAAATGCCTTTTTTTTTTTTTTTTTTTTGCGGTTCACGGGCCTCTCACCATTGCGGCCTCTCCTGTTGCAGAGCACAGGCTCCAGACACGCAGGCCCAGTGGCCATGGCTCACAGGCCCAGCCGCTCCACAGCATGTGGGATCTTCCCGGACTGGGGCACGAACCCATGTCCCCTGCATTGGCAGGCGGACTCTCAACCACTGCACCACCAGGGAAGCCCTTAAAATGCCTGTTTTAAAAATAATTTTTGATGGGAAAGTGTCTGTGGAGGTTTTCACACCACTATTCTGGAATTTATCTCCTTTGGCCATTATTTCTTCAAAGTGTTTCTCTGCATCTTCCCCTTAGAACAAACAATTACTTTTATATTAAGCAGCTTGGAGTTGTCCCACAGCTCAATGATTGTATGTTCTTTTTATTTCAGTCTTTTTTCTTCTGTTTAATTTTAGATAATTTCTAAATAACTTGTTATGCAATCAAGTTCACTAATCATTTTTCTTCTGTTTCTAATGATCTGTTAATAGCATACAGCATATTTTTAATCTCTGTCTTTTTTTAACTATAGAAGTTCAATTTTTATATTTTTTTCATGTTTCTTAATGTGCTTATGTTTTCTTTTACCTTTTTGAACATATGGAATATAACTATAATAACTGTTTTAACACTTGTTTTCTACAATTTCTATCATCTCACTTCTGGGTCTGTTTTTACCATTATTTTTTCTTTCCTTTATTTGTTTTATTTTACTGCTCATTTGAATGGCTGGTAATTATGTATTCACTGCCAGATACTGTGAATTTTTTCATGTTGGGTGCCAGATATGTTCTTTTCTGTTTCTTTTTTTAATCTTTTGGCCATGCAGCATGTGGAATCTTAGTTTCTTGACCAGGGACTGAACCCGCGCCCCTTGCATTGGAAGCATGGAGTCTTAACCACTGGACCACCAGGGAAGTCCATTAGATATTTTCATTACTATTAATTCTTTTAAAAAACTAATTAATTAATTAATTTAATTTATTTCATTGCATCGGGTCTTAGTTGTGGCAGGCAGGCTCCTTAGTTGTAGCTAGCCATCTTCTTAGTTGCAGCAGGCAGGCTCCTTAGTTGCAGCTCGAGGTCTCCCTAGTTGTGGCTCACCAGCTCCTTGGTTGCAACACGTGGGCTCCTTAGTTTTGGCTCATGGGCTCCTTAGTTTTGGCTTGCCATCTCCTTAGTTGTGGCATGCATGTGGGATCTAGTTCCCAGACCAGTGATTGAACCTGGGCCCAGAGTCTTAACCACTGCACCACCAGGGAAGTCCCGTAATTCTTGAGTTTTGTTCTGAGACACAGTGAAGTTACTTACGAACAATTTGATCTTCATAAGGCTTGTTCTTAAGCTTTGCTCAGTAGGTCCAGAGCACCCTTTAGTCAAGGCATAATTTTCCCAATTACTCACTACATAATACTCTTGTGAACACTTATAGCTCTTGGTACATGAGTTACCAGTTTTTTCCACTCTGGCTGGAGGCAAAATTAACTGTTTCTGGCCCAGAGATTCAGAGATTGTTTCCTGTGTTCCTTTTGGATAGTTCTTGAGGGTCTCCACTTTGAGAACCACTGCCATGTAGCATAAATTCACACAACATTAAAAGAGATATTTAAACTTTAGGCATGCAATTTGCAAGATCCAATAAATGACAGGGGGTTTGAGAGTAAAAAAAATGGCATAATGCTTATAATAGAAAATTATCCTTAAAAGCCCATTTCTGACATTTAAAAACAAGTGTCAGTGTCACTAAAAATAACACTGACATGAACTAAATATTCCAACAGCTGTCATCTTAAAACTCCTTGAATTTGATGAGAAACATTTGGTCCCCTGTTGTCTGAAGAGAAGACTTTATATAGTACCTGCTGTGTACATAGCCGATCTCTCTGATATCCTTAGCAACAGCCATTCTGCTGCTCATCCAACTGCTCCAAAGCCTTGGGTAATAGGGAGGAGGGTTATGGAAATAGCAAATTCTGAAAATATAATAAACTCAGCCATAGACTTTGCATTAATTGGTAACCTGTAGCCCAGTTTGATAATGCAACACAGTATCACATACAGGTTCACTTATTTGATTTGATGATTCTATAAAGATGGGACACAATTTAAAGTAGGAATTCTTAACTAGGATATATAAACATATTTCAGAGTATCTGGAAACCCTCTGAAATTATAAAATTCTCTGTGTGTTTGTGTGTGCATGTACTTTTCTGTGGAGCGTGTCCATAGCTTTCTTTAGATTCTCAAAGGAGTGCATGACCAAAATAAGATTTAGGGACCCTAGTTTAAGGCAACCTCAAATGAGTTCAATTTCCCTCTCTCCCTCTCTTCCTACTACCCTTCTTTTCTTTCTTGAGAATAGTATTCACAAACGTAATAGATCATAGCAGTGAGAATTATTATAAAGAAGTAGATTTAAAGCTGGATTGGGTAGCACTAGAAAGACTCTATAAAAATACATTGTTTTATTTATCAACTAGGATTGTAGTGTCTACACCCTTTGAAAACAGTCATATAAGGGCAAAGTTGTTTCTGACGACTTTGGGTGAACTGAACTTGTCTAAAACTACCAGGTGAGTAAAAAGTAGAAAACTTTCCAAGTTCATGATAAGTGAAAGTATTTAAAAGAAATGTTTATATATAGAGCTCCAGGTGGTTTTGTTACAATAATCAGACAGATGCAGTGATAGAAATGCAAATCTGAAGGTCTCTGGATCAGTATAGGCATAGAAGAGGTAAGTTAATTTTACCCACAACAAAATTACAGTTTTAATAGATTGATAATATGTAGGTAGAAAATAGAAGGCTTCAAAGTTTAGGGGAAATCATAATCAAGTGGAAAATAGGTTAAAATGTTAATGCTTCCCATCTTGGCTTGTTTCCCCCAGTATTCCCCCTTAATTTTTTACAACTCACAGAACCCTCAACCCTCAGTACCCAGTACACACACTTATGATTCAGAAGCCGCTTCAGATTTGCATCTGTACTCGTTCCCTCTGAACTACATTACTCTAATAAGTGCCTTCTAATTGTCCATGGAAATTTATGTATGGCATGACAGTGGATTAGTAAATATAACTTAATAACAATTTCTGACTAATTGGTAGCCCACATACTTTAATGTTCCAATAGCAAAATTTTTGCTTTCATTGTACAATGAATTGAATTTTATTTTCTTGAAATTCTTATATAATATAGCCATATTTATTTTAGAGTTTGCCAATGCCAACTAAAGAATGTTGCTTGCCATCTGGCTCTACAAGGCTTAAGTCACTGGACACTGTAGGGACTGACATTTAACACATACTGAAATGAGCTTAGGGTGGAGATCAGGAATGATGCACTCTGGGAAAAGCTGGTAGAACAGGTCTTCAGATAGATATTTTCAGTAGGAAGTTTTACAAACCCAGATCTTGCATCTTCTCATACCTAGAAAAGCACTAAAATCATTAATGGAGAACTACTCCACGTGACTAGCAGCAACCTTCTACTGAGATGTGTGCTTAATTGCACATACCCCCTTCACCAAAATCACACATATACTGACCTCCTCCAACCCCCCCAACCCCTTCAGAGTAGTTCCTCAGAGCTATCTGAGAGGCTGTCTCATGGGCTATAGTCCTTAGCCCCAAATAAAACTGAACTCACAACTCTCACACTGTGGGTATTTTTTTTTTTTTTGTCAACACCAACATTGTCAGGATCTGGGTCTAATATTGTGCTAATTTGCAAAGTTGATAAAAATATTTCAGTTAAGGTTTATGAGGAAAATTCCTTTTAAAACCATAAACATATTCAAATACTTTTAATAAAAGTTTGCTTAAAATGTACTTTTTACTATCATAAATTTTCCACCCTGTGAAAGTCTAAACAATGAAACATGCTACTGTGTGAGAATGAGTATTTTAATATTCAAAAAGAAACTAATTTTTCAATGTCCCTACATATGGTGAGAAAATTAATTTGTAACTTTTGTTGTTCATGACATGAAGAAAATACATGTCTGTATATTTACACATTCCTGTATGAACCATTTTATGTATATCGATAAATTAAAGCTTCCTTTTAAAAACCTATGCCCTGAATTTCTTTAGTAACCTCTACACAAATAAGATTCCTGTATAAAGGTCTCCTCTTTTATGCATTTTAAAAAAAATTTTTATTAGAGTATAGTTGCTTTACAATGTTGTGTTAGTTTCTGCTGTACAACAAAGTGAATCAGCTATACATATACATATATCCCCTGAGAGCTCTATTTTTTTTTTGCTTTATAACAAATTTAATCAGTTATACATATACATATGTTCCCATATCCCCTCCCTTTTGCGTCTCCCTCCCACCCTCCCTATCCCACCCCTCCAGGCGGTCACAAAGCACCGAGCTGATCTCCCTGTGCTATGCGGCTGCTTCCCACTATCTATCAACCTTATGTTTGGTAGTGTATATATTTCCATACCTCTCTCTCGCTTTGTCAGAGCTTACCCTTCCCCATCCCCATATCCTCAATTCCATTCTCAAGTAGGTCTGTGTCTTTATTCCTGTTTTACCCCTAGGTTCTCCATGACATTTTTTTTCTTCTTAAATTCCATATATATATGTATTAGCATATGGTATTTGTCTTTCTCTTTCTGACTTACTTCACTCTGTATGACACACTCTAGGTCTATCCACCTCATTACAAATAGCTCAGTTTTGTTTCTTTTTATGTCTGAGTAATATTCCATTGTATATATGTGCCACATCTTCTTTATCCATTCATCTGATGATGGACACTTAGGTTGTTTCCACCTCTGGGCTATTGTGAATAGAGCTGCAATGAACATTTTGGTACATGTCTCTTTTTGAATTATGGTTTTCTCAGGGTATATGGTTAGTAGTGGGATTGCTGGGTCATATGGTAGTTCTATTTGTAGTTTTTTAAGGAACCTCCATACTGTTCTCCATAGTGGCTGTACCAATTCACATACCCACCAGCAGTGCAAGAGCGTTCCCTTTTCTCCACACCCTCTCCAGCATTTATTGTTTCTAGATTTTTTGATGATGGCCATTCTGACTGGTGTGAGATGATATCTCATTGTAGTTTTGATTTGCATTTCTCTAATGATTAAAGATGTTGAGCATTCTTTCATGTGTTTGTTGGTAGTTTGTATATCTTCTTTTGAGAAATGTCTATTTAGGTCTTCTGCCCATTTTTGGATTGGGTTGTTTGTTTTTTTGCTATTGAGCTGCATGAGCTGCTTATAAATTTTGGAGATTAATCCTTTGTCAGTGACTTCATTTGCAAATATTTTCTCCGATTCTGAGGGTTGTCTTTTGGTCTTGTTTATGGTTTCCTTTGTTGTGCAAAAGATTTGAAGTTTCATTAGTACCCATTTGTTTATTTTTGTTTCTATTTCCATTTCTCTAGGAGGTGGGTCTAAAAGGATCTTGCTGTGATTTATGTCATAGACTGTTCTGCCTATGTTTTCCTCTAAGAGTTTGATAGTTTCTGGCCTTACATTTAGGTCTTTAATCCATTTTGAGCTTATTTTTGTGTATGGTGTTAGGGAATGATCTAATCTCATACTTTTACATGTCCCTGTCCAGTTTTCCCAGCACCACTTATTGAAGAGGCTGTCCTTTCTCCACTGTACATTCCTGCCTCCTTTATCAAAGATAAGGTGACCATATGTGTGTGGGTTTATCCCTGGGCTTTCTCTCCTGTTCCATTGATCTATCTTTCTGTTTTTGTTCCAGTACAATACTGTCTTGATTACTGTAGCTTTGTAGTATAGTCTGAACTCAGGGAGCCTGATTCCTCCAGCTCCATTTTTCGTTCTCAAGATTGCTTTGGCTATTAGGGGTCTTTTGTTTTTCCAAACAAATTTTGAAATTTTTTGTTCTAGTTCTGTGAAAAATGCCAGTGGTAGTTTAATAGGGATTGCACTGAATCTGTAGATTGCTTTCGGTAGTAGAGTCATTTTCACAATATTGATTCTTCCATTCCAGGAGCATGGTATATCTCTCCATCTATTTGCATCATCTTTAATTTCTTTCATCAGTGTCTTATAATTTTCTGCATACAGGTCTTTTGTCTCCTTAGGTAGGTTTATTCCTAGATATTTTATTCTTTTTGTTGCAATGGTAAATGGGAGTGTTTTCTTGATTTCACTTTCTGATTTTTCATCATTAGTGTACAGGAATGCCAGAGATTTCTGTTCATTAATTTTGTATCATGCCACTTTACCAAATTCATTGATTAGCTCTAGTAGTTTTCTGGTAGCATCTTTAGGATTCTCTATGTAGAGTATCATGTAATCTGCAGAGAGTGACAGCTTTACTTCTTCTTTTACAATTTGGATTCCTTTTATTTCCTTTTCTTCTCTGATTGCTGTGGCTAAAACTTCCAAAACTATGTTGAATAATATTGGTGAGAGTGGGCAGCCTTGTCTTGCTCCTGATCTTAGTGGAAATGGTTTCAGTTTTTCACCATTGAGGACGATGTTGGCTGTGGGTTTGTCATATATGGCCTTTATTATGTTGAGGAAAGTTCGCTCTATTCCTACTCTCTGCAGGGTTTTTATCATAAATGCGTGTTGAATTTTGTCGAAAGCTTTCTCTGCATCGATTGAGATGATCATATGGTTTTTCTCCTACAATTTTTTAATATGGTGTATCACGTTGATTGATTTGTGTATATTGCAGAATCCTTGCATTCCTGGAATAAACCCCACTTGATCATGGTGTATGATCCTTTTAATGTGCTGTTGGATTCTGTTTGGTAGTATCTTGTTGAGGATTTTTGCATCTATGTTCATCAGTGATATTGGCCTGTAGTTTTCTTTCTTTGTGACATCCTTGCCTGGTTTTGGTATCAAGGTGATGGTGGCCTTGTAGAATGAGTTTGGGAGTGTTACTCCCTCTGCTATATTTTGGAAGAGTTTGAGACGGATAGGTGTTAGCTCTTCTCTAAATGTTTGATAGAATTCGCCTGTGAAGCCATCTGGTCCTGGGCTTTTGTATGTTGGAAGATTTTTAATCACAGTTTCAATTTCAGTGCTTGCGATAGGCCTATTCATATTTTCTATTTCTTCCTGATTCAGTCTTGGCAGGTTTTGCATTTCTAAGAATTTGTCCATTTCTTCCATGTTGTCCATTTTATTGGCATAGAGTTGCTTGTAGTAATCTCTCATGATCTTTTGTATTTCTGCAGTGTCAGTTGATACTTCTCTTTTTTCATTTCTAATTCTATTGATTTGAGTCTTCTCCCTTTTTTTTCTGCATGAGTCTGGCTAATGGTTGATCAATTTTTTTATCTTCTCAAAGAACAAGCTTTTAATTTTATTGATCTTTGCTATCATTTCCTTCATTTCTTTTTCATTTATTTCTGACCTGATCTTTATGATTATGATCTTTTATTATGAAAGATCTTTATGATCTTTCCTTCTGTTAACTTTGGGGATTTTTTGTTCTTCTTTCTCTAATTGCTTTACATGCAGGTTCAGGTGGTTTACTTGAGGTGTTTCCTGTTTCTTAGGGTGGGATTGTATTGCTATAAAATTCCCCCTTAGAACTGGTTTTGCTGCATCTCATAGGTTTTGTGTTGTGGTGTCTCCATTGTCTTTTTTTTCTAGTTTTTTTTTATTTCCTCTTTGATTTCTTCAGTGATCACTTCGTTATTAAGTAGTGTATTGTTTACCCTCCATGTGTTTGTATTTTTCACAATCATTTCCTGTAATTGATATCTAGTCTTATAGCATTGTGGTCGAAAAGATACTTGATACAATTTCAATTTTCTTTAATTTACCAAGGCTTGATTTGTGACCCAAGGTATGATTTTTCCTGGAGAATGTTCCATGAGCACTTGAGAGAAATGTGTATTCTGTTGTTTTTGGATGGAATGTCCCATAAATATCAATTAAGTCCATCTTGTTTAATGTATCATTTAAAGCTTGTGTTTCCTTATTTATTTTCATTTTGGATGATCTGTCCATTGGTGAAAGTGGGCTGTTGAAGTCCCCTACTATGAGTGTGTTACTGTAGATTTCCCCTTTTATGGCTGTTAGCATTTGCCTTATGTATTGAGGTGCTCCTATGTTGGGTGCATAAATATTTATAATTGTTATATCTTCTTCCTGGATCGATCCCTTGATCATTATGTAGTGTCCTTCTTTGTCTCTTCTAATATTCTTTATTTTAAAGTCTATTTTGTCTGATAGAAGAATTGCTACTCCAGCTTTCTTTTGGTTTCCATTTGCATGGAATATCTTTTTCCATCCCCTTACTTTCAATCTGTATGTGTCTCTAGGTCTGAAGTGGGTCTCTTATAGACAGCATATATATGCGTCTTGTTTTTGTATCCATTCAGCCAATCTGTGTCTTTTGGTGGGAGCATTTAGTCCATTTACATTTAAGGTAATTTTCGAGATGTATGTTCCTATTCCCATTTTCTTAATTGTTTTTGGTTCGTTATTGTAGGTCTTTTCCTTCTGTTGTGTTTCTTGCCTAGAGAAGTTCCTTTAGCATTTGTTGTAAAGCTGGTTTGGTGGTGCTGAACTCTCTCAGCTTTTGCTTGTCTGTAAATGTTTTAATTTCTCCATCAAATCTGAATGAAATCCTTGCTGGGTAGAGTAATCTTGGTTGCTGGTTTTTCTCCTTCATCACTTTAATTATGTCCTGCCACTCCCTTCTGGCTTGTAGAGTTTCTGCGGAGAGATCAGCTGTTATCCTGATGGGGATTCCCTTGTGTGTTATTTGTTGTTTTTCCCTTGGTGTTTTTAATATGTTTTCTTTGTGTTTAATTTTTGACAGTTTGATTAATATGTGTCTTGGCGTGTTTCTCCTTGGATTTATCCTGTATGAGAATCTCTGTGCCTCCTGGACTGGATTAACTATTTCCTTCCCCATATTAGGGAAGTTTTCAACTATAATCTCTTCAACTAATTTCTCAGTCCCTTTCTTTTCGTCTTCTTCTTCTGGAAACCCTATAATTTGAATGTTGGTGCATTTAATGTCGTCCCAGAGGTCTCTGAGACTGTCCTCAGTTCTTTTCATTCTTTTTTCTTTATTCTGCTCTGCAGCAGTCATTTCCACTATTTTATCTTCCACGTCACTTATCCGTTCTTCTGCCTCAGTTATTCTGCTATTGATCCTATCTAGAGTATTTTTACTTTCATTTATTGTGTTTCTAATCATTGCTTGATTCATCTTTAGTTCTTCTAGGTCCTTGTTAACTGTTTCTTTCATTTTGTCCTTTCTATTTCCAAGATTTTGCATCATCTTTACTATAATTATTCTGAATTCTTTTTCACGTATACTGCCTATTTCCTCTTTATTTGTTACGTCTGGTTGGTTTTTATCTTGCTCCTTCACCTGCTGTGTGTTTTTCTATCTTCTCATTTTGCTTATCTTACTGTGTTTGGGGTCTCCTTTTTGCAGGCTGCAGGTTCATAGTTCCCGTTGTTTTTGGTGTCTGTCCCCAGTGGCTAAGGTTTTTTCAGTGGGTTTTGTCAGCTTCCTGTTGGAGGGGACTAGTGCCTGTGTTCTGTTGGATGAGGCTCGATCTTGTTTTTGTGGTGGACGGGTCCACATCTGGTGGTATGTTTTTGGGTGTCTCTGGCCTTATTATGTTTTTAGGAAGCCTCTCTGCTAATGGGTGGGGTTATGTTCCTCTCTTGCTATTTGCTTGGCATAGGGTGATCAGCACTATAGCTTGCTCGTCGTTGAGTGAAGCTGGGTGCTGGTGTTGAGATGGAGATCTCTGGGAGATTTTCGCCGTTTGATATTATGTGGAGTTGGGAGTTCTCTTGTGGACCAGTGTCCTGAATTTGGCTCTCCCACCTCAGAGGCACAGCACTGACTCCTGGCTGCAGCACCAAGAGCCTTTCATCCACCCGGCTCAGCATAAAAGGGAGAAAAAGTAGAAAGAAAGAATTAGTAGAAGAAAGCAAGCAAGCAAGAAAGAAAGAAAGAAAAAAGAAAGAAAGAAGGGAGGGAGGGAGGGAGGAAAGAAAGAAAGGAGGGAGGGAGGAATCAGGGAAGGTAGGAAAAAGAGAAAGAGAGAAAATAAAGTAAAATAGAATAAAGTATGATAAAATATAATAGCTTTATTAAAATAAAAAAGTAATTATTAAAAATATTAAAAAAAAAATAACAGACGGTTTGAACCCTGGGACAAATGGTGGAAGCAAAGCTATACAGACAAAGTCTCACACAGAAGCATACACATACACATTCCCAAAAAGAGAACAAGGGGGAAAAATCGTAAATCTTGCTCTCAAAGTCCACCTCTTCAATTTGGGATGATTCGTTGTCTATTCATGTATTCCACAGATGCAGGGTACATCAAGTTGATTGTGGAGATTTAATCCGCTGCTTCTGAGGCTGCTGAGAGAGATTTCCCTTTCTCTCCTTTATTCTCACAGCTCTTGGGTCTCAGCTTTCGATTTGGCCCCACCTCTGCATGTAGGTCGCCAGAGGGCGTCTGTTCTTCGCTCTGACAGGACAGGGTTAAAGGAGAAGCTGCTTCAGGGGCTCTGGCTTACTCAGGCCGGTGGGAGGGAGGGTTACGGAGGGTGGGGTCAGCCTGTGGCAGGAGATGCCGGTGGGATGTTGCACCAGCCCGCGGTGCGCCGTGCGCTCTCCCGGGGAAGCCATCCCTGGATCCCGGGAGCCCAGCAGTGGCGGGCTGCACAGGCTCCCCGGAAAGGGGGCGTGGACAGTGACCTGCGCTCACCCACAGGCCTCTGGGCGGCGGCAGCAGCAGCCCCAGCGTCCCACGCCCGTCTCTGGGGTCCGCACTTTTAGCCGCGGCTTGCGCCCATCTCTGGAGCTCCTTTAAGCAGCGCTCTTAATCCCCTCTCCTCATGCACCAGGAAACAAAGAGGGAAGAAAAAGTCTCTTGCCTCTGGCAGCTCCAGACTTTTTCCCGGACTCCCTCCCGGCCAGCCGTGGTGCACTAACCCCTTCAGGCTGTGTTCATGCCACCAACCTCAGTCCTCTCCCTGCGCTCTGACTGAAACCCGAAACCCGAGCCTCAGCCCCCAGCCCCGCCTGCCCCAACGGCTGAGCAGACAAGCCTTTTGGGCTGGTGAGTGCTGGTTGGCACTGATCCTCTGTGCGGGAATCTCCCCACTTTGCCCTCCGCACCCCTGTGGCTGCGCTCTCCTCTGCTACTCCGAAGCTTCCCCCTCCGCCACCCGCAGTCTCCGCCCGTGAAGCAGCTTCCTAGTGTGTGGAAACCTTTCCTCCTTCACGGCTCCCTCCCACTGGTGCAGGTCCCGTCCCTATCCTTTTGTCTCTGTTTATTCTTTTTTCTTTTGCCCTACCCAGGTACGTGGGGGAGTTTCTTGCCTTTTGGGGGGTCTGAGGTCTTCTGTCAGCGTTCAGTAGGTGTTCTGTAGGAGTTGTTCCATGTGTAGATGTATTTCTTGTGTATCTGTGGGGAGGAAGGTGATCTCCGCATCTTACTCTTCTGCCCTTTTATGCATTTTAAAAATCTAGAATCATCAGCTACCTTTGTTTCTGGTATTTGAATTTTTTACATTGTGTTTGTTATGCAAATTAAAGCTGTTTGTAGCTGATGCATTGGAATAAATGAAATGGGATTTTTCAACTGAGATGTTCTGAGGTCTACCTAGTCAAAGTAAGTACTTTTAAAATAAGCTGAAGTGGAATAAAATACTTCTTTCTGGTTTGTGTTAAGTCTGACCTCTACAGGTTGGGCCTTTCCAAAGTGATTCTCCATTATTATTTAGTCATGGTCAGCAATTTTGTTCCAAACTTCAGCTTTCAGTGCTCTGCATTTTCAATGACTTCTGCCTTCTTGTTGGCTAATTCTGTCTGAAAATGATTTTTTTTGTGCAAATGAAGCATCTATTGAGGGGAAGCTTATCTGAGGCTTAATGAATAAGGGTCTCTCCAAATGTTTCTCTGAGGGTAAGATATAACTTAGGAGCAAGTGGACCACTGTAATCTTTTCTCAGCATCACTGTATTTTTTTTCAGTTAACATGCATCTGGAGAATAATAAACATAGTCTTCACTGTAAGAAAAAGGAAACCAGAGTTCATATCACCCTTAGACATATAAGTTTTCTTTTTCTTTTTAGTTATCACAATAACAGAGGGAAAGGCAAAAGATGTGTGAGGCTGAGCAGACTGAACTTGATTAAGTGACATTAGACTAGTCAGCATTCTATCTAAAAGCCATTGATGATAATTTCCCAACTAATATCCATGTAGGAACATAAGAAACACTGAGCACAGGGATGGGGGGTGTTTGGAAGATGAGATGTTAAAGAGGAGTCTACATACCCCATACAAATCAACCTGGGAGTGAACAAACTCCACTATTATACCCATGAAATGAGAAGTATAGAAGCTTCCATCAAGGTGGTCTGAAATTTTAGCCTTTGCCAACATTGTTTAACAACTCCATAATATAGAAAAGAAATGACAATTTTATGCATATGCTTTTAATTAAGAACTTGGGAAGATAAAGCTGGTCAGTATTTGTGGGTATTTTTGTAGCAAGACACATGGTTTTAAGAATATTATATACAATTACTTTGAGCAGATTGGTGGAAAAAAGGATTTGTAGCAAATTGGCAACTTGAGCTTAACTGCTGAGGTCTCCAGTGCTTTTCTTTTTCTGGGTCTCCAATGCATTTCATATATTACCAAGACCCAGTACAAGCTTTCCTGCTGCATCCCTTTGCTGATTTAGCCAGCAGGATGACAGCCATTATTCCTTAAATGCATCTTATGTTACTGTTTTTTTCCCCTTTAACACCATTCCCTACTAAGAATCTATTTCCTGTTATATTACATTCATGTCTAACTCAATCTGCTGATGGCCATATACTAGACTGCTTCAAATAATACATTTAATAGTTTTGAACACTGTGTGGGACACAGCCCTAGCCCTTTTGGGAAAGTAAACGGTCATGGGTTGCATGCTATTAGGTGCCATCCATTCATTATTATATTACACAATACCTGCATGCAAAAGACTACAATTTAATATGGTACATTATAGCTCTGGTTAAAGAAATGCAGATGTACCATACCTCATAAACTATTTACTACTGATTAGATGGAACTCATGAATTTTCAAAGAACATGAGGCTTGTGGAAAGGTCTAACAATCTTGTCACTTGCCTTCTGTGACTCTGATAGAGGCACAGAACATGTCTTTGGCACCAACTGAGTACCTTAGCTACTCTAGGAGCAGAAGTTTTAGAATGTATGAATGGAATATTCTTAACTTGCAGTGACTGTTGTTGGACATTTTTCTAAGAGGACAGAGACTCATTCCTTTAAAGTATTTGCTCCTGATGACGAGGCAGCCTGCTTTGGGAGCACTGTGTGTGTGCACACATGTATAGATGTATATGTGTGATGATAGGTGAAAGGGACAGGCTTTGCATGACGGTTACATTCCTATGAATTTGGGCCATATTAAATTTCAGATGCACGTTACAATAATGTATATTCAATATTCTTATACCTGCTAGGATTGTGCTTAAATCTTCATTAATCTCAATGTCCACACTTTGTGCAACTTGGCATAAACATGAGGAAGCACATTCTTTTCTCTGGCAAAGACAATCCTGAGAGTGGGCTCTATGGGTGCCAGAGGACATAATGGCACTGGATGATGCCACACAGTGTGAAATATATGTGTCACATGGGGCCAGAGGGGGAAAGAGGCACATATTACATTTCTATCACATAGAAAATAAGAATTGTATAAATTGCATACTTTCAGATTTTGGACAAAGTGAGACTCTTCTGAAATGTGGTCCTGCCCCAATTGCTCTCAGTGTTCTAAGCTGCTTCATGGTTATCCCAGAGTACTGGGAAGCCAAGTCACTCTAACCATGCACTGGACATGGCAACTGTGAGTTCTGTCCCAGACAGCTATGTGCTTTTGGAGGGTGCTTCATTTCTTTTGTCCTTAATTTTTTTAAATTTTATTTATTTATTTATCTTTTTAAATTTTTAATATATTTTTCTGCGGTACGCCGGCCTCTCACTGTTGTGGCCTCTCCTGCTGTGGAGCACAGGCTCCGGACGCGCAGGCTCAGCGGCCATGGCTCACAGGCCCAGCCGCTCAGTGGCACGTGGGATCTTCCCGGACTGGGGCACGAACCCACGTCCCCTGCATCGGCAGGCAGACTCCCAACCACTGCGCCACCAGGGAAGCCCTTGTCCTTAATTTTTAAGGTTGTACCATGGGGAAAATCACTTCTATTCCACCTCTTTCCAAGGACATTGTTGGAATGAATGGAATAACATTAATAAGGTACTCTAAGTTCTGCAAGAACAAATCATCAATGAGAGTGTGGAAGAAAGAATGGAGC
Organism: Mesoplodon densirostris; assembly: GCF_025265405.1. Taxonomy (NCBI): domain Eukaryota; kingdom Metazoa; phylum Chordata; class Mammalia; order Artiodactyla; family Ziphiidae; genus Mesoplodon; species Mesoplodon densirostris. Next base: position 74,714,047 of record NC_082681.1, on the reverse strand, counting down.
ACACTGATTTGTTTAGAAATACTGTTCTGGTTAAACTTTGCATTCCATTCCTGCAATGAAGGACATATAAGAGCACTGGGGAGTTACATAGCACCTTTCACCTGTATGATCCTAACGAGTGTCTTTGTTTTGCAAATGGGGAAGCTGGGTACCAAAGATTGGGGAATGAGATCCCATAGAGGTTATTGGATGTGGCCCCAAGGAAAAGCAAGCAAAGGAGCCAGATCAGGGTATGCTAATTATCAAACAAACCTGTCTGTCTTCCTTATAAATAGTCAACCAATTGGGGGGTGGTGGTGTCTAGGTACAGAAGTCAATACTCAATGACCTATAATTTAGCAAAACTAACATCCCTCTAGGAGCTCAACAACTTGATATCAGTACGATGCCTCTAACTCACTGATCTCTGTAAGAGTTGGGACTTCTATTGTTAGCAGCTGGGCACTATGACTGACAGAAATGAAAACCATCAATACTCTTAGGTATTATTATTATAGAGAATTATCAGAATCTATAAGCTATTGGAATAAAGGTTCAGAGATAGGAATAGGGTTTCTTTATTTCCCTAAGCCCCCAGGTAAAACCCTGATTTATTTGGCCTTTTGAAGACAGTGTAAGTCTGTAAGACATTAAACAATCAACTTTGCATTATAGCTTTCCTGAGCTTTACCCTTCCAGTGCTTTTTTGTAGTTCCCTGACACTGTCTTTTATGACCTGATTTCTATGAGTGCTGAGTGCTGATACACTCTATTCATTAAATAAGTTCTTGATTCCTTCCTGACTTTGAATCATAGTTAGCAGCTATTCTGCCTAAACTCTTGGCAGAAGATGATGGATGGGAAAGATTGCTTTGAGGCCTACTGGCTGTGGAGTAAGCAACAGCCCTACCTTTAGGAAAGGTGCATTTCTATATGAATATAAGGCAAGGCTTGTCAAACATAAGACCATGTGGATGATCAAATATGCTTTCAAGATTAACCCAAACAAGAGAGTGTTTTAAAGGGAAAGAGGAAGGGGAAGAAGTATCTTCCCATCTGAACATACACGATTTCTTCATGAAACCCAGTGTGCATAGTCCTCTAGGCTGGTTCTTGGCATCTGAGTTTGAGAAACAGTCCCTGGCCCTAATAGATTTAGTCATGTCTAGTATCCTTTTAAATGAAATGCTGGCCACAATCACAATCCATTTAATTTATGCTGAAAGTCTTACTGTGACCAAAATTACCTAGAGGATTCAAATGAACATGTCTTTTGTTGCTTTAAGTAGCTGAATTGCTCACATTCACAGCTCTACTGGAATCTGAACACTGAATTGTTTGTGGCAGGCAATTCTTTTTTACTCAAAAAGGTTTTAGGGGGAATAATTTAGCAAAACTAACATCCCTCTAGGAGCTCAACAACTTGATATCAGTACGATGCCTCTAACTCACTGATCTCTGTAAGAGTTGGGACTTCTATTGTTAGCAGCTGGGCACTATGACTGACTGAGAAATGAAAACCATCAATACTCTTAGGTATTATTATTATAGAGAAGCAGCATTAATGTCCATACTCATTGATTCAGGCACTAGGACTAAAATAAAGGCTTATTATAAATAAATTGGGAAATGGATGTAAACTATCTTAATGGCTGCACTACTACTGGAACTAAAAGAAAAAAAAGAAAAGAAAAAGGAGAAAGAATTGGCATATTACTGTTAGGTTTTTCACTATCTGTACACTAATCCCTGTTGTGAAAAAAATATCTTTAGTGCTAATCCTTAGGCTAATTTCAACTGTGAAACTTCACCCTTATTAACAGTATTGTAATTTAACCTGAACATCATCCTTAAACCCCTTAAAGCCAATGGTCCATAACTTAGGCTTATAGTTTTTCTTTCATCATAAGAGTAATTCATAAAGGCTAAAATAAAGCTAGGTAGCAGAAAAAAGAATAAACGTTATTGGAGAATTTTACCACAGCGTGGCATTAAAAGTCTTTAAAACACCAATCATTATGTTAAATAAAATGGAAATCTGATCTGATCTTCTCTCTTAGCTGTGGTGTTTTCAGGAATACCACACATCTATGACAGAGAACAGGTTTTACATAGTTGTTCAATTCCCAATTTGAGGACCTTGATCACAGTGTTGAATCTCCCTCTTGAATTTTAGGTACCTGATATAGGGAAGGTGTTCACAGCTCAGCAAATATTTAAATGGCTATTTAAAAAAATATGATTGAATAAAAACTTCAGATTTTTTAAGCCTCAATTTTCACAACACCACAGAAGAATTTTGTGTAAATATGCTGCACATATGCATGCTTATAAATGCACATGTGTACAAGCAGCAAGCTAGTCTGATTCCCCTCAATAAAACAAAGACTCTATGATTAACAGTCTTTCTAGGGGAGTTAAAGACTCCAAGGAAGTCTTTTGAGTTCCCCTTTACCTGACAAGAGGAATGAAAAGAGCCTCTGGAAAGATAAATATGTTACATTTAGGCTTTCACAGATGGGGAGAGGGGAAATGAAGAAAGAAGCAGAGGAAGACTGGCTTGAATTAATTGCTACCAGATTGATGAGTTCAGCTAGTAAATTAAATAACCTGTAAAGTCCTGAAACATCTATCTGCACAGCAAGTATTTGATGGGATGCATTCAAATTGTGAAGCTTCCAATCTGCCATGGTGACTTATTCTGAAGATTAGAATGGTTCCCAACACTGAACTCTGTAAGCTTCATTGGAGATAGAGGGTCCTGGGAATGAAAAAAAGAAATTCACAAGTGAGCTAAACTACTGTAAATATCCACATGGTAACATTCATTGACAATTATATGCAACTGTTATATATTTTTGAAGAGTATGGGTCAGCATTGAAAAATATTAAGTGAAAAATGCAGGATGCAAAATTATATATACAAAGTTATACTTATTTTTAACCCAGAATCATTATCTGGAACAAAGACCAATGAAATACACTAAGTTGTTGGAAGTGGTGGATTCATGGGTAATTTATTTTCATTTTCTCTACTTTCTACTTGTATTTTCCACATTTACTCTAGTACACATACATAATAATTTGATAATGCAAAAATATTTATTTCTGAAATTCACAAGAAATAACACAAGCTTTGAAATTGGGCAATTCTGAATTTGAATTCTAACTTTGCTATTTGCTATCTCTGTGATTCTGGAAAAATTAGTTTCTTCATCTGTAAAACAGGCATAACAAAACCTAACTAAAACAATATCTGGCATATAGTAGGTACTCAAGCAGCTATTATTAGTATAAGCTTTCTGGAAAACAATTTGGCCATATATATTAATGGTCTTTTAAAAAGTTCATATTAGTAGTTTTGCTTCTAGGAGCCTATCATAGGAAAATGATTATAAATGAGGAAACATGTTTAAGTTCAATGATATTATTGGCAGCCTTACTCATAACAGTGAAAAACTGAATAAAATCTTAATGTTGGACAGCAGAGAATTAGTTAAGTAAACAATAGCACCTTGATGTAATGGGAAATTATTTTCAGCATTAGTGACAGAAGCAGAATTCAAAACTGAACACAATATGCTCTCAATGTTTAACAAATATATTCATATAAAATATCGATGGAATATAACAAAATGTTAACATGAGTTATCTTCAGGTGGTGGGATTACAGGTGATTTAAATTTTCTTCATAGTTTTTTCTCTTTTCTTTTATGTTTAATATACATTTTTTATTAGTTTCTGCTTTATAACAAAGTGAATCAGTTATACATATATATCTGTTCCCATATCCCTTCCCTCTTGCGTCTCCCTCCCTCCCACCCTCCCTATCCCACCCTTCCAGCTGGTCACAAAGCACCGAGCTGATCTCCCTGTGCTATGCAGCTGTTTCCCACTAGCTATCTATTCTAGGTTTGGTAGTGCATACATGTCCATGCCACTCTCTTGCCACGTCACAGCTTACCCTTCCCTCTCCCCATATCCTCAAGTCCATTCTCAAGTAGGTCTGTGCCTTTATTCCTGTTTTACCCCTAGGTTCTTCATGACATTTTTTTCCTTAAATTCCATATATATGTTAGCATACAGTATTTGTCTTTCCCTTTCTGACTTACTTCACTCTGTATGACAGACTCTAGGTCTATCCACCTCATTACAAATAGCTCAATTTCGTTTCTTTTTATGGCTGAGTAATATTCCATTGTATATATGTGCCACATCTTCTTTATCCATTCATCTGATGATGGACACTTATGTTGTTTCCATATCTAGGCTATTGTAAATAGAGCTGCAATGAACATTGTGGTACATGACTCTTTTTGAATTATCGTTTTCTCAGGGTATATGCCCAGTAGTGGGATTGCTGGGTCATGTGGTAGTTCTATTTATAGATTTTTAAGGAACCTCCATACTGTTCTCCATAGTGGCTGTACCAATTCACATTCCCACTAGCAGTGCAAGAGTGTTGTTCCCTTTTCTCCACACCCTCTCCAGCATTTATTGTTTCTAGATTTTTTGATGATGGCCATTCTGACTGGTGTGAGATGATATCTCATTGTAGTTTTGAGTTGCATTTCTCTAATGATTAATGATGTTGAGCATTTTTTCATGTGTTTGTTGGCAGTCTGTATATCTTCTCTGGAGAAATGTCTATTTATGTCTTCTGCCCATTTTTGGATTGGGTTGTTTGTTTTTTTTGTTATTGAGCTGCATGAGCTGCTTATAAATTTTGGAGATTAATCCTTTGTCAGTTGCTTCATTTGCAAATATTTTCTCCCATTCTGAGGGTTTGTGGCACATATATACAATGGAATATTACTCAGCCATAAAAAGAAACGAAATTGAGCTATTTGTAATGAGGTGGATAGATCTAGAGTCTGTCATACAGAGTGAAGTAAGTCAGAAAGAGAAAGACAAATACCGTATGCTAACACACATATATATATGGAATTTAAGAAAAAAAATGTCATGAAGAACCTAGGGGTAAGACAGGAATAAAGACACAGACCTACTTGAGAATGGACTTGAGGATATGCGGAGGGGGAAGGGTAAGCTGTGACAAAGCGAGAGAGAGGCATGGACATATATACACTACCAAACGTAAGGTAGATAGCTAGTGGGAAGCAGCCGCATAGCACAGGGAGATCAGCTCGGTGCTTTGTGACCGCCTGGAGGGGTGGGATAGGGAGGGTGGGAGGGAGGGAGATGCAAGAGGGAAGAGATATGGGAACATATATATATGTATAACTGATTCACTTTGTTATAAAGCAGAAACTAACACACCATTGTAAAGCAATTGTACTCCAATAAAGATGTAAAAAAATAAATAAATAAAAGGGTAAGAAATACTATATAGCCAGCTGAAGCAGACTGGAATGGAGGAGGCGGGAGTTTGCTGAGGAAGCATCCCAATCATGGGAAGCATCAGTGGCATGTTTGAGGGGCTGAAAGAAGTTGAGGTGTGGCTCAAGTATAGAATGTGGGGATAGAACTGGTGGAGAGGAAGCTTCAGAGTTAAGAATCTGGAGAGATGAGCAGGGGCTGGATCATAAAAGGGCTTGTAAGCCATGTTAAGGAGTTCTGACTCTGCTGAAACCAACAAAAGAGCCATTACACAGATTTAAGTTTTTCATCATTCTAGTTGCAATATGGAGGATGGACTGGAAGAGGGGCAAGACAGGAATCAGGAAAATCAGTTAAAAAGCTATTGCAGTAACACAGATGACAGACACATGGTCTGGGGTCATGGTAATCAGGCTCGAAAAAGTACACAGCTTCCAGAGATATTTAGGAAGTACAATCAACACACCTCAGTGAATAATTAGATGTGAGTGGGAGATGAAGGAGAAGGAACAAAACAGGAAATGGATTTTGGGGTGGGTGAGATTGAAAGGCACTTGGTTATTCAGGTCTGAAACTCAGGAAGGAGTTCTGGGCTGGAGATACATATCCAGTAGTTATCAGCATACATATGCTCTTTAGCCAAGAAATGGGTAGATTCCTTAAGGAATGAGTAGATTTATGTGATGGTCAGGAGAAAACCTAGCAAAGTTTGGGAAGACACTGTCTTAAGGAGATGTCTGATGGTAGGGGTGGGACAAAGAAGGGTGTAGGAAGTTCCAGAGAAGCATGAGAGAAGGATTTTTAAAAAATTTTAAATTTAAATGTAGTAAAATTAACTTTTGTTTGGTCTACAGTTCTGTGAGCTTTTACACATGGGTAGAATCTTGTAACAACCATCTCAGATACAATGTAGAACTTCCTCAGCCCCCTAAGCCAGGCAATCACCAATCTGTTTTCTCTCTATGTATTTTTTCCTTTTCCAAAATTTCATACAAATGGAATCATATAGCACATAGCCTTAATTTTTTTTTTTTTTTTTTTTTTGCAGTACGCAGTCCTCTCACTGTTGTGGCCTCTCCCGTTGCGGAGCACAGGCTCCAGATGCACAGGCCCAGCAGCCATGGCTCACGGGCCCAGCCGCTTCGTGGCATGTGGGATCTTCCTGGTCCGGGGCATGAACCCGTGTCCCCTGCATCAGCAGGCAGACTCTCAACCACTGCGCCACCAGGGAAGCCCTATTTTTGTTTTTTTAATTGAAGTATAGTTGACTTACAATATTATACTAGTTTCAGGTATACAATATAGTGATTTGATATTTTTATAAATTATGCACCATACAAAGGTTATTACAATATTATTGACTACATTCCCTGTGCTATGAACTGGGATTTTTTCACTTACAATAATGCACTTTAGGTTCATCTATGTTGCTATGAGTATCAATTGTTCATTACTTTTGATTGCTGAGTAGTATACTTTGTTTACTTTTTACCCATTGAAGGACATTTCTTTTGTTTTCCAGGTTTGGGCTAGTATAAATAAAGCTGCTATAACCATTCATATACAAATTTTTGTGTGAACACAGGTTTTCATTTTCTAGGGGAAATATGCAGGAGTAGGATTACTGGGTCGTATGCTAAGTGTATGTTTAACGTTATAAGAAACTTTATAAGAAACTGTCAAACTGTTTTTCAGAGTACCTGAGCTATTTTGCATTCCCACAAGAAATGTACGAGAATTCCAATTGTTCTGCATCCTTATCAGCACTTGGAATTATCCCTATGTAAAAAAAAATATTACCCATTCCAGTATGGGTATAAAGGAATCTCCTTGTGGTTTTAATTTGCATTTCCCTAATGGCTAGTGATACTGAGCAGCTTTCCTTCCCCCCGCCTCCTCAATGGATATCTATATTTTATTTATTTATTACAATTTTTATTTTCTTTTTTAAAAGAAATTATTTATTTTTTGGCTGTGTTGGGTCTTCGTTGCTGTGTGTGGGCTTTCTCTAGTTGTGGCGAGCAGGGGCTACTGTTTTTTGCAGTGCACGACCTTCTTATTGTGGTGGTTTTTCTTGTTGTGGAGCACGGGCTCTAGGCACGTGGGCTTCAGTAGTTATGACGTACGAACTTCAGTGGTTGTGGCACGCAGGTGTGCGGGCTTTCAGTAGTTGTGGCTTGCGGGCTCTAGAGTGCAGGCTCAGTAGTTGTGGTGCAAGGGCTTTGTTGCTCCACAGCATGTGGGATCTTCCCGGACCAGCACTCAAACCCATGTCCCCTTCATTGGCAGGTAGATTCTTAACCATTGCACCACCAGGGAAGTCCCATGGATATCTGTTTTTTAAAAGTAACTCCACTGCCATACTACCAGTTTTCAAATGTTAATGACTATTGGCACTAATTTCATAGAATATTCACAATCAATTTTAATTTATTTTAATTGAAATATAGTTGATGTACAACATTATGTTAGGTTCAAGTGTACTACATGGTGATCTGACATTTGCATACATTATGAAATTATCACCCTGATAAGTCTAGTAACCATCTGTCTCCATACAAAGTTATTACAATATTATTGAACATATTCATATTTAAGGCCAGCGTTTATTTTGTGTGGATGATCTGTCTATTGATGTAAGTGGGGTGGTAAATTTCCCTACAATTATTGCATTACTGTCAAGTTCTCCTTTATGTTTGTTAATATTTGCTTTATGTATTTAGGTGCTACTATGTTGATGTCCTTTGTTGTCTCTTGTAACACTCTTACACTTCTGTTTTAAAATCTATTTTCTCTGATGCAGGTACTGCTACCCCAGCTTTCTTTTAGCTTCCATTTGTATGGAATACATTTTTCCATCTCCTTACTTTCAGTCTGTGTGTGGCTTTAGATCTGAAGTTGAGTCTCTTGTAGGGAGCACATGTATGGGTCTTGCTTTTTTTTTTTTTGCTGTATGCTGTTGTGGCCTCACTGTTGTGGCCTCTCCCATCGCGGAGCAGCAGGCTCCGGACGTGCAGGCTCAGTGTCCACAGCTCATGGGCCTAGCTGCTCCACTGTATGTGGGATCTTCCCAGACCAGGGCACAAACCCGTGTCCCCTGCATCGACAGGCAGACTCTCAACCACTGCGCCACCAGGGAAGCCCCGGGTCTTGCTTTTTAATCCATTCAGCCACTCTATGTCTTTAGATTGGAGCATTTACTCCATCTACATTTAAAGTAATTATTGATAGGTATTACTTATTGCCATTTTGTTAACTGTTTTGGGGTTGGTTTTGTAGTTATTTTTGTTGTTGTTCCCTTGTTCTTTTGCTGTCTTCCCTTATAATTTAATGACTACCTTTAGTGTTTCTCTTTTTTGTGTACGTATCTATTATATGGTTTTGGTTTGTAGTTGTCATGAGGTACATATATAACAATCTCTATATATGTGATTATTTTAAGTTGATGATCTCTTAAGTTCAAGTGCATTCTAACCATCTTACATTTCTACTCCTCCACACCCCCAGTGTTTATTGTTTTTTGCATCATATTTTACATCTTTTTGTTTTGTGTATCCCATAACTACTTATTGTGGATATAGATGATTTTACTGCTTTTGTCTTTTAACCTTCCTACTAGATTTATAAGTGGTTATTCTACTACCTTTACTGCATGTTTGCCTTTACCAGTGAGATTTTTCTTTTCATAATTTTCATATTTCTAGTTGTGGCCTTTTTTGCTTAGAGAAGTGCCTTTAACATTTCTTGTTAAGCTGGTTTAATGGTGCTGAACTCTTTTTGCTTTTGCTTTGTAAAACTTTTTATCACTTCTTCAAATCTGAATGAGAACTTTGAAGGGTAGAGTAGTCATGGTTGTAACTTTTTTCCTTTCATCACTTCCAGTATATTGTGCCAATCCCTTTTGGCCTGCAGAGTTTCTGCTGAAAAGTCAGATGATAGCTTTATGGGAGTGCCCTTGTACATAACATGTTGCTTTTCTGTTGCTGCTTTTAAGATTCTCGTTTCATTTTAATTTTGCCATTTAGATATAATGTGTCTTGGTGTGCACCTCTTTGTGTTCATCTTGTTTGGGACCCTCTGTGCTTCCTGAATCTGGATGTTTTTTCCTTTCCCAGGTTAGGGAAGTTTTCAGCTATTATTTCTTCAAATAAGTTCTCTAACCCTTTATCTGTATCTCTTCTCTTTCTGTGATCCCTATAATGAGAATGTAGTATGCTGACGTTGTCTCAGAGGTCTCTTAAACGATCCTCATTTTTTTAAAAGCTCATTTTTTCTTTTTCTTGTTCAGCTTGGGTGATTTCCACTATGCTGTGTCATCAAGATCTCTGATCCATTCCTCTGTGTCATCTAATCTATTGTTGACTCCTTCTAGTGTTTATTTCAGTTATTGTATTCTTCAACTGTATTTGATTCTTCTTTACATTTTCTAACCCTTTGTTGAAATTTTCAGTGTTCATCCATTCTTCTCTTGAGTTTGTTAAACATCTTTATTATGATTACCTTGAACTCTTTATCATGTAGATTGCTTATCTACATTTCATTTCATTTAGTTCTCCTTCTGGGGTTTTATCTTGTTCCTTTGTTTGGAATATATTCCTCTGTCACTTCATTTTGCCTAATTTGCTGTTTTTATTTCTATGTATTTGGTAGGTTGGTTATGTTTCCCAATCTTGGAGAAGTGACCTTATGTAGGAGATGTCCTATGGGGCCCAGCAGCATGCTTCCCACAGGTCACCAGTGCTATATGCTCTAGGGGTGCCCCCATGTGGGCTGCATGTGCCATTCTGTTGTGTCAGGGCTAACTACTGGGGGTGTGGTGGTGGGTAGGTCTTGATCCCAGTCTGGTTGGCTGTTAGGCCATGCCTTGTGCAGTAGCTGTGGGCCCACTGAAGTGTGGTCTAGGCTTCCTACATGACTGGCTGTATGGCCCAGAGGGGTTTGGAGCTGCTGGTAGGTGGGGCTGAGTCCCCAGTGCTAACAGGCTGGTAGGAGGATTCCAAAATGGAGCTTGCCAGTGTTGGTATTATCATGATAGAATGAGGTCTCCAATGGCTGCTGCCACTGTTTCCATTCCCCAGGTGAGTAGCAGTTGTCCCCTGTCTCTCCAGGAGTCTCTCCAAGATCAACAAGTGGGTCTGACCCAGGCTCCTTTCAAACTACTGCCTCTGCCCTGGGACTTGGAATATGTGGGATTTTGCACGTACCCTTTAAGAGCAGAGTCTGTTTCTTACAGCCTTCCAGCTCTCTCAACCTAAGCCCTGATAGTTTTCAATGTCAGATGTTCTGGGAGCCCGTCTTCCCAGTGCAGGATGCCCAGGCTGGGGAGCCTGACATGGGAGTCAGACCCCTTGCTCCTTGGGGAGAATCTCTATGACTGTGATATTCCTCCCATTTGTGGTCGCTGACCTGGGGGTGTGGATTCTGACTATACTGCATCTCTGCCCCTCCTACCCATCTCATTGTGGTTCCTTCTTTATGTCTTTAGTTGTAGGAAATCTTTTCTGCTAGGCTTCAGGTCTTTCTCATAGATAGCTGCTCTGTAAGTAGTTGTAATTTTGGTGTGTCTATCGGAGGAGATAAGTTCAGGGTCTTCCTACTCTGCTATCTTGGCAACGCCATCAAGCATGTTTTCTTACGTTTATTTCCACTTCTTTGGTGAAGAGTCCATTGAAAACTTTTCCCCATTACTTTATTGTGTTGGTTTCCTTACTTTTAAGATTTTAGAGCACTTTACATATTCTGGATACAAGTCCTTTATCAGATATGTGTTTTGCAAATATTTTCTCCCAGTCAGTGGCTTGTCTTTTTATTCTCTTAACAATGTTCTTCTCAGAGAATACATTTTTAATTTTGTTGAAGTCCAATTTGTAAATTTTTTCTTTTATGTATATTACTTTTGATGTCATATCTAAGAACTATTTGCCTAACTCAAAGTGATAAAGATTTTCTCCTACATTTTCTTCTGAGATTTTTATAGTTTTACATTTTACATTTAGGTCTATGATCCATTTTGAGTTAAGTTTTGCATATGTTGTGAGGTGTAATAGTATAGGTATGTCCAAGTATTCTATCACTATTTGTTGAAGACTATTTTCTCCATTGAATTACCATTGTATCTTTGTGTAAAAATCAGTTGAGAATCTTTATATGGGTCTATTTCTGTATTTTATTTTTTATTCTGTTCCATTGGCTTACGGGTCTGTCCTTTGGCTAATACTACACTGTCTTGACTACTGTAGCATTATAGTATGTCTTAAAATTGGACAGTTTGAGTCCTTCAGTTATGTATTTTTTTCAGAATTGTTTTGGCTATTCTAGTTCCTTTACTTTTCCATTTAAATTTTAGTGTAAGCTTGTCTATCTCTACAAAATATTTGATTAAAATAAAAAAAATTAATTAGGATTATATTAAAGTTGTCTACAATTTAGGGAGTATTGACATCTTACTTATAGTGAGTCTTCTGACCCATAAGCATAGTATGTATCTCTGTTTATTTAGGTCTTCCATGCTTTTCTTCATCAGTGTTTTACAAGTTTCAGCATACAGATATTGTGTATGATCTGTTACATTTATATCTAGTTATTTAATTTTTTGCAGTTACTGTAAATTGTATTGTGTTTTTGATTTTGGTTTCCCAGTTGTGCATTGCTAGTGTATAGAAACATAACAGATGTTTGTTCATTGATCTTGTATGCTGTTAACTTGATAAACTCACTCATTAGTTCTAGGAGTTTTTGTAGATTCTTTGGATGATCTATGTGGACAATCATGACATCTGCAAACAGAGATAATTTTACTTCTTCTTTTACAATTAGAGTGACTTTAATCTCCTTTTTTAGCCCTATTTCATGCGTTAGGACTTTCATTATGATATGGGATAGGAGGGATATGAGAGACTATATGAAGTTGTGGTTAATAAAGGAAAAAACTACTGGTAAATAGTGAAGACTTAACAGGCCAGTTAAGGTTGGAGGCCACAAATGTGTAGTCTCAGTTGTGTTATTTCTAATCAGCTGCAAACAGTATTTATAATCAGTTGTGTTATTTTTGTAGTGGTTCTCAGCAGCCTGAGTATAGAAATGGAGAAGGCAGACAGCTGGATTAAATCTGGAATTTGGATTTTTGCTGGCTAAAGCAATGGAGTTAGGGAGAAAAAAATATTGGCAAGAGAGAGGCTGAAGTATTAAGGCTTGATAGTGAAGGAAGTAACCCATGTAAAAAATTTGTATTTACTTATATTTTTGGTATAATTCCTTTCAGTGTTTTTCTACATATGTAGAAATACTTTAATACTTAAATGTTTTTAATTAAATTAAAAATATAATTTAATAATGTTTTCAAGGTCCATCCCATGTTGTAGCATGTATTCTTTTGGTTGCCAAATGACATTCCATTGTATGGATATGACACATTTTATTTATCTACTCATCAGTAGATGGGTATTAGTGATCTTTCCACTTTTTGGCTATTATGAATAATGCTGCTGTGAACATTGATGCAGTAGTTTTTGTTTGGACATATGTTTTCATTTCTCTTGGTTATACACGAAGGAGTGGAATTGCTGGGGCATATGGTAATTTTATGTTTAACATATTGAAGGACTTCCAAACTGTTTCCAAAGTGATTGCATCATTCTACACTGCCACCAGAAATGTATGAGGATTCCGATTTCTTTACATCCTCACTAACACTTGTTATCTGTCTTCTGGATTATAGCCATCCTAGTGGAAATTAAATGGTATCTCATGGTTTTGATTTGTATTCCCTAATAGCTAATGATGTTAAGCATTTTTCATGTGCTAATTGATCATTTGTATATGGAGAAATGTCTATTCAAATCATTTGCTCATTAAAATGGTTGTATTATCTTTTCATTTATAGAATTGTAAGAGTTCTTTATATATTCTGCATACAAGCCTCCTATCAAATATTTTATTTACAAATGTTTTCTCTCAAAAGATCACATATCGTATGTTTCCATGGAATCATGGATTTTATTCAATGTCCAGAATAGGCAAATCTATAGAGACAGAAAGTAGATTAGTGGTTTCCTAGGGGTGGGAGTGGACGAATGGGGAGTGACTGTTAATGAGTATGGGGATTCTTTTGGGGACAATAAAAATGTTCTAAAATTGATTGTGGTGATGGTTGTATGACTGTGAATATCCTAAAAACAACTGAATTGTATACTGTAAGTGATCAAATTACATGGTATGTGAATTATATCTTAATAAAATTTTAGAATTAAATGCACTCATACAGCTTTTCCACATAATCTTATCAATTATTCTTCAAAATAATTACTTTAAACACTACATAATAGTTCATCATAATATTTTTTTTTTTTTTTTTTTCGGTATGCGGGCCTCTCACTGTTGTGGCCTCCCCCGTTGTGGAGCACAGGCTCCGGACGCGCAGGCTCAGCGGCCATGGCTCACGGGCCCAGCCGCTCCGCGGCATATGGGATCCTCCCAGACCGGGGCACGAACCCGTATCCCCTGCATTGGCAGGCGGACTCTCAACCACTTGCGCCACCAGGGAGGCCCCATCATAATATTTAATAATTTATTTCACTATTCCTCTATAGTTAGATATTTAGTTTTGTTTCCAATTTTCTGGTAATATAATAAATTAATGGTGAATAGTCATACAGTTCTCTGATTATTTCATTAAAATACATTCCTAAAATGGAGTTATCAGATAAAACTGCATGGGCCATTTAAGGTTTTGATATATGTTATATATTTTGCCCTCAAAAATTTATCTGAGATTTTAACCTTATATCAGCAGCATATAAAAGCATGTGTTTCAACGTGTTCTTGCCAACATTGTAAAAACTGGCTGCTTTAGTGGACAAAAATGGATATTTTGGGTTATTTTAATTTGCATTTCTTTCTAGTGAAGTTGAATAAGTTTAAAAACTTTTCAGAAGAGAACAAAAATGTATAAAATATCTAATAATTTAGACATACATACTTCTTTTTTTCTTTTATCTATTTAAAACATCTTTATTGGAGTATAATTGCTTTGCACTGCTGTGTTAGTTTCTGCTGTATAACAAAGTGAATCAGCTATACGTATACTTATATCCCCATATCCCCTCCTTTTTGTGTCTCCCTCCCATCCTCCCTATCTCACCTCTCTAGGTGGTCACAAAACACCGAGCTGATCTCCCCGTGTGATGCAGCTGCTTCCCACTAGCTATCTATTTTACATTTGGTAGTGTATATATGACCATGCCACTCTCTCACTTTGTCCCAGCTTACCATTTCCCCCTCCCCATGTCCTTAAGTCCATTATCTACATCTGCGCCTTTATTCCTGTCCTGCTGCTAGGTTCTTCAGAACCATTTTTTAAAAAGATTCCATATATATATGTGTTAGCATATGGTATTTGTTTTTCTCTTTCTGACTTGCTTCACTCTGCATGACAGATTCTAGGTCCATCCACCTCACTACAAATAACTCAATTTTGTTTCTTTTAATGGCAGAGTAATATTCCATTGTATATATGTGTCACATATTCTTTATCCATTCATCTGTTGATGGACACTTAGGTTGCTTCCATGTCCTGGCTATTGTAAATAGTGCTGCAACGAACATTGTGGTACATGACTCCTCTTGAATTATGGTTTTCTCAGGGTATATGCCCAGTAGTGGGATTGCTAGATCATATGGTAGTTGTATTTTTAGTTTTTTGAGGAACCTCCATATTGTTCTCCATAGTGGCTGTATCAACTTACATTCCCACCAACAATATAGGAGAGTTACCTTTTCTCCACACCCTCTCTGGCATTTATTGTTTGTAGATTTTTTGATGATGGCCATTCTGACTGGTGTGAGGTAATACCTCATTGGAGTTTTGATTTGCATTTCTCTAATGATTATTGATGTTGAGCATCCTTTCATGTGTTTGTAGGAAATCTGTATATCTTCTTTGGGGAAATGTCTATTTAGGTCTTCTGCCCAGTTTTGGATTCAGTTGTTTGATTTTTGTAATTGAGCTGCATGAGCTGCCTGTATATTTTGGAGATTAATCCTTTGTCAGTTGCTTCGTTTGCAAATATTATCTACCATTCTGAGGCTTGTCTTTTCATCTTGTTTATGGTTTCCTTTGCAGGGCAAAAGCTTTTAAGTTTCATTAGGTCCCATTTGTTTATTTTTATTTCCATTTCTCTAGGAGGTGGGTCAAAAAGGATCTTGCTGTGATGGATGTCATAGAGTGTTCTGCCTATGTTTTCCTCTAAGAGTTTTATAGTGTCTGGCCTTATATTTAGGTCTTTAATCCATTTTGAGTTTATTTTTGTGTATGGTGTTAGGGAGTGTTCTAATTTCATTCTTTTATATGTAGATTTCCAGTTTTCCCAGCACCACTTATTGAAGAGGCTGTCTTTTCTACATTGTATATTCTTGCCTCCTTTATCAAAATAAGGTGACCATCTGTGCGTGGGTTTATCTCTTGGCTTTCTATCCTGTTCCATGGATCTATATTTCTGTTTTTTGTGCCAGTAGCATACTGTATTGATTATTGTAGCTTTGTAGTATAGTCTGAAGTCAGGGAGCCTGATTCCTCCAGCTCTGTTTTTCTTTTTCAAGATTGCTTTGGCTATTTGGGGTCTTTTGTGTTTCCATACAAACTTTGAAATTGTTTGTTCTAGTTCTGTGAAAAATGCCATTGGTAGTTTGATAGGGATTGCACTGAATCTGTAGATTGTTTTGGGTAGTAGAGTCATTTTCACAATGTTAATTCTGCCAATTCAAGTACATGGTATATTTCTCCATCTGTTTGTATCACCTTTAATTTCTTTCATCAGTGTCTTATAGTTTTCTGCATGCAGGACTTTTGTCTCCTTAGGTAGGTTTATTCCTAGGTATTTTATTCTTTTTGTTGCAATGATCCCATCTTATAGTTGTTAGCATTTGCCTTATGTATTGAGGTGCTCCTATGCTGGGTGCATAAATATTTACAATTCTTATATCTTCTTCTTGGATTGATCCCTTGATCATTATGTAGTGTCCTTCTTTTTCTCTTGTAATAGTCTTTATTTTAAAGTCTATTTTGTCTGATGTGAGAATTGCTACCCCAGCTTTCTTTTTTCTTTTTTTTTTTTTTTTGCGGTATGCGGGCCTCTCACTGTTGTGGCCTCACCCATCGTGGAGCACAGGCTCCGGAAGCGCAGGCTCAGCAGCCATGGCTCATGTGCCTACCCGCTCCGCGACATGTGGGATCTTCCTGGACCGGGGCACGAACCCGTGTCCCCTGCATTGGCAGGTGGACTCTCAACCACTGCGCCACGAGGGAAGCCCTACCCCAGCTTTCTTTTGATTTGCATTTGCATGGAATATCCTTTTCAAGCCCCTCACTTTCAGTCTGTATGTGTCCCTAGGTCTGAAGTGGGTCTCTTCAGAACTAGAGACACATACGGCATATGTACGGGTCTTGTTTTTGTATCCATTCAGCCTGTCTATAGACGTACATAACTTATTCAACCATTCTCATATTGATAGACATTTAAGTTGTTTTCTGTTTGGGGCCTTTTCAAACAATACTGTAGTAATTACGTACATTAAAAAATTCTTCATATCTTGTTAAATGTTGAAATGTTTGCCCCATTCTTCCCGCCTGTGTTCCCAAATACTTTTCTATTATTATTAGAACATGACTCTGTTATTCCCACAAAATTAATCAGTTAATTTATTTGAACAGAGTGCCCTGGGAAAAGCATTGCTTAAAGGCAATTTTGCTTACCTAGGGAATCATATCAAAAATATATTTTATGCTGGGTCATATGATAGCTCTATTTTTAGTTTTTTATGGAATCTCCATACTATTCTCCATAGTGGTTGTATCAATTTTCATTCCCCCCAACAGTGCAAGAGGGTTCCCTTCTCTCCACACACTCTGCAGCATTTGTTGTTTGTAGATTTTCTGATGATTCCCATTCTAACTGGTGGGAGCTGATACCTCATTGTAATTTTGATTTGTGTTTCTCTAATGATTAGTGATGTTGAGCATCCTTTCATGTGTTTGTTGGCAATCTGTGTATCTTCTTTGGAGAAATGTCTATTTAGGTCTTCTGCCCATTTTTGGATTGGGCATATACCCTGAGAAAACCATAATTCAAAAAGAGTCATGTACCACAATGTTCACTGCAGCTCTATTTACAATAGCCAGGACATGGAAGCAACCTAAGTGTCCATCAACAGATGAATGGATGAAGTAGATGTGGCACATATATAAAATGGAATATTACTCAGCCATTAAAAGAAACGAAATTGAGTTATTTGTAGTGGGGTGGATGGACCTAGAGTCTGTCATACAGAGTGAAGTAAGTCAGAAAGAGAAAAACAAATACCATGTGCTAACACATATATATGGAATCTAAAAAAAAAAAAAGGTTCTGAAGAACCTAGCAGCAGGACAGGAATAAAGATACAGACATAGAGAATGGACTTGAGAACATGGGGAGGGGGAAGGGTAAGCTGGGACGAAGTGAGAGAGTGGCATGGACATATATACACTACCAAACGTAAAATAGATAGCTAGTGGGAAGCAGCCCCATAACAGAGGGAGATCAGCTCGGTGCTTTGTGATCATCTAGAGGGGTGGGATAGGGAGGGTGGGAGGGAGATGCCAGTGGGAGGGGATATGGGGATATATATATACGTATAGCTGATTCACTTTGTTATACAGCAGAAACTAACACGACAAGGTAAAACAATTATCCTCCAATAAAGATGTTAAAAAAATAAAATGAGGGCTTCCCTGGTGGCGCAGTGGTTGAGAGTCCGCCTGCCGATGCAGGGGACACGGGTTCGTGCCCCGATCCCGGAGGATCCCACATGCCGCGGAGCGGCTGGGCCCGCGAGCCATGGCCGCGGAGCCTGTGTGTCCGGAGCCTGTGTTCCGCAATGGGAGAGGCCACAGCAGTGAGAGGCCCGCATACAGCAAAAAAAAAATAAAATAAAAAAATAAAATGAAATCTAAAAAATATATATATCTATATATTTTATGGCTTAATATTTACCCAAGATATTCTGAAAAAAAGGGCTTACATGGTCATATAAGTTTGGAAAAAACTTATTCCACTTTAGAGGATTCACAAAATTCCTTAGCATATTTTAAGTCTTGAGAAGTACTGCACTAAAGACAAAGTTCCATGATCTGCACACAAGAAAATAAGTTCAGTCAAATAAGTTCAGAGGGCTACTATACATCCTTCCTGGAGAGTCACAAAACTTATTTGCATAATTCCTATGCTAAAGATAACTCTCTAATTTTGATACAGGGTTTCCTAAATTTATTTCACCAGGTAACTTTTTCCCCTTTAACTTCTGTTGACATGTCAAAGAATACCCATAGTAAAATGCTAAAATAAGAAAATGAGAGAGATAAGCACCATGGATATCTGAAATCTAGGTTCTAATACCATACAAGTGTCACACATTTCATCAGGGCTTTGGATAAGAAGACAGATTTAATTCTTCCCTCTTTTTTTTTTTTTGCTGTACACGGGCCTCTCACTGTTGTGGCCTCTCCCGTTGCAGACCACAGGCTCCGGACGCGCAGGCTCCATGGCCATGGCTCATGGGCCCAGCCACTCCACGGCATGTGGGATCTTCCCGGACCGGGGCACGAACCCGTGTCCCCTGCATCGGCAGGCGGACTCTCAAACACTATGCCACCACGGAAGCCCAATTCTTCCCTCTTTTAAACCTTTGATTATAAGTGAAGGTGAAGTAAATATCCCAAGTCAGGTTTTTAAATGTAGTGCCATAGTGGACAGGGCATGATCTGAGGTCAGACAGACCTGTGTTGCAATCTTAGGTTATCCACTTACTAGCTAGATATGTGGTTTAACTTCTCTGGATTTCAGTATTCTCATAAGTAAAATGGGAATAGTAACATTCACCTGACAGAGTTGTTGTGAGGATTAAATTAGATAACATATGTAAAGTACATAGCAAAGTGACTGTCATATATATACTGTGCACCAGTATAGGTCTTATATAGTACCTATACTGGTGCACAGCAGGGTTCTGTAAGGTAAAGAAGTGAAGACCTGAGAGCCCACAAATTGATAGGCTTCTGAATAATTGGCAGCTTTTTCATGGGAACAGAATTGGAAGGCTTATCAGATCAGAGCTTCAAGCTCTGTGGTATTTTTACTACTAAAGTTTTCCTTTTAATACTGAATTACATTGGGTTTATTTACCTGTCAATGTTTCAAAGAGAAGGCTTTATAGCTTTTTACCAGGCCAAAGAGAATCCCATGTGTAAGGCTGCCTGCCACTGATGGACAAATTAGTAGCATTTGGGGAGAGTTGGAGTGTAGGGATGGTGCTTTTTGCCTGTTAGTGGGTAAGAGTAGGTTATTAACTGACATAATATGGCTGTTCCTGGATACTCTGGGGTCTTTTAGCCAAAGTGAACATTGTGAGTTTACAGGGAGTAAGGGAGTCTTTTTCAGTACAATACACAGGGAAATTATGTATAGAACTTCTGCTTACGTGAATAATACAAGAGGGAAGAATTCAACATCTTTTTTGCCAGGGTGATAACTTACTCCTTTTCCAGTTCTGCTCCCCAGACTGCCTCTTAGCAGTCCAGGTGGTACTCTATGTGCCTCCCTCAGAATACTGACCTGTTTGACAGATGCAGGAAATGTGAAAACTGCTACGTTTCTGTTTCCACAGCAAGAGATGATGATCCTTCTGGATAATCTGTAAGGTTGAAAAGTGAAGTAAACAAATGTCCCTTTCTCTTGTATGGGTGGGTATTCATTTATTGGCATGTTTCTTTCTCAGTCAATCCCTGGAGGCAGCGGACATCCACAAATATCTAAAGACTGATGTGCTATATACTGAAGCATTTGTAACCAGTCCAAGCATTTATATTTCAAGAGTTGTCAGCCTGCTGTACTATGAACTAAGATCATTTTATTTGTCAGCATTATCTGATCTATAATAGTGGCTGGTATTTGACTTAAGTAGCTGTGATGACAGCTCAACATCATTTGTCTTTAATAGAATGTTTTGGGTCTTGCTACTCACAGAATTACCCTGTCTTGTTATTCCACTGGACATAATTGAGATAGCTGTTATAGTACTTTAGGTGTTGTTGTGTTTTTAAAAAGGAATGAAGTATCCAGAAAATAAGAGGCTTTGGAATCAACAAGCAACATCATTTATGGTACAAATGTTCTTGTTTTCAAGACCCAGCCTTTTGAGGAGCAAAGTACACTCTGAATCAGCTTGCCTAATGTACAGATAATCACTTTCTTTATATTCCTTGCATAATAATATACTTAGCACTTTGAGATAAAAAAAAGTTGACAGTGGTAGTCCCTTGTAGTTTCTGCTTAGTACATTCTCCTTTATGAAATTGATGTGCTGTTCGGAGTGCTCCCATAAGTGTGAGGTCTGGATCCCAGAAGAGGCCAGCCAGGGTGGGTTACCCTTGCCACAGCAGGCTGGCAACTTCTCATGCCACTGAGTTAACCAGGCACACTCCAGAGACAAGTCTGCTTTCTTCCAGGAAGAGTGGAAAAGTAAAAACTGGCTCTTAGAATGTCTGTCTTTGGAATCATAGTGGGCACAACATTCTGTCTTCTTTGGAATCCTGGGCCTAGGGTATTCTTGCCCTTAAGTCTGAACAAAAAGCAGTTGTATTGGCCCAGCTCTTCAGTGAAGGATATACAGAGAATTACTTATGTTTGTCAAACACCTCAAAAGAGAAAAAGAGGGAGAAAGTGCTTGAGCATACATCTCATCTTACCTATACATTTCTACCAAGAAAGCAATTGATAAGTGTAAAAGACAATTCTGGAACTTCAATGCACTATTTGCCTTGTTTCCTCCTGACGGTTGGCTGTTTCAGAACTTTGTAGGTATGGTTTGGTAGTGCGCCTTTTCAGAAATTGGCTTTTAGTATTCTGCTGAATGGGTTTCTTTTACTCTTTACCATTGCAATCCACACTTCTATTTGGCACAGAACACTTCCCTTTAGCAATTATTTAAATTAAAATCAGTCTTGCAGACATTGAAACTTGAGCTGAGAAACTCGATTATCAACTTCCTTCATAGTTTCACTCCCAGATGAGATTAAGCTAAGATGGCAAAGGTAGAGCCATTGTCAGGTGAGGACTAAATGGAAAGAATGCAGGTACTTCAAAAAAATCAGGTTCTGCATAACAGAAGGCAAATGCAGAATTTAGGAAAACAATTTACTTTCTCATTCTACCATCTGCACCTATACTGCTTTCACTACCCCCACCTGCTCTTACTGCCTATGCTGTAGTGATTTTCACCATTATTCAATAAATGTTTACTTGAACCAAGAATGATGTCATTTTAGTCTTAGTGTATGCTGGCTAAGCTCTGTTTCTCCTCCTGTCTCATCCTCCTAGCTCTCCTCCCTTCCTTTAAAATCCTATATTCCTACATAAACCTTTGATACTATGGGAAGTGACCATAACAGTATATGTACACTTCTTTGTAGCCATTGGTTCTCAGAGATTGGAAAGAATAGGGAAATGGACATAATGTGGAATCTTGAAGAACTTAGGTTGAGTTATGACTGCTTTATTGCCTTACATAAGTGACTTTACCTCCCCAGCTTCAACTTTTTCATCTGTAAAATAGGGCAATACTCTCTCACAGTATTTTTGTAATGCTCTTTCCTGAATTATGAGTGTCCTTTAGGTTTTATCTTTTACCCTCTGAATTTCTCTTTTCCATTGATTTCCTTGTCCACATGAATGCATGTCAACAGTTGCTTAGGTGATGCCAACTTTTATATCTTATCTCCTTTCCCTAGCTTTATTCTCTCTCTTGATTATCTCCTACACCATTCATGGGTTTAAACACCATCTCTATATGAATGACTCCCAGATCTTTCTAGTCACTGGGACTGTTTCCAGTTATTTAAAATGTCTCCTGGCTTTAATCCTTCTTCTCCATTTCTAGTGTCACACCCCCCTGGAAGCCACTGTGACACATGCTCAACTACTTATTGCTTTTTCTCGTTCCTGTCTCTGCACATTTCAATATATCCTGCATGCTACTACCTGAGTAACTTTTCTAAAATTTATCTTTCATTATATTAATATCACTGAAGATCATAAAATTAATATCTATTCCCTCCTGTAGCAAAACTACAAAACCCTCTACCATGTGGCCATCTTACTTCTCTAATATTACTGCTCACAACCCACAATGCCCACCCAGTACATAGGAATGGATGGCCTCCTTAGTGTTCTTACCACATTCAAGTCACACTTCTTACATAGAATGCCATTTCTTTCTTCCTAGCATCTACCCAGATGTCACCCATCCTAATAACATCTAGCTGAAGTCCTATTTCTTCCTCAAAACTTTCACCACTATAGCCCATAAACTTACCTCCTTTATTGATATACTGATATTGATGTCAATATTGTTTAAGCATCACTGACAATCACACACTAACATGTGTACCACACAGTACTTAGCACAGGGCTAAGCTTACCTAGGTATGTAATTGCTAACATAACTTTTATAACAATGAGCACACTAAATCTTGTGTTAGACTTGTGTGCTTTTCCTATCCTTCCGTACAATTGCAAATTCCTTGAGGGCAGAGGCCATGTTTTATTTATCTTTATATCCCTCCACAATACCTTGCCTGAGGCATACCTTCAGGAAATACTTTCTGAATTGAACTGATTGATTGGAGACCTGGAATATTTCAGGGACATGAACCAATTCAGGGCTCAGGGTTGTACAATGCAGGTAAAGCAGTAAAATGAATATCCATGATATTACTGCATAAGTTAAGTTTTCCAGGAGCTGAGGGCATGGCCATTCCCTTCTTATCTAGAAACAGGAGGAACAAGTCTCTTGAAAAATGCTTAGGTGCTCAAAAGAGTAGCCCCTTCCTGACTCAGTATATTATGTTTTATGCTTTCAGTGATGAGACCTAGGATTCTTATTCTTGAGTAAAGGCAAATGACAAGTGTGAGAATAGGTTGTTTATAGCTTGGTGGTCAAAATGCTAGGTGGAGGTTATAAGAGGGAGCAACTGGTGTACCTAGAGAGGATACTTGAAGAAAGAAATTTGGTTCCAGGATATGGAAAGTGTATTAATAAATGTAAGCTTACAGTGGATGCTAAAATATATCAATATCTTCCAAAAAAGGAAATAAGCCATTTGGTGAAAGATATAAAACTGTGATTATTCAGCTTGATTTCTGACTCCTCAGTATCAAGTGTGATCATCACACCTTAGAGCTGAAGATAGCTTAGAGATCATGGAATTGAAACTGAGCTCCAGAGAAGAGAAGGGACTTTCCAAAAGTCATACATTGAGCCCAGTGGCAGAGCTGGGAAATGATCCCCATGCCAGAGTATTATCCATGTTTTTCCATCATTCTATTTCTGATGAAAGAGGCACAGGAACTGAGAAGTTTTCTTTTAAATGGACCTTAAAAAAGTCTACAAATTGAAAAGTAAGTAGGATCAAAGGAGAGACACTGGGTGGTACAGTGGTTAAGGGTTTGGATTTTGGGGCCAGATTCTGTCACTGACTGGCTGTGTGACTTTGGGATTCTCTGTGCTTGAGTTTACTCACCTGTAAAATGGGGGTAATTTAATATTTACAACTTACAAAGTGATTATGACTCTTAAATATGACAGTGCTTGTAAATCACCTGGAATATAATAATAGTCATTCAACAAATGTTAGTTGTACCCTTGGATTCAAACAATCATCTATATGTAACTTTACTTTGCTAGGGATGCAGAAAACAATGAAATAAAGGTTATGAAGTCCCTAACTTCAAGGAGTTCCTATCCAGTCCCTTACAATTCAAACTCTTTTATGGAGCCAGGTTACTTTCTTCATCACTTAGCTTGAGGTCTCCTGATTATTTGTGACTTTCCTTGTACCTTCTGCCTCTTCATTGCTTGCCACCAATCCAAATGCTATCTAATCTTTAACACTCAAATTCTACCCTCTCTGTAAAGCCTTTCCTGATGAGCCCAGCCTACAGAAATCACTTTCCTTTAAGTTCCTATAGCACAAACTTTATAGTTCTACTCATTTTGTCAACATCATATCCTGTATTGTGTTTTGTCAATCAACTTTTCATATATGTCTTATCTCCCCAAATAAATTTAATAAATGTTAGTTTTTCCCTTTCCCTTCTCTTTTTCCTATATATTCTTGGTGAACCAGCCAGACATCCTCTCCCAGAATAGTACTGTCTTCTATATGTAGGAATGAGAGAAAACAGCCTTTTGGAAAAGAGCCACACACTTAATCATCCCAAATGTGTAATCATAAGTATATGACTCATAGGAATATCAGGTTGGTAAGATGTTAGTATAGGCCAATGTATCTTGAATTCCTATATAGAACACTGATAAAGAATTGACTGAGACTTCCTCTCCCCTTCTGAGATGGCCCACACTCTGTCTATGGAGTGTGTATCTCTCTCAATAAATCTACTTCTTTCCTATCACTTTGCCTCTCACTGAATTCCTTCTGTGCTGAGACATAAAGAACCTGAATTACAGCAAGTCCTGAGGCCAGGTGTGCGATCTCAAAAGACAGTGGGTTCAAGTCCCAATCCGGGTTTTGGCTGGGTTTGAGTCCCAGTCAGTGGGTTCAAGTCCCAATCTGAAGTGTATGGTTTCAGCTGGCAAGCCACGAAGGGACAGTGATAAGGTAGGAAAATGTTGAGAGTCAGGTCTTAGTCCTAAATGGGCCTGTGGGATGCCAGGAGCCAGGTGTACTGGGGAGGATGCTCCACCAATGTCTGCTCATTTCATCTGATGGGCCGGTCAACCCCATATGCTTAACGCAGGTCCAGGACAAAAGTGTTGCTGCAGGATTTGATAATCTGTACTCTTCTCCTTGACTCTGAGGTTTTTCTCCTACATTCTATGTTTATTCCTGTTCCCTTTATTTCCCTCTCTCCCTTCTTTCTTCTTTCCTTCCTTCCTTCCGTCCTCTCTCTCTCTCTCTCTTTTTGTTTCTTTCTCTCCCCTCCCTCCAACCCTTATAAGCACTGATCCTTTATTCCCGACGTACAACTAGGCCAACTCCTGCTCATCATCGACACTATGGGGGACACCTTCTGTACCATTCCTTTGTGGCAACTTTTCAGGCATTAACACCTGGTTGGGAGACTACCTTGGAAGGGGTAGCATCTAAAATCATAAGTGCCAATCTTGACCAAATTGTGTGGTGGATTTTGACATGAGAGCAGAACTTTTGGATAGCACAAGAGTTAAAGACATTACCTCAGGCTTGGGTCTGAAATGGGTCAGGCTGCATCAATCCTGACTGATACCCCTCTGGACCATATACTCTGGGATTGGGAAAGATTCAGACAACAGGAATTAAAAGAGAAAACACTTATTAGGTTATGTAATCAGGTTTGGCCACAATATGAGTTAGGAAATTTAAAATGGGGTGAGGTACCATATGTCCAAATTTTCATGGCCTTGTATTTAGGCAATGAAACACAAAAGGAATTTAAGGCATGCATAGCTTGGAGGGATAACTCTAGGAAGGACACAGAGGACATTTTAACTGACCCACCCTACAGGGCCATGCAGTACACCGGGTGGGGAATGATGCTGTCCCTGAGGTAGACCCACAATGGAATTCTATTGATAGGGATAGACAGGGGTCTGTTCGATAGTTGGTATGAAGAAATTTACAGTAAAACCTGTTAATTATGAAAAGCTGAAAGAGGTCCAATAGGGACAGGATGAAAATTCTGCCATCTTCCAAGGGAGACTAGTGGAGGTTTTTAGGAGATATATGAACATGAGTCCCTCCTCCCTTAAGGGACAGGACCTTTTGGCTATGAATTTCATAGCCCAGTCTGCCCCAGATATCAGGCGGAAAATTCAGAAAGCAACTGCTGGTCCTCAGACTCCAATGAACGATTTGTTCCTATTGGCTTATTCAGTTTTCAATAATAGAGATGTGGCTGAAAAGGTTAAATGCACCCAGATAAATATGCAAAAGGCTCAAAAGATGGCAGTGGCTTTGTCCCCTCAGAGACCACCAAAGGGGAAGCCAACTTTCCTAGGCCAATCTGGCCCTGGTGGATCATTAGGCCCACGGGTACCCAGACAGGACCAGTGTACCCTGTGTAGACAAAAGGGGTACTGGAGGGAGGATCAAAATCAATGTGCCCTTTGCAAACAGCCAGGACATTGGAGGAGGGAATGCCCCAGATGCCAGACAGCAATGGGGACCCCTTGGCCATTGATGGTTTTGCAATCAGAAGGTTGAAGGGGCCCAAGGCCAAAAGCTGCTCTGCCTGAAACCGAGCAGGACCCTGTAGGGGCTCCTGGGCACAGAGAGCCTTTCTGTTCAGCCTCCATGACCTTCCCTAAGATTCATGAACAGTTGCTAATCTGGGAAGGGAAGGGATGCAGAGTCAAGGGAGGAACAGCCAAGAAACAATAGTGCAGCCTTGGGTCAGGGTCCTGGTTCCACCTCAAGGGATACACATAACAATATCTTTAAGCCCTTTTATAGAATTAAAAACCAACAGATGGAAGATGTCAGCATTCTCCATACCAGAGAAGACCAATTAAGGCCAGACTAAAGGAACCAGAGAAGCCCATCAAGATTACCTGAGATGAGATTAAAGGAGGACCGGCTCTGTACACACCCTAATCTTGTCAGCAACCTCGCCCTTAACTATTGCTATAAAACTCTTCATCAAGTCCTCCCAGGTTGGGACACATAATTTTCAAGGGCAGGAGTCTACTGTGTCCCCCTTTGCCTGGCAAAGCAATAAAGCTATTCTTCTACTTCACCCAAAACTCTGTTTCTGAGATTCCATTTGGCACCAGTGTATAGAGGCTGAGATTTCGGCATCATGACTAGAGATAACATCTCATAACTAGTGTTGAGCCTCAGGTGGTCATTGATGTGGCAGGCCACTCGACAGAATTTCTTATAGATACTGGTGCAACCTTTTCAATCTTAACCCAAAGAACTGGAAGCCTTAGCAATCATAAGGAATATGCAGTGAGGTGTCAGGGAAGTGGAAGGGGCACACTTTCCAGTAACCCCTTTTGTGCAACATCAATGCCAGCTGTTTCTAAATTCCTTTCTGTTTGTGCCTGATTGTCCCATCCCCTTAATGGGAAGAGACTTATAAACTAAGTTAGGGGCCACTCTGTTTCTTGAGGGGCAAGGGAACTATTCTCATCACCAAATGATTCTAACAGAAAGTAGAAAGGAACAGACTAAATCTGGAGCTGAAATAGAAGCCTTAGTAGACCCTGGAGTGTGAAATATCAAGGTCCCAGACTTGGTCAAAGATATCCAGCCAGCGATTATTAATACCTGAACCAAAATGGGAGACCACCAGTCAGACTAAACTGACCATAGCTGATAGGATTTTGGGGGGAACCCTTCTCCCCTAAGGCAAATGAGGGAAAATAAAACATTCCAACATAGGTGAATGGGTGTGCCAGTTCTTTGTTAACATTGAGGTAGCTACCCAATTCTTTGAGGGAAAGAAAAAAAAATTGTCTGGACTTAAGGGAACAAAATCATCCTAGAAGGAATTTGCCTGCCTTTCTCATGCCTTTGAGATGCAAATATTCTATCTGGTCTTCTCAGGGAAACCCTTATCTCTGCCATTTTTTAAAATGCAAACTTTGGGAAAAGGGCTAGAGAATATGGAACTCGACTTATCAAGGACAAATAAAAATCTTAAGTGTCTTCTCCATAAACATTAGTAAAAAGGATTTAGCCATCTAGACAGGTGACCTTGATTTTTTCCATCTGCCTTTTCCATCTGCCAGAAGCCCAATTTGAATCCAACCTCTTGTAACTGATGGGTTTTACGTTGTTCTACCTGATTCAGGGCTGAAATTTTGGAATGAGAACTATGAGGTCTCTGTGTTTGTTTGTGTGTTCATATGTATCTATGTGTGTGTTGTAGATGTATGGTATTGCCAAAATTAATTTGTAAAAGAGCTCTATTTAATTGGCTTAAAGGAAACTAAGCACTTATATAAATACTCAGAAATGTAAAATAATCTGGCTAGAATGAATTTCAGTTTCATGTCATCTGAGAAATATTCAGTACTAATCAGATAGCTGGTATTAAAGGTGGCTTAAGCTTGTTGGTTTGATGTCTTTAGAGTCATCAATGTTAAGTATAGTACTTCTGTTGTACCTAGGTTTACTAGAGGTCAAATAAGACCTTATATCTGTTACAAATTTGTCAGCAAGGAAAGTAAGTGACTCAATGTGAAAAAAACTTTTAAGGAAAGTAAGATGTGTGTTTTCAGTAAAAGATGTGTGAGGAATGGAAAAGGAACACTGCGAAGAAAACAGTTGTGCATGATCAGGATTTTCTAAGATTGGATTGAATTTAGTTGGGTAAATGGATTTTGTTGGGAGTAAGCTGAGGCAAGACTTGGAATTGGTTTCTCTCTCTGTTAAGAGAACAAAGTATTCTTGGAATGTTACTTTTGATAACAGATTGTGTGAGTTTCTTTGCCTTTAAGTGATCTGTATTTACTTTTGAGATCTCTTGTAACTTTTGTTAAATAATAAGTATTATCTCACAGTGACCTATGATCTTATTTGACCAAGTGTTTTGAAACTTTTTGGCAAACTTCCCAAATATCGAATTTTAATTAAAGTTCTTTTGACTTCCAGCTAACTTTGGGATGCTTTAGCAGGCCCCTGAGGCATCTCAGAGAGAAATATTTAACTAGAATTATTTGGTATGTTAAATTAAATGTAATCAGTCATAATTCTGGTTATTTTAACCAAGCTTCTTTATCAATTACACTGCAATCAGATGTCTAACCATGGCTTTTAAGTCTTTTGTCATTTATAGATAGTTATTTTTGTACTTTGATGCTATTGCAAAAGTGCTTCATCTTCAAGAAGATTCATAGGAAGGCTATGGAAGCAGTTACAACAGTTCCACAACAAGATGATGGCTATGAGAGGATTCCAGCCCATATCGACTTAAAACAAGAAGGCATCTGGCCCCTGGGGCCCCTATATCAGGCATCTAGAGACTTTTACTCCCTGACAGGCAGGGTCGACGCATCTGCTCAGCCTTGAAGCAGTTACAGAAGACAGACCATTGCCCCTAAGCTTCCCATAAGAATATGGGAGTAAAATCTCTGAGCGGGGAATGTAACAGGAGGGAAGGGGGCAGGGCACAGCCTTTAAAAGAATGACATAGCTGTTGAGGACACAACAAAAACTGGTTATAAACAACTAGGTCTAA
Source organism: Mesoplodon densirostris (assembly GCF_025265405.1). Classification (NCBI taxonomy): domain Eukaryota; kingdom Metazoa; phylum Chordata; class Mammalia; order Artiodactyla; family Ziphiidae; genus Mesoplodon; species Mesoplodon densirostris. The sequence goes on along the minus strand of NC_082681.1, from coordinate 74,684,453 downwards.
GATTGTAGAAGTTTCAACTTCCAGTAGACCGTGAGCCTTATTATATGCTCATTGTAATACATTAGCGTGTTAAATGACACACTCACAGGTGCCATGACAGTTCCAAGGCTGACCTGAAAAGGCCAAAAAGTGGGCGGTGGCCCAATTCCTGGAAATCCCCGCCCCTTCCCTGAAATAGTTGGAATAATCCTCCCACTCATTAGCCTATGAAATTACCCAGCCCATAAAAACTAAACACCCCATATTTCAGTGTCTCTTGCCTTCCCCACACTCTTGTCTATTGAGTGTGTATCTCTCTAATCTAAATCTAATTCTTACCTAAAAAAAAAAAGAATTGACTGAGACTAAGGACTCTTCCAATTTAGCCCTACCTATTGCCACTATGCATGGGAATAAGTAAGGGCACTTTGGTGCCCTTGAAGGGGTATATTCTTTAAGGTAGGAAGCATGAATTTAACTTGTGACCTTGCCTAAGTCCTGTGGTAGTATCTTAATGTTCCTCAGGCATAATCATAGAGGCCTGGTTAGGCCCAAAGAATTAAGTGATAAGGTAATTTTCTCTTCAAGCAAGGTTCAATGGCTGTCTCTGGTTGGGAGGTGATTGCACAGAATATCACCCAGAGATGATTCTAAACAATAAAGCTCTTGACGTGTAAGGTCTCATCTCAGAACCAGAGTTCTTATATATAGGATATCCTTAGAGAGTCTGAGTTCTGATGAAGAGAGGGCTCTTACCAATGATTTCAGAAGGTACAGCAATTAGAGCAATCTCTGGCATAGAATGGAAGTGTGCTTTGGTAGAGTATTACCTCATCATCTTCCTAAAACAACATTATCCTCATATCAAGCCCCTGCTTAAAAGCCATCAGTAGTTCCCCATTATCCACAGAAAAGTCCTTAGTCTTGTACCTAAGGTCCTATTCAATCTAACACTAATTCACCTGTGGCATTAAGCTAACAATCATCTTCTATATGCACCCCTATTTTGCAAGGGTTGAAGATAGTACTGAAATGAAGGTGATGAGGTCTATGACTTCAAGTAGTTCCCATCCAATCCACTACCATTCAAACTCTTTGTTGGAGCTAGGCTACTTTCTTCTTCATATCCTCCTCACTGAGCTTGGGGTCTCATGCATTATAACCTGTGATTTTCCTTTTAACTTCTGCCATTTCATTCCTTGCCACAAATCCAAATCCCATCTCATCTTTAAGGCCAAAATTCTGTTTCCTCTATAAAGCCTTCCCTGACTAGCCCAGACTAAAAGAACAATTCTCTCCTTTGAATTCCTATCGGACAAATTTTATGGTTCTATTTATTTGGTCAATAACATACCCTGTATTGTGTTTTGTAAGGCAACTTTTCATGTATGTGTCTTATCTTCCCAAATAAATGCAAGACACTTGAGTTTAGACACAAAAATGCATAATGTCTCTTATGGGTTCAATGTCATACACTTAATATGCTCCCAAATTATACTAGCTTATTTCTTTTGTTCTTTTTCGTAACAGGTTATTTATCATAGCAGCAGAAACTACCAGATTGAAAATAAATAAATCAGAAACCTTCTACCTTGAGCAGTTACTAATGATCTCATACAGAAAAAGTTTTACCCAAAGGAGTAGGAAATTATGCTATATATAAAGCATATAATATGCTAGAGTCTGATGTCAATATATTCCTGGATAAGTGTCCAGCATTTGACAAGGAGTTTAATTCTTTCAAGCCCTGGTTATCATTAACACTGGAAAGTTGTATTAGCAAATTCAAGCAAATTTTGTTTTTCATATGAAGACTTTTTAACTTGATAAAAATATCTCACCTGGAATAATAAAATTATCAAAATTATAGAGTTGATTTTCAGTCTCATTAGCTACAGCTAGAAAGCAGTTTTGGTGAGTTAAGGAAAGCTTGGTTCTTTTCTGCTGGATTCTTTTAAAATATCATTCTTGTCATAGTTAATACATTGGTATAGAGTAACTGGAATAGGTTGTGCATAATTACTGTGTACCCTAGGACTTGATCCTGACCTGGAGCTCCCTACTGGATTCTCAAACCAGGCTGATGGAATACTCATGGATAGTTGATGGAATAGTTGGTGGATAGTCTTCAAATCACAAGAGAACAAAAGACAAAGGGAATAAAAAGACCTACAAAACAAATCCAAAACAATTAACAAAATAGCAATAAGAATATATATATCGATAATTACCTTAAGTGTAAATGGATTAAATGCTTCAACCAAAAGACAGAGACTGGCTGAATGGACACAAAAGTAAGACCTGTATATAGGCTGTCTACAAGAGACCCATTTCAGGTCCAGGGAAACATACTGACTGAAAGAGAGGGGATGGAAAAAGGTATTCTATGCAAATGGAAATCAAAAGAAAGCTGGAGTAGTGATACTCATATCAGACAAAATAGACTTTAAAATAAGGACTGTTATAAGAAACAAAAAAGGACACTACATAATGGTCAAGTGATCAATCCAAGAAGAAGATGCAGCAATTGTAAATATATATGCACTCAACATAGGAGTACCTCAATGTATAAGGCAAATGCTAGCAGCCATAAAAGGAGAAACCAACAGTAACACAATAATAGTGGGGGACTTTAACACCCCACTTAGATCAATGAACAGATCACCCAGACAGGAAATCAATAAGGAAACAAAGCCGTTAAATGACACATTATACCACATGGACCTAATGGATATTTAAAGAGCATTCCATCCAAAAGCAGCAGAATACACATTCTTAAGTGCACATAGAACATTCTCCAGGATAGATCACATGCTGGGCCACAAAGCAAGCATCAGTAAATTTAAGACAATTGAAATCATACCAAGCACCTTTCCTGACCACAACTCTATGAGAATATAAATCAACTACAAGGAAAAAACCGTAAAAAACACAAACATGTGGAAACTAAACAACCAATGGATCACTGAAGAAAGCAAAGAGGAAATCAAAAAATACCTAGAGACAAATGAAAATGAAAACACGATGATCCAAAACCTATGGGACACAGGGACTTCCCTGGTGGTCAAGTGGTTAAAACTCCGTGCTTCCAATGCAGGGGGCATGGTTTTGATCCCTGGTCATAGAATTAAGATCCTGCATGCCGTATGGTGCAGCCAACAAACAAACAAACAAAAACCACAAAACAAACAAAAACCCCACAAAACCTATGGGATGCACCAAAAGCAGTTCTAAGAGGGAAGTTTATAGCAATACAATCTTACCTCAGGAGACAAGACAAATCTCAAATAAACAACCTAATGCTACACCTAAAGCAACTAGAGAAGGAAGAACAACGAAAACCCAAAGTTAGTAGAAGGAAAGAAATAAAAAAGATCAGAGCAGAAATAAATGAAATAGAGATGAAGAAAACAATAGAAAAGATTGATGAAACTAAAAGCTGGTTCTTTGAAAAGATAAACAAAATTGATAAACCTTTAGCCAGACTCATCAAGAAAAAAAAGGAAGAGGGCTCAAATTGATAAAATTAGAAATGAAAAAGGAGAAGTTACTCACTGACACTGCAGAAATACAAAGGATCATAGGAGACTATTAGAAGCAACTCTATGCCAATAAAATGGAAAGGCTAGAAGAAATGGACAAATTCTTAGAAAGGAACACCCCTCCAAGACTGAACCAAGAGAAAATAGAAAATATGAACAAACCAATCACAAGTACTGAAATGGAAACTATGATTTAAAAACTTCCACAAAACAGAAGTCCAGGACAAGATGGCTATACAGGCAAATTCTATCAAACATTTAGAGAAGAGTTAACACCTATCCTTCTCAAACTATTCCAAAAATACTGCAGATGAAGGAACACTCCAAAATGCATTCTATGAGGTCACCATCACTCTGACACCAAAACCAGACAAAGAAACCACAAAAAAGAAAATTACAGGCCAATAACACTGATGAACATAGATGCAAAAATCCTCAACAAAATACTAGCAAACCAAATCCAACAACACATTAAAAGGATCATATACCATGATCAAGTGGGATTTACTACAGGGATGCAAGGATTTTTCAATATCCACAAACCAATCAGTGTGATACACAACACCAACAAATTGAAAACTAAAAACCACATGATCAACTCAATAGATGCAGAAAAAGCTTTTGACAAAATGTAACACCGATTTATGATAAAAACTCTCCAGAAAGTGGGCATAGAGGGAACTTACCTCAACATACTAAAGGCCATATATGACAAAGCCACAGCTAACATCATACTCAATGGTGAAAAGCTGAAAGCATTTCCTCTAAAATCAGAAACAAGACAAGGATATCCACCCTTGCCACTTTTATTCAACATAGTATTGGAAGTCTTAGCCATGGCAATCAGAAAAGAAAAAGAAATAAAAGGAATCCAAACTAGAAATGAAGAAGTAAAACTGTCATTGTTTGCAGATGACATGATACTGTAAATAGAAAATCCTAAATGCACTACCAGAAAACTACTAGAGCTAATCAATAAACTTGGTGAAGTTGCAGGATCCAAAATTAATACACAGAAATCTGTTGCATGTCTATACAGTGACACTGAAAGATCAGAAAGGGAAATTAAGGAAACAATCCCATTTACCATCACATCAAAAAGAATAAAATACCTAGGAATAAACCTACCTAAGGAGGCAAAAGACCTGTACACTGAAAACTGTAAGATGCTGATGAAAGAAATCGAAGACACAAACAGATGGAAAGATATTTCATGTTCTTGGATTGGAAGAATCAATATTGTCAAAATGATTATACTACCCAAGGAAATCTACAGATTCAATGCAATCCCTGTCAAATTACCGATGGCGTTTTTCACATAAGTAGAACAAATAATTTTAAAATTTGTATGGAGACACAAAAGACCCCAAATAGCCAAATAATCTTTTTTTTTTTTTTCTTTTTGCGGTATGCGGGCCTCTCACTGTCGTGGCCTCTCCCGTTGCGGAGCACAGGCTCCGGATGCGCAGGCCCAGCGGCCATGGCTCACGGGCCCAGCCGCTCCGCGGCATGTGGGATCCTCCCAGATCGGGGCACGAACCCGTATCCCCTGCATCGGCAGGCGGACTCTCAACCACTGCGCCACCAGGGAGGCCCAGCCAAATAATCTTGAGAAAGAAAAACAGACCTGGAGGAATCAGGCTCCTTGACTTCAGACTATACTAAAGAGTATGGTACTGGCATTAAATAGAAATATAGATCAATGCAACAGGATAGAAAGCCCAGAAATAAACCCAAGCACCTATGGTCAATTAATCCATGACAAAGGAGGCAAGAATATACAATGGAGAAAAAGTCTCTTCAATAAGTGGTGCTGGGAAAACTGGACAGCTACATGTAAAAGAATGAAGTTAGAACATTCTCTAACACCATACACAAAAATAAACTCAAAATGGATTAAAGACCTAAATGTAAGCCTGGATATTATTAAACTCTTAGAGGAAAACATAGGCAGAACACTCTTTGACATAAATCTCAGTAATATCTTTTTGTATCCACCTCCTAGATTATTAAAGTAAAAACAAAATAAACAAATGGGAGTAATTAAACTTAAAAGTTTTGGAAAGCAAAGGAAACCATAAACAAAATGAAAAGAGAACCCACAGAATGGGAGAAAATATTTGCAAATAAAGTGACTGACAATGGGTTAATCTCCAAAATATACAAACAGCACATGCAGCTCAATATCGAAAAAACAAACCACCCAATTAAAAGCTGGGCAGAAGATCTAAATAGACATTTCTCCAAAGAAGACATACAGGTGGCCAAAAAGCACATGAAAAAATGTTCAACATTGGTAAGTATTAGAGAAATGCAAATCAAAACTACACTGAGGTCTCACTTCACACTGGTCAGAATGGCCATCCTCAAAAAGTCTACAAACAATAAGTGCTGGAGAGGGTGTGGAGAAAAGGGAACTCTCCTACACTGTTGGTGGGAATATAAATTGGTACAACCACTATGAATAACAGTATGGAGGTTCCTTAAAAAACTAAAAATAGAACTACCATATGATCCAGCAATCCCACTCCAGGGCATATATCCAGAGAGATGCATACTTTAGAAAGATATATGTACCCCAATGTTCATAGCAGCACTATTTACAATAGTCAAGACATGGAAGCAACCTAAATGTCCATCGATAGACGAACGGATAAAGACGTACATATATACAATGGAATATTATTCAGCCATAAAAAAGAATGAAATAATGCTGTTTACAGCAACATGGATGGACCTTGAGATGCTCATACTCCGTGAAGTAAGTCAGACAGAGAAAGACAAATATAGTATATTTATTTTTGGAAAGTAAAAAAAGGATACAAATGAACTTATTTACAAAACAGAAATGGACTCACAGACTTCGAAAACAAACTTTTGGTTACCAAAGGGGAAAAGTTGGGGCGGAGGGGGATAAATTAGGAGTTTGGGATTAACATATACACACTACTATACATAAAATAGATAATCAATGAGGACCTACTATACAGCACAGGGAACTCTACTCAATATTCTGTAATAACCTATACAGGAAAAGAATCTGAAAAAGAATGGATATATATATGTATAACTGAATCATTTTACTGTATACCTGAAACTAACATAACGTTGTAAATCAACTATACTCCCAACATAAAATAAAAATTAAATTAAAAAAAAAGAACATACCAAAAAAAAATGAAGAAAAATTATGGTAATAAGTGATGAAAGGGTCAGAATTGCCAGCGGTAGTCAAAAGGGATTTTATTCTATATATGTTTTACAACTTTTAATGATTTGTATATTTATGAATTCTTCCTATTGTTAAAGTTAATAAAATGTCATAAAAGCCAAAGAAAATCTCCTCAGAATTATACATCTATCTGTCACTTTTGATTTGCACATTTTTTCTATGCATGTGTATATTAATTCTCATCAGAGAAGTCTCTTTAAATCTCTTGACTTTATAAAGGTGTTCCTTTACCTCATATGTTGCTGTACTAAAATAAGGCAGGGACCTACCTACTGTATAGCACAGGGAGCTATACGCAATATTTTGTAATAACCTATAAGGGAAAAGAATGAAAAAAATAGATTTATATATATGTATACCTGAATCACTTTGTTGTACACTGGAAACTAACACAACATTGTAAATCAACTATACTTCTATTAAAATAAATTAAAATAGATAAATAAATAAATAAAATGCAAAGTAATAAAAAATAAATTAAGGTGGGGGTTTTAAAGAAGATAAAGACTGTATATAGTTCCTGATTATGATATTACATATTTTCTTAACAGGTTATACTTTTTCCCTATTTTACCAATTTATATATATTTTAGAATGCTTTGCGTTATATAATGTACAAGTACATAATTTATAGTAAACTAAATATTATATTTGGGGCTAGGACTGAAACCCTGATATTATTCCTTAAAGAAATTAAGTTCAATACACGAAATTTTAACTTATAGTAACTTTCCCAGGAATCTAAGTTGTCAAAAGTGCAAGGACGGGCCTCCCTGGTGGCGCAAGTGGTTGAGAGTCCGCCTGCCGATGCAGGGGATACGGGTTCGTGCCCCGGTCTGGGAGGATCCCATATGCCGCGGAGCGGCTGGGCCCGTGAGCCATGGCCGCTGAGCCTGCGCGTCCGGAGCCTGCGCTCCGCAACGGGGGAGGCCACAACAGTGAGAGGCCCGCATACCACAAAAAAAAAAAAAAAAAAAAAAAAAAAAAGTGCAAGGACTACTTGTATGTGACCAGTTTTGCACAGAAATTTTGGGTAAGAGAGGATAACACAGAATCAGACAAATAGTACAGCATGAGAACGTGTGTTAGAGAAAAAGGAGAGTTTTCCAATATTTAAATTCGTTAGAGACTGTAATGGGTGATAAAGGAGGGTTGTGAATCTCTTTCAATGGACTTTTAAAAAACCTCACTTATTTAGGATGGTACAGTGTTCTTGCTAAAGCTATAGGTGGCTTATACTCTGTGACTTACAATTTATGTAAGCAGCAGTTGAATGCATTATATAGTAAGATGGCATGCAGCCACAGCACAGCACTGTGTCTCATGTGTATTTGTCCAAAGGACACATACAACATTATACTGGAAAGAATCCAGTATTTGGAATCAGGATGCCTTACTTTAAGTCCAAGTTCTGTCTCTTTCTTGCTCTGTGATCTTGCATAAGTTATCTCACATCTCCAAATCTTAGTCTCCTCAGTTATAAAATGGGAATGGTATTAATAATAATGCCTACTTAACCTGACAGTTGTGAGACAAAGGATATGAAAAACAGTATATGAAAGTTCTTTGTAAACTATAAAATGGTGTACCTATTTTTTTATGATTGACTATTTTTAAAAAGTCTGGCATTGAAAACTACTTCAAGAAAATAACCTCTTTATAATGCAGTACTGCATCTATAATTAAAGTTTTCCACTTGCCAAAACAAGGCTCAGATATGAATAGTTTTTTTTTCCATTGCGGAGATATTTCAAACTATGTTAAGACACTAGAAGTCTATGATTTCTATTAGAGTTTGGATTTCTTAACACCAAAATAAAAGTGCTTATCACTTGTAACCACGGTAAGTAAAAGTCTGATAGCTGAAGGATGGTAGGTCAAAATACTGTCAGTTTTTCAATAAAGAGTTAGCAGGGTGAGGTAAAGGAGCTGCTTGTGGTATAAGTTCTTTAGGCTGGGTAAGAACTCCTTCCTTTTCTAACTATAGATTTTGGACAGTTTTGTCTTCCTTGGTCCTAGTAACAATGCCTTACTCTAAAACTGGACTTCCAGGTAGAGAAGCTGGGACTAGATCATCTAAGTGGGGAAACCTTTAGAAAGGCTTGTTTCCCACCTCTGCTCCCCACGTCAATGCCTTTCCGTGTCCTTATTCAGCTGCGTTCATCCCATGTACAGTTTGTAATAACTACTACAAGTTCTCACTCAAAATTTCTGTCAGCAACTGCATTATTGGGACCAGTCTGCTATTAACAACATAAACAAATGTTAGAGGCACAGAAGTAAGCATGGAGACAAAGAATAGGTGGCAATGGGGTTACATGACATGAGAACTTAACTTTAGCTCTTCATAAAAATCCCAAGACGACTCAATAATCTGGTGGGAGAAAGGTGGAGGGCAAAGTTCTGACTCCTTATTTTGTCCTTTGAGGGCTGCCATTTAGAAAAGTATACTACGTGGATGTGTAGCCTTGCCCCTATATACTATCATTTATTTTTTCATGTATTAGACAATTCTAAAGCAGAATGGGAATGAGATTTTAAAGAAAATTTAGCCAATGTGCTTGAACCAGGGTAGAGAAAGGTGAGCTGTTACCCACTGATGGAATCAATTCAAGAAAAGCACTCCAAGTGACAACTGGCAGGATTGTTTACAAACATGCACAACACTGTTTATTATGTTTCCTGATTTATCTGATTGGTTATAAATTATAGTATCACAAAGCTGGTAAGGAACCTTCCCAGCTTTCCTCTAATCCTACCTAAGCCACCTATATTTGCTAAACAAATCTGGCCATACTTGCCCTTCTCCATCCAAAGGTCCTTATGACGTTGACATGCTTATATAATATTTCTGTACACTATTTTCTCACTACACTACATTCATTGTGTTAACATAGTCTTTATTAGTCTGCTGAGTGGAGAAAAGACTTCCTTCTCACCCTACTTACCTCGGTTGTCATCCTCATTTTCTTCCCAGGGCTCTTCATTTGCTAGCAATGGGTTCTGCGACTCATTCATACACCTCATAGGAAAAGAGTGTCCATCACCAGGGCTGGTGGGGAAATGAAGGCAATGAGATCCTGCAGCTGACATAGACATTTTATGAAGGTAATAACCCTATTAGAAATAGGAGTGGGGTTCTTAGAAAGATTTAAACCATTTAGCTTATTGGCTAAAACCATTCTGGAATAGGCTCTTACAATAGCATCATTTAGTTGCCCTATTGCTCTCAATTTCTATATATGTTTGTTTGTCTGCATCAGTCTTGACTCTTTTAGTTTTTAAGCAACTCTTTAATTCCTTCCCACAATGGCCAGTATGGCAAAATGCACATAAAGCAAACTTCATAAATACAATTTAATTATGAGTATTCCAATTTATATCCCATTATATTATTGCTTTGGTTCTAAATTTTCAAGAAAAATTAGCAGATTCAGAATCATTGAGAGCAGAAGCAAGAAGAACTACAATCCTGAAGCTTGTAGAACAAAAACCACATTCACAGAAAGATAGACAAAATGAAAAGACAGAGGGCTATGTACCAGATGAAGGAACAAGATAAAACCCCAGAAAAACAACTAAATGAAGTGGAGATAGGCAAGCTTCCAGAAAAATGATTCAGAATAATGATAGTAAAGATGATCCAGGACCTCGGAAGAAGAATGGAGGCAAAGATCAAGAAGATGCAAGAAATGTTTCTAAAAGACCTAGAAGAATTAAAGAACAAACAAACAGAGATGAACAATACAATAACTGAAATGAAAACTACACTGCAAAGAATCAATAGCAGAATAACTGAGGCAGAAGAACGGATAAATGACCTGGAAGACAGAATGGTGGAATTCACTGCTGTGGAAGAAAATAAAGAAAAAAGAATGAAAATAAATGAAGACAGCCTAAGAGACCTCTGGGACAACATTAAACACAACAACATTTGCATTATAGGGGTCCCAGAAGGAGAAGAGAGAGAGAAAGGAACAGAGAAAATATTTGAAGAGATTATACTTGAAAATTTCCCTAACATGAGAAAGGAAATAGCCACCCAAGTCCAGGAAGCACAGTGAGTCCCATACAGGATAAACCCAAGGAGAAACATGGCGAGACACATAGTAATCAAACTGGCAAAAATTAAAGACAAAGAAGAATTATTGAAAGCAGCAAGGGAAAAATGACAAATAACATACAAGGGAACTCCCATAAGGTTAACAGCTGCTTTCTCAGCAGAAACTCTACAAGCTAGAAGAGAGTGGCATGATATACTTAAAGTGATTAAAGTGAAGAAACTACAACCAAGATTACTCTACTCAGCAAGGATCTCATTCAGATTCGATGGAGAAATCAAAAGCTTCACAGACAAGCATAAGCTAAGAGAATTCAGCACCACCAAACCAGCTCTACAACAAAAGCTAAAGAAACTTCTCTAAGTGGGAAACATAAGAGGAGAAAAGGACCTACAAAAACAAACCCAAAACAATTAAGAAAATGGTCACAGGAACATACATATTGATAATTACCTTAAATGTGAATGGATTAAATGCTCCAACTAAAAGACACAGGCTTGATGAATGGATACAAAAACAAGACCCATATATATGCTCTCTACAAGAGACCCACTTCAGACCTAGGGGCACATACAGATTGAAAGTGAGGAGATGGAAAAAGATATTCCATGCAAATGGAAATCAAAAGAAAGCTGGAGTAGCTATACTTGTATCAGATAAAACAGACTTTAAAATAAAAAATGTTATAAGAGACAAGGAAGGACACGACATAATGATCAAGGGATCAGTCCAAGAAGAAGATATAACAATTATAAATATACATGCACCCAACATAGGAGCACCTCAATACATAAGGCAACTGCTAACAGCTATAAAAGAGGAAATCAACAGTAACACAATAATAGTGGGGGACTTTAACACCTCACTTACACCAATGGACAAATCATCCAAAATGAAAATAAATAAGGAAACAGAAGCTTTAAATGACACAATAGACCAGATAGATTTAACTGATATTTATAGGACATTCCATCCAAAAACAGAAGATTACACTTTCTTCTCAAGTGTGCATGGAATATTCTCCAGATAGATCACATCTTGGGTCACAAATCAAGCCTCAGTAAATTTAAGAAAACTGAAATCATATCAGGCTTCTTTTCTGACCACAACGCTATGAGACTAGAAATGAATTACAGGGAAAAAACGTGAAAAACACAAACACATGGAGGCTAAACAATACATTACTAAATAACCAAGTGATCACTGAATAAATCAAAGCGGAAATCAAAAATACCTAGAGATAAATGACAATGAAAATACGACTATCCAAAACCTATGGGATGCAGCAAAAGCAGGTCTAAGAGGGAAGTTTATAGCTATACAAGCCTACATCAAGAAACAAGAAAAATTTCAAGTAAACAATCTAATCTTACACCTAAAGGAACTTGAGAAAGAAGAATAAAAAGAAAAACCCAAAGTTAGCAGAAGGAAATAAATCATAAAGATCATAAAGAAATAATGAAATAGAAACAAAGAAACGATAGCAAAGATCAATAAAACTAAAAGCTGGTTCTTTGAGAAGATAAACAAAATTGATAAGCCATTAGCCAAACTCATCAAGAAAAAAACAGAGAGAACTCAAATCAATAAAATTAGAAATGAAAAAGGAGAAGGTACAACAGACACCACAGAAATACAATGCATCCTATGAGACTACTACAAGCAACTCTATGCCAATAAAATGGACAACCTGGAAGAAATGGACAAATTCTTTGAAAGGTATAACCTTCCAAGACTGAACCAAGAAGAAACAAAAAATATGAACAGACAAATCACAAGTAATGAAATTGAAACTGTGATTAAAAACCTTCCAACAAACAAAAGTCCAGGACCAGATGGCTTCACAGGTGAATTATATTGAACATTTAGAGAAGAGCTAACACCCATGCTTCTCAAACTCTTCCAAAAATTGCAGAGGAAGGAACTCTCTCAAACTCATTCTATGAGGACAGCATCACCCTGATACCAAAACCAGACAAAGATACTACAAAAATAAAAAGAAAATCACAGACCAATATCACTGATGAATATAGACACAAAAATCCTCAACAAAAGACTAGCAAACAGAATCCAACAACACATGAAAAGGACCATACACCATGATCAGGTGTGATTTATCCCAGGGAAGCAAGGATTCTTCAATATATGCAAATCAATCACTGTGATACACCATATTAACAAATTGAAGAAAAAAACCATATGATCATCTCAATAGATGCAGAAAAGGCTTTTGACCAAATTCAACACCCACTTATGATAAAAACTCTCCAGAAAGTGGGCATAGAGGGAACCTACCTCAACATAATATAGGCCATATATGACAAACCCACAGAAACATCATTCTCAATGGTGAAAAACTGAAAGCATTTCCTCTAAGATCAGGAATGAGACAAGGACGTCCACCCTCACCATGATTATTCAACATAGTTTTGGAAGTCCTAGTCACGGCAATCAGAGACGAAAAAGAAATAAAAGGAATACAAATTGGAAAAGAAGAAGTAAAACTGTCACTGTTTGCTGATGACATGATACTTTACATAGAGAATCCTAAAAATGCCACCAGAAATCTACTAGAGCTAATCAACGAATTTGGTAAAGTTGCAGGATACAAAATTAATGCACAGAGATCTCCTGCTTTCCTATATACTAATGATGAAAAATCTGAAAGAGAAATTATGAAAACTCTCCCACTTACCATTGCAACATAAAGAATAAAATACCTAGGAGTAAACCTACCTAGGGAGACAAAAGACCTGTATGCAGAAAACTATAAGACACTGATGAAAGAAATTAAAGATGATACCAACAGATGGAGAGATATACCATGTTGTTGGATTGGAACAATCAATATTGTGAAAATGACCCTAGTACCCAAAGCAATCTACAGAATGAATGCAATCCCTATCTAATTACCAATGGCATTTTTTACAGAACTAGAACAAATCATCTTAAAATTTGTATGGAGACAGAAAAAACCCCGAATAGCCAAAGCAGTCTTGAGGGAAAAAAACGGAGCTGGAGGAATCAGGCTCCCTGACTGCAGACTATACTACAAACCTACAGTAATCAAGACAATATGGTACTGGCACGGAAACAGAATCATAGATCAATGGAACAAGATAGAAAGCCCAGAGATAAACCCACGCACCTATGGTCAACTAATCTATGAAAAAGGAGGCAAAGGTATAAAATGGACAAAAGACAGTCTCTTCAATAAGTGGTCCTGGGAAAACTGGACAGCTACATGTAAAAGAAAGAAATTAGAATACTCCCTAACACCATACAGAAAAATAAACTCATAATTGATACGAGGGCTTCCCTGGTGGCCCAGTGGTTGAGAGTCCGCCTGCCGATGCAGTGGACATGGGTTCGTGTCCCGGTCTGGGAAGATCCCACATACCGCAGAGCGGCTTAGGCCTGTGAGCTATGGCCGCTGAGCCTGCGCGTCCGGAGCCTGTGCTCTGCATCGGGAGAGGCCACAACAGTGAGAGGCCCGCAAACCACACACAAAAAAAAAAAAAAATGGATTCAACACATAAATATAAGACCGGACACTATAAAACTCTTAGAGGAAAACATACGAAAAACTCTTTGACATAAATCACAGCAAGATCTTTTTTGATCCACCTCCTAGAGTAATGGAAATAAAAACAAAAATAAACAAATGGGACCTAATGAAACTTCAAATCTTTTGCACAGCAAAGGAAACCATAAACAAGACGAAAAGACAACCCTCAGAATGGGAGAAAATATTTGCAAATGAATCAACGGACAAAGGATTAATCTCCAAAATATATAAACAGCTCATGCAGCTAAATATTAAAGAAACAAACAACCCAATCAAAAAATGGGCAGAAGATGTAAATAGACATTTCTCCATAGAAGACATACAGATGGCCAAGAAGCACATGAAAAGCTGCTCAACATCACTAATTATTAGAGAAATGCAAATCAAAAGTACAATGAGGTATCACCTCACACCATTTAGAATGGGCATCATCAGAAAATCTACAAAAAACAAATGTTGGAGAGGGTGTGGAGAATAGGAAACCCTCTTGCACTGTTGGTGGGAATGTAAATTGATACAGCCAGTATGGAGAACAGTATGGAGATTCCTTAAGAAACTAAAAATAGAATTAACATGTGATCCAGCAATCCCACTACTGGGCATATACCCAGAGAAAACCATAGTTCAAAAAGACACATGCACCCCAGTGTTCATTGCAGCACTATTTACAATAGCCAGGCCATGGAAACAAGCTAAATGCCCATCAGCAGAAGAATGGATAAAGAAGATGTGGTACATATATACAATAGAATATTAGCCATAAAAAGGAACGAAATTGAGTCATTTGTTGAGACATGGATGGATCTAGAGAGTGTCATACAGAGTGAAGTAAGTCAGAAAGAGAAAAACAAATATCATATATTAATGCATGCATGTGGAACTTAGAACAATGGTACAGATGAACTGGTTTGCAAGGCAGAAGTTGAGACACAGATGTAGAGAACAAATGTATGGACACCAAGGGGGAAAACTGCGGTGGGGTTGGGATGGTGGTGTGCTGAATTGGGCGATTGGGATTGACATGTATACACTGATGTGTATAAAATTGATGACTAGGGCTTCCCTGGTGGCGCAGTGTTTGAGAGTCCACCTGCCGATGCAGGGGACACGGGTTCGTGCCCCGGTCTGGGAAGATCCCACATGCCACGGAGCAGCTGAGCCCGTGAGCCATGGCCACTGAGCCTGCGCATCCGGAGCCTGTGCTCCGCAACTGGAGAGGCCACAACAGTGAGAGGCCTGCATACCGAAAAAAAAAAAAAAAAAAAAAAAAAAAAAAAAAAAAATTGATGACTAATAAGAACCTGCAGTATAAAAAAGCAAACAAAAAACAACTAATACTAAACTTTCTTTGGGTTATTTGTATGGAATTATGTTAATATAGATGTTTCAGACATTACATGAAATTTCTAAAAATCTTAAATGTTCTGGTATAATAAGTCATAATTCTAGTTATTGCTTTAAAATGTATATCTCAGAAATAACTAAATTTCTTTGTCAATTGCATTATTATGAACTTTCATCAAATCTTTAACCATGGTCATTTTTAAGTCTTTTGTCATTTACAGACAGTTCTGGTTGTACTCTGATGCTTTTGCAAAAATGTTCCTATAAGAGGGTTTCATCTCCAAGGAATTCATGCAAAAGACTCTGACAAGTACAGGTTTCTGGTAACTGACTATACTGCTGAACTGAATGAATAAGCTTTTTGAGAACTGAAATGGAAAACTGATGAATTCATAAAAGTGCTAACAAAAGATCAAGATAAAAAAATTAATTACATGGGACTGAGTGTACTGATGAGGATGATTATAATTTTTGTGACTTTCTGTTTGAATAAAAAAAAGTACCATTGAATTCACTGGAGATAACGTGCTGTGAATTGGTGATAGATAATAATAATGGCTGAATGCCCTGTTATTTGGCTTGTATGGCAGGAACGTTATTAAAAGGTGGGAGAAAGAGCCAAAGTGAGGCATTTCTAAGAGTGCAGATCCTTGGGGCAATTATCCTCCCGCAGATTTGATAGTTCTCTACAGATGATGTAACTATACTGATTATAAGTGAGTGGGCTTTGATTTTTGCTCTTGTTCTTTATTCCAAAGAAGACTCATTTTAAACCTCCCTTTGGCGTAGTGTTATTGTGTGTTTGTGTATGTATGTGTGTGAGTGGGGTGCAAATAATTGCTGGTATTAGTTATTAATCAACATTACCCACTGACACAGTTTTGTCTTGTGATTTATAGCCAGGGCATAGGATATACCACAGCTTTTAAATAAGTGAGCCTGTAAAACACTAGCTGGTACAGAGGAACTACTAGGGCAATTAATGAAGAGGAGAAAATCTTTCTTAATTACCACCTTACTCCAGAAAAGTTTCCTCAAATAAGTGAACAAATGGCGGTATCCCTGTCTGAAGAATGGATCTAAAGGGGATTGCAAGAAGCCTATAAATAAGCTTTGCTCTAGATCTAGTTTAGTTGATAGTAGTTTTAATCTGATTCATGAAGTCACTCAGAGGACACAAGCTCATCTCTCCTTCATTGCTTTCTCTTCATTCCTGTTGCAATTATAAGAATTACCTAGAATCTCTAAATCAATCTTTGTTTGTTCTTGCTTTTTGTTCTTATTTAAATTAAAAACTTTAACTTTTCCCTCCATGAAAGTAATATAAGCATTTAATCCCAAAATATGAAAAGTGGAGAAAAAAAATTCTAAGACTGTTGGCCATACCACTTAGAGCATTTTGGGGGTATATTTCTCCTCTGTTGTTTTTCTTCTCCATATATTTGTTTTTTCATTTATAAATTATTTTATTTTTTAATTGTTGTATAGTTGATGTACAATTTCATATAAGTTACAGACGTACAATATAGTGATATACAATTTTTTTTTCAATCCCAAACTCCCTAACTATCTCCCCCTGCCCCCACTTCGCTCCTGGTAACCATAAGTTTGTTCTCTGAGTCTGTGAGTCCGTTTCTGTTTTGTAAGTAAGTTCATCTGTGTCATTTTTTTTAGATTCCACATAATTGATATCATACAATATTTCTCTTTCTCTGTCTGACTTACTTCCCCTAGTATGACAATCTCTAAGTCCATCTATGTGGCCGCAAATGGCATTATTTCATTCTTTTCAATGGCTGAGTAATATTCCATTGTGTATATGTACCACAACTTCTTTATCCATTCATCTGTCTATAGACATTAAGGCTGCTTCCATGTCTTGGTTATTGTAAACAGTGCTGCAGTGAACATTGGGGTGCATGTATACTTTCAGACTATGTTTTCCTCTGGATATATGCCCAGGAGTGGGATTGCAGGATCATATGGCAGCTCTATTCTTAGTTTCTTAAGGAAACTCCATTACCCAGATACTAAAACTAGATAAAGATACCACAAAAAAGAAAATTACAGGCCAATATCACTGATGAACATAGATGCAAAAATCCTCATCAAAACACTAGCAATCTGAATCCAACAATACATTAAAAGGATCATACAGCATAATCAAGTGGGATTTATCTCAGGGATGTAAGGATTCTTCAATATCCACAAATCAATCAGTGTGATACACCACATCAACAAATTGAAGACTAAAAACCATATGATCATCTCAATAGGTGCAGAAAAAGCTTTTGACAAAATTCAACACCCATTTATGATAAAATCTCTCCAGAAAGTGGGCATAGAGGGAAGATACCTCAACATAATAAAGGCCATATATGACAAACCCACAGCTAACATCCTACTCAATGGTGAAAAGCTGAAAGCATTTCCTCCAAGATCAGGAACAAGACAAGGATGTCAACTCTCACCACTTTTATTCAACATACTTTTGGAAGTCCTAGCTATAGTAATCAGAGAAGAAAAAGAAATAAAAGGAATCCAAACTGGAAATGAAGAAGCTAAACTATCACTGTTTGCAGACGACATGACACTATACATAAAAAATACTAAATATACCACCAGAAAACTAGTAGAACTAATCAGTGAATTTTGTAAAGTTGCAAGATACAAAATTAATACACAGAAATCTGTTGCTTTTCTATACAATAACAATGAAAGATCAGAAAGAGAAATTCAAGAAACAATCCCATTTACTATCACACCAAAAAGGATAAAATACCTAGGAATAAACCTAAGGAGGCAAAAGACCTGTACTCCGAAAACTATAAGACGCTGCTGAATGAAATCAAAGAATGACACAAACAGATGGCAAGATATACTATGTTCTTGGACTGGAAGAATCAATATTGTCAAAATGACTATACTACCCAAGGCAATCTACAGATTCGATGCAATCCCCATAAAATTACCAATGGCATTTTTCACAGATTTAGAACCAAATCTTAAAATTTGTATGGAGATACAAAAGACCCCGAATAGCCAAAGCAATCTTGAGAAAGAAAAATGGAGCTGGAGGAATCAGGCTCCTGGACTTCAGATTATACTACAAAGCTATAGCCATCAAAACAGTATGGTATCAGCACAGAAATAGAAATATAGATCAATGGAACAGGATAGAAGGTCCATATATTTGTATATATCAAAAAACATAAGAATCTCCATGTCCAGTGTTCCAGTAATTCCGTTTCTGGGAATTATTCTAAAGCTAGAGATAAACTAGGCACAAACATGTTCATTGTGGCATTATTTCCAGGTAATAATTAGGAAACAAACTGAACATTCAACACTATGGGAATATATATTTCCCCAATGGTTGGAATATGATGTAGTTAAAAGTAGTGGTTATAAAGACTATATCACAGGGCTTCCCTGGTGGTGGAGTGGTTGGGAATCTGCCTGCCAATGCAGGGGACACAGGTTCAATCCCTGGTCTGGGAGGATCCCACATGCCACAGAGAAGCTAGGCCTGTGTGCCACAACTACTGAGCCCACATGCACAACTACTGAAGCCCACGTGCCTGGAGCCCATGCTCCACAACAAGAGAAGCCACTGCAATGAAGAGTAGCCCCTGCTTGCTGCAACTAGAGAAAGACTGCATACAGCAATGAAGACCCAATGCAGCCAAAATTAATTAAATTAAAAAAAATAAAGACTATGTCACAATAAGGGGAAATGTTTACTATAATTTAAGTGAAAAATGTAAAATTCAAAGTAGTATGTATACTGTTATTAAAAATATGTACAAACACATACAGAAGAAAAACAACAGAGTTATTTAAAAACCAAATTCATGGGCTTCCCTGGTGGCACAGTGGTTGAGAGTCCGCCTGCTGATGCAGGGGACACGGGTTCGTGCCCCGGTCCAGGAAGATCCCACATGCCGTGGAGCAGCTGGGCCCGTGAGCCATGGCTGCTGAGCCTGTGTGTCCGGAGCCTGTGCTCCTCAACGGGAGAGGCCACAACAGTGAGAGGCCCGTGTACCGCAAAAAACCAAAAACAAACAAACAAACAAAAAACCCAAATTCATTTACAAATAACTGGTACCAGTTTACACTGCTACAAACAAAGCATGAGAATGCTTATTGTATCATGCCCTCACCACCTGATTTATCTTTACTAACCTAGTAATGAAAAACTCGGGAAATACAGTTTTACATTGGACTGATATCTAGTGCATAATACAGTCAAAATTGAATTTGCTACTTCAAGGCATGGTTCAGCATCAACTTCTTTCAGTGGTAATAATTACCTACCTGGACCCAATAGGTATTAACCAGAACTTCTTGTTATCTCCAAACACCTGCTGGATATTTTTGATGAAGCCAAGGTTGAACCCATTTTTCTCTGGGCCACTTGTAAACACTGGAGTACAGAAGGCCTCTATGACAGAGTAGGGAATTTGAAGAAAAGAAGAAGAGAGCAATAATCAGGACCATTACAGTTTTACAGTTCTCCATGAATGTGACTTGCTTCTACAATATTTTTTTGCTGTGGTAGCATAGGCCCCTCATTCTTAGTTGCTAAATTACTTGGTAAAAACCAGCTTAATCACTTTAATACAAAGTAAGTTTGTTATTAAACATAAAGAACTGGTACACTCTTTTATAAAAAATGTAGAAGAAACACATGATGGTATAAATAATTGAACAGTCATGGGTTAGTATGTGTTTTGTACTGCATGTAAGGAGTGAAAGAACAAATCTAACAGCACTTTATTTGAATCTAAATGGCAGTAACAGCCAAATGGCCTCTATATTTAGAGCTGGGATGAAAGTAATGACACATAAAGAGATGGTAATGACATTGATTTGGTTTTGAAACATTTCAGAAATGAACATGTTCACACTGAAGCCTGCAATGTAAGAAATTGAGTTTTACTCCAGAAAAAATGTCAATGGGTGGACTATAATCACCTCAACGACTATGAGAAATTGGACCATGTTAGTGCACATTATTTTTAGATACACATTTATCCCATTAAGCAAACACTTTCACTGTTGGGCTCTGGCTGCATCTGGCCATTTCCCTTTTGTTCTTTGTTTTCAGATTGTGTTATCATGAAGCTTTTAGTACTTTTCTATGTTGTAGCTGCTCTCTAAGCCAAATATGCTAATCTACTACCCTAGCAACTAAGTGCTACATATATATTTGGTTTAGAAAATAAGTGCAAATACTTTCTTAGCTGTTATCATTATTAGCAAATGAATTCCAAAAGTAGAGTAGCTTTTGCACTATACTTTCCTCAAATGTATCTTAGCTAAACGTTCAGTATTTGGACACTTTCTCCTTAACCCTCATGCATTTATTCGTGTACAGTATAAATATTTGTTTCACCATGAAAACGATTATTGCACTGGATACATCAGAAATGCAATTCTCCAAATAAAAGCCCAGAGTATAGAGTAGTGGAAAAATTTTCAGAGAAAAATTTTCATTTCTTGTGCTCATTTTCTAGAGACTCACTTGTTCAATGTGTTTATCTCATTCCCACAGTCCCTACACAGCTCCTTGATAACTGTAGATATTCAATGATTTGTTGGTTTGGATTTTTTCTCAGGACTCTGTTTTTAGAAGTGTTTAATAAATTAGATTTTTCTATCTTTATTGACCTTGACTTCCTCCTTCTGATGTTCCCTTCTGTACTGATTCTTACCTTCACTTCCTTATGTGAGCACCCTTTCAAAATTTTCAAGCTGAAAATCTGGGGAGCTATTACCCAGAATGAACTATAAAAAGCAATGGTCATTTTTGATTTTGTGTGAGGTTTTATTCACTAATGTTCTCTTTAGTCTGTAAGCTTCATTCACTATGGCTCTCCAGTTTGGTAAAACGTGTTTACATCTGTTTCCGTTTGGAGGCAAAGAGATGTCACTGCAGGTGAAATGTTTCATTGGAAGTTTTTCTCTTCCTTGGGAACAATCCATAGGTCACAGGGATATACATTCATATGTTTTTTTCCTAGTCTTAATATCCAGTCTTACCTAAGGTGGTTTTGTTTCTGCTGACAAGCCAACAGTGGTAACCAAAGAGAATCACAAGGCTGACAAAAAACATGCAGGCCACAAAAAGGAGAAAAAGGACATGGAACTTAGAGCGAACACTGGGCAATTCCCCCTAGAAAAGAAATAATAAACAAACAGAAACAAAGGATTAAAGTCATAAGGTTTGGCTAGTTTTTCTGTATAGGTTAGTACTTTCTTCCATATGTATAAAATGTCTAGCTGTAATTTAAAAAGTCAATTTTGTAAAATTTTTACAAAACAGTTCTTTCTGTGGATGACCATACCTTATTATGGATATGCTATTAGCCTACAAAGCCTAAAATGGATCTTTGCTTAAGTGCAGTTCAGTGTAAAATAGAGTATATAATATACCAATTAGAAAAGGGTAAGGTTAAAAGAGTATACTGAAGCCATAATTGGTATGCAACCTCTTAAAGCTTGTATTCCATTTAGTTTGTAAATTTTGAGTCATTGGCTAGAGGTGATCTTGAGGTCACATGGTTCATCCTCTTGTTTCAAGGTGGGTTATTCTGGAATACTTTATATGTCATGTTTCTTTGGATATATGTGTGCTAAAATTGTCACAGTGATATATGTAGGAAGTTAAAACACATAGGTAGAATTTTAAAATGTTCTACCTCTAAGTCGACTTGATTTTAAGGCTACTGCAAATTTTGTGTGGTTGTTTTTTATAGTTGAAGTAGAATGTGCTGGTATATTACATCCTGTGAAACAGCTGTTTAGACAGTAAAATCATGCAAGATTTGACAGGCAATTGTAAAAGTAGGTAGCTAAAGACTTTTATAGTTAGCTGGGACATCTCATTTTCCATATGGCAACAGTTTTGTTTTTTTAAAGCAGCCCCAGACTAGAATGAATTTTCTAAAGTTCTATAGCATGCATAGCATGCAACATTTTGTCTTCTGAAGAGAACTTTAGAAAACATTTTCAATTTTGGAGTAAGCATTTGGGAGAAAGACTTTTCTTTATTTCCCCCTTTCCTGTGCTGATCACTGTTTTTGTGTGATGAATTGCTTTGAAATATTTCCAAATGCTCTTGAGTCGTAAAGGTGATTCTTGGTTGAAGTAGACCTTGACATTAGGATCTAGTTCTACTACAGTTTGGAAGGAGAAAGTTAAAGCTTGGAAACATTTGGCAAATTCAGATGGTACAGAATTTTTTCATCTCTTAGAGAAGATTTATATTTATTTTGATGTAAGGAAATATTGGGAATCTTCCAGACAGTATGTGTTTGAAGGATGAAGATAAAGTGAAGTAAACCAGTCAGATGCTTTCAGCTGAGGGGTGGTCTGGGTGAAATTTGCTGGGGACAGAGCACCCCAGGAAATAGCTATACCAAGGACTTTGACCTTCATGAACTTTTATGTGAAGTTCCTTTTTGAAATGATTCCTCTATAAAATCTTGGCCTAAGCACCCAAATTGAATTTGATTGGTTTTTGTTTTGTTTTGAATTTATAGGAAAGATTTTGTAGTGGTTTTTGCCTGTGTTTTTGTTTTCATATTCTCTACTTTTTTTTTTTTTTTTTTTTTTGCGGTACACGGGCCTCTCACTGTTGTGGCCTCTCCCGTTGCGGAGCACAGGCTCCGGACACGCAGGCTCAGCGGCCATGGCTCACGGGCCCAGCCGCTCCGCGTCATGTGGGATCTTCCCGGACCGGGGCACGAACCCGTGTCCCCTGCATTGGCAGGCAGACTCTCAACCACTGCGCCACCAGGGAAGCCCCATAATCTCTACTTTTTAAATAAGTTTTTAAAAGGTTTTAAAGCTCACATTTATTTTACTTCTTATCTTTCATGTTTAAATGGACAATAGGAAATGGCTGGGCAGGAGGGACTGATATAAAGTCAGTTCACACTCGGAGGGGCTGAGCTGCAAGTCTTTCCCTTCCCTAATTGCTCTTATAGAACTCTCTTCTGTCTGCCAAAGCATATCTACTGTGTTGTCCCTTGATAAAGTCCTTAATATTTAACTTTCTTTTTTGTTAGAAGAGGGTGATGGCCCTATGTTCAAAATTACCTACTCAGGAGATAACCAAGCTAAATTACTCAAAGCAATAACCACCAGAAACAGTTCAGGGGAATATTGGTAGATTAATCTTATTATCTTAGTTCTAAAAGAATTCATAGCCTCTATGAGGAGATCCATGGCCCAGTGTGGGAGGTGTATATTACTACTTTCTTCATGTCAAATATCAATTTCCTATCAAAGTGCTACTCTTTAAGTTAATATTGAGAGGAGAACCACAATCTGATGGTCTTCTGAATTCTTTATTTCAAAGGAGCTAGAGCTTCTCTATAGTAGGACCATAATGGGCAGTAGGACATGGTACAGTGTTTAAGATGACTGGGCTTAAGAGTTAGACAAGTTCAAGTTCTCACTTTGCAACTTAGAAGCTGGGCGATCCTGAGCAAGTCACTTAACTACTATGACCCTCAGTTTTATCATCTTTAAGTTAGACTAATAATTCCTGCTCTACCTAGTTCACAAGGTTGTGGTGAGGATAAGATGATATAACAGATATGAAAGTGCTTTGAAAATGGTAAAGTACCATACAAATGGAGGTTGCTATTCTTAGGAGTACAGCTAGTCTCCTTGATACATGGCTTTTAAAATACACGGCAGTGTTTACTTTTCATTTTAGGGGAGACTCAATCTGAACTGAGAAATCCATCTTTAAACCACACCAAAGTGCTCTCTGGCTGGAGAGACTGCAAAGAAGCATTTCTCTGAACTGTCAATGCCCTTTTCATTATGAGGGCAAGCCAGGACAGGTTTCCTCATCTAGCATCTGTCAGGCATAAGCTAGTTTATTGTGGAGAAAAAAATGAAGGAATAGGAAATGGGCAAGGCTATTTTCACCCCTTGCTTGTGAATACTGGCACATTTCTGGAGATTAAATAATATCTAGATATTATCTTTCAAGGGTAAAAGAAGCATTCAGCACTGGCTGGCATTGTGGTATTTGACTATTGGCTGACTAGGAGGGCCAAAGGCAAAATGTATGAAATACAACATTGTTTACTCTGTTATCAAAGGGTAGTTTTTAAACAGTAGCCTACTGTGTTAAGGACCAAGTAAAGTCTGTAGTGAAGACCAAGGCTGACACTTTTCCTGCTGAATTGGTTGCAGGAGATTTTTTTATGGTAGTGGCTCAGTGTGTGAATAGAATGCCAAAAAGGTCATGGAAACCTGGGCAATAGATAAGAGATCCTGCGATGTGGAAAGGGGCCAAAGAAGAGATACCAGGATGATGAAGCATTTTGTATTTGGGGAAAATTTATGATAAAACTTCCTTTCTGCTTATACTTTTATATCCCTGAGTTGAGATTTTGATATGTATTATATAATTCCTGATTCTTATAGTTATTAAATATTGGAATTGATTAAGCAAGTCGAAGGGAGAATGCAAAGCCCATACCTCTATAATATTCTACACTATATTTCCTACACTAGTAGGGATCAAAGCACTAATTAATAATTTAAATATTCTCGGCTATTTAGGCTCTCACTGCCTTGCCTTTCTCCTTATTTTCTCCAGTTTATTATAATATATATTCTACTCACAGGATTTATGTGCTTTACCTCTCCCCCTGAGGTGAGATATTCCTGTTATACAGGCTCTTGTGCAATTCCTAAAGTAATAACCAGTAGCCCTGCCCACATCTCTTTTTTGCTATTCAGGTTCAGTTTGGAAAGCCCTCATCATGTAAGGTTATAATGTCTTAGTAACTGTATTGTAGTTGTATGTGGGGAAGACATATCTTCTGGAGTCCATTGGCATGAAATTAAAAAAAAATCACTATACTGCTGCAGATCCCATATACATATGTAAACTGAAAATCTGCCTTCACTTTTTTGGAAATAGATGGAATATAACTGATATCTTCAAGTAGAAGAAAGGTGAAAGTAGGATTTTAAAAAAAGATTTCATTATAATGATTGGAATCATGTTTTGAAAAGTAAAATACTTTCAACATCTGTTTCATTTTTTTAAAGGTATTATCCAGTGTAAGGTTAATCTTTTTCTTTTAACCTTGCACTGGATAATATCTTATGATTTCCTCATTTCTTTCTTTTTTTTTGATGTGGACCATTTTTAAAGTCTTTATTGAATTTGTTAGAATATTGCTTCTGTTTTATGCTTTGGTTTTTTGGCCGCAAAGCATGTGGGATCTTAGCTCCCTGACCAGGGATCGAACCCGCACCCCCTGCATTGGAAGGCGAAGTCTTAACCACTGGACTGCCAGGGAAGTCCCTCAACATGTTTCATTTGATCTTGGCAATGAGCCAGCGAAGCAGGTAGCAGAGCCAGTATTAGAACTCAGTTCTCCTAATACCCTACCCAGAGTTTGTCATACAAAGTTCAAATAAGACTCTCCCTTTTCATTTTGGTCTTTTGTGAAGATGAGTTAATGAATCTTTCTGTCCAGTAGGAATTTTGCAACTTCCTTTGAACAGGGATTTAGAAAGTATTTTCTGACAACGAGGGAGTGCTTTGTCAGCCTTTTTCTTAGGAAACTAGGGATTTAGAATTAGTTTCAACATTTTTCAAACCTAAAATTGGTAAGAAGTAGATTTTTAAAACTTGATTAGATAAATACATTGTAAAGAATCAGTAAGTCTCAAGAGATTAGGTTCCTGAAGGCCCAACAAGATTCTCATGTATGATAGAAACTTTAACTGACATCTAAATAACAGCCTCCTAAATCTCAGAATATTTAATGTGGGAAACTTGTTTTCTGTGCTTTCCTTTCTGATTACTTCAGTATTAGCTACTTCAAAATGTAAAAAAAAAAAAAAAAAAAAAGATAATGTGAACAATGTCACAGATTGGAATAGGTGTGTATTTATTCTTGGTGGGGAGACCCTTCTGGATTTTTTAACTTACTCTCCAGTATTTGATGAAATAGCTGAAGACCGTTGTGGCAATGTACAGGCAATAGAGAACAGAATAAGCTAAGAATTGAAGGAAGAATTTATAGTTGGAAAATCCAATGCAGTTATTAACCCTAAAAAAGGAAAAAAAGAAAAACTAATTTGAAATCAGGATCCATTGATATAGAACACACTGATACAGAGTGAACTATGTTACCCCTGCTGCTTCATTATCTGTTGTGTAGAAACTCAACAGAAATTGAAGTCCCTTAATAGGAACAGACTGGAAACACAAGTTCATTTCTCACTTGTTTTTCTTTTTATTTACAGACACAGAGACAGCTGGCCTACCTAACAGTTCTGGACTGGTTCCTGACACACCCAAGCAAACCTGGATCTTGGATGCTGAAAATGTACTACAATCTCCACAGCTATACTTAGTATAGTATGGCATGTTCTCTTTATAGTTAGATGATTTCATACTGGCTCTCTAGGTCAGACATATAAAATTTGGAGAATTGCTTAAATTAACAATCTAGAGATTTTCAAACATCAGGACAGCTAAAAAAAGAGCTGAATTATGTAATGTCAAAGGGGACAACTATCTGTACTCTCTTTCATTATTATAGCTAATGGACAAGAGACCATTAGCTCTGTGACACCAGGAATTCACTATCACACCTTTGGTGGTATAGTTATTCTTGCTTTAAAATGTTACGTCTTCCCTGTTCCCCACACAAATACAAAGCCCAATGAATTATGGTAGGGGAAACAGGCATTTTACAACTATGCTTAGGAAAGTAGGCATTGAACGACTTTGACGCTATTAGAGGGGAGAAATTAATCAAAAGGACATACCAAGGGCAATGATGATCCATTTTTAATACACACCTACAAAAGGAACAAAATACAGTGTGATAAACTTCAGAATTGAACTCAGGGTATCACCAGTATTTTTACATGGTCCCAGTACACTCATTCTTAGATTCCCACTATAGCTTCTCCAAAACTATTATGTCCTCAGTTGTTCCTAGGATGAGCCAATCACAAAACTTTAGGGTCATGCTGGCAGCAAGTTAAATGCCTAAAATTCCAACCTTTAAAAGGCATTGGGAACTCTAGGATACTGACACAGAGAATAGGTCCAAGATACCTCTCCTCATTTTATTTACTTAGTTTAATAAAAGTAAAGAAGAAAACATGACTGCAGCCTGTGCTTGAATCAAGGGTAAGAGAAACATGGATGGAACAAACACTCAAGAAGAAGGATATGAAGCTTATATTTATTAGCATAAAAATGGGATTTTACAAAGCTGGAGCAATTTGAGTAACAAAATAAAGTAGTATTGACTTCTAACCCCAAATGTAAAATGATTGTCCATGCCCACATATTGATATAAGTAAATGATTTAATAAATAAATGAGGGAGAAGAGACAAATCTCCCATGTAGAGGAATTCCAAATAATTTATGTAGATACTCTGCCTGCAAGGCAGGGTGGGGGAAGCATAACTTCTCATTCCTTTAGTGTTGGCTCTACACAGAGATTTCCTTCTAAAGAGTACAGTATGGGGTGGGGGAGGAAGAAGAGTAACTTTACAGTGGAGAAGTCTGGCAAACACTGCCTCAGTCAGATGATTAAGATTAACATTGCAGTAAGTCATGTCTATGGTACGTACCCTTGATATGATATAATGAGAAGGGCACTTAATCTCTCTGGTCTTCCTCCCCCAAAAGACATTATCTAAATCTAATCATGAGAAAAATATCAGACAAATCCCACCTGAGGGATATTCTGCAAAAAACCTGACAATTCTAAAAACCGTCAAGGTTATCAAAAATAAGTAAAGTCTGAGAAACTGTCACAGCTAAGAGGAGCCTAAGAAGACGTGACAACTAAATGTAATATGGTATCCTGGATAGGATCCTGTAACAGAACAAAGACATCAGGGAAAAACTGAGAAAATCTAAATAGAGTATGGATTTTGGCTAAAAATAAAAAATCAATGCTGGTTCATTAATTGTAAGAAATGTACCACATTAATGTAAGATATTACATGGGAAATGGTGTGGGGCGTATGAGAACTATCTTTACAATGATTCTATAAATATAAAACTGTTCTAAAATAAAATTTTTATTTTTAAAAATGCAGTTTTATTTCTCTTTCCTATCTTTATAATAGTTTGAATCATCATCATCCCTGTGAGCGTATTTGTCATGTGCTCATTGTGATTGAAAGGAAATGCTCTTTAGGATCAACATGTTAGGATCAGTCACTTGGTTTTTAAGGTAACCATCAGTGGCCAAGCTCAGCCCAGGGGAATTATGGCTGTCACTTACATGGCACAGACAGAGCAGTGGTGGCAGCGATCTGGCTTGATCAAATGGCACCGGTCACAGAACCTTACGGCTATAGGAAAAATAAGGTGGTTAGCACTGGTTAGGGATCAATATGACACCATATATCTTACTAGCCAATCTGGATGACTTGTTATACATTGATTACAGGTACTCAAACTCATCTCATTTCAAGTTACCAAGCAAAAGACAGATCACATAAGAGAATTGTGGTATGTATTTTTTCCCTGTTGGATCAATCTTAAAAGCACCTTTCGGGGGATGAGTGTAAGGGGAAAATTTTCATATCTGGATATCTGATCATAGAATTCTGTATTATGAAATAAAATATACTGTCAATTGCTTGAGTTATCTTGGGAAAATCATTTAGCCTCTGCTTATTCCAACTTTCCTATCTGAAAACAGGATTCATAATTTATCTCCTCTCTCCTGAGGTTGGATTGTATGAGGTGGATAAAACTCCTAAAGCATGGTAAAGAAGGTGGTTCTTAGAATAAGAATTTGAAGAATAGAAGAGACATTCTAGAACAAATTAGTTCAATTGACCATTCCACAGATATAGAAAATAAAGACCTGAGCCATGTCAAGTAACTTACACAAAATCACACAGTAAGCAAGTGGCAAGGCTGTGACTAGTACAGTTTTTCTGACCCTTTAGTTCAGGATTCTTTTCACTTTGTAAGTATGATATAAAAAATCAGTTCTCCTTCCCTCTCTACCTCCTTCCTTCTTTTCTTTATTTCCTTACATGAAAGACATTTTCCTTTCCTTCTAATTTTCTCTGTGTTCATTGATAGAGTATGACTGTTTAATGTGATTATTAAGTGTAACAACTAAAATTATGAAAATTTGAGCTAATATAATTATTAAACCTAAAGTGTACCTTAAGCACACATAACTGATTCAACATAATGAACTATTAATTCAGCAGAGTTTCTGTGTTCATTCTAGCAATGTGGTGGTGGTGGTGACCAAAGTATGGCTATAACTGAGGTAACAAGGAGGGGAGAGGGACATGCATGTTTAGTTCCTTCAACATGTTTTTAAAGATACAGTCAAATGCCACTGTCCAGTTTAAGCCACCATCACCTCTAACTTAGATGACTGCAATAGCTGCCTAATTATTTATTTTGCTTTCATTCTTGTCCCCTCACAATACATTCTCTATAGAATAGCCAGGTGATTTGTTAAAATCTAAATCAGATTATATCACTCTCCACTAAAAACCTTCAATCGAGTTCCAAAACCTTTAGCATGGCAAGTTACTTTTTTTTTTGGTGGCTCTGCATGGCTTGTGGGATCTTAGTTCTCTGACCAGTGATTGAACCTGGCCCCCGTAGTGAAAGCACTGAGTCCTAACCACTGGACCACCAAGGAATTCCTGCAAGTTACTTTTTCTTATTAAGGTCTCAGATCAAATGACATTGCCTCTGAGAAGCCTTCTCTATTACTCTATATCATGAGGGCTGCAAACAAATGCTTCAAGGGTCCAGGGAACAGTGAGTAGTGAGTGAAGAACCTGAGAATTTGTGCCATGTTTAAAAAGAGTGGCTACTACTCAGCTCTAGCTAATTTTTGCCATGGGGAAATGCAGATCGAATGTTACCAGTGTCTGAGTTTTCAAGAGTAGCCCAAAATGTGGATTTTCATGCAGAAATATTCTAATTGTTAAAAATTAGTAAAAAATGCAAAGTTTTAAAAGACATATTAGAGGTCAAACAGAATATATCTCTGGGTCAAATTCCTCCCATATACTTCCAGTTTGTAATCTCTGCTCTATCACACCATTCTGTTTACTACTGTTTGAAATTATATAGAAAATTTCTTGTCTGTTTCCTTTTCAATATACTTCAGTATGCATGAAGACTTTTACAAAAACCATAACCACCATGACATTAATGCTTTAACAAAGAAAATAAATCTTTAATATCATCTAATACCCAGACTATATTAAGACATCCTCAATTGTCATATGGGATCTTAATAAATATTGGTTGAATAAATAAATGATAAATAGATGAACATAAGTGTCCAACAGTATACTTCCCAAAGCCTTGAAACACGATCTTCCTTATTAGAAAATTAGAATTACTAGTCAAAAAAGCATTCGTTTTCAAATTTTAAAAGGTGGAGAGGGCTTCCCTGGTGGCACAGTGGTTAAGAATCTGCTTGCCAGTACAGGGGACATGGGTTTGAGCCCTGGTCTGGGAAGATCCCACATGCCGAGGGGGCAACTAAGCCCATGCGTGAAAACTACTGAGCCTGTGCTCTAGAGCCCACAAGCCAAAACTACTGAAACCTGCACACCTAGAGCCCGTGCTCCGCAACAAGAGAAGCTACTGCAATGAGAAGCCCGCACACTGCAATGAAGAATAGCTTCCACTCACTGCAACTAGAGAAAGACCACGTGCAGCAACAAAGACCCAACTCAGCCAAAAATAAATAAATAAATGTATAAAAAATAAATAAATAAAAGGTGGAGAATTGCTCAGCCATAACTGTTCCACTCATGCAGATGAAAACTAACAATAAAACTCCATAGTGAGTATTACTGAAAAAAATGAAGACATATCTGCACAAACACTTGTACAAGAATTTCATAGCAGATTTACTCATAATAGCTGAGCACTGGAAACAACCCACTTGAGCATCAACTGGTGAACTGATAAAGAAAATATGATATTCATACAATGAAATACTACTCAGAAATGACAATGAAAATACTAGGAACCAAAACCTATGGGGAAAAAGCAAAAGCAGTTCTAAGATGGAAGTTTATAGAAATACAATGCTACCTCAGGAAACAAGAAAAATCTCAAATAAACAACCTAACCTTACACCTAAAGCAATTAGAGAAAGAAAAACAATAAAAACCTAAACTTAGCAGAAGGAAAGAAATCATAAAGATCAGATCAGAAATAAATGAAAAAGAAATGAAGGAAACAATAGCAAAGACCAATCAAACTAAAAGATGGTTCTTTGAAAAGATAAACAAAATTGGTAAACCTTTAGCCAGACTCATAAAGAAAAAAAAAAGCAAGAGGGCTCAAGTCAATAAAATTAGAAATGAAAAAGAAGTTACTCACTGACAATGCAGAAATACAAAGGTTCATGAGAGACTACCACAAGCAAATATATGCCAATAAAATGGACAACCTAGAAGAAATGGACAAATTCTTGGAAAAGTACAACTTTCCAAAACCGAACCAGGAATAAATAGAAAATATAAACAGACTAATCACAAGCACAGAAATTGAAACTGTGATTAAAAATCTTCCAAAAAACAAGAGCCCAGGGCCAGTTGGCTTCACAGGAGAATTCTATCAAACATTTAGAGAAGAGCTAACATCTATCCTTCTCAAACTGTTTCAAAATATATCAGAGTGAGGAACACTCCCAAACTCATTTTATGAGGTCCCCATCACCCTGATAGCAAAACCAGACAAAGATGTCACAAAAAAAGAAAACTACAGGCCAATGTCATTCATAAACATAGATGCAAAAATCCTCAACAAAATACTAGCAAACAGAATCCAACAGCACATGAAAAGGATCACACACCATGATCAAGGGGGGTTTATCCCACTAATGCAAGGATTCCTCAATATACACAAATCAATCAATGTGATACACCATATTAACAAACTGAAAGATAAAAACTCTCAATAGATGCAGAAAAGCTTTTGACAAAACTCAACACCCATTTATGATAAAAACTCTCCAGAAAGTGGGCAGAGAGGGAGCCTACCTCAACATAATGAAAGCCATATATGACAAACCCACAGCCAACATAATTCACAATGGTGAAAAACTGAAAGCATTTCCTCTAAGATCAGGAACAAGACAAGGGTGCCCACTCTTGCCACTATTATTCAACATAATTTTGGAAGTTTTGGCTATGGCAATCAGAGAAGAAAAAGAAATAAAAGGAATACAAATTGGAAAAGAAGAAGTAAAACTGTCACTGTCTGTGGATGACATGATACTATACATAGAGAATCCTAAAGATGCCACCAGAAAACTACTGGAGTAAATCAAATTTGGTAAAGCTGCAGGATACAAAATTAATGCACAGAAATCTCTTGCATTCCTACACAATAACAACGAAAAATCAGAAAGAGAAATTAAGAAAACACTCCCATTTACCCCTGCAAAAAAAAAGAATAAAATACCTAGGAATAAACCTACCTAAGGAGGCAAAAGACCAGCATGCAGAAAACTATAAGACACTGATGAAAGAAATCAAAGACGATACAAACAGATGGAGAGATACACCATGTTCCTGGATTGGAAGAATCAGTATTGTGAAAATGACTCTACTACCCAAAGCAACCTACAGATTCAATGGCATCCCTATCAAATTACCAATGTCATTTTTCACAGAACTAGAACAAAAAAGTTTACAATTTGTGTGGAAACACAGAAGACCCCAAACAGACAAAGCAATCTTGAGAAAGAAAAACGAAGCTGGAGAAGTCAGGCTCCCTGACTTCAGACTATAGTACAAAGCTACAGTGATCAAGACAGAATGGTACTGGCAAACGAACAGAAATATAGATCAATGGAACAGGATAGAGAGTCCAGAGAAAAACCCACGCACATATGGTCACCTTATCGTTTTTTTTTTGTTGTTTACGGTAAGCAGGCCTCTCACTGTTGTGGCCTCTCCCGTTGTGGAGCACAGGCTCCGGATGTGCAGGCTCAGTGGCCATGGCTCATGGGACTAGCCGCTCCATGGCATGTGGGATCTTCCTGGACCAGGGCACGAACTGGTGTCCCCTGCATCGGCAGGCGGACTCTCAACCACTGTGCCACCAGGGAAGCCCTGGTCACTTTATCTTTGATAAAGGAGGCAAGAATATAAAATGTAGAATAGACAGCCTCTTCAATAAGTGGTGCTGGGAAAATTGGACAGCTACATGTTAAAGAATGAAATTATAACACTCCCTAACACCATACACAAAAATAAACTCAAAATGGATTAAAGACCTAAATGTAAGGCCAGACGCTATAAAACTATTAGAGGAAAACATAGGCAGAACACTCTAAGACATAAATGACAGCAAGATCCTTTTTGACCCACCTTCTAGAGTAATGGAAATAAAATAAAAAATAAACAAATGGGACCTAATGAAACTTAAAAGCTTTTACACAGCAAAGGAAACCATAAACAAGATGAAAAGACAACCCTCAGAATGGGAGAAAGTATTTACAAACAAAGAAACTGACCAAGGATTAATCTCCAAAGTATACAAGCAGCTCATGCAGCTCAATATCAAAAAAACAAACAACCCAATCCAAAAATGGGCAGAAGACCTAAATAGACTTTTCTCTAAAGAAGATATACAGATTGCCAACAAACACATGAAAAGATGCTCAGCGTCATTAACCATTAGAGAAATGCAAATCAAAACTGCAATGAGGTATCACCTCACACCAGTCAGAATGGGGGTCATCAAAAAATCTATAAACAATAAATTCTGGAGAGGGTGTAGAGAAAAGGGAACCCTCCTGCACTGTTGGTGGGAATGTAAATTGATACAACCACTATGGAGAACAGTATGGCGGTTTCTTAAAAAACTAAAAGTAGAACTACCATATGACCCGGCTATCCCACTACAGGGCATATACCCTGTGAAAACCATAACTGAAAAAGACACACGTACCACAGTGTTCATTGCAGCACTATTTACAATAGCCAGGATATGGAAGCAACCTAAATGTCCATTGACAGATGAATGGATAAAGAAGTTGTGGCACATATATTCAATGGAATATTACTCAGCCATAGAAACGAATGAAATTGAGTTTTTGTAATGAGGTGGATGGACCTAGAGTCCGTCATACAGAGTGAAGTAAGTCAGAAGGAGAAAAACAAATACCGTATGCTAATGCATATATATGGAGTCTAAAAAAACGGTACTGATTAACCTAATGGCAGGACAGGAACAAAGACACAGATATAGAGAATTGAGTTGAGGACACAGTGGGGGAAGGGGAAGCTGGGACGAAGTGAGGGAGTAGCATTGACATATATACACTACCAAATGTAAAATGGATGGCTAGTGGGAAGCTGCTGCATAGCACAGCGAGATCAGCTTGATGCTTTGTGATGACCTAGAGGGGTAGGATAGGGCGGGTGGGAGGGAGGCTCAAGAGGGAGGGGATATGGGGATATATGTATACATATAGCTGATTCACCTCTTTGTACAGCAGAAACTAACACAACATTGTAAAGCAATTATGCTCCAATAAAGATGAAAAAAAATGATGTAAAAAAAAAGAAATACTACTCAGCAGTAAATGGAATGAAATACACAAGAATGTGAATGAGTCTCAAAAACATTATGCTGAATAAAAGAAGCCAGATACAACAGTACATACTGTATGATTCAATTTATACAAAATTCTAGAGCAGGTAGAAGTAATCTATGGTGGAAAACTATCAGAATAGTGGTTGTCTTTGGTTGTGGTGGTGGGATTGACTGGGAAGGAGCATGAGAGAACTTTCTGGGGTGTGGTAATGTTTTCAGAGGTTTTAGTTACACAGGTGTGTACATTTGTCAAACTACTGAATGGTACACTTAAGATTTGTGCATGTTTTGTATGTAAATTCCACCCAAAGAAAAACAATAAAATATTTAGGTGGATGTGTATTGATATCGGCTACTTACTTTGAAATGCATCAAAGAATAAAATGTCTTGCCATCATTAAAAATCTATAAATAACAAATGCTGGGGAGGGTGTGGAGAAAAGGGAACCCTCCTACACTGTTGGTGGGAATATAAATTGGTACAATCACTATAATGAACAGTATGGAGGTTCCTTAAAAAGCTAAAAATAGAACTACCATATGATCCAGCAATCCCATTCCTGGGCGTATATCCAGAGAAAAGCATACTTCGAAAATATACATGCACCCTAATGTTCATTGCAGCACTATTTACAATTGCCAGGACATGGAAGCAACCTAAATGTTGATCAACAGATGAATAGATAAAGAAGATGTGGTATATATATATTATGGAATACTACTCAGCAATAAAAAAGAATGAAATAATGCCATTTGCAGCAACATGGATGGACCTAGAGATGATCATACTAAACGAAATAAGTCAGAAAGAGAAAGACAAATACCATATGATATCACTTATATGTGGAATCTAAAAAAAATGATAGAAATTAACTTATTTACAAAACAGAAACAGACTCACAGTCATAGAAAACAAATTTATCATTACCGAAGTGGAAAGGAGGTGGGAGGGATAAATTAGGAGTCTGGGATTAGCAGATACAAACTAGTATATATGAAATAAACAGCAAGGACCTACTGCATACCACAGAGAACTATATTCAATATCCTGTAATAAACCATAATGGAAAAGAATATGAAAATGTATATATATACATATATATATATATATACACACACATTTATGTAGGTTTAATTGAATCACTTTATTGTACACCAGAAACTAACACTACATTGTACATCAACTATACTTCAGTAAAAAAAAAATTTAAAGTAAGATATCTTGATGGATGATGGATAGAGGGATGGATTTGTGGACAGATATGTGATAAAGAGATATAGTAAAACGTTAGTGGTGACTCCAGTGGTGGGTATACAGATGTTTATAATATAATTATTCCATCTTGGGTAAATGTTTGACCTTTTTTTATAATAAAATGTTGAGAAAAGACTCCACAGTGTTCTTCAGAAGAAAGGAGGAAAAAGCGGGCTAGATTGAGGATATTTATGACTCAGTCTTTCTGAGATCCTTGCTGATCCGCCTCCCTAAGGGACTTTGGATGAACTGACCTCCACTCCCGGTTCTTGTGTAAACTGGTAGCTTCTTGGCCATATCAGAAAGCATCTGCTTCTGGACCTCAGGTCTCTCTTCATTTTCATAGCGCTCCTTGTCGGTATAGGACAGGTGGAACTGGAAGGAGAAGTGAGAGGCAAGACTTTACTTTACAAAATTAATAGAAAAGACTAAAAACAACAATAACTATTTGGATGAAAATATTTGTTACCTATCCTTGAAGCTCAGGTACCAATTTGGCTTATAACTTTCTCTGGATAATTATCTCATTTATCTTATTTGGCTTTTATCTAAATACTCATAACTCTATGGGATAGGTAATATTGTTTTATAACTAAAGAAAATAAAACTTAGATTAAATACCTTGTCTATGGTTACACTCACTCAACTAATAAAAGCAGCAAAACTAAGCCCCAAACCCAGTTCACTTGACCCCAAGACTTATGCCATTTCTACTGCATTACACCATAATACGATATTGCATGTTGATATGTGATACCTTGCTGCCAGGACCCTGTTGATGATAAACTATGCTTGTTATTAAGTTGTGAGTATTTTTCATAGGTGACACTCTTGGAGAAGCTAGATGAGACTACTTGCAACATTGTCTTCACATTCTATAATAATTTTTCAAGTGAATAGAAATTTGGATATTCTCACTATTTAAGAAATTTTTAGTCTGGTATGGAGCTTGTTGCCATGTTTGTGCTACACTTTGCTAATCTGGCAAAAAAAAATGCCAACGATTTTCCAAAGTAATACAAACCTGTAAGTTTTCTTCTGTTTGGGCCAAAGGGTAGGCAGAGGTGAAAAAGAGAAAGATCTGTGATCACATTCTCTGGATTTAAACTTAATCTCTGCCATTTAATAGTTCAAAAATCACTTTGGAAAACCAGATACTCTCAACCTAAGTTTCTTTGTCTGTAAAACAGAGGAAATAATACTTACTTCACAAGACCGGTGTAACAGTGCTGGATAATAACAAGTAATTAAAGTCTCTTTTACAAGTCCAATTTCTTAAATCATTTAGAAATATTTGATACAGCCAATCTTTAAAATTTTAACTATTCTAGAGAGTGTGTAGCAGTATGTTATTGTGATTTTAATTTGCACTCCTTTGATTACTAATGACATTCAGCACCTTTTTGTGAGTTTATTGGCCATTTGGGTATCTTCCTGTGAAATGCCTATTCAAGTCTTTTGTCCATTAAAAATAATTGGGTTATGTGTCTTTTTTATTATTGATTTGTATTGTAATGATTTGAGAAGTAATTTATATATTTTGTATACTAGTCCTTTGTTGAATATTTTCTACCAGTCTGTGGCTTTCCTCTTTACTTTCTTTATGGTGCATTTTGAGGATCTGAAGATCTTGGTGGGAGTGTAGATTTATGCAACCACTTTGGAAAACTGTTTAGCATTATCTACATAAGCTAAATATGTGCCACCCTATGACTCAGCAATTCCATTCCCAGTTATATACCTAAGAGAACAATAAGTGTGTGTGTGTATATATATGTATGTGTGTTTGTGTGTATGCCAAAAGACAGGTACAAGATTGTTCATAGCAGCTTTATTCATAATAGAAAAAAATGGTAACAACACAAGTGTCCTTTAATTGGTGAATGGATAAATCAACTGTGATAAAAGAGAATAACAACAGTAAAAGGGAATGAATAACTGAAACATGCATCAACATGAATGAATCTGGAAAACATTACACTGAGTGAAAGGCTTACACAAAACAGTGCATACTATGATTCCCTTTGTGTGTGAGGCTCAAAAATAGGCAAAATTAATCTATGGTGATAGAAAGACTAGTGGTTACGCCTGATAGGAAGCTGGTTGGGAAAGGGTGTGAAAGAGATTCCTGAGGTGTTGGAAATGTTCAAAATCTTAACCTGGATGGTGATTATATGGGTGTATATATAGGTAAAAACATCATGAAATCATACTCTTTACAGCTTAGTTCTTGGAAAAGAGTATGTATTTATACATCAGTAAAATAGCAAAACAAATAAATTAATAAAATATTTAAGATAATTTAAATGTATCTGAATTTAAAATTGGAAATGTATAAAATCAAACACTCTATTTTAAGAACCATACCTGTGGTGCATTTTTATGGTACCATGTCATTCTAAAGTAGAGTGACTGCCTGCAGGTATGTGGAAATGTGTAGGGGAATTTTGGGCTATTACAATAAATATGGTGCA
Source organism: Mesoplodon densirostris (assembly GCF_025265405.1). Classification (NCBI taxonomy): domain Eukaryota; kingdom Metazoa; phylum Chordata; class Mammalia; order Artiodactyla; family Ziphiidae; genus Mesoplodon; species Mesoplodon densirostris. Next base: position 74,645,361 of record NC_082681.1, on the reverse strand, counting down.
CTATAGGCATTTAATGGGTGGAGGCCCAGGGAGCCAAGGATTCTGCGATGAACTGTATAGGCACACACAACTAAGAATTTTCAGAACCAAAAGTCTATAGGCTAATATTATAAAATGGTAACTAAATTTAATATAAAAGCAACTGTTTTTTTTGTTTGTTTTCTTAGAACAATTATACTAACCGAAAAGTATAAAGTTTTATTTTTAAACTTATTTTTAACCTTCTTATTGAAGTATAGTTGATTTAAAAGTATAAAGTTTTAAACAATTCTTTTTTAATGTTGATAATTAAAAGTAGCATCTTGGGGCAGCCCTTTAAGTTTGGGGATGGTCTTGGGAATATAACTTTCTTGTGGTATACTGCCCCAGCTTGAAAGGCAGAGGCAGTGTTGTTACTGCATGTATGTGATGAAACCTTGTAGTTATATAGCCAATAGGCTTTGGTTTGGAATAGGATGTCATGCCTGGATACCCTATTTCTGGCACTAACCAAGCATTTTTGAGGATTAGAATGCAATAAGCCAGTAAATGCACTTTGGGTGGGACAACTGGTGATAGACTGGGATGTATTTGGCATTAGATAAATTAATATCATGGCTATCAAATAGGCCCAAAAGATGTACCTTTTCTTTTTACCCATTAAAAATGATTAACATGTGGTCTTAAATGTTAGACATTTGCAGTGATTATCTAAATCCTGTCATCATGTCACCTAGTTTAGGCCAACAAAATTCCCAACCACTCAGCCTTTTTACTGGTCTACAAGCTTTATAAATAGTGTGACAAGGACAATTATTTTATTGAGCTAAAATTCACAGAACATAAAATTTCATTTTAAAATGTACATTTTATAGTGTATGAGTCAGTGGCATTTAGTACAGTCACAGTGTTTTGCAACCATCACCACTATCTAGTTCCAGAATATTTTTATCACTCCAAAAGGAAACCCTCTATACATTAAGTGGTGATTCCCTATTCCCTCCATTCCCATTCCCTGGCAACCACTAATCTACCTTCTGCTTCACTGGATTTTTCTTTCTGGATATTTCATATGAATGGAATCAAATAATATGTGGCCTTTGGTGTCTGCTGTATTTCAATTAGCATAATGTTTTCAAGGTTCATCCATGTTGTATCATGTATCAGTAATGTATTCCTTTTTAATGGCTGAATAATATTCCATTGTATGGACATACCACACTTGGTTTATACATTCCCCTGTTGATGGACATTTGGCTCCTTCCCATCTTTTGGTTACAGTGAATAGTGATCTGTGAATAACTGTGTATAACTATTTGTTTGAACAACTGTTTTCAATTCTTCTGAGTGTATACTTAGGAGTAGAATTGCTGGGTCACATGGTAATTCTATGTTTAACCTTATGAGGAAATGCAAAACTGTTTTCCACACCAGCCACACCATTAAAATTCCCAGTAGCAATGTATGAGGATTCAGAAGTCTCCATATTTACACTAACACTTGTTATTTTACATTTTTCTTTCTTTACTTTTCTTTCTTTCTTCCTTCCTTCTTTCCTTTTCTTTCTTCCTTTCTTCCTTTGTTTCTTTCTTTCTTTGTTTCTTTCTTTCTTTTTGTCTTTGTTTTGTTTTTATTACAATTATTTTATTACATTCATCTGAGGTTGTACATATTTGATTTCATGGAAAAAAATTCAAAGATGTGAAGAGACCCTCATTATTAGGGAAAGTCATGAACTGATCACAAGATGATATACCTCTAGATTGGTTCTACTCCAGTCTTATTTTCATATTCCTGCATAGCATTAAGATAGCCTTCCTTATTTAAAAAAATAAATTAAGACACTAGCACTTCAAGGAAGTGTGCCCAACTCCCACAGTTTCCCACCTCCCCAAAGTTAACATTTTCCTTGGTTTTTGCCTTTTTCTTATGGTTCATAATTCCTTACTTTTTGTATCAGTTATCTATGGTCACAATAATGTTTCATAACATACAACTTTGAAATCTAGAATAATAAGCATCAAGGTTCAAGGGTCTGTGTGCTGGCAATTTTGGCTGAATTGACTAAGCAGTTCTGCTTCCCAAACTCACTCACTGGTAATTGTCTAATTATTGACCCATCTTGGTTGGGATGACCCTGATGTCTCAATTCTGCTCCCATGTTTGTGTCCCATCAGGCTAGACTGGCATGTTGTCAAGGTGGTGATAGAAGGCAAGAGCAGAAATCCAAATGGAAACATGTAAGTGCTCTTTCAAGCATCTACTTATCTCACATCTACTAACAACCCATTGGATAAAGCAAGTTACATGGCTAGATGCACAGAGAGGGGGAGGACATCAGAGGTTATGGCAAAGTTCATGACTACAAGAAGGCATGAGAAATTGGAGCAATTGATGTGATCACTCTACCACACCTACAATCTTCTTTTTTTGCTTCTTGGGCAAAGGAAGACAGCTCATCTGATTAGGAATTTGGCTTGATTTAATACTGGAGGATCACTGACAAATTTTTTCCTTTATGTTAAAAAAATTTCCATTCAGTAAAATTTACCTTTATATGGTATATGATTCCATGATTTCTTTTATTGAAATGTATTTGGCATACAATATCATATTAGTTTCATGTGTACAACATAATGATTTGACATCTCTATGCATTTCAAAATGATCACTACAATATCCAGTTACAATATTGACTGTATTCCATATACTATACATTACATCCCCATAACTTATTCATTTTATAACTGGATGTTTATGCCTCTTGATCCCCATCACCCATTTGCGCCCCCTGCTCCTACCCCTTTTCCTCTGGCAACCTCCTCTGGGAATCTGTTCTCTGTATCTATGAGTCTGAGTTCAGTTTTGTTTTGTTTGTTTGTTTTGTATTCTAAATTTCACATATAAGTGAAATCATGTGGTATTTGTCTTTCTCTGACTTATTTTACTTAGCATAATACCCTCAAGGTCCAACCATGTTGTTGCAAATGACAATATTTCTTTCTTTTTAATGACTGAGTAGTATTCCATTGTATATATACCATATCTTCTTTATCCATTTATCCACTGATGGACACTTAAGTTGCTTCCGTATCTTGGCTATTGTAAATAATGCTGCAATGAACATAGGGGTGTATATATCTTTTCTAATTCATGTTTTTGTTTTCTTTGGATTGATACCCAAAAATGGAATTCCTGGATCATATGGTAGTTCTATTTTTAACTTTTTGAGGAAACTCTATACTGTTTTGCATACTGGTTGCAGCAATTTACATTCCCACCAACAGTGAATAAGGGTACCCCTTCCTCCACATCCTCATCAACTCTTGTTGTTTCTTGTCTTTTTTATAATAGTCATTCTAACTGGCATGAGGTGATATCTCACTGTGGTTTTGATTTGTATTTCCCTGATGATCAGTGATGTTGAGCATCTTTTCATGTGCCTGTTGGCCATCTGTACATCTTTGGAAAAATGCCTATTCAGATACCCTGCCCATTTTTAATCAGATTTGCTTTTTGTTATTGAATTGTATGAGTTCTTTATATATTTTGGATATCAACCATTATTGGGTATATAACTTGAACATATCTTCTTCCATTCAGTAGGTTGCCTTTTCGTTTTGTTGATAATTTCCTTTGTCGTGCAGAAACTTTTTAGTTTGATGTAGTCCCATTTGTTTATTTTTCCTCTTGTTGCCCTTGCCTTTGGAGTCAGATCCCTAAAAGCATTGCTAAGACCAATATCAAGTAGCTTACCAGCTATGTTTTCATCTCAGAGTTTCATGGTTTTAGGTCTAACATTCAAGTCTTTAATACATTTTGAGTTAATTTTAGTATTTAGTGTAAGATGTGGTTCAATTTCATTCTTTTGCATGTATCTGTTCAGTTAGTCATATTTTAGCCATCCAGTGTGAAATGTTGTCTCATTGAGGTCCTAATTTGCATTTCTCTACTATATATACATATACATATATATATACACACACACAAACCCTCAATATTACCTCACATCTTACACAAATTACCTCAAAATGAAGGATCTTCAAGATGGAGGAATAAGACGTGGAGACCACCTTCGTCTCCACAAATTCATCAAAAATACATCTACATGTGGAACAACTCCTACAGAACACCTACCGAACACTGGTAGAAGACCTCAGACTTCCCAAAAGGCAAGAAAATCCCCATGTACCTGGGTAGGGCAAAAGGAAAAAGAAAAAAACAGAGACAAAAGAATAGGGATGGGACCTGCACCTCTGGGAGGAAGCTGTGAAGGAGGAAAAGTTTCCACACACTAGGAAGCCCCCTCACTGGCAAGAACTGGGGAAACTTCAGAGCCCCAGAGGAGAGGGGAGCAACAGGGGTGCTGAGGGAAAGCAGAGAGAATCCTGCACAGAGGATCAGTGCCAACCAGCACTCACCAACCTGAGACACTTGTCTGCTCACGTGTTGGGTCAGGTGGGGACTGGGTGCTGAGGTACGGGCTTTGGAGGTCAGACACCAGGGAGAGGGCTGGGGCTGGCTGTGTGAAGACAGCTTGAGGGGGCTAGTATACCACAGCTAGCTGGGAGGGAGTCCAGGAAAAAGTCTGGACCTGTCAGAGAGGCAAGAGACCATTGTCATGGGGTCTGAGAGGAGAGGGGCAGGCCCACCATATGAGCTTCTTGCTCCGTGCACTCGCAGATGGCAGGGCACCACCTATGCGAGCTCCAGAGGTGGGCATGAGCCTGAGAGGTGGGTGCAACGGCTGCTGCCGCTGCCACCAAGGGTCCTGTGAGCAAACCCAGGTCGATGCCCACATCTTCCTGGGAGCCTGCGCAGCCCGCCACTGCTGAGGGTCCTGCGATCCAGGGCCAACATCCCCAGGAAAACGCGCGGTGCACCTAGGCTGTTACAACTTCATGCCTGCCTCTGCCTCTGCAAGCAGTCCCAGCACATCCCAATTGTGAAGGCCATATCTGTCCCTCTCGCTGAACTCAGAGAGCAAGTGAGCCGTAATTAGTCGTTGCTTTTACCCACTCTTGCCTGGGCAGGGAACAGACGCCTGAGGGTGGCCCACATGCAGAGGCAGGCCAAAGCCAAAGCTGAACCCCAGGCGCCATGTGACCAAAGAAGAGAAAGGGAAATCTCTCCAAGCAGCCACAGGAGTAGCGGAATAAACACCCACAATCAGCTTGGTAAACACTGCATCTGGGAATATCTGAAGAGACAAATGTTCCCACAATTGAGCATGTGGACTTTGGGGGCAACTGTGGACTTTGGAGGCAAGTACACACGGGCGTAAGGCCAGATCAGAGTCTGAACTGGTGCCACAGGGCCCACAGCAGGTCCAGAGACCTACCTAGAAGTATTGGAGGACTTCCTGTGTAGGCAGGTACTGGCAATGGTTCACTGTGGGGGCAAGGACACAGAAAGCTGAGGCCACAGAAAAATATTATTATTATTATTACTTTTTAAAGTTTTGTTGATTTTTATTATTCTTTTAATTTTTATTTACTTTTTATTTTCTCTTTTATGCTTTTATTTTTAATTTTACTTTTTCCTATTTCTACTGTATTTTTTCATTATATTGTAGTTTTTACTTGGTTTGGTTTTTCTTTGTTTTTCATTGTTTTTCTCTTATTTTACACTACATTTTATATTTTTCTATGTTTACTTCTTAGTTCTTTTGTACATTTTTTCTTTTGTTTTCATCTTTCTTTTGTTTTTAGTTTTGTTTTGATCATTTTTGTGTGTTTTATGCTTTCTTTGCCTTCTTTTAATTTGCTTTCTGTGTTTGATTTGATTTTTTTGTTTGTTTTTGTTAGTTTAGTTCTTAGTGTTTGTTTTCATTTAGGGTTTGTTTATTGGTTTGGTTGCTCTCTCCCTTTTTGTTTTCTCTTTTTATTTTTCTTTTTGTGAGTGTATGTGTGTGTGTGTTTCTTCATGTGATTTTGTCTGTTTAGTTTTGCTTTTACTATTTGTCTTGGGGTTTTGTCTGTTTGTTTTCTTTTTGTCCATGCTGTTTGGCTTGCAGGGTCTTAGTGCTCTGGCCAGGGGTTGGGTCAGAGCCTTCAAGGTGGGAGAGCTGAGTCCAGGATGTTGGACCACCAGAGAACTCCCGGCCCCATGGAATATTAATTGGTGAGGGTTCTCCCAGAGGTCTCCATCTCAACACTAAGACCTGGCTCCACACAATGGCCAGCAAGCTCCAATGCTGGATGCCTCATGCCAAACAACTAGCTAGACAGGAAAACACGCCCACCCATTAGCAGACATGATGCCTAAAGTGATATGAAGCTCACAGACACCCCAAACACACCAACGGATGTGGCCCAGCCCACAAGAGGGACAAGATCCAGCCACACCCACCAGACACATGCACCAGTCCCCCCCACCAGGAAGCCTACACAAGCCACTGGACCAACCTCACCCACTGGGGACAGACACCAGAAGTAAGAGGAGCTAGGACCCTGCATCCTGCAGCAAGGAGACCCCAAACACACTAATTTAAACAAAATGTGAAGACAGAGAAATATGCAGCAGATGAAGGAGCAAGGTAAAAACCCACATGACCAAACAAATGAAGAGGAAATAGGCAGTCTACTTGAAAAAGAATTCAGAGTAATCACAGTAAAGATGATCCAAAATCTTGGAAATAGAATAGAGAAAATACAAGAAACGTTTAACTGCACCTGGTGGTGCAGTGGTTGAGAGTCCGTCTGCTGATGCAGGGGACAGGGGTTCGTGCCCCAGTCCAGGAGGATCCCACATGCCATGGAGTGGCTGGGCCCGTGAGCCATGGCTGCAGAGCCTGTGTGTCCAGAGCCTGTGCTCCACAATGGGAGAGGCCACAACACTGAGAGGCCCGCGTATGGCAAAAAAAAAAAAAAAAGAAAAAAAGAAAAAAAAGAACCATTTAACAAGGACCTAGAAGAACTAAACAGCAAACAAACAGTAATAAACAACAAAATAACTGAAACTGAAAATACTCTATAAGGAATCAAGAGCAGAATAACTGAGGTAGAAGAATGGATAAGTGAGCTGGAAAATAGAATGGTGGAAATATGTGCCGTGGAGCAGAATAAAGAAAAAAGAAGGAAAATAATTAAGGAAAGTCTCAGAGATTTCTGGGCCAACATTAAACACACCAACATTCGAATTATAGGGGTCCCAGAATAAGAAGAGAAAGAGAAAGGGTCTGAGAAAATATTTGAAGGGATTATAGTCAAAAAGTTCCCCAACATGGGAAAGGAAATAGCCACCCAAGTCCAGGAAATGCAGAGAGTCCCAAAGAGGATAAATCCTAGGAGAAACAAACCAAGACACATATTAATCAAAATAACAAAAATTAAATTCAAAGAAAAAATATTAAAATCACCAAGGGAAAAGCAACAAATAACATACAAGGGAATCCCCATAAGGTTCTCAGCTGAGTTCTCAGCAGAAACTCTGCAGGCCAGAAGGGAGTGGCATGATATATTTAAAGTGATGAAAGGGAAAAACCTACAAGCAAGATTAGTCTACCTTGGAAGATCTCATTCAGATTGACAGAGAAATCAAAGGCTTTTCAGACAAGCAAAAGCTAAGAGAATTCAGCACCACAAAACCAGCTTTACAACAAATGCTAAACGAACTTATCTAAGACGGAAACACAAGAGAAGAAAAGGACCTACAAAAACAAACATGAAACTATTAAGAAAATGGTAATAGGAACACACATATGTGAATGGATTAAATGCTCTAACCAAAAGACACAGACTGGCTGAATGCATACAAAAACAAGACCCATATTTATGCTGTCTACAAGAGACCCACTTCAGACTTAGGGACACATACAGACAGAAAGTGAGGGGATGGAAAAAGATATTCCATGCAAATGGAAATCAAAAGAAAGCTGGAGTAGCAATTCTCATATCAGGCAAAATAGACTTTAAAATAAAGACTATTACAAGAGACAAAGAAGGACACTACATAATGATCAAGGGATCAATCCAAGAAGATATAACAATTGTAAATATTTATGCACCTATATAGGAGCACCTCAATACATAAGGCAAATGCTAACAGCCATAAAAGGGGAAATCAACAGTAACACAATAACAGTAGAGGACTTTAACACCCCACTTTCACCAATGGATAGATCATCCAAAATGAAAAAAAAAAAGGAAACAGAAGCTTTAAATGACACAATAGACCGAATATATTTAATTAATATTAGGAGGACATTCCATCTGAAAACAGCAGATTACACTTTGTTCTCAAGTGCTCATTGAACATTCTGCAGGATACATCATATCTTGGGTCACAAATCAAGCCTTGGTAAAGTTAAGAATATTGAAATTGTACCAAGTATCTTCTGCGACCACAACGCTATGAAATTAGAAATCAATTAAGGAAAGGAACTGCAAAAAACACCAACATATGGAGGCTAAACAATATGCTAATAAATAACCAAGAGATCACTGAAGAAATCAGAGAGGAAATCAAAAAATACCTAGAGACAAATGACAATGAAAACATGATGACCCTAAACCTATGGGATGCAGCCAAAGCAGTTCTCAGAGGAAAATTTATTGGAAGACAATCTTACCTCAAGAAACAAGAAAAATCTGAAATAAACAATCTAACCTTACACTTAAAGGAACTAGAGTAAGAGCAAAAAAAAAAAAAAAAAGAAAAAAACCCAAAGTTAGTAGAAGGAAAGAAATCAGAAAGATTAGAGCAGAAATAAATGAAATAGAAACAAAACAATAGCAAAGATTAATAAAAACTAAAAGCTGGTTGTTTGAGAAGATAAACAAAATTGATAAACCTTTAACCAGATGCATCAAGAAAAAGAGGGAGAGGACACAAATCAAAAAAAATTAGAAATGAAAAAGGAGAAGTTACAACAGACACCGCAGAAATGCAAAACATCATAAGAGACTACTACAAGTAACTATATGCCAATGAAATGGACAACCTGGAAGAAATTGACAAATTATTAGAAAAGTATTACCTTCCAAGACTGAACCAAGAAGAAATAGAAAATATGAACAGACCAATCACAAGTAAAGAAATTGAAAATGTGATTAAAGGTCTTCCAACAAACTGAAGTACAGGACCAGACAGCTTCCCAGGTAAATACTATCAAACATTTAGAGAAGAGCTAATACCCATCCTCTGAAACTCTTTCAAAAAATTGCAGAGGATGGAAAACTCCCAAACTCATTCTACGAGTCCACCATCACCCTGATTCCAAAACTAGACAAAGATATTACAAAAAAGAGAAAATTACAGACCAATATCCCTTATGAATATAGATGCAAAAATCTTCAACAAAATACTAACAACAGAGCCCAATAACACATCAAAAGGATCACACACCATGATCAAGTGGGATTTATCCCAGGGATGCAAGGATATATGCATTCTTTAATATATGCAAATCAGTCAATGTGGTACACCCTATTAACAAATTGAAGAACAAAAACCGTATGATCATCTCAATAGATGCAGAAAAAGCTTTTGACAAAATTCAACACCCATTTATGATAAAAACTCTTGAGAAAGTTTGCATAGAGGGAGTCTACCTCAACATAATAAAAGCCATATACAACAGACCAGAGCAAACACCATTCTCAATGGTGAAAATCTGAAAGCATTTCCTCTAAAATCAGGAACAAGACAAAGATGTCCACTCTCACCAATATTATTCAACATAGTTTTGGAAGTCCTAGCCACGGAAATCAGAGAAGAAAAAGAAATAAAAAGAATACAAGTTAGAAAAGAAGAAGTAAAACTGTCACTGTTTGCAGATGATATGATACTATACATAGAAAATCCTAAAGATGCCACCAGAAAACTACTAGAGCTAATCAATGAATTTGGTAAAGTTGCAGGATATAAAATTAATGCACAGAAATCTCCTGAATTCCTATACACTAACAATGAAAGATGAGAAAGAGAAATTTAGGAAACAATCTCATTCACCATTGCAATAAAAAGAATAAAATACCTCGGAATAAACCTGCCTAAGGAGGTAAAAGACCTGTATGCAGAAAACTATAAGACACTGATGAAAGAAATCAAAGATGATACCAACAGTTAGAGAGACATACCATATTCTTGAATTGGAAGAATCAATATTGCAAAAATAGCTAAACTGCCCAAAGCAATCTACAGATTCAATGCAATCCCTATCAAATTACCAATGGAATTTTCCACAGAAATAGAACAAAAAAATCTTAAAATTTGTATGGAGATACAAAAGACCCCAAATAACCAAAGCAATCTTGAGACAAAAAAAAAAAAAAAAAAAAGGAACTGGAGGAATCAGGCTCCGTGACTTCAGACTATACTACAAAGCTACAGTAATGAAGACAGAATGGCACTGGCAAAAAAACTGAAATATAGATCAATGGAACAGGATAGAAAGCCTAGAGATAAACCCATGCACATATGGTCACCTTATCTTTGATAAAGAAAGTAAGAATATACAATGTAGAAAAGACAGCCTCTTCAATAAGTGGTGCTGGGAAAAATGGACAGCTACATGTAAAGGAATGAAATTATAACACACCCTAACACTACACACAAAAATAAACTCAAAATGGATGAAAGACCTAAATGTATGACTAGACACTATAAAACTCCTGGAGGAAAACATAGGCAGAACACTCTTTAACATAATCACAGCAAGATCTTTTTTGACCCACCTCCTAGAGTAATGGAAATAAAAACAAAAATTAAAAAATGGGACCTAATGAGACTTATTAAAAGCTTTTGCACACCAAAGGAAACCACAAGGAAGATGAAAAGACAACCCTCAGAATGATAGAAAATATTGCAAACGAATAATGGACAAAGGTTTAATCTCCTAAATATATAAACAGCTCATGCAGCTGAATAGCAAAAAAATAAACAACCCAATCAAAAATGGGTGGAAGACCTAAATAGACATTTATCCAAAGAAGACATACAGATGGCCAAGAGGCACATGAAAAGCTACTCAACCTCACTAATTATTAGAGAAATTCAAATCAAAACTACAATGAGGCATCACCTCACACCGCTTAGAATGGGCATCATCAGAAAATTTATAAACACTGAATGCTGCAGAGGCTGTGCAGAAAAGGGAACCCTCTTACACTGTTGGTGGGAATGTAAATTGATACCACTATGGAGAACAGTATGGAGGTTCCTTTAAAAACTAAAAATAGAGCTACCATATAACCCAGCAATCCCACTCCTGGGCTTAAACCCAGATAAAACCATAATTCAAAAAGACACATGCACCCCAGTGTTCATTGCAGCAATATTTACAATAGCCAGTCATGGAAGCAACCTAAATGCCCATCGACAGAAAAATGGGTAAAGAAGAAGTGGTACATATATACAATGGAATATTACTCAGCCATAAAGAGGAACGAAATTGGGTCATTTGTAGAGATGTGGATGGACCTAGAGACTGTCATACAGAGTGAAATAAGTCAGAAAGAGTAAACAAATATCGTATATTAATGTATACCAGTGGAATCTAGAAACATAGTATAGATGAACTGGTTTGCAAGGCAGAAATAGAGACACAGATGTAGTGAACAAATGTATGGACACCAAGGGGGGAAAGGGTGTGTGGGATGAATTGGGAATGATATATATACACTAATGTGTGTAAAATAGATAACTAATGAGAACCTGCTGTATAGCAGAGGGAATTCCACTTTTCTGTACAGTAGAAACTAACACAACATTGTAAAACAGCTATACCCCAATTTAAAAAAATTACCTCAAAGTGGATCACATGGCTAAATGTAAATTGTAATTTTATTTTTCATTGTATCAGTATACAAGTTATTGTTTTATTTTTATAAAAGTAATGCAAGTTCATTGTAGGATATATGGACATTACAGAAAAACATTAAGAAAAAAATCCTTCTAATTTTTTTTTTTTTTTTTTTTTTGCGGTATGCGGGCCTCTCACTGCTCTGTCTTCTCCCTCCGCGGAGCACAGGCTCCGAATGCACAGGCCCAGTGGCCACAGCTCACGGGCCCAGCCACTCCGTGGCATGTGGGATCCTCCCGGACTGGGGCATGAACCCGTGTCCCCTGCATCGGCAGGCGGACTCTCAACCACTGCACCACCAGGGAAGCCCTTTCTAATCTTATTCATAAAGAGCCAGTACTATTTTGGTGTACAGTCTTTCCTTTCATTTGTATATACAATCATTCCTTTAATTTTCCATACTACTTTTTCACCTAATATTTTTTTCTTCCAGTTTTATTGAAGTATAATTGACATACAGAACAGTATAATTTTAAGGTGTACAGCATAATGATTTGAATTATATACATAAGGAAATGATTACCACAATAAGTTTAGTGGAGATCCATCATCTCATATAGATACAAAATAAAATTATTTGCCCATTTTAAATTTGGTTGTTTGTCTTTTTGTTGTTGAATTGTAAGAATCTTTTATGTATTCTGGATACTTGACACTTATCAGATATATAATTTGCAAATATTTTCCCCCTTCTTTGAGTGGTCTTCTCAATTTTTTGATAGTGTTGTTTGATGCACAGAAGTTTTAAATATTGATAAAGTCTGATTTATATGTTTTTCTTTGGTTTCTTGTTTTTAATGTCTTATCTAATAATCCATTACCAAATTCAGGGTCATTAAGATTTACCCCTAGATTTTCTTTTAAGAGTTTAAGAGGTTTAAGTTTTACATTTTGGTGTTTGATCCATTTTTTTATTGTGATAAAATATACACAACATATAGTTCAGCCATTTAAACTATTTTTAAATGTATAGCTCAGTGGCATTAAGTACATTCACATTGTTGTGCAACCATCACCACCATCCATCCTAAATCCTTTTTTCATCTTTCCAAACTGAAATTCTATACTCATTAAACAACTCCCTATACCTGTTCCCTCCAGCTCCAGGCAGACACCATTTTACTTTCTGTCTCTGTTAATTTGATCACTCTAAGTACCTTATGTAAGTAGAATCATACAGTATTTGCCTTTTTGTGAGTGGCTTATTTCACTTATCATAAAGTCCTCAAAGTTCATCCACGTGGTGGCATGTGTCAGTATCCTTCCTTTTGAAGGCTGAATAATATTCCATTGTTTGTATATATTACATTTTGTTTATCCATTCATCTGTCAGTGGACAGTTGGCTTGCATCCACTTTTTGGCTATTGTGAATAATGCTGCTGTGAACAAATACTGCCTTGAGACCCTGCTTCCAATTCTTTTGGGTACATAACAAGAAGTGGAATTACTGGATCATATGGTAGCTCTATTTTTAATTATTTGAGGAGATACCATACTATTTTCCATAGTTGCTGCACCATTTTATGCTCCCATCAACATCTCACGAGTGTTCCAGTTTCTCCACATTCTCGCCAACACTTGCCATTTTCTGCTTTTTTTAAAAAAAAATAGTATCCCTCCTAATGGATGTGAAGTGGTATTTAATTGTGGTTTTGATATGCATTTCCCTAATGTTTAATGATGCTGAGCATCTTCTCATGTGTTTGTTGGTCATTTGGAAAAATGTCTACTCAAGTCCTTTGCCCATTTAGAAATCAGATTGGTTTTTTTTTCTGTTGTTGTATAGTTGTAAGAGTTCTTTTATATTCTGGATATTAACCCCTTATCAGATATATGATTTGTAAAATTTTTTTCCCATTCCATAGGTTTCCTTTTCAGTCAGTCTGTTGTGTTTTGATGCCTAGAACTTTAAATGTATTCATGTCATCCAATTTATTTTTACTTTAGTTTACTCTGTTTTTGGTGTCATATCCAAGAAATTATTGCCACATCAATGTCATAAAATGTATTCCCTAGTTTTTCTTCTAAGTGTTTTCTAGTTTTAAAAACTATAGGTTTAGAGGGCTTCCCTGGTGGTGCAGTGGTTGGGAGTCCGCCTGCCAATGCAGGGGACACGGGTTCCTGCCCCGGTTCGGGAGGATCCCACATGCCGTGGAGTGGCTGGGCCCGTGAGCCATGGCCACTGAGCCTGCGTGTCCAGAGCCTGTGCTCCACAATGGGAGAGGCTACAACAGTGAGAGGCTGCATACAGCAAAAAAAAAAAAAAAAAAAAAAAAAAAAAAAGATAATTGGGCTTCCCTGTTGGCACAGTGGTTGAGAGTCTGCCTGCCGATACAGGGGACACGGGTTCATGCCCTGGTCTGGGAAGATCCCACATGCCGCAGAGCGGCTAGGTCACTGAGCCACAACAGTGAGAGGCCTGCGTACTGCAAAACAAAACAAAACAAACAAAACAAACAAACAAAAAAAACTATAGGTTTACGTTTAGGTCTTTAATCCATTTGAGTTGATTTTTGTACATGGTATAAGGTAAGGGTCCAACTTCATTATTTTGCATGTGTGTATCTAGTTTTCCCAACACCATTTGTTGAAAAGACCCTCCTTTCCCCTTGAATGGTCTTGGTACACTTTTCAAAAATCATCTGACCATATATGTGAGGGTTTATTTTGGCCTCTTTATTCTATTCAATTAGTCTCTGTCTGTACCACACTGTTTTGATTACTGTAGCTTTGTAGTAAGTTTAGAAATGAGGAAATGTGAGACCTCCAACTTTGTTTTTTTTCAAGATTGTTTTGGCTATTTGGAGTCTCTTGAGATTCCATATGAATTTTAGGATGGAATTTTCTATTTACGCAAAAAGTGTCATTGGGATTTTGATAGAGATTGCGCTAAATCTGTAGACTAATTGGGGTAGTAATGATATCCCTAACAATATTAACTCTTCCAATTAATGAACACGGGATGTCTTTCCATTTATTTGTATCTAACTTCATTCAGCAACATATTTTAAGTTTTCAGTACACAAGATTTTCACCTCTTTGGTTAAGTTTATTCCTAAGTATTTCATTCTTTTCCATGCTTTGTAAAGATAGCTGTTTTCTTAATTTTTCTGATTGCTCATTCCTAGTGTATAGAAATGCAACTGATTACTGTCTGTAGATGTGTTAATTTGGCATCCTGCAATTTTGCTGAAATCATTTATTAGTTCTAACAGGATTTTTGGTGGAACCTTTAGGGTTGGATATAAGTAAGATCATGTTATCTGTGAACAGAGATAATTTTATGTCTTCCTGTCCAATTTGGATGCCTTTTATTTACTTATTTTTCTTGCCTACATGCACTGAGTAGAAAAAGTGTTTCTCTGTCTTCTTCTCTCTTTTTTTTTTTTGGAATAATTTGAGAAAGATTGGTGCTAATTCTTCTTTAAATGTTTGATAGAATTTACTTGTGAAACTATCTGGTCCTGGGCTTTTATTTCTTGATAGGTTTTGGATTAATACAATCTTATTACTTACTATAGGTATATTCAATTTTTAAAATTTCTTCTTGATTCAGTTTTACTAGTTAGTGTGTTTCTAGGAATTTGCCCATTTCATCTCAGTTATCTAATTTGTTGGCACACAATTATTCATGGTATTTTCTTGTAATCCTTTCTGTTTCTGTAAGGTCTATAGTAATGTCCTACTTTCATTTCTGATATTAGTAATTTGTGTCCTCTCTGTCTCCCTCTCTCTCTCTGTTGGTCAGTGTAGCTATAGGTTTGTCAATTTTGTAGATCTTTTCAAAGCCTCACTTTTGTTTTCTTAATTATCCCTATTGTCTTCTATTCCTTATTTAGTTTACCTCTGCTCTAATCCTTATTATTTACCTCTGCTATCTTTGGGGTCAGATTGCTCTTGATTTTCTGTTTCTTTAAGGTGTAAAGAATACTGAATTAATATATTACTCCTTTTTATACTGTAGGTGTTTATAGCTATAAATTTCCCCCGAGCACTGTTTTCTTGCATCCCATATTTGGAATGCCATTTTTCAATTTCATTCATTCACAGTATTTTCTAATTTCCTTTGTGGATTCTTATTTAATTCATTAGTTCTTTAAGAGTGTGTTGTTCAATTCCACACATTCGTGAATTTATAATTTCCCTTTGGTTATTGATTTCTAGTTTCATTCCATTGAAGTCAGAGAAGAGTCTTTGTGTGGTTTCAATCTTTTACATTTATTAAGACTTCTTTTGCCACCAAACATATGGTCTATACTGGAGAATGTTCCATGTGCATATGAGAAGAATGTGTATTCTTCTATTTTGAGGTGGAGTACTCCATACATGTGTGTTACATCTAATTGGTTTTTAGTGTTGTTAAATCCTGACTTCCCTTATTGATATTCTCTCTAGGTGTTCTATCCATTATTGAAAATATGGTATTGAAATCTCCAATTATTATTGTAGAGCTGTATATTTTTTCCTTCAGTTCTGTCATTTTCCCCCCTATATTTTGGAGCTCTCTTGTTAGGTACATATATGTTTATAACTGTTACACAATTCTGCTGTTACGATGAGTCTGACTTTTTTTAAACATTCCATATATAAGTGAGATCATGCAGTATTTATCTTTCTGTGTCTGGTTTATTTCACTTAGCATAATGTCCTCCAGGTACATCATGGTGTTACAAATGGCAGGATTTCTTTATTTTTAAAAGCTGAATAATATTCTATTATATGCATATACCATATTTCTTTATCCATCTGTTTGTGAATAAATAGGTTATCTCCATATATTTATGACTGTGAATGCTGCAGTGAATATAGGAATGCAGGTATCTCTTTGAGATACAGATTTCATTTCCTTTGGATATATACCCAGAAGTGGGATTGCTGGATGATACTGTAGTTCTATTACTAATTTTTGAGGAACCACTGTACTGTTTTCCATAATGGCTATACCAATTTACATTCCCACAAACAGTGTACGAAGGTTCCCTTTCTCCACATCCTCACCAACACTTGTTACGTTTTGACTTTTTCATGATAGCCATCTGCCAGCTGTGAGGTGACACCTCATGTAGGTTTGGTTTGCATTTCCCTGACGATTAGTCAGCTTGAGCACCTTTTAATATACTTGTTGGCCATGTGTATGACTTCTTTTGAAAAATATCTATTCAGGTCCTTTGCCCATTTTTAAATGGGTATATTTGGCTTTTTGCTATTGAGTTGTAAGAGTTCCACATATATTTTAGATAATAACCCGTTTTCAGATATATGGTAATCAAATATTTTCTCCTATTCCATAGGTTGCCTTGTTATTGTGCTGATTGTTTCCTCATGTGCAGAAACATTTTAGTTTGATATAATCCCACTTGTTTGTTTTGCTTTTGTTTGTATATGTTTTGGTTTCAAATCCAGAAAATCATGCCAAGACCACTGCAAAGGAGTTTTCCTCTTTTCCCTTCTAGGATTTGTATGTTTTCAAGTCTTATATTTAAATCATTAATCCATTTTAAATTAATTTTTGTGAATGGTCTGAGATAAAGGTCCAATTTTATTCTTTTGCATGTGGATATGCAGTTTTTCCAGCAACGTTTATTGAAAGATATCATTTTCTCATTGTGTATTCATGGCAACTTTGTTGACAGTTAGTTGACTCCATATACATGAGTTTATTTCTGGGCTCTTAATTCTGTTCCATTGGTCTATGTGTCTGTTTTTATACCAGTATCATACAGTTTAGATTACTATAGCTTTATAGTATAATTTGAAATCAGGGAGTGTGATGCTTCCTGCTTTCTTTTTCTTGCTCGATTGCCTTAACTATTTGGGATCTTCTGTGGTTACAAATGAACTTCAGAATTGTTTATTCTATTTCAGTAAAAATGCCATTGGAATCTTGATAGGGGTTGCATTGAATCTATAGATGGCTTTGGATAGTATGGACATTTTAACAATATTAATTCTTCCAATCCATAAGCATGATCTGGATTTATTTGTGTTTTCTATTTCTTTCATCAATGTTTTATAGCTTTACTTGTACAGATCTTTCACCTCTTCGGTTAAATTTATTCTTCAGTATTTTAATCTTTGTTTATGCTATTGTAAATGGGATTGCTTTCTTAATTTCTTTATTGGATAGCTTGTTTTTAGGGTATAAAAACACAACTGATTTTTTTAATCCTGCAACTTTACAGAATTCATTTATTCTAAATTGGTTTTGGTGAAGTCTTTAGGATTTTCTATATATAACATTATGTCATCTGTGAATAGAAAAGTTAACTTCTTCCTTTCTGATTTTTATGCCTTTTATTTCCTTTTCTTGCCTAATTGCTCTAGCTAGGACTTCCAGTACAATGTTGAATGGAAGTTGTGAGAGTGGGCATCCTTGTCCTTTTCCTGATATTGGAGGAAAATCTGTCAAATTTTCACCATTGAGTATGATATTCGCTACGGGCTTCTCATATATGGTCTTTATTATGTTGAGGTACATTTGGTCTACACTTAATTTGTTGAGAATTTTTATCATGAAAGAATGTTGTAATTTGTCATATGTTTTTTTTCTGTATCTCTTGAGATGATTATATGATTTTTTAAATCATTAATTAAAAAAATATGGTGGGGCTTCCCTGGTGGCGCAGTGGTTAAGAGTCCGCCTGCTGATGCAGGGGACACGGGTTCGTGCCCCGGTCCAGGAAGATCCCACATGCCATGGAGTGGCTTGGCCCGTGAGCCGTGGCCATTGAGCCTGCGCATCCAGAGCCTGTGCTCCGCAACAGGAGAAGCCACAACAGTGAGAGGCCCGTGTACCGCAAAAAAAAAAAAAAAAAAAATGGTGTATCACATTTATTGATTTACGTATGTCAAACCATCCTTGCATTCCAGGTATAAATCTCACTTGGCTGTGGTGAATGATCCTTTTATTATGCTGTTGAATTTGGTTTGATAGTATTTTGTTAAGGATTTTATATCTATGTTCTTTGGGGATATTGGCCTAATTTCTTTCCTTGTAGTGTCCTTGTCTGACTTTGGTATCATGGTAATGCTGTCTTTGTAAATGTTTTGAAGGATACTAAATATTTTGGAAGAATGTGAGAAGGTTTGGTATAAATCCTTCTTTAAATGTTTGACAGAATTCACAAATGAATCGATCTGGCCCTGGACTTTTATTTGTTTGGAGATTTTTTTTATTATTACTGATTCAAAATCCTTACTTGTTATTGATTTGTTCAGATTTTTTATTTCTTCATGTTTCAGTCTTGGAAGGTTGTATATTTCTAGGAATATCCACTTCTTCTAGGTTATCCGATTTATTAATTGTTCATATTAATTGTTTATTAATTGTTTATTAATTGTTCTTATGATCCTTTGTATTTCTGTGGCATCACTCATAACATCTCTTTTTAAAGTTTATTTATTTGAGTCTTCTCTCTTCTCTGCTTCTAGTAAGCGTAGCTAAAGGTCTGTCATTTTTTTTTATCTTTGCAAAAAAACACATCTTTGTTTTGTTTTTTTATTTTCTTTTGTTTTTCTATTGTTCTTGTAGTTTTTATTTCAATTATTTCTGCTCTGATATTTGTTATTTCCTTCCTTCTATTAATTTTGGGCTTGGTTTCTTCTTCTTTTTCTAGTTCTTTGAGATGAAAACATAGGTTGTTTATTTGAGATGTTTCTTTTTTCTCAATGTAGGCATTAATTGTTATAAACTTCCCTCTTAGAACTCTTTTTGCTGCATCACATAAGTTTGGGTATATTGTAACTCCATTTTCATTTTTGTCAACATATTTTTTGATTTCTCTCTTGATTTTGATTTCTCTATTGATTTCTTCATGACCCAGATGTTGTCCAGGAGAGTGTTGTTTAATTTCCACATGTGTGAGTTTTCCAGTTTCCCTGTTATTGATTTCTAGTTTCACACAATTATATTAGAAAATATCATCGATATAATTCAATTTTCTTAAATTGTAAGACTTGTTTTTTGGCCTAACATATCCTGAAGAAAGTTCCGTATGTGCTTGAAAAGAATAGGTATTCTACTGCTGTTGTGTAGAATGTTCTGTGTATATCTGTTGGGTACATTTGGTCTATTGAATTATTCATATTTGCTTTTTCATTATTACTTTTCAGTCTAGATGATCTATCCATTCATAAAACTGGGATATTGAAGTCCTCAATTATTATTTAATTTAATTTATTAATTTATTTATATATATTTTTTTAACGTCTTTATTGGAGTTTCATTGATTTAGAATGGTGTGTTAGTCTCTGCTTTATAACAAAGTGAATCAGCTATACATATACATATATCCCCACATCTCTTCCCTCTTGTGTTTCCCTCCCTCTCACCCTCCGTACCTCACCCCTCTAGGTGGTCACAAAGCACTGAGCTAATCTCCCTGTGCTATGCGGCTGCTTCCCACCAGCTATCTATTTTACATTTGGTACTGTATATATGTCCATGCCACACTCTCACTTTGTCACAGCTTACACTTCCCCCTCCCCATGTCCTCAAGTCCAATGTCTAGTAGGTCTGCGTCTTCATTCCCGCATTGCCCCTAGGTTCTTCATGACCATTTTTTTTTTTAGATTTTATATATATGTGTGTTAGCATATGGTATTTGTTTTTCTCATTCTGACTTACTTCACTCTGTATGACACACTCTAGGTCAATCCACCTCACCACAAATAACTCAATTTCGTTTCTCTTTAGGGCTGAGTAACATTCCATAGTATATATGTGCTACATCTTCTTTATCCATTCATCTGTCAATGGACACTTAGGTTGCTTCCATGTCCTGGCTATTGTAAAGAGAGCTGCAAGGAATATTTTGTTCCATGACTCTTTTTGAATTATGGTTTTCTCAGGGTATTTGTCCAGTAGTGGGATTGCTGGGTGGTATGGTAGTTCTATTTTTAGTTTTTTAAGGAAACTCCATACGCTTCTCCATAGTGGCTATATCAATTTACATTCCCACCAACAGTGCAAGAGAGTTCCCATTTCTCCACACCCTCTCCAGCATTTACTGCCTGTAGAATTTTTGATGATGGACATACTGACCAGTGTGAGATGATATCTCATTGCAGTTTTGATTTGCATTTCTCTAATGCTTAATGATGTTGAAGATCCTTGCATGTTTTTGTGGCAATCAGCATATCTCCTTTGGAGAAACGTCTATTTAGGTCTTCTGCCCATTTTTGTATAGGGTTGTTTGTTTTTTTGATATTGAGTTGCATGAGGTGCTTGTAAATTTTGGAGATTAATCCTCTGTAAGTTGCTTCTTTTGCAAATATTTTCTCCCATTCTGAGGGTTGTCTTTTCATCTAGTTCATGGTTTCCTTTGCTGTGCAAAAGTTTTTAAGTTTTATTAGGTCCCACTTGTTTATTTTTGTTTTTATTTCCATTTCTCTAGAAGGTGGGTCAAAAAGGATCTTGCTGTGATTTATGTCATAGAGTGTTCGGCCTATGTTTCCCTCTAAGAGTTTGATAGTGTCTGGCCTTACATTTAGGTCTTTAATACATTTTGAGTTTATTATTGTGTATGATGTTAGCGAGTGTTCTAATTTCATTCTTTTACATGTAGATTCCCAGTTTTCTCAGCACGACTTATTGAAGAGGCTGTCTTTTCTCCATTGTATATTCTTGCCTCCTGTATCAAAGTTAAGGTGACCATATGTGCGTGGGTTTATCTCTGGCCTTTCTATCCTGTTCCATTGATCTATATTTCTGTTTTTGTGCCAGTACCATACTGTCTTGATTACTGTAGCTTTGTAGTATAGTCTGACATCAAGGAGTCTGATTCCTCCAGCTCCATTTTTCTTTCTCAATATTGCTTTTGCGATTCGGGGTCTTTTATGTTTCCATACAAATTGTGAAATTGTTTGCTCTAGTTCTGAGAAAAATGCCAGTGGTAGTTTGATAGGGATTGCATTGAATCTGTAGATTGCTTTGGGTAGTATAGTCATTTTCACAATGTTGATTCTTCCAATCAAAGTACATGGTATATCTCTCCATCTATGTGTATCATCTTTAATTTCTTTCATCAGTGTCTTATAGTTTTCTTCATACAGGTCTTTTGTCTACTTAGATAGGTTTATTCCTAGGTATTGTATTCTTTTAGTTGCAATGGTAAATGGGAGTGTTTTCTTAATTTCAGTTTCAGATTTTTCATCATTAGTGTATAGGAATGCCAGAGATTTCTGTGCATTAATTTTGTATCCTGCTACTTTACCAAATTCATTGATTAGCTCTGGTAGTTTTCTGGTAGCATCTTTAGGATTCTCTATGTATAGTACAATGGCATCTGCAAACAGTGACAGTTTTACTTCTTCTTTTCCAATTTGGATTACATTTATTTCTTTTTCTTCTGTGACTGCTGTGGCTAAAACTTCCAATACTATGTTGAATAATATTGGTGAGAGTGGGCAACCTTGTCTTGTTCCTGGTCTTAGTGGAAATGGTTTCATTTTTTCACCATTGAGGATGATGTTGGCTGTGCGTTTGTCATATCTGGGCTTTATTATGCTGAGGTAGGTTCCCTCTATGCCTACTTTCTGCAGGGTTTTTATCATAAATGGGTGTTGAATTTTGTCAAAAGCTTTCTCTGCATCTACTGAGGTGATCATAAGATTTTTCTCCTCCATTTTGTTAATATGGTGTATCTCGATTGATTTGCATATAATGAAGAATTCTTGCATTCCTGGGATAAATCCCACTTGATCATGGTGTATGATCCTTTTAATGTGTTGTTGAATTCTATTTGCTAGTATTTTGTTGAGGTTTTCTGTATCTAGGTTCATCAGTGATATTGGCCTGTAGTTTACTTTCTTTGTGACATCTTTATCTGGTTTTGGTATCCGGGTGATGGTGGCTTCATAGAATGCATTTGGGAGTGTTCCTCCCTCTGTTATATTTTGGAAGAGTTTGAGAAGGATAGGTGTTAGGTCTTCTCTAAATGTTTGATAGAATTCGCCTGTGAAGCTCTCTGGTCCTGGACTTTTGTTTGTTGGAAACTTTTTACCACAGCTTCAATTTCAGTGCTTGTGATTGGTCTGTTCCTATTTTCTGTTTCTTCCTGGTTCAGTCTCAGAGTGTTGTACATTTTTAAGAATGTGTCCATTTCTTCCAGGTTGTCCAATTTATTGGCATAGAGTTGCTTGTAGTGATCTCTCATGATCCTTTGTATTTCTGCAGTGTCAGTTACTTTTCTCCTTTTTCATTTGTAATTCAAGTGATTTGAGTCTTCTCCCTTTTTTTCTTTATGAGTCTCGTTAATGGTTTATCAATTTTGTTTACATTCTCAAAGAACTAGCTTTTAGTTTTACTGACCTTTGCTCTCACTTCCTTCATATCTTTTTCATTTATTTCTCATCTGACCTTTATGATTTCTTTTGTTCTGCTAACTTTCAGGGTTTTTTGTTTTTCTTTCTCTAATTACTTTAGTTGTAGGGTTAGGTTGTTTATTTGAGATGTTTTTTGTTTCTTAAGGTAGGATTGTGTTGCTATAAACTTCCTTCTTAGAACAGCTTTTGCTGCATCTCATAGGTTTTGTGTTGTCGTGTTTCCATTGTCATTAGTTTCCAGGTGTTTTTTGATTTCCTCTTTGATTTCTTCAGTGATCTCTTGGTTATTAAGTAGTGTATTGTTTAGCCTCCATGTGTTTGTATTTTTTACAGACTTTTTCCTATAATTGATATCTAGTCTCAAAACGTTGTGGTCAGAAAACATACTTGATAAGGTTTCAATTTTCTTAAATATACCAAGGCTTGATGTGTGAACCAGGATATGATCTATCCTGGAGAATGTTCCATGAGCACTTGAGAAGAAAGTGTATTCTGTTGTTTTTCGATTGAGTGTCCTATATATATATATATATATATATATATATATATATATATATATATATATATATATATATATATATCAATTAAGTCCAACTTGTTTAATGTATCATTTAAAGCTTGTATTTACTTATTTATTTTCATTTTTGATGATTTTTCCGTTGGTGACAGTGGGGTGTTAAAGTCCCCTTCTATGATTGTGTTACTGTCGATTTCCCATTTATTGGCTGTTAGTATTCGTCTTATGTATTGAGGTGCTCCTATGTTGGGTGCACAAATATTTACAATTGTTATATCTGCTTCTTGGACTGATCCCTTGATCATTATGTAGTATCCTTCTTTGTCTCTTGTAATAGTCTGTTTTAAAGTCTATATTGTCTGATATGAGAATTGCTACTCCAGCTTTCTTTTGATTTCCATTTGTGTAGAATATCTTTTTCCATCCCTTCACTTTCAGTCCATATGTGTCCCTTGGTCTGAAGTGAGTCACTTGTAGATGGCATATATACAGGTTTTGTTTTTGTATCCATTCAGCCAGTTTATGTCTTTTGGTTGGATCATTTAATCCATTTATATTTAAGGTAATTATCAATATGCATGTTCCTATTATCATTTTCTTAATTGTTCTGGGTTCGTTATTATAGGTCTTTTTCTTCTCTTGTGTTTCCCGCCTAGAGAAATTGCTTTAGCATTTGTTGTAAAGCTGCTTTGGTGGTGTTGAATTCTCCTAGCTTTTGCTTGTCTGTAAAGGTTTTAATTTCTCCATCCAATCTGAATGAGATCCTTGCTGGGTAGAGTCATCTTGGTTGTAGTTTTTTCCCTTTCATCACTTTAAATATGTCCTGCCACTCCATTCTGGTTTGCAGAGTTTCTGCTGAAGGATCAGCTGTTAACCTTATGGGCATTCCCTTTTGTGTTATTTTCCCTTGCTGCTTTTAATAAATTTTTTTGTATTTAATTTTTGATAGTTTGATTAATATGTATCTTAGCGTGTTTATCCTTGGATTTATCCTGTATGGGAATCTCTGTGCTTCCTGGACTTGATTAACTATTTCCTTTCCCATGTTTGGGAAGTTTTCCACTATAATTTCTTTAAATATTTTCTCAGTCCCTTTTTCTCTTCTTCTTCTGCGACCCTATAATTTGAATATTGGTGTGTTTAATATTGTCCCAGAGGTCTCTGAGTCTGTCCTCAATTCTTTTCATTCTTTTTTCTTTATTCTGCTCTGCAGTAGTTATTTCCACTATTTTATCTTCCAGATCACTTATCCCATCTTCTGCCTCAGTTATTCTGCTATTGATTCCTTCTAGAGGATTTTTTATTTCTTTTATTTTGTTGTTCATCATTGTTGTTTGCTCTTTAGTTCTTCTAGGTCCTTGTTAAACATTTCTTGTATTTTCTCCATTCTTTTTCCAAGATTTTGGATCATCTTTACTATCATTATTCTGAATTTTCAGGTAGACTGCCTATTTCCTCTTCATTTGTTAGGTTTGGTGGAATTTTACCTTGCTCCTTCACCTGCTGTGTGTTTTTCTGTCTTCTCATTTTGCTTAACTTACTGTGTTTGGGGTCTCCTTTTTGCAGGCTGCTGCTTCATAGTTCCCATTATTTTTGGTGTCTTCCCCCAGTGACTACAGTTGGTTCAGTGGGTTGTGTAGGCTTCCTGGTTGAGGGGACTAGTGCCTGTCTTCTGGTGGATGAGGCTGGATTTTTTCTTTCCTGTGGGCAGGTCCACGTCTGGTGGTGTGTTTTGAGGTGTCTGTGACTTTATTACGATTTTAGACAGCCTCTCTGCTAATGGATGGGGTCGTGTTCATGTCTTTCTAGTTGTTTGGCATAGGGTGTCCAGAACTGTAGCTTGCTGGTCGTTGAGTGCAGCTGGGTCTTGGCATTGATATGGAGATCTCTGGGAGATTTTCACCGTTTGATATTACATGGAGCTAGGAGGTCTCTGGTGGACCAATGTCCTGAACTTGGCACTCCCACCTCAGAGGCACAGTCCTGACTCCTGGCCAGAGCCCCAAGAGCCTGTCAACCACACAGCTCAGAATAAAAGGCAGAAAAAAAGAAAGAAGTAGAGAAAAAGATAAAATGAAATGAAATGAAATAGTTATTAAAATTAAAAATAATTAAAAAATTTTTAAGTAATAAAAAAAGGAAGAGAGCAACCAAACCAAAAAACAGTCCACCAATGATAACAAGCACTAAAAAGTATACTAAAAATAAATGAAAAAAAAAAGAAAACAGACAGACAGAACCCTAGGACAAATGGTAAAAGCAAAGCTATACAGACAAAATCACACACAGAAGCATACACATACACAGTCACAGAAAGAGAGAAAGGGGAAAAAATATATATATATCGTTGCTCCCAAAGTCCACCTCCTCAATGTGGGATGATTCATTGTCTATTCAGGTATTCCACAGATACATCAAGTTGATTGTGGAGACTTAATCTGCTGCTCCTGAGGCTGCTTGGAGAAATTTCCCTTTCTCTTCTTTGTTCACACAGCTCCCGGGGTTCAGCTTTGGGTTTGGCCCCGCCTCTGCATGTAGGTCGCCTGAGGTCGTCTGTTCTTCGGTCAGACAGGATGGCATTAAAGTATCAGCTGATTCAGGGGCTGTGGCTCACTCTGGCCAGGTGGAGAGAGGGGTATGGTATGTGGGGCGAGCCTGTGGCAGCAGAGGCCAGCGTGACATTGCACCAGCCTGAGGCATGCCATGTTTTCTCCCTGGGAAGTTGTCCCTGGATCACGGGACTCTGGCAGTGGCGGGCTGCACAGGCTCCTGGGAGGGGAGGTGTGGATAGTGACCCATGCTTGCACACAGGCTTCTTGGTGGCTACAGCAGTAGTAGCCTTAGCGTCTCATGCCCATCTCTGTGGTCTGCACTGATAGCCGTGGCTCGCGCCCATCTTTGGAGCTCCTTTAAGTGGCATTCTTAATCCCCTCTCCTCGCGCACCACAAAACAAAAAGGCAAGAAAAAGTCTGTTGCCTCTTAGGCAGGTGCAGACTTTTTCCCAGACTCCCTCCTGGCTAGCTGTGGCACAGTAGCCCCCTTCAGGCTGTGTTCACGCCGCCAACCCCAGTCCTCTACCTGCAATCCAAGTGATGCCCGAGTCTCAGTTCCCAGCCCCCACCCGTCCCGGTGGGTGAGCAGACAAGCCTCTTGGGCTGGTGAGTGCTGGTTGGCACCAATCCTCTGTGCGGGAATCTCTCCACTCTGCCCTCCGCACCCCTGTTGCTGCACTCTCCTCTGTGGCTCCGAAGCTTCCCCCCTCCGCCGCCCGCAGTCTCTGCCCGCGAAGGGGTTTCCTAGTGTTTGGAAACATCTCCTCCTTCACAGCTCCCTCCTACTGGTTCAGGTCCCGTCCCTATTCTTTTTTTTTTTCTTTTTTCTTTTACCCTACCCAGGTACATGGGGAGTTTCTTGCCTTTTGGGAGGTCTGAGGTCTTCTGCCAGCATTCAGTAGGTGTTCTTTAGGGGTTTTTCCACATGTAGATATATTTTTGATGTATTTGTGGGGAGGAAGGTGATCTCCACGTTTTACTCTTTCGCCGTCTTGAAGCTCCTCTCCTCTACTTTTATTTTATTCACTCTATTCCTCCCTTCAGTGTTGTCAATATGTGCTTGATATATTTAGATGCTTTAATGTTAGGTGCATATATATTTACAACTGTCATATCCTCTTGATGAATGTACCTTTTTAGCATTATATAATGATATACTTTGTCTCCACTTATGGTTGTTGACTTAAAGTCTATTTGCCTGATATATTGTAGCTATCCTTGATCTCTTTTGGTTTCCATTTTCATGGAATATCTTTTTCCATCCCTTCACTTTAAGCTTATATGTATCCTTAAATCTTAAGTGAGTCTCTTATAGGCATGTAACTGTCTTGCTTTTTTAAATCCATTCAGCTACTCTATGTCTTTTGATTGGAGAATTTAACCAATTAACATTAGAAGTAATAATTGATAGGTAAGGATGCAATATACCAGTTTGTTAATTGTTTTCTGGCTGTTCTGTAGTTCCTTTGTTCCTCCTAAGTGTATGCCTTTGTGGTTTGATTTTCTGTAGTAGTGTACTTTTATTTCCTTTTCTTTATCTTTTGTGTATCTGCTAGAGGTTTTTTGGGGGGTTACCATGGAGCTTACATAAAACATCTTATATTTATAACATTCTATTTGAAGCTGGTAAGGAGTTAACTACCACTGCATACATAAACACTATCGTATTACTTCCTCCGCAACATTTCATGCATTTGATTTCACAATTTACATCACTTTATAGTGTATCCAGTAAAAATATTTTACTCATAGTTATTTTTAATACATTGTTTTTTAATCTTTATACCAGAGTTAAAAGTGATTTATACACCAACATTACAGTATTACAGTATTTTGAATTGTTCTATATATTAACCATTACCAGTGGTTTTTTTTTTTTTTTTACTTTCATAGGTTTTCACATTACTAATTGTCATCTTTTCATTTCATCTTCAACATTTCTTGTAAGGCCGTTCTCCTAGGGATGAACTCCTTCAGGTTTTGTTTGGTGGAAAACTAACTCCTTCATTTCTGAAGGATGGCTTTGCTGGGTAAGACAACCTTTGTAAAAATGCTTGTAGTTTTTTCTACAAGCATTTTAATTTTTATTTTTATTTTTTTTATTATTAGTTTTTGCTTTATAACAAAGTGAATCAGTTATACATATACATCTGTTCCCATATCCCTTCCCTCTTGTGTCTCCCTCCCTCCCACCCTCCCTATCCCACCCCCCAGGCAGTCACAAAGCACCAATCTGATCTCCCTGTGCTATGCAGCTGCTTCCCACTAGCTATCTTACGTTTGGTATTGTATATATGTCCATGCCTCTCTCTTGCTTTTTCACAGTACAAGCATTTTTAATATATCATTCTACTCTGTCCTGGCCTGCAAGGTTTCTTCTGAGAAATCCACTGATGGCCTTATGCAGTTTCCCTTGTAATTGACCACTCTTTCTCTCTTTCTGCTTTCAAAACTCCATGTCTTTGACTTTTGAAAGTTTGATTATAGTATATCCTGGTAAAGCCCTCTTTTGGTTGAAACTGGGGACTTTTGAGCTTCATGTGCCTGGATATCCATCTCTCCCCAAATTTGGGAAATTTTCAGCCATTATTTATTTAAATAAGCTTTCTGCCCCTTTCTCTCTTCTCCTTTTATCCCCATAATGCATATATTCTTATGCTTGATGGTGTCTCATAAGTCCCATGAACTGTCTTCACCTTTTCATTCTTTTTGTTTTTCTAACTGGATAATTTCATATTACCTATCCTTGAGCTTTCAGGCTTTTTCTTCTGCTTCATCAAATCTGTTCTTGATGCTCTCTATATTATTTTTCCTTTCATTCATTGTATTTTTCAGCTCCAGAATTGTTTTTGTTCTTTTTTAAATGGTTTACCTCTATTTGTTTAACTTCTTGTTTTGTTCCTGATTTCGTTGAGTTGTCTATCTGTGTTCTCTTGTAAATTGCCAAGTTCCTTAAAATAATTATTTTCATTTTTTTATAGATCTCCATTTCTTTGCAGTTGCTTACCAGAATATTGTTCTCCTTTGGTGGTGTTATTTTTCCTTGAGTGTTTGCATTTCTTGTATCATTGCATGGATGTGTTCACATTTGATGTAGCAATCACTTCTTCCAGAATTTATGGACTGGTTTCAGTGGGGAAAGCCCTTCATCTATTGGTGGGTACAAGGCTGCCAGCTGGGTGGGATGAAGCAGTTCTGACTCCAGGGAAGGTGCAGTGGTGCAGTCTCTGTGCAGCTCTGTCAGCTGTCATCAGCATCAGCAAAGACTGAAGGAGACATTGGTGGCCAAGGCTGTGGGTGTCTGCAGAAGAAGTGTGGGCTGTTGAGGCCTTCAGTGGTAAAGGCTTCTGGGGTCCTCCTGATACCTTTTTCTAGCATGGTGGAAGTCATGGTTGAGGGGATCCTTCACACCCTGGGTCCAGGTTGTGGACACACTTACTGTGGTTGTGTCTATGATGTTTGATGCATGGGTGCCTACGGAGAAGTCATGGAGACAGAGTC
Organism: Mesoplodon densirostris; assembly: GCF_025265405.1. Taxonomy (NCBI): domain Eukaryota; kingdom Metazoa; phylum Chordata; class Mammalia; order Artiodactyla; family Ziphiidae; genus Mesoplodon; species Mesoplodon densirostris. Next base: position 74,615,679 of record NC_082681.1, on the reverse strand, counting down.
TGGAATGGAGGCATGTGTGAAGCCACTGGAGTGGCTCAGGGGTCTAGGGAGGTGGTGGTGTTAGTGCCTGGGGCACAGGCAACCTCACTGCAGTGTTGGTAATGGTGTGAAAGGTGCATGCACTTGCAGAGCAGATATGGAGCTATGGTCTGGATAGCAGGCATGCGTGGTGCATGGATAAGCCTGCTACAGTAGTGGCTTGGGTGTCCCATGTTTGAGCACTTGTGAAGCAGCTAATGGATCTGGGTTCTAGAGGGAAGGTACACCCACTGCAGCAGTGCTCTGGTTTCTGTGGTGCGGGCACTTGCAGATTGGCTGTAGATACAGGGTCCAGAGCATGTGCTCATGGAGTGATAGTGTCTCCAGTGTCTGGAGCATGGGATACCCTACAGTGTCAGTGGCTCTGGTGTCTGAGTTATTGGTGTATGTGGAGTAGCCATGGAGCCAGTTTCTGGAGCATGGGCATGCATGGAGTCTGGTGGCAGGTGCTGGGGTCAGGTGGTAGGTACACATGGAGTGGCCATAGGTCTGGTGTCTAGGGCAAGCACAGTGTTGGGGGGTGTGGCAGCCCTGGTACTGAGGCAGCACAACAGCAGCTTCTTCTTGTAGAGAAGTCTCAGCAGTGTCTCACTCCCTGGGGAGTCTGTGGCAATGTTGGCTCTTGGTTACTTCAGTGGCAAAAGCTGACAGTATCCTCTACAGAGCAGGCTGCTGGGGTCCACACCAACAAACACTATGGGTTCCTCTGCTGTTAAAGCTGCAGAAATTCATGGCTGTCATGGGACCTGTTAAGATCCTCAGAAGCAAAAGTTGCCAGGATCCTCCACAGAGCAGGCCAGTGGGGACTGTATGGGCATCTGCCGCAGGGCTGATACTGATAGCCTCTGCCCTGTTTCTTTGTTCTTAGCCCTCTTCAGATGTCTCTGCCATGCTGATTTCCCCAGCAATCCTTTCTGTGTGGTTATTCTCTATTTTTTTCCCACTGTGTTGCTACAGGCTCTTAATTAGACACTTGAGCCCCCCCAGGGATATTTTCATTTCTGTATAGCTGTCTGTTGTTTTTTGTGGGGGGGGGATAGAGGCTGGTATCTCCTACTCTGCCATCTTTCTGACATCATTCAGTAGGTCTTTTTCTTCTTTGTGTCTTGTAACAGTTTTTGGCTGAAAGCCTCTTCGTGTGATATTAGTATATCTACCCTTGCTCTCTTTTGATTACTATTTGCTTGGAATAACTTTATCCATCCTTTCACTTTCAACCTATTTATGTCTTTGGCTCTAAAGTGAGTCATTTGTAGACAGCATAAAGATAGATGATAATGTTTATCCATTATGCCAACATCTGCCTTTTAATTGGATAGTTTAATCCATTTATATTTCAAATAATTACTCATAAGGAAGAACTTCTGCCATTTTCTATATATCCTATATCTCATGTTCCTCAGTTCTTGCATTACTACCTTCCTTTGTGTTTTTTAAACATTTTATTTGAGTATAATTGATTTACAATGTTGTGTTAGTTTCAGGTGTACAGCAAAGTGATTCAGTTATACATATACATATATTCATTCTTTCTTTTCTCATATAAGTTATCACAGAATATTGAGTAGAGTTCCCTGTGCTATACAGTAGGTCCTTGTTGGTTATCTTATATGTAGTAGTGTGTGTATGTTCATCCCAAGCTCCTGATTTATCCCTCTCCACCATGTTTTCCCTTCAGTAACCATAAGTTTGTTTCCAGTATCTGTGAGTCTGTCTCTGTTTTGTAAATAAGTTCATTTGCATCATTTTAAAAATTAGAGTCCACATATGAGATATCACATGATATTTGTCTTTCTCTGTGTTTAATTTTATTTTGTATGTGTACAATTTTGATCCCATAAATGGGAAAATTAAAACCAGTACTTTCCCTAATGTTAGGAGGCTGTTGAAACTTCTTCCATTGTTTTTTTTTTCCCTACTTTGGAAACTACTCTGTTTCACAGTAGTCACATATTATAAATGCCTGATATGATTAGAATTTTTTTGTATGTACCCTCCCAAATATTACATGAAACACTTTCATTCAAGGGAACACAATTTGAAAATGATCAATTTAACTATTGTAATTTTTTCTAGTTGTCTCCTAGAGTCTCACTGAGTCTTAAATTATCATAGTTTCATAGAATTGAAATAGATGAGTCCTCAGAATCCAAGTGGTTTTTTGTTTCTCTCAATCTATCACCAACACAGATAGTGGTTTCCTAGTCTTAAAGATATCCATGGCTGGTGATTTCACAAACTACTTCAATAGACTATCTTATTCTTAATTTACATTTATCACTACAAGCCCTTTTTAAAGATCACCCTGAATCTCTCTTTTGTAATGGAAGGTTATTTGCTCCTCTTTTTGCCCTCTCCCTGCCTTATTGGCATTTCTACTTTCCTCTGTTTTTAGCCTTTATGAAGTAACCAGTATTCTTACCTTCTGGTTTGGCTGTTGTGGGAGTGTAAAAATAGACTTCCAGTAGGTCCAGGTAAAGAACACAAAGATGGCATGGTAGAATATGAGGTAGATAACTGAAATTTAAGAAAAAAATCAGTGTTTATGTTATATTTTCATCCATTTCTAAGAGTTCAGTAAGATGTAAATCTCAATAAATCTCTATTTTGTTTTCCTATTACCAAGTATTTTCTAGTATTATTATGAAAGGTTAATTCTTACCTTTTTCCCATGCAGTGACAGAAACAATTTATAATGCCAAATTTGGAACCAGAGACTTTCTGGAAGTTGCGTATTTTAAAAGTTGCCATGTGATTCTGGGAGTAAAGGGGAAATATCCTTTATGACAATGTGGGGGAAAATACTATTGCCAATTGTCATTCTCTCTGCCACTGTGGGTACTGAAAGATAATAATGATAGTATTTACACAGTGCTATAGAGTTTACAATGTGATTTCATAATATTGTCCAATTTTATTTTTTCAACAAGTTTGTGAGATAGGTAACAGGATAAGGACAGTTGATTAACTATCAGGGGTAGTTGATTATCCGAAGTCACACAGCTACTATATAACATAGCCAGGTCTTAAACACAGGACTTCTGACTCTAAATCACAAGTTTTTGTTTCAGTAGCCCCAAAGACTACACACTTTTTTTAAAATATTTTTTTTGATGTGGACCATTTTTAAAGTCTTTATTTAATTTGTTACAATATTACTTCTGTTTTTATATTATGGTTTTTTTGGCCCCGAGGCATGTGGGATCTTAGCTCCCTGCCCAGGGACCGAACCCACACCACCTGCATTGGAAGGCAAAGTCTTAACCACTGGACTGTCAGGGAAGTCCCCAAGACTACACATTTTTGAAATGTGAGTTGTACCTTTGAGATATTTGTGGCTCCCCACCACTTTTGTTTTTATATTCTTTGCCTCCTAGATAGCTCTTCTGATATGGGAAATTTCAGTATTCTCCAAAGAGGTCATTGTAAGACTGAAGGTCATTTTACTGTTTCATTGTGAGTCCTTGCATAGTAAGCTCTGATTACTTCAATCCATCAGGAAGACTCAAGGGAATGATGTGACTCAAGACCAAGTTAATAAGGCTGAGTCTCTCACATATTTATGATGGAATAGAAGAAAGCTGGCCCAGTGTTCCCAGCCCTGTGGTATAAGACCTTTTAAATGTGCTTGTTTTGAGTAATTATGAAATCTCATTTTGAAATTCAAGCAATAGAAAGTAAAAGTAAATGTCTACCACACACATATATCTAAACTCCCCCCTCTTCCTCCTAAGGCATAATACCTATTTTGTGTTTGATGTGTATCATTCCAGATCCTCTATTTTTATATGTTTATATAAGTATATAAACACAGTACACATATGGAATTTGTTATATTAAATTTTTTTCATTGTATTTTTGAAAGGTAATACACTCACAAGGTTCAAAATAGTACACAGTGAAAAGTCTCCCTTCTACCCTGTCCCTCAGCCACCCAGTTCCCCTCCCTGGAAGCCACAAATGTCACAGCGTCATGACTTTATTCTGTATCCTATCAGATTTTATACATATAAAAGCACCAAAACAGTGTGCTTTTTCACACAAATAGCAGTATTTTGTACACACTGTTTTGCAACCTATTTCTTTTTTACCTGCTATGAGTTGGAGATCATTCCATGGAATATAACTTGGAGAGAGGGAGCTTCCTCATTCTCCTTTTAAAAAGTGGCATGGGATTCCATTGCATGAAGGTACCATAATTTATTTAAGCAGATTGTCTCTGATGGAAACTTAGTTTTTCCCCTTCTCTTGCTAATACAAATGTTGTAATGAAAAGTTTTATATACATGTCACTGGCACATGTTCTAAAAATATGTATAGGATCAATTCCCTGAAGTGGGATTGCTAGATACAAGCACAGGCCTTTTGATAGATACTGCCGAATTGCCATTAAAAAAGTTTTATTTACTTTACATTCTCCTCACCAATAAATGAGAGTAACTCTTCTTCCACAGCCTAGTCCTTGTGAAATGTTATTAGAATTTTTTATCTTAGGCAAGACTTTTAAATTGTTTCTTTCTGTGTTATCCTTTGCTATGTTTTTGTTTCTTTGATTTTACGAGGTTTATACAGGGAAGATTCCATGACTATCTAAGTTACATGGGACATATAGTAACACCTGTTCCTTCAGTATGGAATGGGCATATGGAGCTTTTGGCTGCAAAGAAATTAGGAGAAAATAATTTTATGTTTACCTTCTCACTGTGCACTTCAAAGACAATAAACTTCAGCAATTTGGATCACTTGAATGATGAGAACTAAACTCTTACACTTGGTAGTATTTTAAGGATATTTACTTTGCTTTAGTTCTAGTGATTGAGATAGGAAGTGTAGGATTTTAACTTGTTCTAGGTCATAGTAAAAATCTATACCTGGCTTAATCATAGAACTAGAAACAGCTGGCTCCCAATTCTGCATTCCATGGTTTCACAGAAGTTATGAATACTTTATAGATGGATGGAAAATGAGGACTCATGAGGTCAAGTGATTAAGTCAATGTCATTCAGTAGATGGGTAGAATAGGGACTATACTATAGATTTCATAAAAATCTAGAGTTGGATGAGAACATAGAGATCATCTAGTTCAACATCCTCATTTTATAGACAGGTAACTGAGGCCTAGAGAGGGTAAGTGACTTGATCAGGGTTACTCAGCAAAGTTACGGAAACACTAGGACCAGAATCCAGGTTTCCTCACCCCCAGTCCAGAGCTCTTTTCCCTAGAGGAGTGGTTCTCAAATTTTAGTGTGCATCAAAATCACTTTGGGAGATTATTAGAATGCAGATTCCCAAATTCTACACCAAAATATTCTGAATCAGTAGTCTGTGATGGAGTCCAAGAATCTACCAACTTCCCCAGGTAATTCTGAGGCAGACAAACCATGAGAAATAGGGCCTTAGAGGTCATTGGGTTGTTCAGCTTACCATCCCAAGGAGGAAGCTCCTCTTCAAAATCCTTGGCAGGCAATTACCATATCTCTGTCACACTTCATCCTGTAGTGAGTATTATGGATAGGCTCCACGAGTCTCAATTTTATGTTTCTCCCTATACATATATATATATATATATATATATATATATATATATATATACACATATGTATATATATATACATATATATATGTGTGTATATATACATATATATATATATATATATATATATATGTATATATATATATATAATCTTCCTAAGCTATGGTCCCAAATGTATAGAAGTCCATTCTTTTTCTGTCTTAAAAATGAGCAACATATTTCTCTATAATTACTAATTTTGTACCTAGAATAATCATCCCTATAAACTGCAAGGACACTGAGTCTTTCTTTTTAAATGTGACGCTCTAGTGAGATTTCAGATAACTAGAGAAATCAAACAGCTTGTGAACTGTATCCCTGAACTGCCACTACTCATTGACATTGGAATGAAATTGGAAAACATCTTTTTTAAGCAAACAGGCAAAGTAGAGCCCTTCGCTTATTTGGTAGTGATCACAGTCATGGGGCATCTGAAGCCACTGAAGCTGTTTACCACATGAAAGTCAAAAGCTTTTCAAGTGTTTTTTTTCCCTTCCATAATGTACAAAGGTTTTCAGGAAAAGGAGAAATCAGCCATAAGGAAATGACCAACTGTCAAAGAAAAATCCACCTCAGCATGCAGTTGTTCTGAATTTTGTCACTGTTGCAATGTCAATATCCCATTGTGGGAATAGCTTCTGAAATGAGAATGACTACTTGAGCTTTTTCCCTGAAATAATGACTCATAAACTTCTTGATAAAAATTATGGAATCGGGGCCTCCCTGGTGGCGCAGTGGTTGAGAGTCCGCCTGCCGATGCAGGGGACACGGGTTCGTGCCCCGATCCCGGAGGATCCCACATGCCGCGGAGCGGCTGGGCCCGCGAGCCATGGCCGCGGGGCCTGTGTGTCCGGAGCCTGTGCTCCGCAGCGGGAGAGGCCACAGCAGTGAGAGGCCCGCGTACAGCAAAAAAAAAAAAAAAAAAAAAAAAAAAAAAAAAAAAAAAAAAAATTATGGAATCGAAACCACATGGTGGAAGCAGCATAAAGTTGTTATTAGCAACATCTTTGGTCAGCAGGATGCCTTTCTAGGTATTGCTCCCAGGGACTAATGAGAAGTGACTGATTTTTTGTGTATGTTTGTGCATGTGTATACATGCATATACATTCTTGTGTGAATAAAAATGAATGCAGCAGATAGACTGCTTTGAATGCAGCAAGATCAGCACCAAAATGGGGAAAATAGGAAAATAATAATGCTTTACTATATATATTCAGACACATAAATGCTAAGGCTGTTGCTGTGGCAATTATCTAGCATACATTTTTTCTTTAAAAAGCTATTGTTGGAAACTATGTTTAGTTTAAAAAGACACTATTTTCTGTAATATATTTTATATCAATTGAAAAGCATTTTAGTTGGTAGAAGGGGGTGATGGGGAGAGGGGTGCACCTTTCAATTACATACTATAATTCAAATAGGAATATCAGCTGTAGCTTTAGCAATTGAAAGAGTCCTCACTAAAATCCCCATTTTGGCTCAATATAGAAAAACCCAGGGCTTCCCTGGTGGCGCAGTGGTTGAGAGTCCGCCTGCTGATGCAGGGGACACGGGTTCGTGCCCCGGTCTGGGAAGATCCCACATGCCGTGGAGCGGCTGGGCCCATGAGCCATGGCTGCTGAGCCTGTGCGTCCGGAGCCTGTGCTCCGCAACGGGAGAGGCCACAACAGTGAGAGGCCCGCGTACCACAAAAAAAAAAAAAAAAAAAAAAAAAAAAGAAAAAAAAGAAAAACCCAGATTATGATCAGGGGAAAATTGTCAACTAGATTCACTTCTCCCTTTGAATGGGATACCTAGTAAAGAGGTCTTGACTCTAATATTTGACTTCACTGCTTTACTTTACTTTCACTGCCTTACTTTACTTTCACTGCCTTAAAAGCTCTAACAAAGAGCTGAACCTTGTCTCTCAGCTATTTGAAGGAATGTTTGGAGAGAATGGGGTTAGAGGCCCATAGGTTGTAATCAAGGAGCTAGGGACAATTCACAAGAATATTAAGATTGGCTCAAGAGTTGTTTCTATGATTTAGCCACCCCCTAGGAGAACACAAGATTTTCTAAATAGTTGTTTCTAAGGTTTAGGCAGCTACCCCCAGGAGTCTCTCTGATGGTGAGATCAAATTCTAGAGCCAAAACATGGCATCATGTTTTGAAAGAGCATGGTTTTCCTTGTTGATACCAACTTCAAAAGTTAGGGTTGTCTCCAAGTATACTAATTTCCCCTAGTTACCCATCAGATACCTACCACTCATCAATTTATATAAACTTTTATGAAGCTGATTATGTCTTCAGTCTATACCAATTCTGGGGGGTAGTAAGTCTCATAAGTTTGTCAGCCACTGTGCAAAAGCAGGGCTTCATTTTAGTTGCCTTAAACTATTTTTCACTTTCAAAGAGTTTTCTAGTCCTGTGTATTGCAGTTTGGTAAACAATACAAAGCTAACAAGATATATAGCCTTCATATGTTTATAATCTTGGATTATAGCCCCTTTCAGTTTTTGTTTTTCCTGCTGAAGAGGCCTCTCTTTTTGGTTCGCTTTGGGTATATATATATATATACACACATACACACACACACACACAAACAACAACCACCTTGTCAGGTTGTGAGAACTAATTGACTTAATTACGGAAGTATCTCACATACTCTAAGGACTTAATTAACATCAGCTTTCTTCCTCTCCCGTCCTTCCTCTTAAATCTTAGTGATATGTTTTCTGACATATGGTGGTAAAAATTACACAGACCTTAGGGACAGACACACCATGGTTTTGTTCAAAAAGAGGAAAATGGTTTGTTTCCAGTCCTCTTCTTGATAATATATACTTAACATTTCATTGATTCTTTCATCTTGGGGATAAAGAAGTACACAGAGCAACATTCCTTGGGGAATTATCTTTGTCTACTTTCCCGGTTTAAAATGGATAGTTGAGATGTCATCATTCTGTATGTATCATTTGGATTAAGTATAGCCCAATGCCCCCATGTTGTCAGGGATATTCACAGAGGATGCTGAAGCAGAACAGAGATGCTTTACTGTCTATATGGTGGCTAGGGATTTGTGAGACAATTTTTCACTGGCTGGGGAAGTGGTAGGGTTTGTCATAATCCCAGCTTGGTTCCCTCAGAATCTATTTCCTTTTGTTTATACAACCAATAAGACCTCTACCTCATTAATATGATGTTGACTTGATTTATCTTAGTATTATAAAATTTTAGATTAGAAAGAGCCCTTGGATGTCATTTGGTCCAGCAGGCTCCATGATGAATAAATCTGCTTTGCATTATCCCTAACAATTGGTTACCCAACTTTCATTTGAACACCTGAAGTCACGGGAAACTTATCAACTCTCGGGGAGTCCATTCTATCGCTGGATAACTCTGATTGTTAGACACACCTTTGTCATATTAAGCAGAAATATGTTTCCTGGTAACACCCTCCTGCTGATCCTAACTTTTTTCCCATGGAGAGGAATCATATTTGCTTAAAAACATAGAGACTTGTATCTAGACATTTAAAGATCTCTTACAACTCAATAATAAGACAAACAACTCAAAAAAATTAGGCAGAAGACTTGGACACTTCTTAAAAGAAGATATACAGATGGCAAACGAGCACCTGAAAAGATGCTTATCATTAGTCATTACAGAGGGTAAATTAAAACCATAGGAGATACCACTTCATACACAAAAATCCTGACAACACTAAGTGACAGTGAAGATACAGAGCCACTGGACCTCTCATATCACTGATGGAGATATAAAATGGTAGGACTGCTTTGGAAAATAGTTTGGCAGTTTCTTATAAAGACAAACATAAAATTACCACACAACCCAGCAATCCTACTCCTAGGTATTTACCCAAGAGAAATAAAAACACACATTTCCACGAAGACCTGTACATGTGTATTCTTATCAATTTTATTTATAATAGCCAAAAACTGAAAGCAACCCAAATGCTCATCAGCTGGTGAATGAATAAGCAAACTGTACTACATTTATTATATAGAACACTACTCAGCAATAAAAAGGAACAAACTACTCATACATGCACTGACAAGGATGAATCTTAAATGCATACTGCTAAATGAAAGAAGCCAGATACAAAAAGCTTTGCATTGTAATATTCAATTTATATGACATTCTGAAAAAGGTAAAACTATAGGGACAGAAAACTGATTATTGGTCACCAGGGTGGAAAGTCAGAGAATTCTGGGGAGAGGCGATATTTTGAGGGTAATGTAAATATTCTGTATCTTGATGGTAGTGGTGTTTACATCATTGTATACATTTGTCAAAATTCAACAACCTGTACACTAATAAGGTGTGATTCTTATTGTATGTAAATCATATCTCAACAAACCTGACAAAAACAAAAAACAAAGAGATTTAAAAATGGGCCTTTTCCAAGGTAAAGTGATGCAGCCACAAGCCAAGGAACAAAGGCAGTCACTGGAAGCTGGAAAAGATAAGATCCAGAATCTCCTCTTGAGCCTCTGGAGGTAGCATGGCCTGCTGATGCCTTGATTTCAGAATTTTGCCCTCCAGGTCCATGAAAGTATAAATTTCTGTTGGTTTATGTCACTATGCTTATGGTAATTAGTAATGGCAGCCTTAGCAAACTAATATACTCGCTATACTCAGTTTTCTCATCTGTAAATGGGCATATGATAATACTTACTTTATAGAGCTGTAAATGAGAATTAAATGAATCAATATACCTAAGGCACATTAGAGCAGTAGCTGGCACACATTAAGTGCACTTGAAGTAGTATTTATTATGACTCTTTAATAGTTAAGTGACATTAGTTATCTTTAGCCTCCAGTCCCTTCACCTGTTAACTGATAATAATCAAAATATTTAGTTTAACACCCAAAGAAAATAAATAAGTAAATAAGAAATTAAATAAATAAGAGATTACATGGGCCTTTTCCCTTGATGTCTTTTCATCGTAGATTTTATAACAGTTAGCTATTTATTCTTACTTCCAGTCTAATATTCTTATTTTCCTCATAGCCACATTTAAATGTGTTAGAAGTTATAGGCTGTATGACTGAAAACAGTGTTGACAGGTACACAGCTAGGGTAGGAAGCAAAATCATGTCTCTGAAACCTAGCATTGGCTGAACTCTGGATGATCTTTCCTCACACACATAGATCTCACCATTTTGGCTCCATACATTCCTGCACCAAATGGTAGCCAGATACAAGTGGGGGCTGCAGGAGACATATTGGGAAGGGCACAGGAGCATGGAAGTTCCAGCCCAGCTCACTGGGGAGGAGCAAATTGAAGCTTGGGAGAGTCATATCTTTGAAATGGTACATATAGATGTAGCTATAGCAAAAGAGACTTGTCAAAATGTAAGGGAGGAAAATCACTTTTTAAAACATTTATCAAGTGGTGTGTACTATACACACCACTGAATCTTGCTTCATCCTTAACCTCTGCAGTGACTACAAAGGACTTACACTTTCTATTTTATCCACTTCTATACTGTTTGCATTTTATGAGGTTCTATTACCTTTATAATCGAGAAAAACAATAAAGTTTTGTTTTTTAAGTTCATCATTGAGGAATGGTTAAATAAATCATAGTATCAATATATCCATGCCATGGAATAATTTGAGGTCATTAAAAAAATGAAATATGTTTGTATATACTAATATGGAAAGACCTCTATGATATATTATTAAGTGAAAAAAGTAAATCATAGGAAAATATGCACAGTATCATCCAGACTAAAAAACAACCAATCCTAAACAAATTATACAAATCCATAATCATATGTTTATATGTAAATACAGAGAGAAAGATCTAGAAGGATACAAATCAAACCAAATATACTAGTTATCTGTGAATAGGCATTGATAGGGGAGGGGGGAGTGTGAGGAGGACATTATTTTTTATCTTACATATTTTTGTTTAGTTTAAATTTTCAGTAAGCATTATTTTGGTAACAAAATTATATTGATATAAATCAGCATATTGATACTAATGATTATAATTATATATAATTATTATAATTACACTAATATTAACATCAACATAATATTCTTTTAGAAGTTGGTTAGCCCATAAAGAGAGCTTTTGTCTGGTTCCCAAATCCTCATTACAAAGTAATTTTACAATAATAAATATAAAATAGTGTATTATACCCATGCACTTATGGTCAATTAATCTACAACAAAGGAGGCCAGAATATGTAAAAGAATGAAATTAGAACATTCTCTAACAGCATACACAAAAATAAACTCAAAATGGATTAAAGACCTAAATGTAAAACTGGATACCATAAAACTCCTAGAGCAAAAAATAAAAAGGCAAAACTCTCTGACATAAATCACAGCAATATCTTTTTGGATCCGTCTCCTAGAGTAATGGAAATAAAAACAAAAATAAACAAATGGGACCTAAGTAAACTTAAAAGCTTTTGCACAGCAAAGGAAACCATAAACAAAACAAGAAGTCAACTTACAGAATGGAGAAAATATTTGCAAACAATGCGACCAACAAGAGATTAATCTCCAAAGCATAGACACAGCTCATAAAGCTCAATATAAAAGAAAAACCCAATCAAAAAACGGGCAGAAGATCTAAATAGATATTTCTCCAAAGAAGTCATATAGATGGCCAAAAGGCACATGAAAAGATGCTCAACATCACTAATTAGAGAAATGCAAATCAAAACTACAATGAGGTATCACACACCAGTCAGAATGACCATCATCAAAAAGTTTACAAAAATAAATGTTAGAGAGGGTGTGGAGAAAAAAGAACCCTCCTACATTGTTGGTGAGGATGTAAATTGGTACAGCCACTATGGAGAACAGTATGGAGGTTCCTTAAAAAACTAAAATTAGAGATACCATATGATCCTGCAATCCCACTCCTGGGCATATATCCAGAGAAAACTCTAATTCGAAAAGATACATGCACCCCAATATTCATAGCAGCACTATATACAATAGCCAAGACATGGAAGCAACCTAAGTGTCCATCGACAAATGAATGGATAAAGAAGATGTGGTATATATACACAATGGAATACTCAGCCATAAAAAAGAATGAAATAATGCCATTTGCAGCAACATGAATGGACGTAGAGATTATCATACTAAGTGAAGTAAGCCAGACAAATATCATATGATATTGCTTATATGTGGAATCTAAAAAAAATGATACACTTGAACTTATTTACAAAACAGAAACAGACTCACAGACATAGAAAACAAACTTATGGTTACCAAAGGGGAAAGGGTGGAAGGGATAAATTAGGAGTTTGGGATTCAAATATACACACTACTATATATAAAATAGGTAACCAACAAGGACCTACTGTATAGCACAGGGAACTATACTAAATATCTTGTAATAACTTATAATGGAAGAGAATGTAAAAAAAAGTGTATATATATATATATATATATATATATATATATATATATATATATATATGTATAACTGAATCTCTTTGCTGTACACTTGAAACTAACACAACACTGTAAACCAACTATATTTCAATAAAAATGAATATAAAATGGAGAAAAGACAGTCTCTTCAATAAGTGGGGCTAGGACAGCTGGACAGCTACATGTGAAAGAATGAAATTAGAACATTTTCTCACACCATATACAAAAATAAACTCAAAATGAATTAGGTGAATAAACTCACCAAAATGTAACTGGTAACCATAAAACTCCTAGAAGAGAATGTAGGCAGAACACCCTGACATAAATCATAGTAATATTTTTTTGGATCTGTCTCCTAAGGCAAAGGAAACAAAAGCAAAAATAAACAAATGGGACCTAATTTAAATTATAAGCTTTGCACAGCAAATGAAACCACCAACAAAATGAAAAGACAACCTACTGAATGGGAGAAAATATTTGCAAATGATAAGGGGTTAATATCCAAAATACATAAACAGCTCATACACTCAATATAAAAAAAAAACCAATTAAAAAATAGGCAGAAAACCTGAATTTTCATTTTCCTAAAGAAGACATACAGATGGCCAACAGGCACATGAAAAGATGTTCAACATTATTAATCATCAGAGAAATTCAAATCAAAACCATAATGTCACCTCACAACTGTTGGAATGACTATCATCAAAACGAACACAAATAACAAATGTTGGTGAAGATGTGCAGAAAAGGAAACCCTCATACACTGCTGGTGGGAATGTAAATTGGTGCATCCACTGTGGAAAACAGTATGGAAGTTTCTCAGAAAACTAAAAATAGAACTACCATATGATTTGGCAATTCCACTCCTGGGTATATATCCAAAGAAAACAAAAACACTAATTGAAAAAGATACGTGCACCCCAATATTCATAGCAGCATTAACACATATATATGGAATTTAAGAAAAAAAATGTCATGAAGAACCTAGGGGTAAAACAGGAATAAAGACACAGACCTACTTGAGAATGGACTTGAGGATATGGGGAGGGGGAAGGTAAGCTGTGACAAAACGAGAGAGAGGCATGGACATATATACACTACCAAATGTAAGGTAGACAGCTAGTGGGAAGCAGCCACATAGCACAGGGAGATCAGATCGGTGCTTTGTGACTGCCTGGAGGGGTGGGATAGGGAGGGTGGGAGGGAGGGAGATGCAAGAGGGAAGGGATATGGGAACATACATATATGTATAACTGATTCACTTTGTTATAAAGCAGAAACTAACACACCATTGTGAAGCAATTATACTCCGATAAAAAAAACCCAAAACAACATTATTTACAATAGTCAAGATATGGAAGCAACCTAAGTATCCATCAACAGACGAACAGATATAGATGTGGTATATATATATATATATATATATATATATATATATATATATATATACACACACACACACACACACACACACACACACACACACTGGAATACTACTCAGCCATAAAAAAGAATGAAATTTTGCCATTTGCAACAACATGGATGGACCTGGAGGGTATTATGCTTAGTGAAATAAGTCATCCACAGAGAAAAACAAATACTGTATGTTATCACTTATATGTGGAATCTAAAAAATAAAACAAACTAGTGAATATAGCAAAAAAGAAACAGACTCACAGGTATAGAGAACAAGCTAGTGGTTACCAGTGGGGAGAGGGAAGGGGGAAGGGGCAAGATAGGGGTAGGGGATAAAGCGGCACAAACTACTATGTATAAAATAAATAAGCAACAAGGATATATTGTATAGCTAGTACAGGGAATAACTGAACTATAAACTGAGCATAATCTATAAAAATTTTGAATCACTCTGTTGTACGCCTGACACTAATATAATATTGTAAATCAACTATACTGTAATTTAAAAAAAAGGAAAACAAGAACAACAACAAAATAAATTGAAGATTCCCTATACAGTATGGAGGTGAGTATAAAAGATCATATTGTGGCCCAAACTTTTTCTTCCCAACGTCCTCTCACCCTGATGGTGTCTAATATATCACCAATAAATTAAGGTTAGTATAATTTTAAAAAGTGACACAAAGCAGAGTTTTCAAATGGAAACCTGAATAAGTTATTTTATTAGTTTGCTAGGGCTACAATGAAAAGTACTACAGACTAAGTGGCTTAAACAACAGAAATTTTCTTTCTCACAATTTTGGAGGTTGGAAGTCCAAGATCAAGGTGTCGACAAGGTTGTTTCTTCTGAGGCCTCTCCTCTTGGTTTGTAGATGGTGATCTTCTCCCTGTCTCTTCACATGGTCTTCTCTCTGTGTGTGTCTTTTTCCTAATCTCCTCTTCTTATAAGGACACCAGTCATATTGATTAGGGCCCATCCTAGTGACCTCATTTTCATTTAATTACCTCTTTAAAGACCCTGTCTCCAAATATGGTCATATCCTAAGTTACTGGAGGTTAGGATTTCAACATATGAATTTTGAGGGGACACAATTCAGCCCATAACAGTTCTATTATTTAGGAATTGCACCTATTTCTAAAAAGGTAAATAATTACAATCATTTTTAACTTTAAATGGGAAACTAGAGAATTTAGTATGCAAAACATTCAAAATACAAATGAATTCTCAGATAATGAGTTAAACGTTTGCTTAAAATGATTGATGGCCCTTTTTGAAGATGAACAACTGTGGTCAATACATTACTCTTGATTATATGTGGATTGCCTGACAGATTGTGCCTAATCTCATTTCTAAATTCATCCCTTAGCCTTACCAATCCTTGGACTCTACCAAATTTTTAACCTCTAGTTTATCCCATAGCCTCACTTTAGGAGTAGAGGAGGGAAGACCTTCTACTCAAGATCTTCAAAATACAGATAGTAAGATGCTGAATGAGATCATCCATGCAAAACACTCTTATGAAAGCAAATATTGTGTTTTCTAGTACGGTCTATGGAAGAACAGACGGCCTCATGCCTTAAAGAATTTCTGAGTCCTGTATAATCAAGGATGACATAATATATAATATTCTGGACTGTGGTTCAGATGATCTGAGCTTTAGTCCTTTCTGTGCATTAGAATCAGCATGACTCGGTCAAAATATTTTACTTCTTGGGGTCTCAGCTGTTCTACTTACAAAATATGAGTGCAAGGATTTTTGACAATATATTTGCAAGGGTAGTAGTTGGAATTATAGTCCTGAAATATGTTATCCTTCTTAGAAGAAAGATCTTTTAGGTCCTTTCCAATGTTAATAATAATAGTATCTATTACTACTTATTTTGTACTTATCATATGCCATGCACTATGCCAAGAGACTTACATACATCATCTCATTTAGTTCTTTAAACCATGAAAGGTAGGTATTGTTATTCCCATTTTACAGAGGAAGAAAGTGAAACTTAGCTTAAGTTCCCCAAGGTCATATATATAGTAAGCGGCAAAGTCAAGATTTGATCCCTGGTACATCTGACACCAAAGTCTGCTAATTTGCTACTTAACAGTGCATTAGAGATTGAAATTTATCAGGAAGTGTATTAGTTTCCTAGAGCCGTCATAACAAATTATCACAAACTGGGTGGCTTAAAACAACATAAATTTATTCTCTTACAGTTTTGGAGGCAAGAAGTCTGAAATTAAGGTATAGGCAAGGCCATGTTCTCTCTGAAGGCTCCAGGGGAGGATGCTTCCTTGTCTCTTCCTAGCTTCTGGCAATCCTTGGTGTTCCTTTGTGGCAACAAATCTCTAATCTCTGCTTCTGTCTTCACATGGCTGTCTTCTCTCTGTGTGTATCTGTGTATCCAAATTTCCCCCTTCTTATAAGGACACCAGCCATAGGGTCCACCCTAATCCAATGTGACCTCATCTTAACTTGATTGCATCTGCAAAGATCCTATTTTTAAATAAATTCACATTCACAGGTTTTGGGTGGACATGAATTTTGGAGGGACACTCTTCAACCCAGTAGAGGAACCATTAAGCAGACAAGAAATGGAAAAACTTTTGCAGTATGTCTGACTATGGTTTTCCTAAGCTGTGAAAAATAAATAAAAGGTTACGTGATTTGAGGCTTTCATTTCTTTGTCCCTTATATTTTCTTTGCTTATGCCAAATAATGTTCCTACTGGCAGTCATATGTTGTACTGTATTCTAAGTTAATAGTGTAGTATAATTTGAAAGAAGTCACAGATTCACATGGTTAGAACTGACTTCAGATACTAATTAGGCCTGTTGGTCTGCTTCTAGGCAAGGCTCACTGATTCATGCCAGATAGTTGGGTGCCTGATACTTCCTGAATAGTTTTCATGGCATCTCCTAGTAACCTGCCCTAGTGCTCAGAAGCTCTTTTCAAGTCTAACTTTCAAACTTCTGGCTACAATTGAATCTAATTTTAGTTTATGGATTCTACTGTGTTGAGAATCCTGACATATAAAAAAATGTTACAATGAGATTGTTAATACTTAACATTTACAAAGCAGTTTAATGCTACATATTTTACTCCTATATACTTTTATTCCTTCTAGCTTACAGTAAATCTGTAAGATGTTATTAAACTAGCCTTATTTTACAGAAATTGAAGTTCAGAGAAGTTGAGTTACTTACCAAAGGTCATAGAGCTAGTAAATGATAGAGCTGGAATTCCAACCCACATCTTCTGTCCCTAAATCCTGTGCTTTGTCCCATTACACCCCACTTCAGAATAAGAAGCAAAGTCTAATCTTATTTTTTTAGTGTTTTGATAAATTTAAGAGCTATCAGGAGAGAAGTGCTTTGGAATTACAGAATTCTAGAGTCAGAGGGACCTTAAAATCATACATTGTGGTAACAGTTTCCTAAAGAGTTCAAATTCTGGTAACTGGATTGATGCTATTAGAAAAGCTTTGAACTGAGTTTGGCTTACAAATGTCACTCTACACTGCTGTGGTTGAGTTCATTGACAACACACAAGAAATGAAAATATACTACTTTGGACACTAGAAAAATGATCATTTGAGCATCAATTTTCTGAGTAAGGAGGTCAACTAAGCAAATGAGGGAGTTGTACACTAAAAAGTAAAAAGAACAAGTACAGGTTTGCTTAACAGCATGGACTTTGAAATCAGGTAGTTCTGGGTTTGCATCCTACCACTTACTAGCTAGATGACCTGGGATAAGTTACTTAACCTCTCTAAACTTCAGTTTCCTTCTCAATAAAATGGATATAAGAATGTCTACATCATTGTGTTGATGTAAATATTGAAAGATTATACCCACACACACACACACACACAATACTTAGCAGGGTACTCTGCACAATAAGTTGTAGTTTCCAATAATAATAACAATAATATTGTCATTATTCCTATTATGGTGGAGCATCATCTAGGCCCCCACCCAACTTATCTTGAAAGGTTATTGTGGAAAATGACATTTATTTATAAATACTTATATATGTATACAGGAAATGATCTCTGACTTTAAGAACCATCCATAACAATAAGAGGCAACTCAAGACTTGCTCTAAGGCTGTAACAAAAGTAGCAAACATTTATTAAGTCATCAGTATGTGCTTTATTCACCACTGTTCTAAGGGCTTTACATGCATACCTCATTAAATTTTCATAATAACTGTATGAAATAGGTATTATTATTATTTCTATTCTACATACGAATAAAGTGAGCACAAGGAGTTCAAATAATTTACTAGGAAGTAGTGGAGCTAGGATTTGAATTTAGACAGTTCTCATACTTTTAACTACAATGCTCTACTATCTTCCCACCACTCTGCTCTATTGTCTCTAGAGCCAACACTTCTGTTAAATGAGTAATAGCAAACTGCAGCTTTAAAACAGCATAATATGAAAGTTATGTAGTTAATGAATTACAACAATTCCCATGAAGTGAGAATTAAAAGTGGCTATATGAATACTTATTGTTATACCTGATAAAATAATGTGAAACTAAAGGTTTGTTAAGACACATGTTTAGCTTACACATTTTTTAATGAAGAATGCCTCAGTCTATTTAGAATGGTAGTATAAATTGCAGATCAATCCAAGATGGGGGTGAGGAGTGAAGAGTAGTATAACAAATATATTGGAACTGTGATGGTGAAGGACTTAGCCCTTAAAAGCCCTGCTGTGGGGCCCTTACTCCATGCCTTGAAGAGGGAATGAATTGGGCAGAAAGGCAAGGTACCTAGGACAATAGTGATGAACCAAGAGAAAGCCTAGGGTTAGTATGGCAAACAGAGTGGCTACCTGTGCCCTTTTCTATCATAAATCCTGGTAACTTCAAATTCCTGTCCTACAGCCAGAGGAGCTATTTAACATATGTTCTGCTCTATCTCTGGGTAAGCTTCCTAAAAAACATTATCCTAAACTTTCCACTAACCTCAGTGTATTCCTGGGAGAGTTGCTCAATTTTTAGGCTTTAATGTAATTCACTTTTAGACAGAAAGAGGGATGCAGTCCTGACCAAAACAATTTATAATACCCGCTTACCTTTTTCTGCTGGGCTCAAGACAGTCACTGTGAAAAGAGAGAGAAAGGTCAAGATTAGTGATACTTAGAAACATTATTTTTCTAATGCATTTTTCCGTAGTGTCATTTTTAGTAATTTATTCAATGATACTTTAGGAAACCACCAGCCTGCTAACATAACAGAAGGCAAGGATGATTAAATTCTATCTTTTGCTACCTTCCTTCATTTTAAACCTTGAATAAGAATTTCTACTCATTCAACAAATACAAGGATAATCTGACTTTAAAAAAGCCAACAAATGGGAAACACTCAAGCTATATAACATGGCAGTAAGAACTTAAAAGATGATAAATTAGGAGATGACTATTCATTTTCCCAAAGTATTCACTGTAGAACATCTTTAAAAACCAAGTTTCTCTTGTATATTTAGAGGCAATATAGTGTAGAGGTTGCATGCGAGCTCTGATGTCAGATTTTCTGGGTTAAAAGCCCAGTTGCACTATTTTGTGACCCTGGGTAAGTTCCTTAACTTCCATAACATTGCCTACCTCACAAGGTTACTTGAGAATTAGATGAGTTAATGTATGTAAATGCTGTCTAGAATAGTATCTAGCACGAGGCAAGTACTTAATGAATATTAATTATTATATTTGAATGAAGATTTCATAGAATATTAGAACTGGAAGGGACTTTAGCGATTATCTGGTTCATCTGTCTCATTTACAGATGGGAAAAATGGACTAGAGTAGTATCATATGATTTGTCCAAGGTCACAGAACAAGTTAGTGGTGGAGTTGGGACTATATTCCAGTCTCCAGGACTTTTTCCATGTATTATGTCTACCTTCTCCAATCATTCCTTGTTGGCTTACTGTGATATATATGTAACTTCTGTTCAGAATGTCATTTGTACAAAATGGGGCCTACCTGTCTTTACTCACCACCAACATCTGTGTGCATCTGTACTAGGTGCTAAGGTAAAGTGAAATTATAAGGCATAGATCTCAATCTTGAGAAGCTATTAAATTAAAGTAGTTTTCATACACATTGTTAAACTCTTAAGGATCAGAAAAGGGGAAAAATCCAAACAGAGAATGAGACTATACTCTAGGGGTTATTTCCTCAGGTTCTTCATTAGTCATAACTTCTCCTCTTTATTTGTAGGTCTATTTTGTTGAGTCTTTAAAAAATGCTCCTTGTAATGATCTTTTGAATGGACTTTGTTAAAACTGTTCCATTTTGTCTGTGCTAAAAATCCGACCAGATGATGTCCTCTTTTTTCTAATACACTGGCCTGGAGATTGATACCAATTTCTTTTTTTTTTTCTTTTCAGTTAGAGAATCCTGGTTAAGAATGATTGACAGAAGCACATCCTCTACTTTGACAAATGGAAGTGGAAACAAGAAGTCTTGATGGGTCAACATGGGACTTCATGATTTTGCACATACATGTTGTGTGACTACATCAGTCCCACTAGGCCCTGAATTGGGTTAATAACATCTCTTTAAAATGGAACTAGAGAGAGCACAGTTGCTTGGAGAACAATATTAATAAAGAGTAGCTGACAAATTGCTGTTTGGTATATCTCCTTCTACCTCTATTGATGAACAATTACTGCAAAACAAAAAGTGGAGATCCTAACTCCCATTTGCTTGGTCACTTGCTAGAGCATTTGTGGGTGAGGGAAGGAGAACATCCAGTGCTTTGCAGATATTGGAATGAGACAATGTATATAACAGAAAAATGGGTGGGGACCTGTGAAGTCTCTAGGTGGGGGATAGATGTTTTTAAGTAATTTTAGGACCATCATGTGCAAGTGGGATTGGTTTATATGATCCAAGAACAGAGGGCAGAAATAGAATCAATGAGTAAAAACTGCAGGTCAACACATTTCAGTTCAATAAAAGAGAAGATAATGATGATGATGATGATGATGATGATAACGATGGGCAGCCAGACTGGCAGCATTGGGAAGGAATAAGTTTCCCATTATAAACACTTGGAAATGTCCTGTAGGACATTTAGACATTAGTTAGGTATTGGACTTGACTTTTAAAGTCTTTTCACTCCTAAAATCTATACGGAGTCAATAAGTCTAAGGGAAAAATATTTGCTTGTAAAATTCCCTGTTAGAAGTTACATACTTCTGAGAAAAAAAAAGTGGTCTTTATTCTAAAACATTGTGGCACTTATCTTGGTAGTTCTGCCTTTCCTTTATTTTTCTAATATTGCCTTTTGCGTTATTAAAGGAAAAGACTAAGATACTTCAGTCATATTTAAAATGAAAATGACTAAACTTTTCTAAAATGAATCCTTTCTCATGAATCTCTTGGGGAAATGTACACTTAGCCATACAATGGGTAATTTGTCATGCATGATTATAGAGTGATGTGGTGATATGTGTAATTATACACCTGCTCTGTTCCTTCAAATTTTAGCTCACTACCCAGCAAGTTAAGTGACTGGGGTTATCATCAAATAGCTTTTTTTACTCTCTCCTCTTTTCTTTTACCTGTTTACTGACTCTTTGCAACCAAGTATGGAGAAAAGGTATGGAAGGGTAGAATATATGCAAGGGCTTTTCATCAAAGACAGCTAGTTTCAAACGAAAGCATATATCATGACTTCCTTTAAATAGACACATTTTAGAATTCACAGAAGGGTATTGGTAGAATAAACGTAATTTGGGACTATATGCGGATGGTCAACAATGTTAGTCCAAGGACATGGAAGAAATTCTACAACAGTGCTGTCCAAGAGAAATATAATACAAACCATGTAATTTAAATGTTCTAGTAGGAACATTTTTTAAAGTTAAAAATAATAAAAAAGTGGAGTTAACTTTAATAATATATTTTATTTAATCCAATATATCAAAAATATCATTTCAACATGTTATCTGCACAGATTATTAACTATATATTTTGCATACTTCTTTTTGCATTAAATTTTTGAAATCTGGGCATATTTTAAGTTTTCCAGCACATCTCAATTCAGATGCCATATTTCATGTGTTTAATAGCCACATATGGCTAATGGCTACCAAATTAGTGAAGCTCAAAAGGACTTGTGGAAGGAGAGTGGGAAGGCTGAAAATATGAGTCTAGTGAGATGAGTGCTTAGTTACACCATGAAGTTCTCTTTTAATTGATGACTCATTTGGGAAGGGAGTTTATTGCAGTGATGTTTAGCAATCATCACTGATGAATATGGTATGTATTCATATTCTGGCTCTGTCACTTACTTGTTCTGTGATTAATTATTTAATCTCTTTGTGCCTCAGTTTTTTCATCCATAAACTGAGGATAAATTAATTTATGTTATAAGGTTGTTATAGGAACTAAATTATAAAATACATGTAAAGTACTTGGGTGCCTGATACATAATAGGTAGTTAATTATTGTCAGCTATTTATTATTTTTCTGAAAAAGGTAAACTGTTCAGTGAGCTTAGGTTTTATAATAGTTTGGGACAAAACAAGTCTTATTTTTAAAATTATTTATGATATTGATCCCAAAGTTAAATAGGATGGTTTTAAAATAATGTATTCAATGTCAAAATGAATATATTTGATACTCACTTTTTCCAATAGATGTTTCTTATACTTTAGGTTAGGAGAGAGAATAGAATTTGAAATGGAGAACCTAGATACATTTCTCATTATGTTCTGCTTGTTGAAAGCCAACTAATCATGCCAGTCTTCATGTACTCCTCTGAAAAAGTTACTCATACTAGCCATTCATTTACTTTTTCAGCAGCCATTCCCAAATCTAGATGATTTTAATACCCATCTAAGGAACTGATAAAAATATAGAGTCTAGGGCCCCCTTCATATAACACATCTCTGGGTGGAGGTGTAGGAATCTGTATTACAAAAAACTCAGCAGGTGATTATGATTATCAGCCAGGTTTAAGAATCATTGGACTTATTTTAGATGTTTCATATGATACTTAACTACTCAGATGTGATGCTTTTGACTGTTTCATATATGGATGAGTTATAAAACTATTTTAGATATAAGAATACCATGATTCATATAGGCTTAAATGGATAGCTTTTACTTCTATAGAAATTTGGTTTCTAGAAACTGTTCCTTCTGTTTTTTGCCTTATCAGTTTTCATGTCTTCTGACTCTCTTTGAAGAAATTCTAGCTTCTCAGTAGAATTATTTCCTGGACCTTTTAATTTTAATTTCAAAATGGATACTGTTAATCACCAAAAATGGCAGAGTAGGGAATTCCAGGCTTCTGTCCTTTCCTAAAGGCCATGAATGAAGTGGCAGAAACTGTCAGAATCAACTTTTGCAGAACTCTGGAAACTGAAAGTTGGGATCTTGAAAAGAAAACAAAATTTACAAACATTTAACTAGACTGGACAAGAAAAAAGAAGGGAAGACTCAAATTACTAATATCATAAATGAAAGTGGAGATATTAATACAGAACATTCATAAATGGAAAGGATTATAATAGAATAGCAGGAACAATTTTATGCTAACAAACTGGATAACCTAGATGAAATGGATAAATTCCTAGAAACACAGAAACTACCAAAACAGACAAAAGAAGAAAGAGAAAATCTGAGCATATTTTTAACAAGTAAAAGATTGAATCAGTAATCAAAACCTCCCAACAAAGAAAAAAGCCAAGACCAGATGGCTTCACTGGTAAACTGTACTAAATATTTAAAGAATTAACATCAATCCTTTTCAAACTCTTACAAAAAATTGAAGAGAATTCATAAACTTTGTCCATCCACATTTATATGTTTTCATGCAGTTCTTTGGATAAGTGGGGTTAATGTTATTTACTGGTGATAATAATCAAGACTAATACATGAATCTTAAAAATGATTAAAAACCAATAGCAGGGCTTCCCTGGTGGTGCAGTGGTTGAGAGTCCACCTGCCAATGCAGGGGACACGGGTTCGTGCCCCAGTCCAGGAAGATCCCACATGCCGTGGAGCGGCTAGGCCCATGAGCCATGGCCGCTGAGCCTGTGCTTCCGGAGCCTGTGCTCTGCAACGGGAGAGGCCACAACAGTGAGAGGCCCGTGTACTGCAAAAAAAAAAAAAAAAAAAAACAACAACAAAAAAAAACTATAGCAGAACATTTGTGTAGGCTTAAGGAAAACTTCATTATTATTTAGAAAAACTAATATGATCAAATTTGATTTCATTCTAAATCCATTCACATTATCATAAGATATTATATTTGTCTATGAAAGAAAAAGAAAAGCTGCTGGATTTAAGTAAAGAATCATCTTACCATTAAATAACAACTTAAATAGAGCAAATTATATAAATTCTGGCTAGTGGTGAGGGGGAAGTTTCTACCAGCTGAGCAATAAAAGACATTATTCTGCCATTTGCTACAACATATGTGTTCCAATGCTAACTATTAAAATCTTGATTATGATTTATGTACAGCCATTTCAAATATAAAACCCCATATTAAACAGTAAGTTTGTGAAAGCAAGCTCAAGTTCCTCATTAAAGATTATTTTCAAAAAGTTAAAAAATTAATTGAAGAGAACACTTTCTAACTCATTCTATGAGGCCAGCATTGTCCTGACACCCATGCCAGATAAAGACATCACAAGAAAAGAAAACTACATACATCTTTTATGAATATAGATGCAAAACTACTCAAGCAATTACTAGCAAACCAAATTCAACAGCATATTAGAGGATTACACATCATGATCAAGTGACATGCACCCAAGAAATGTAAGGGGTGATTCAACACATGAAAATCAATTATGTAATACAGTACATTAACAGAATGCAGGAAAAAATCCACACATTCATCTCAATTGATGCTAGAAAAGCATTTGACAATATTCCACACACTTTCATGAAAAAAAAATGCTCAAGAAATGAGAAATAGAAGAGAAGTTCCTCAACTTGATAAGGGGCATTTACGGAAAACCCACACCTAACAGTATACTCAATGGTGAAAGGTTGAAATCTCCCTCAGCTAAGAAATAGGGTCAGGATGTTGATTTTCATCAATTCTATTCAACATTGTACTGACAGTTCTAGCCAGTGCAACTAGGCAAGAAAAAGAAAAAAAGCATCCAAATTAGAAAAAAGAAATAAAATTATTTTTATTTGCATATAATATGATTCTAGGTATAAATAATTCTAAAGAATCCACCAAATAAAACCCTCTTAGAACCAATGAACAAATTCAAGCAAAGTTGCAGAACACAAGATCAACACTCCATATCAGTTTTATTTCTAAATACACTAGCAGTGAACAATCAGAAAAGGAATTAAGAAAGCTATTCCATTTATAATAGCATCAAAAAATACTTGGGAATAAATTTAACCAAGGAGGCTCAGGACTTATATGCTTAAAATTCCAACACACTGCTGAAAGTGACTGAAGACCTAAATAAGTGAAGAGATATCCTATGCACATGGATTGGAAAACTTGATTTTAAGATGGCATTCTCTTCAAAACAATACACAATTCAGTACAATCCTTATCAAAATTCCAATGAATATTTTGCAGAAGTGTAAAAGCTGATCCTAAAACTCATATGGAATTGCAAGAGACCCTAGCCAAAACAGTCTTATAAAAGAAAAATAAAGTTGGAGGACTCACACATCTTGACTTCAAAATTTAAAACAAAGTTATGGTAATCAAAACAAGTGTGGTACTGGCAAAGGAACAGACAAACGAATCAATGGTATGGAATTAAGAGTACAGAAATAAATCCAGAGCTCTATGGTCAATTGGTTTTTGACAATCATGTCAAGGTTATTCAATGGGGTAAGGATAGTCTCTTCTATAAATGATGCTAGCACAACTGCATAGCCATATGCAAAGAATGAACCTGGACTCCTCCCTCACACCATACACAAAAATGAACTCAAAATGGATCAAAGACTTAAATGTAAGAGATAAAACTATAAAACTCTTAGAAGAAAACACAGGGGTAAATCTTTATGACCTTGCATTTGGCAATGGGTTCTTAGATATGATACCAAAAGCATAGGCCACAAGTAAAAAAGTATAGATAAATTGAACTTTATCAAAATTAAAAACTTTGTGTATCAAATGATGCTATCAAGGAAGTGAAAAGGCAATTCACAGAATGGGAGAAAGTATCTGTGAATCATTTATCTGATAAGGGTTGAGTATCCAAAATACATAAGGAAATCTTATAATTCAACAACAAAAAGATAAATAACCCAATTAAAAACGTGCAAAGGACTTGAATAGACATTTCTTTAAAGAAGATATACAAATGGCCAACAAACACATGAAAAGATGCTCAGTATCACTAGTCATCAGGGAAATGCAAATCAAAATCACAGTGAGATACCACATCATACCCACTATGATGGCTATAATTAAAAAAAGGAAAATAACAAGTTTTGGTGAGAATATGGAGAAATTGGAACCCTCCAACATTACTGATAGAAATGTAGATTGTTCAGCCATTGTAGAAAATAGTTTGGAGGTTCCTCAAAAAGTTAAACATAGAATTAACATACAGACCAGGGCTTCCCTGGTGGCGCAGTGTTTGAGAGTCTGCCTGCCGAGGCAGGGGACACGGGTTTGTGCCCCGGTCTGGGAGGATCCCACATGCTGCGGAGCGGCTGGGCCCGTGGGCCATGGCCGCTGAGCCTGCACGTCCGGAGCCTGTGCTCCGCAACGGGAGAGGCCACAACAGTGAGAGGCCCGCGTACCGCAAAAAATAAAAAATATAAATAAATAAATAAATATACAGCCCAGCTTTACCACCCCTCTCCCTGGTATTTACACAAAAGAGTTGAAAACAAGTATTTAAACAAATACTTGTACATCAATGTTTATAGCAGCACTATTCAGAAGAGACAAAAAGTAGAAACAACCCAAATGTCCATCAACCATCAAGGGATGAATGGATAAGATGGATAAAGTGTGGTATACAACGGGACATTATTCAGCTATAAAAAGAAATGAAGTACTGTTACATACTACAATGTGAATAAACCTCAAAAACATTACACCAATTGAAAGAAGCCAGGCACAAAAGGAGATATACTGTATGATACCACTTATGTGAAACATCCAGAATCCATAGACAGAACACAGATTAGTGGTTGGTAGAGACTAGGGGAAGGAGCGAATGGGGAGTGACTGTCTAATGCCTATGAGGTTTTCTTCTGGGGTGATGAAAGTGTTTTGGAACTAGATATTAGTGATGGCTGTATAACATTGCGAATGTACTAAATGTCACTAAATTGAATGCTTTAAAATGGTTAATTTTATGTTATGTGAATTGTACCTTAAAAAAATGGATCCTGTTACTTTTCTCCCCGTTTAAAGTCTAAGCTTATTTTCTTGAGTCAAGCAGAATCCTATATCCTCATTAATAATAGTAATAACAAGTTATTATTTAATGAGCTCTTACAATGTGCTGTCAACTGTGATGCATGCTTTTCATGCACCATATTATTTAAATCTCATAACAATGCTATAATGGCATATAGTAGGTGATAAGGAAGTATTTGTGGTATGAATGAACAACTATATAAGCAAAGTGCACGTGAGGCAACTGAAGTTGAGAGAGATTAGGTAAGTTGCATCAGGTACCCTAATTAGTAAGTGGCAGAATCCAAACTCAGATTTATAAGACAAAAATACCACTTTTTTTTTTTTTTCTTTTTCCCCTTGCGGTATGTGGGCCTCTCACTGTTGTGGCCTCTCCCGTTGCGGAGCACAGGCTCCGGATGCGCAGGCCCAGCGGCCATGGCTCACGGGCCCAGCCGCTCCGCGGCATATGGGATCCTCCCAGACCGGGGCACGAACCCGTATCCCCTGCATCGGCAGGCGGACTCTCAACCACTTGCGCCACCAGGGAGGCCCCAAAAATACCACTTTTGACTTCAGCTCTAACCTGATATTAGGGAGAAAGACATCAGGTTCTGTTTTTAGAAAGAAGTTAGGTCCTTAATATTACCTTTTGAGTCATACTGAAACGCAAATCTGTTGTTTTGGTTGTGTTGCTTTGGTTATCAGGCAGCTTTGATATCCGATTCTATATTATTTACTAAATATGTGAGTTTAGGAAAATTTGATCTAACCTTTCTGAAACCAAGGCCACTCATTTGTTAACGACTGTCAAGTGAAGATGACAGGATGGACTGGTGGAACCAATGCTACCTTACCCTTCTGGTTTTTAAACAATGGAATCTGATGTAAAATGTTAAGAAAACACTGTGCAGGCTGGTGTTCTGTGCGGGGATGTCCAACAGGACAAATAGGAGTCTTAATGTGAGGTGATTGGAAATATACTGGGACCTCACACTGAATGAACAGGGAACATTGTAGAACACAGTTTTAAGGGTATTAGAAGTGGGATTCTAGTACTGAAGTCACAATAACTTAGTGGAATCTCCTTTGAGAAGAGATAGGGATTCTTCAATGTGAGAGGCAAGGGGAGATCTCACTATGAGAAAAGCAGAGGCTATTTTGTGAGGAGACAGGATATACCATGAAGACTACACTGTGAATTGATTAGAACACTATAAAGCCATTAGTTATAGAGATAGGGGGCTGGGGGTAATCCAAGTGGGATAGGGTCTTGAGATTTGGGTCCGGAAATACTGTGGAATTCTAAGTTTGAAAGCAGAAGATACACTGTGGGAACCATTTTATAGATATGGAGGGGATGAAATGCTCCCTGGTGTTACAGGACAGGGTACAAAGAGGAGACCCCGGATTTATAAAAGGGTGGTCTAAAGAGAGGGAACAAGAAATGAGGCCCCCATTGGAAGGGGCAGGAAATACTAGAAACCCCCATAGGAAAGGATGGTGTTTCCCTAGTTCGAGAAGACAAGGGACAAGTGCAATCCTAGAGGAAAATAAGTGAAGATAATAATAAGAACCCAGATGAAGAGGATGGCAAAATGTGTGGCTAACAGTGGAAGAGTATTGCAGGAGGTAGAGAGTAGGTTTCAAAAAAGATAGCAAGGGGAGATGATCATTAGAAAAGTAATGGCCCTTGGAAGGGGTGTGGGGGATACTGTGGGAACCCTTGTGGGAGGGTAATGAGGATACTCTAGTGTGAGAAGACAGTGGACAAAGCAGGACCATAGTGTGATAAAGCAGGGTGACTAGTATGAGGTTCAGAAAATAATGTGGGGCCCCAAATGGGAAGGAGTGAAAACACCTCAAAGCAGGCAGGCAGGAGACTACAGGGAGCTCCAGTGTGACAAAATCAGGGCCTCTTGCATGAGACAGGACAGGATGTACTGCAGGACTCATATTCCTCTGAAGAAGATGAGAAAATGTTGAAGCTACAGGGAAAGAGGAATGGAGGGCTTATTACTTTGTGAAAAGGGGAGACCACAGTGGGATAGAACAAGGTGTACTGTGGGGTCCCAAGTGGCAGAAAAATGTGAATCACTTCAGCTGGCTTGAGAGGATCACGGGAAAAAGAGGAATCCCAGTGTTGGATAAAGGCGAGCTAGTAAGAGAGTACAGGAAATATTTTGGGATGCCTAGCAGGAAGGAATGGGAAAATGTGGGGCTTCTAGTTGGGTGAATTGGTGGGATTCATAGTGTAAGTGGACAGTTTAAGTATACAGGGTATGTTGTTTCCTCAACTCAGTAGGATGGGAGCCCCCAGAACCAGAGCACAATGCACAAGTGGTTGTCCTGTGGAAAAAGCCAGTAAATTCTTGTGGGTAGGGCCAGGAAATAATGTAAGAAACCTTGGGTAGGAAGCGATGGTGACATGGCGGGACCCTCGTGGCAGGCCGCAAGAAATACTGTGGGAAGCCAGAGGTTGGAGACCATGAGCTCTCCAGGGAGCTAAAGGAAAACCGCAGTGTGAGGGCTAAGAACAGAGGGGGAGCATAATTTCCCCATCTTAGGTGCTAGCTCCACTTACCCAAGCAGAGTTCAAAGACGTAGGCATAGTAGGACCAGAGCACGACGAGGACAATAACAAGCACAGGCACCCAGGAAAGTACACGGCGGCAGCACCGTAGCCCCCCGGACAGAGCCATCTTCCAGCCCCGCCGCATCTTCGGCTCGAAGATCGACCGAGCAGGCCTGCTGGCGCTGGGTCGGAACTGCTGGGGCAGCAGTTGAGAGGCGGGAAGGCGCGCTGTGCGGCGCTCCACTGCTTAGCCTGGCGGGAACAGTCTCCCCTAGTCGATACCACCTGTGGGGCTGCAGGGCAGAGTGCGTCCTGCCTGGCACAATAGGCATGAGTCACGGCGAGAAGGAACTGGCGGTGTTGGAGCGGAAAGTGATCCGTCAGGCAGTCGAGGCTGGACACGCTCAGAGGGAGTGCAGTCCTTCCTCTTTCTTCCTCTCCCACCCCCTTGCCACAGCACTAGATGCAGGGCTAGACCTCTGCAAAACTGTAAAGCGGAAGAAATTTGGGTCCGCCCATCTGTTCTTACCGCACTGCGTCCCGCCTCATCTCGTCTCTGATCTCTGTCTCTGTTTCTCTCTCTTTGTCCCCTCCCTCCCAACTTCACACACACACACACACACACACACACACACACACACACACACACACACACACACGAGCACACAGACACACAATGTGAAAGATGCGAACCGTAGCATCTAATGACTTAAAGGTCATCCAGCCCCATCCTCCGACTGCTGCTTGAACAATATGCTTAACACGTAGTGCCGCAGTCGCTGCTTGGGTAAGTCCATTGGCAGGGCGCTCCCTCCTTCCCTCTCTTCTTCCCTTTCCCCTGAGTCAGCTTAGTCCATTTTAAGAATAAATAAACGTATTGGTACAAAAAAAGCAAATGGGGGAGATACTAATTCTGTGAGGGGTCAAGGTAGTGATATTTAAGCTGAGCTTTAACAATAAATGAGTTTGCTGGGCAGATGCAGGGGGAAGGAACTTTCAGACAGAGGAAACAGCATTTGCAAAGGCATAGAGTAATGAAAATCCAAAAGTGTTCAAGGAACAGTTAGCATGGCTTGAGGAGAGGGTCGGTATGTGAAGGAGAGGAGAGGCTGGGAATGAGACTGGGAATACAGGTTGTGGGCACAGAATGCTCTGCCAGAATATGTGGACATAATCTTGTAAAGCAGATTAGGAACAGCCAATAAAGATTTTGGGACAATAAAAGTGACATTATCAGAATTGTATTTTTGTAAAAGAACTGGCAGGATTTTGTAGAGGAGGATGGCCTGGAAACAGAGACACAAATTTAATTCAGCAAATGTTCTTGGAGTGGTTGCATTGTGTTAAGTCAACTTTGGTATAAAAAGAATGAAAAGAGGGGGCCTGTCTCCAGGAAGTTCATGTTCTTACCAGAGCAATAGGTGTTCAATGACATAAGTACAATGATAGAAGTATAGTAAACTTTTGACATGGATTTGATACCTACTGTTCAAAGATTTACAAAGGTCTATGACATGAAGAAATTTGTGATTTTGCTGAGACCCATGTTGCTCTCTATTCTTTTTCATGGTTATGTATGGAGTAAATTTCTGAACTGATATAAGAACTTTGTTGTTTCTTTCAGATTAAGTTACGTTCATGGTTGATATTACTAAATTAATGTTGTAATGAAATGCAGACTCATTTCAGTTACAATATTTATTTTAATAGCCTTATTAATGATTTGTACCCTAAGGTTCTGACATGGATACTTAGATATTTTTCCACCTTTTTGAGATATAGTTGACAAATAAAAGTATATATATTTGATGATTTGATATACATATACATTGTGAAATGATTACCACAATCAAGCTAATTAACACATCCATCACCTCACATAGCTACCATTTTTCGACAATTTTTTTTATTTTTTATTTTTTCTTTATTTCTTTATTTCTTTATTTTTGGCTGTGTTGGGTCTTCGTTTCTGTGCATGGGCTTTCTCTAGTTGTGGTGAGCGGGGGCCACTCTTCATCGCAGTGCGCGGGCCTCTCACTGTCGCGGCCTCTCTTGTTGCGGAGCACAAGCTCCAGACGCGCAGGCTCAGTAGTTGTGGCTCACGGGCCTAGTTGCTCCGCGGCATGTGGGATCTTCCCAGACCAGGGCTCGAACCCATGTCCCCTGCATTGGCAGGCAGATTCTCAACCACTGCGCCACCAGGGAATCCCTCGACAATTATTTTTTATTGAGGTATATTTGACATACAACATTGTGTAAATTTAATGTGTACAACATATTGCTTGGCAGTATGATTGCCATTGTGGCAGTATGATTGCCATTGTAGCCTTAGCTAACACCTCTATCGCATCACATAATGCAAGTATGTGCACTTAAATAACTTCCCTCTTATTCTGCACCCCCCTGCCCCGCCTCAGCTCCTGGTAACAATATCTGGTTTTTTTTTTCATTTTAGATTCCACATGTAAGAGATATCATACAGTATTTGTCTTTCTCTGTCTGACTTATCTCACTTAACATAATGTCCTCAAGATCCATCCATGTTGTTGCAAATGGCAGAATTTCCTTTTTTCTCACAGCTGAATAGCATTTTATATGTACATTAGCTATTGTGAATAATGCTGCAATAAACATGGGAGAACATGTTTCCTCAGTAACCTTTTTTATTTCCTTTGGGTATATACCCAGAAATGGGATTGCTGAAATATATGGTTGTTCTATGTTTAATTTTTTGAGGAACCTCCATACTGTTCTCCATAGTGGATGAACAAGTTTTCATTTCCACCAACAATGCACAAGGGCTCCTTTTCTCACCACACTCTCACCAACACTTGTTATCTCATCTTTTTGATGATAACCATTTAACAGGTGTGAGGTGATATATCATTGTGGTTTTGATTTTCATTTCCCTGATAATTAGTGATGTTGAGCACCTTTTCACATACCTGTTGGCAATCTGTATGTCTTCCTTGGAAAAATGACCATTCAGGTTCTTTGTCCATTTTAAAATCAGGGTTTTTCTTGCTATTTAATTAATTATACAGGCTCCTTATATATTCTGGAGATTAACCCCTTATCAGAAATATGGTTTGCAAATATTTTTTCCCATTCTATGGGTTGCTGTTTCATTTTGTTGATTTGTGCTGTGCAAAAGCTTTTGTTTGATGTAGTTCCACATGTTTATTTTTGCTTTTGTTGCATTTGCTTTTGGTGTCATATCCTGAAAATCATTGCCAAGACTAATGTCAAAGTGTGTTTTCCCTATGTTTTCTTCCAGGAATTTTACAGTTTCAGGTTGTACATTTAAGTCTTTAATCCATTTTGAGTTGATTTTTGTGTATAAGTGTCCAATTTCATTCTTTTGCATGTGGATATCCAGATTTCCCAGAACCATTTATTAAAGAGACTATCATTTTCCCATTGTGTATTCACTCTTGTCAAAAATTAGTAGACTGCCTATGTGTGGGTTTATTTCTAGATTCTACTCTGTTCCACTGGACTATGTGCCTGTTTTTATGCCAGTACCATACTGTTTTGATGACAATAGTTTTGCAATAGAATTTAAAATCAGGAAGTGTGATGCCTCCAGCTTTGTTCTTGCTCAAGATTGCTTTGGCTATTCAGTCTTCTGTGATTCCATATATATTTTGCAATAGTTTTTTCTATTTTTATGAAAAATACCACTCAAATTTTGACAGAGGTTGCATTGAGTCTGTAGATCACTTTGCGTAGTATGGACGTTTTAACAATATTAATTTTTCCAGTCCATGACCATAGGATACCTTTCTATTTATTTGTATCTCCTTCAATTTCTTTTACCAATGTCCTAAAGTTTTCAGTGTACAGATTTTTTCACCTCCTCAGTTAAATTTTTTTCTAAGTATTTTTTCTTTTACATGCTATTGTAAAAGGGATTGTTTTCTTAATTTCCATTTCAGATAGTTTGCTATAACCATGTAAAGATGTAACTGATTTTTGTTGAGTTTGTATCCCGCAGTTTCACTAAATTCATTTATTAGATCTGGCAGGATTTTGGTGGAGTCTTTAGGGTTTTCTACATATAAGATCATGTCATCTGCTAACAAAGATAATTTTACTTCTTCCCTTCTGGTTTGGATGCCTTTTATTTCTTTTTCTTGCCTACTCTGGCTAGCTAGGACTTCAGTTTATGTTGAGAAGAAGTGGTGAGAGTGGGCGTTCTTGTCTTGTTTCTTATCTTAAAGGAAAAACTTTCAGATTTTCACCACTGGGTATGATGTTAGGTGTGGGCTTGTCGTATATTACCTTTATTAAGTTGAGGGACATTTTTTCTATACTTAATTTGTTGAGAGTTTTTAATCATGAAAGGATGTTGAATTTCGTCAAATGCTTTTTCTGTTTTTATTGAGATGGTCTTATGATTTTTATTCTTCATTCTGTTAATATGATGTGTCACATTCATTAATTGCATATGTTGAGCCATTCTTGCATCCCAGGGATAAATCTGATTTGATCATTGTATATGATCCTTTTCATTCACTATTGAATTTGGTTTGCTGGTATATTGTTGAAGACTTTTGTTCATCAGGGACATGGTCCTGTGGTTTTCCTTATTTTAGTGTCCTTGTTTGGCTTTGGTTTCAGAGTAATACTGGCTTTGTAAAATGAGTTGGAAGTGTTTCTTCCTGTTTAAATTTTTGGGACGAGTTTGAGAGGATTAGCATTAATTCTTTTTTAAATGTTTGTTGGAATTCACCAGTGAAACCACCTGGCCCTGGACTTTTATTTGTTGGGAAATTTTTGATTACTGATTCAAAATTTTTATTATTGGTCGGTTCAGATTTTCTATTTCTTCATGATTCAGTCTTGGTAGGTTATATATTCTAGGAATTTATCCATTTCTTCTAGGTCATTCTATTTGTTGGTATATAATTGTTCATTAAAGTCTCTTATTATCCTTTTTATTTCTTGGTATCAGTTAAAATGTCTTCTTTTTCATTTAAAATTTTATTTATCATTTTTCTTAGTCGGTATAGCTAAAATTTTTCAATTTTCTTTGTCTTTTCAAAGAACCAACTCTTAGCTTCTATGATCTTTTCTATTGTCTTTCCAGTCTCTACTTAATTTATTTCTGTTCTAATTTTCATTATTTTCTGCCTTCTGCTAACTTGATCTTAGTTTGTTCTAGTTCCCTAAGGTGGATTATTGAAGTCCCCTGCTATCATTATATTGCTGTCTATTTCTCCATCCAGTTCGATTAATAGTTCCTTTATATGTTTAAGTGCTCCAATGTTGACTGTGTTTATAATTGTTATATCCTCTTGATGAATTGACTACATTATCATTATGTAGTGACTTTTGTCTACTGTGGCAGATTTTGAATGAAAGTCTATTTTGTTTAATTTAAGTATAGCCACTTCTACTCTCTTTTCATTACTATTTTCATGGAATATCTTTTTCTATCCCTTCACTTGTCCTTAAAGCTTAAGTGAATCTCTTGTAGGCAGCACATTGTTGAATCTTTTTTTTTAAATCCATTCAGCCACTCTGTGACTTTTCATAGGAGAACTTAATCCATTTATTTGTAAAGTAATTATTGACAGATAAGTACTTATTGTTGCCAATTTGTTCATTATTTTCTGACTGTTTCTTTAGTTTATTTGTTCCTTTTTCCTCTCTTGCTATGTCCCTTTTGATTTGTTAATTATTCCAGTGGTATGCATTGATTCATTTATCTTTATCATTTGTGTGTGCACTAGAGGTTTTTTTTTTTGCATGTGAGGTTACTGTGAAGCTTACAAAATACATAATTATAACATTCTGTTTTAAGCTAATATGAACTTAACTTCAGTCATTTGAAAAAATACTTTTACATTTCCCCACATTTCATGCTACTGTTATGACCTTTCACATCTCTTTTATATTGTGTATCCATTAACAAATTATTATAGCTGCATTTACTTTTAATACTTTTATATTTTAAATTTTATTCTAGAGTTCAGTGATTTACATACCACCATTACAGTATTAGAGTGTTCTGAATTTGACTATATATTTACCTTTACC
Source organism: Mesoplodon densirostris (assembly GCF_025265405.1). Classification (NCBI taxonomy): domain Eukaryota; kingdom Metazoa; phylum Chordata; class Mammalia; order Artiodactyla; family Ziphiidae; genus Mesoplodon; species Mesoplodon densirostris. The sequence continues at coordinate 74,579,255 of NC_082681.1, read as the reverse complement.
ACTGAGTTTTATATTTTCATATGTTTTCATGCTGTTTCTTAGCTTCCTTTCAAGTTGAAGAACTCCCTTTAGCGTTTCTCATGAGTCAGATCTAATAGTGATTATATTCCTCAGCTCTAGATTTTCTGGGAATGCAGTTATCTTTCCTTCATTTCTGAATGACAGCTTTTCTTGGACTAGTATTCCTAGTTGGCATGTTTTTCTTTGAGCAGTTTGAACATATCATCTGACTCCTTCCTGTCCTGCAAGGTTTCTGCAGAGAAATCCACTGAAAGCCTTAGGGGGGTTGCCTTGTATGTCACATATTGCATTTCTCTTGCTGCTTCAAAATTCTCTTTGTCTTAGACTTCTTATAATTTGATTATCATGTGCCTTGGGGAAATCTTCTTTTGTTTGATCTTGCTTGGGGATATTTGGTTTCATGAGTCCAGATGTCCATATCCATCCCAAGATTTGGGAAATATTCAACCATTATTTCCTTGACTAAGCTTTCTATCCCTTTCTCTTTCTCCTCTCCTTCTTTGACTCCCATAATGTATATATTTGCATGCTTGATGGTGTCACATAGGTCCTGTGTGATTTCTTTACTCTCTTTCAGTCTTTATTCTAATTCTTCCTCTAATTGCCTTATTTCAAATGACTTGCCTTCAAGTTTTCTGGTTATTATTGGTTGGCCAAAATGTTCATTAGGGTTTTTCCATAAGATGTTATGGAAAAACCCTAACGAACATTTTGGCCAACCCAATACTTCTGCATAATTGAGTCTGTTGTTGAAGCTGTGTATTGAATTTTCTAGGTTTTGTCATTGTATTCTTCAGATTCAGGATTTCTGTTTGGTTCATTTATTTTTTAATTTTTTAAATAAAATATTGGCTATATTCCCTGTGCAATGCAATATATCCTTGTAGTTTATTTACTTTATACATAGTAGTTTGTAACTCTTAATCCCCTACCTATATCTTGCCCCACCCCTTCCTTCCCCCTCTGGTAACCACTAGTTTGTTCCTTATACCTGTGAGTCAGCTTCTTTTTGGTTATATTTATTCACTTATTGTTTAGATTACACATACAATTTACAACATACAGTATTTGTCTTTGTTGGAATAATTCATTTAGCATAACACACTCCAGGTCCATCCATGTTGTTGCAAATGCCAAAATTCCGTTCTTTTTATGGCTGAGCAGTATTCCATTGTGTACACACACACACACACATACCACATATATACATATACAGATATACCACATCTTTTTAAAAAATTTTTATTGGAGTATAGTTGATTTACAATGCTGTGTTAGTTTCAGGTGTACAGCAAAGTGAATCAGTTATACATGTACATATATCCACTCTTCTTTAGATTATTTTCCCATATAGGCCATTACAGAGTATTGAGTAGTGTTCCCTGTGCTGTACAGTAGGTCCTCATTAGTTACCTATTTTACATACAGTAGTGTGTATATGTCAATCCCAATCTCCCAATTTATTCCTCTCTACCTTACCCCCTGATAACCTTAAGTTTGTTTTCTACATCTGTAAATGTTTTTCTGTTGTGTAGATAAGTTCATTTGTACCCTCTTTAAAAATTCACATATAAGCAATACCATATGATATTTGAGTTACTTCACTCAGTATGACAATCTCTAGGTGTATCCATGTAGCTGCAAATGGCATTATTTTGTTTGTTTTTTATGGCTGAGTAAAATTCCATTGTATAGATGTACCACATCTTCTTTATCCATTCATCTCTGTATGGACATTTAGGTTGCTTACATATCTTGGTAATTGTAAATAATGCTGTTATGAACACTGGGTTGCATGTATCTTTTTGAATTAGTGTTTTTGGTTTTTTCAGATATGCATCCAGTAATATGTATTCAGGAATTGCTGGGTCATATGGTAGTCCTATTTTTACCATCACATCAAAAAAAAAGATACCTAGGCATAAAACTATCTAAGGAGGTAAAATGTCCATACTCTGAAAACTATAAGACACTGATGAAAGAAATTAAAGATGACAAAAACAGATGGAAAGAAAACTGTGTTATTGGATTGGAAGAATTAATATTGTTAAAATGACCATACTGCCCAAAGCAATACAGATTCAGTGCAATCCCTATCAATCCCTATACAATGGCATTTTTCACAACACTAGTACAAATAATTTAAAAGTTTGTTTGGAAACACAAGAGACCCCAAATAGCCAAACAATCTTGGGAAAGAAGAACAGAACTAGAGGAATCAGACTTCCTGAATTCAAACTACACTACAAAGCTACAGTAATCAAAACAGTATGATACTGACACAAAAACAAACACATGAATCAATGTAACAGAAGAGAGAGCCCAGAAATAAACCCATACACTTATGGACAAATAACCTACAACAAAGGAGACAAGAATATACAGTGGAGAAATGACAGACTCCTCAATAAGTGGTGCTGGGAAAACTGGACAGATACATGTAAAATAATGAAATTAGAACTTTCTCCCTCCCACCCTCCCTATCCCACCCCTCTAGGTAGTCACAAAGCAGTGAGCTGATCTCCCCGTGTGATGCAGCTGCTTCCCACTAGCTAGCTATTTTACATTTGGTAGGGTATATATGTCAGTGCCACTCTCTCACTTCATCCCAGCTTACCCTTCCGCCTCCCTGTGTCCTCAAGTCCATTCTCTATGTCTGCATCTTTATTCCTGTCCTGCCCTTAGGTTCATCAGGGCCATTTTTTTTTTTAGATTCCATATATATATGTTAGCATACGGTATTTGTTTTTCTCTTTCTGACTTACTTCACTCTGTATGATAGACTGTAGGTCCATCTACCTCACTACAAATAATTTTGTTTCTTTTTATGGCTGAGTAATATTCCATTGTATATATGTGCCACATCTTTTTTATCCATTCATCTGTTGATAATTTCTATTATTGTTTTTAGATTCTACATATAAGTGATATCATATGATATTTGTCTTTGTCTGTCTAACTTACTTCACTTAGTATGATCATCTCTAGGTCCGTCCATGTTGCTGCAAATGGCATTATTTCATTCGTTTTCATGGCGGAATAATATTCCACTGTATATATGTACCACATCTTCTTTATCCATTCCTCTGTATATGGACATTTAGGTTGTTTCCATGTCTTGGCTATTGTAAATAGTGCTACTATAGACATTAGGGTGCGTGTTCATTTTCATTTCTAGTTTTCTCCATATATATGCCCAGGAGTGGGATTGCTGGATCATATGGTAGTTCTATTTTTAGCTCTGTAAGGAACCTCCACACCACTCCATTACCAAGTAACCACTTCATAGTGGTTGTACCAATTTACATTCCTGCCAACAGTGTAAGAGGGTTCCCTTTTCTCCACACCCTCCCTAGCATTCATTGTTTGTAGACTTTCTGATAATGTCCATTCTGACCAGTGTGAGGTGACACCTCATTGTAGTTTGATTTACTTTTCTCTAATAATTAGTGATGTTGAGCATCATTTCAGGTGCTTTTCGGCCATTTATATGTCTTCTTTATAGAAATGTATATTTAGGTCTTCTGCCCATTTTTTGATTGGGTTGTTTGCTTTTTCTTATTGAGCTGCATAGTCTGTTTGCATATTTTGGAGATTAATCCCTTGTCGGTCACTTCATTTGCAAATATATTCTTCCATTCTGTGGGCTTTTTTTTTCTTTTTTGGTGGTATGCGGGCCTTTCACTGTTGTGGCCTTGTACCCTTTTCTTTTCAACTTAGAGAAAACCCTTTAACATTTCTTTTAGGGTCAATGTATTATCAATGAACTCTTTTAGTTTTTACTTGCCTGACAAGTTCTTTATCTCCTTTATAATTCTGAGTGATAGTCTTGCTTGGTAGAATATCCTAGGTTGTAGGTTCTTCTCTTTCAGCACTTTAAATATATCATGCCACTCCCTTCCGTGCTGCATAGATTTGCAGAAAAATCCACTGATAACCTTATGGGTGTTCCCCTGTATGTGACTCATTTTTTTCTCTTGCTGCCTTTAGAATACTCTTTTTATCTTTAACTTTTGCCATTTTAATTATATGTCTTGATGTGGGTCTGCTTGGGTTCATCTTTTTTGGTCCACTTCGTGCTTCATATAATGGCCACCCTCTGTGACCCATATAATATGAATGTTGGTACCACTTGATGTTGTCTCAGAGGTCCTTTAATATGTCCTCATTTTTTAAAATTTGTTTTTGTTTTTGCTGTTCTAATTGGGTCATTTCTGTTACCTATCTTCCAGATAACTTATCATATCTGGAGGCACTGCCTCCAGAACCTTGGTTGTAGGACTAGCACTGAGAAAACATTCTACTTCAGGGTCTGCAGATGGTGGGCCTGTCATCAGGTGTATGGACAAGTGTAACTCCTGCTGGTCACCGGGTGGTTCCCTGGGTGAGCAGTAATAGCTCCAGACTGTGTCTGAGAAGAACTGGAACCAAGTCACAGGGGTGCTTCATCATCCATAACAACACTGGAAGTTTTTAGGCCTGCCTCTGGGGTATGGATAAGTATGTGTTCTGCCAGATCTCTAGATGCACAGGACCACTCTCAGCATGGCTGAGAGGAGCTAGAGTTGAATCACAGGGCTGCTTCAGGATCTATAGTCGGACCAAAGTTAGTGAGTATGTCACTCAAGGCATGGGTGGGTGTATCTCCTTCTGATTCTCTCAGCAGATGGTTCTGATGGCAGGACCAGGGCCAAGTGGGGCTATAGCTGAGAGAGGGGACAAGGTCTGTTTCTGTGTCTGTAGCCATGATCACAGTTGGTAAGCCTACCACCACTATCTGGGCGCATGCCTGCCTTCTCAAAATGACCCTCCTTGGTGTTGGGCTCTATTGGGATTTTATAATCTCCTACCTAGATCCCAAAGCACTCCCAAAGGCACTTTTGTCCATGGATTGCTGCCAAATTATTGTTGCTGTGGGGGGGGGGTATGTGCTGAGGTCTTCCTATTCTACCATCTTGCTCTAAATTTGCCATTATTCATGAATTTTGGGCTGTTGGAACATATCTCTTGAGAATGTCAAGGGTATACTATTTAAACAAAGTAGGCTTGAAGAGACAATGATTAAATGTGAAAGGGAAAGTCTGAGCTGGGTTTTGAATAGTGAATAGGAGTTTAACAAGAAGATAAAAGGTGGGAGTAGGAGTTAAAGGGAAGGAGATTCCAGGAAAATAGAAATATGTAGTGCATTTGTGAAACATCACAGCATATTTGGAAGACGGCAAGTAATCTGATTTTTCTGGAAGATATTATGGTAGTCTAATCAAGAGGAGACAGAGACAGTGGGGAGAAAGAAGATAGGGCAAATGTAAGAGTGGTTTGAGGAAAGAATCAACAGAACTTGTTGACCAACTGGCAGGTGAGGAGTGGGATAAGTCAAAGCTAACAACCGTATTTTTAACTTCATTGCCTAGATGAACAATGTTGTAAGTCACCATGATAAGGGCTATGGTGAGAAGAGTGGCTTTGGTGGGGGAAGATGATAACTTTAATTTTTAGACATGATGAATTTTGTCTAAGTCCTCCTCTCACATGGTAGTCTAGACATCAATCAAATAGACTGGGGCAGGGGGCTTATGATAGGGATAGCTCATATCCAGAGCAGTATGAAGGGATAAGAGTCACAGAGACTGTTTTATAAAGTGTTATCGATACATATTCATGTCCGTTTGTTTACTTATAGTTTATGGCTGCTTTTGCTCTATAGCAGCACAGTTGAGTAGTCGTGACAGAAACCATATGGCATTCAAAGCCTAAAATTTTTACTATCTGGCTCTTTTTGGAAAAAGTGTGTCATCCCATTGTCTAAGAGAAAGATAAGATTCTAACACCAGATTCCAACTACAAACATCGACTAGAGGATCAAAATCTCATCCAGGCTCTGTAAGGAAATAAGTGGATATTGGCCAAGGTGGAGGTGGGGGATCTCACCCTGGGGCCCAGCATGAGAAAAGGGAGTTTTCATCCAAGGCATCTTGGGATGCCCAAACCAGAGAACAAGGTAAGCTGTAAACAATGTAGAAAGATGAGGAGTCAGAAGTAGGGGGGATTTACTGGAGGTATTCCAAGTCAAAGAGTGCTAGAGGCAAGAATTTGAAGCTGAGATGCAGAACCAAACACCCAGAGCCAAGGAAATTAAAATATGAGAGCAAGAACAAATGCAAATAATGTTGTAGAAAATTCCAACTAATCTAGTGACAGAAAACAGATCAGTGGATGCCTCTAGACAAGATTTGGGAGTTGGGAGGGGCACGTGGGAGGGATTAAAAATGTGCACAAAAGATCTTTTGGGTGATGTCTATGTTCGCTGCCTTGATTTTGTTGATGGTTTCCTGGGTGTATACAAATATCAAGGTTATCAAAGTGTACACTTTAAATATGTGAAGCTTGTTGTATGTTAATTATATAAAATAAAGCTACAAAGACATATATAAGAAACAAATATATGTAACTCTGTTTAATGTATTTGAAAAGCTTGAATTATAACCATGGTCTCTCTCTCAAAAAGAAAAAAAAAAGAACAAATGCAAATGAGTTAGGATCAATAGCAGTAGTGAGTGGGGTAGGTGTGTCTTTGGAGTAGTGAGAATGGATGTCAGAATGAAAGTGGGCTTTGAGAGGTAGTGAGGGAGGTCTGAGATGATTGCTAGAATGCCTGTTAGTGTTTGTAGCTTGGTTTTATGAGTTGACTGAGGTGTGATATTTTGGTGAGTCAGTTAGATTAAAGGAGCAATGCCAGAACAGACGCTACCCTTTCTTGGGTCAGGGCACACTGTTCCTAGGTTTGCCTGAAAGAAAATTATGACATATTCTGGAGTATTTATTGGTGATAAAAAAATGCTCTTCTAGCTGATATGCATCAAACTACACCAAGTATTGGGACGGATTAGTATCAATGGGAGTCTAGTACTTGTTTTACCATGTATCCTGGCTCCCCATATGGAGTTTCCCAGACTCCATATGGAGAGACATGGGATGGCTTTTATGGGTAGGATCTAGCAGGGAGTGGGGGAAAAGACATTAAAACCATTTGTATGGGAAGCAATTGGAAATTGAAAGGCTAGCATGGTCTTCAATAGCCACAGATGTTATTGGCAGGTTTGGGCAATGCTGATGTGTCTTAAAGAGAACAAGATAGCATGTCACACTTTTATATCTCCCCTGGAGCTATTCAGCATACTGTCTTATAGATCTTTCTGAGTGGCTTTTACCTCTTCTGGGTATTATGGGGACTGCCAGGGTTGTGGTATTTGCTCAATGGTATGGGGAAGCTGTGGAGGTGAAAGCCATAGTTGTGGATCAGTGTTTGGGCAAATAGTGTAAGGAATTGTTATAAACAAAGTCAGTGTGGTAGAGTAGAAATAGTCATATTGTTTGAGGGGGTATAACAGTGCAGGTGCACTTCCAGAACTTGGATAAAGCACGCCTATTGCTTTACCTGTTGTTCTACAGGTATTGGCTGATATAGAGGTGGATCTGCATATGGAGGACTCCGAACAGTGCTTTTCAGATCAGGATATTAAATGAGGGTATTGGGCAAATTTTATATTGTTATGAAGTTCATGGAGATGGAATACTTCTTTGATAAAGAATGTGACAGTAGTAGTTGTGAATGGGAGTCCAGGAAAGGGGATAAAACATCCCATGTTAGTGAGGATGTCTACCATTTTCAATATGGAATTATACATTAAGAAGGAGAAACATCCACATTGAAGTCCAATAAAATGCTATTTCATGGAGAATTTGGTGGTCAGGATAGCATAGAGTAATACTTTGGGCCTTCCAGGTCTGTCTTCAGTCTGAGACCACAGTGTCTGACATACAGTAGGTGCTTAGTAAATATTCATTGCATGAGTGAATGAATTTTTCACTTACTAGCCACGTTCAGCATTTTGAATAGGCTGTAGTGTCCCTTCAGTGTAGTGTGGAATAACTACATACCCGAAGTAGAGGCTACTTCCACCAGGACATAGAACACTCTTTGACCATTGGGGTTATCTGTAAGTGGCTAGATGAATAAGCATCTTATGTCAGAGCTTCCCAAAACTATCACTATGTTCAATGATTTGCCAGAAAGGGTCATAGGACTCAGTATGTAGTCTTATTTGTGGTTAAGATTTATTGTAGTGATGCAGTAAGGACACATCGATGGTAAGGGAAAAAGACACAGGTGGAGTCTGGAGGAATCCCCTTGCTGGCTTCCTTATGTTTCTTCCACCCATAAGGGGTCACACAGAGTATACTCTTTCCCCATAAACAAAACTACAGCAAAATAAGTGAAATGTTGTCTACTATGGAGGCCCATTAGACTCAATGCCCAAGATTTCTGGGGGGAGACTAATGACATAAGCACTCTTCCTATCACATACCCAAGTTCCTGACTCCCAGAAGGAAGGCAGATGTTCATCATGGAACCAGATTGCTTACACAAAGAGTCTAGGCACAGTGACCACCCCCCCGAGTCAGTTAACTGTTGACTGGAAATACTCCAAAAGCCAAGTTCCCAGATGCCAGCCAAGGGCCAAACTTATAAGCAGGTTCTTCTAAGGTTAGCAGTCTCAGGTCTGCTAGATTAACTCTTTTCTGCACAGTGCCCATCTGCTGTGTTACAGCTGATATAGATGACCAGAATATACTCAGGTCAGATCATCTTTCAGGATAGGATTCCTCTACCACCCCTCTGATATTTGTGTGCTGTTTTGACTCTAGGATCATAGGAAAAGGAAAAGTTAAAATATCTGAAAAGTAAAGTCTACCTACTTGGCATAGACTGAGTTTTTCTGGCATCTGCTGCCCTGAATTGTAATGATTAGCTTAGCCTTCCACGAAATTTTGAGATCCTTCAAGGTAATGTTCTCCATGTCTTGATGGTGGCCTTGATCATCAACTTCTTTTTCTCACTTTGGGTAGCTGCTTTTAGCCATGACCAGTTTTTGTTTTTTGTTTGTTTTTTGTTTTAAGAATTAGAGGCAGAGTAGGAGTTTGCCAAGGTAAATGGATAATTGGATGGATGTGGTTAGGCAAATATTATGGAAGAAGTAGTTTTCAGCTCCTGAAATGTGGCTGTTCAGTATAAATTTCCTTTACTGGATAAGTCGATTAATGGAGTGGTCATTACGAAAGAATGTTAAGAAACTATCAATAATATCCATTAACCCCAGGAACTGCTGAACTTTCTCGACTATGTGGAGAGCTCCTCAGTATAGAACTTCTGAAATTTTCTCTAGAATTATGTGGAAGCCTCGGCTCAACATAGTTCAAGAATTCCTCTTTTAGGATTTTAAGAGCAAGTTTGACCTAGAGATGGTAGTGCTATACCTAGGCTAAAATCAAGGATGTTATTCAATTTTAACACAGATGCCACTTAGAGCTTCCTTTTCCTTGGGAATTTGGTGAATGTATCTTGAATCCTCAATTTCACTACCTGGATAAGTCCAGCATTCTCCCCATGATTTCTGTGAATGTTCAATCGTATATCCTCATATATGCCCCTTTGCTGTTTAAAGACATAAAGTAGATATTAGTAATTGCCTAGGGCTGGGGTTGGAGGGAGAGGCATGAGGGGAAATGAGTGACTGTTAATGTGTATGGAGTTCCTTTTTGGGGTGATGAAAATGTTCTAAAATTGATTTTGGTGATTACACAACATTGTGAATTTTTTTAATTTTTAAAATTTTTATTTTATATTGAAATATAGTTGATTAACAATGTTGTATTAGTTTCAGGTGTACAGCAAAGTGACTCAGTTATACATATACATGTATCTATTCTTTTCCAAGTTCTTTTCCCATATAGGTTATTACAGAAATGAGTGACTGCTAAAGTGTGTGGAGTTTCTTTTGGAAGTGATGAAAATGTTCTGAATTTTCTAAAAAACATTAAATTGTACATTTTAAATGGATGAAATGTATGGTATGTGAATTATATCTCAATAAAGCTTTTTTTTTTTAAGCAAGGACATAAGGACTTCGCTGGTGGTGCAGTGGTTAAGAATCCGCCTGTCAGTGCAGGGGGCACAGGTTCGATCCCTGGTCCGGGAAGATCCCACATGCCGTGAAGCAACAAAACCCATGCACTACAACTACTGAGCCTGTGCACCACAACCAATGAGCCCATGCACCACAACTAATGAAGCCCATGCACTCTAGAGCCTGTGCGCCACAACTACTGAGGCTGCGTGCTGCAACTACTGAAGCCCACATGCCTAGAGCCCATGCTCCACAACAAGAGAAATCACCGCAATCAGAAGCCCGTGCACCACAACAAAGAGTAGCCCGCACTCACTGCAACTAGAGAAAGCCCATGCACAGCAATGAAGATCCAACGCAGCCAAAAAATAAATAAAATTTTAAAAAAGTAAAGTAAGGACTAAGTAGATTTGTTAGATTTATCACCAGAAGAATTGTAGCAGTTTGCCTTCCTACAGTCAATGTGTGGGAGTGCCTATTTCCTCATAGTCTCACCAACAGAATGTGTTGTCATATTTTTGTCAGTCTGATAGGTGAAAAATAGTGTATCTGTATTTTCACTTCATACTTCTCTAATTTTGAGTGAGCTTAAACATTTTCCATATGTATAAGGATCATTTTTACATCTTTTTTGGTGAATTGTCTATTCATATTTTCCCCATTTTTTAATTGAGTTTTTATTTTCTTTGCGGGGGTGGGGTATGTGTGTGTGATCTTGTTCACTCAATTCTTAACATCTCTTTGTAAATAGGTTAGGTATATCAACCCTTGTCAGTCAGTGTCCACACCCTTTGCCATTATACTCTACTGCTGCTCTGCTCTGGCACTTTATCCACTTAAACCCCATTCTTCCAACCTCTATAATTGGAAGTGGCTCAAATTCTTGCCATAGAATAATTTAAATGTAGTGTAAGTCCTTAAAATCCACTATCTAGGACCATGTTTCACAACTGTGTTCCCCTGAAGCTCCACCAGTCCTGAGGAACGGAGGCAGGTAGAGCAGCTTGATAGCCTATTCTGGGTGGTTTGGGGAAGTCTTTGATTCCAAGACTTTCAGCTATTTATTTTTTCTGTAGTCCTAGACCTACAAGGTGAAGAACCTAATATCTCTTTGTTGCAATCTTTCTGGCCACCCTCCCTACACACACATACTACTAATAAATCAAGGTGAAATCACTTTCTGGGGTATCAAGGCTTCTTTGCCTTGGCTGTGAGCTTATGCAGGAGGGCAGTGAAGGAGGTCCAGTGTTCTGCTTCCTGGGCTGTAGATCAGCTTAAGAGAAGAACTACAAAGTTTTTTGTTTGATTCAGTCTTATCTGTGCCACTGTCAGAACCTAGTCCAACATCCTTACTATTCTCCTTTTTGGACTGAACCTGCTGTATCTTTTTTTAAAGCTGGTCCTTGGCTTCTTCAGCTGCCTTCTCCTTGACAAATTGGAAGTTTCTTTAAAAATTAAAAATGTAATTAGCATATGACACAGCAATTACATTGTTGGGCATTTATCCCAGAGAAATGTAAACTTATGTTCACACAAAAATTTGTACATCAGTGATCATGTGGTTTTATTCATAATAGCTAAAAAGAACCCAGTTGCCCTTCAACAGGTAAATAGTTAAACTGTGGTATAGTCATACCATGGAATACTACTAAACAACAAACAGGAATGAATTATCAAAACACACAACAAGTTGGATGATTTGAAAATCATTATGTTGAGTGGAAAAAATCCCGTCTCAAAATGTCACTTAGAGTACAGTTCTGTTTATGTGTTCTTGAAAAGATAAAATCAAAGTGTCAGAGAACAAATCAGTGGTTCCCAAGGATAATGGGTGGTGGTAGGGTGTGAGTAGAAAAAGACAGCACAAGGAATTTTTTTGGTGATGTACGTGTTCTTTGTTATGATTGTGGTAGTGCTTATACCTGTGTTAAAATTCATAGAACTGTATGGCAAAAATCATTTTTTCTTTGTTTTAATTTTTTAAATAAACTATTTTTTTTCTTTTGGTATCAGTGTGATGGTGGCCTCTTAGAATGTGATTGGAAGTGTTCCTTCCTCTGCAAATTTTTGGAGTAGTTTGAGAAGGATAGGTGTTAACTATTCTTTAAATGTTTGGTAGAATTCATCTGTGAATCTGTCTGGTCCTTGACTGTTGTTTGTTGGGAGATTTTTTAATCTCTGTATTTTACAGTATATTGTACAGTACTGTATATTGACTATACTATATTCAATTTCATTATTGGTAAGTGGCCTGTTCATATTTTCTATTTCTTTCTGTTCAGTCTTGAGAGATAGCACATTTCAATGAATTTGTTCATTTCTTTTAGGTTGTCCACTTTATGGGCATATAATTTTTTGTAGTAATTTATTATAATCTTTTGTATTTCCTTGGTGTTGGTTTTAACTTCTTTTTCATTTCTGATTTTATCTATTTGGACCCTCTCTCTTTTTTTCTTGATGAGTCTGACTAAAGATTTATCACTTTGGCTTATCTTTTCAGAGAACCAGCTGTTGGTTTCACTGATCTTTTCTACTATTTTTTAATCTCTATTTAATTTATTTCTATTTTGATTGTTATTATTTCTTCCCTTCTACTAACTTCAGGCTTTGTTTGTTCTTCCTTTTATAGTTCATTTAAGTGTATGGTTAGGTAGTTTATTTGAAATTTTTCTTGTTTCTTGAGGTAGGATTTTATTGCTATAAACTTTCCTCTTAGAACTACTTTTGCTGAATCCCACTGTTTGGATCATTGTGTTTTCATTTCCATTTGTCTGCAACTATTTTTCAGTTTTTTCTTTGATTTCTTAAGTAATGCATTGGTGGTTTGCTAACCTATTGTTTAGCCTCTGTATGTTTCTGTTTTTTTACAACTTTTTCTTGTGGTTGATTTCTACAAGAAAATTTGTGGTCAGAAAAGATGCTTGATATGGTTTCAATCTTCTTAACTTTATTGAGACTTGTTTTGTGGACTAGCATGTGATCTATCCTGGAGAATGTTCCATGTGCATTTGAAAAAAATGTGTATTCTACTGCTTTTGAATGGAATGTTCTCTATATATCTTTTAAGTTTGTCTGGCCTACTGTGTCACTTAAGGCCAATGTTTCCTTATTGATTTTCTGTCTTGATAATCTATCCATTGATGTAAGTGGGGTGTTAAAGTCCCCTACTATTATTGTGTTGCTGTCAATTTCTCCCTTTGTGTTTGTTAATATTTGCTTTATGTATTTAGGTGCGGCTGTGCTGGGTGCTTATATATTTACAGTTGTTATATCTTCTTGGATTGATTCCTTGATCATTATGTAATGTCCTTCTTTGACTCTTCTTACAGTCTTTGTTTTAAAGTTTATTTTGTCTGATATAAATATTGTTCCTCTAGTGTTCTTTTTGTATCTATTTGCATGGAATACGTTTTTCCATCTCCTTACTTTCAATCTGTGTGTGTCTTTAAATCTGAGGTGAGCTTCTTGTAGGCAGCATATAGATGGATCTTGGTTTTTTTAACCATCCAGCCACTCTATGACTTTTGACTCGAGCATTTAAATCATTTACATTTAAAGCAATTGTTGATAGGTATGCACTTGTTGCCATTTTGTTAATTGTTTGGGGGCTGTCTTTGTAGTTCTTTTTTATTCTTTTCTTCTTTTTTTGCCCTCTTCTCTTGTGGCCTGATGACTATCTAAAGTGCTATGTTTGGATTCCTTTCTCTTTTTTGTGTGTATATGTATTATGGATTTTTGGTTTGTGGTTACCATGGTGTTTATATACAGGAACCTATATATACATGAATATTTTAAGTAGATGATCTCCTAAGTTCAAACACATTCTAACAACCCTGCACTTTTGCTGCCCACCCCCACCACATGTAATGTTTTTGACATCATATTTTACATCTTTTTGTTTTGTATACCCCTTAACTACTTATTGCAGATATAGATGATTTTACTACTTTTATCTTTTAACCTTCATACTAGCTTTATAAATGGTTGACCTACTACCTTTCATGTATAGTTAAGAGCAGAGTCTTTTTCCTATTGCCCTCCAGCTCTCTGGAATGCAAACCCCACTGGCCTTCAAAGCCAGACATTCTGTGGGCTTATCTTCCCAGTGCAGGACCCCTGGGCTGGAGAGCTCAATGTGGGGATCAGACCTCTCATTTCTTGGGGGGAATCACTGCAATTGTGATTATCCTCCCGTTTGTAGGTCATCTAGCTAGGGATGTTGGTCTTGACTATGCCATGTTGCCTTCTCTCTTACCCTTCTGCTTTTGGTTCCTTCTTTATATTTTTAGTTGTGGAAGATCTTTTCTGCTAGTCTTTAGGTCGATCTTATCAGTAGTTGCTCTGTAAATCATTGTAATTTTGGTTTGTCCTTGGGAGGAGGTGAGCTCAGCATCTTCTTACTCTGCCATCTTGGTTGCTCCTTCTTCCATGCAAAATCAGAGGATTACTAGAGTGGTGTTTCTTATACTGTGGTCCCCAGGCCCCAGATCTGGGAACATGTTAGGAATGTATATTCTCTACCCTTACCCCAGACTTACTGAAACCAACACAGTATTAGAAGTCCTAGCCACAGAAATCAAGTAAGAAAAATAAATAAAAGGAATCCAAGTTGGAAAGGAAGAAATAAAACTGTTACTGTTTGCAGATGACATGATACTATACATAGAAAATCCTAAAGGCACCACCAAAAGCTGGTAGAACTCATAATGAATTCAGTAAAGTTTCAAGATACAAAATTAATATCCAGATGTATGTTGTGTTTCTATATACTAGCAATGGACTATTAGAAAGAGAAATTAAGAAAATAATACCATTGACAATTACATCAAAAGGAATAAAATATCTAGGAATAAATCTAACCAAGGAACTAAAAGATCTGTACTCTGAGAACCATGTGTATTGATGAAAGAAATTGAAGATAACACCAACAACTGGAAAGATATATGTAGGTAAACACAAAAGACCCTGAATAGTCAAAACAATCTTGAGAAAGAAGAAAAAATTTGAGGATGTCACAGTCCCTGATTTCAAACTATACTACAAAGCTTCAGTCATCAAAACAGTATGGTACTGGCACAAAAAACAGACACACAGATCAGTGGAACAGAATAGAGAGCCCAGAAATGAACCCACACTTACATGGGCAATTAGTCTACAACAAAGGAGACAAGAATATACAGTGGGGGAAAGAAAGCCTCTTTAATAAATGGTGTTGGGAATATTGCACAGCTACATGCAAAAGAATCACCATATACAAAAATAAACTCAAAATTGATTAAAGATTTTAATCTAAGCCCTAAAACCATAAAATTCCTAAAAGTAAATGTTGGCAGTGCACTCTGACATTGGCCTTAGCAATTGTTTTGGATAAGCCTCCTCAAGGAAGGGCAACAAAAGCAAAAATAAACAAATGGGAGTACATCAAGCTAAAAATTTTTGCACAGCAAAGGAAACTATGAACAAAACATAAAGGTGGCTTACTCAATGTTAGAAGATATTTGCAAACAATATATATGATAGGGGGTTAATATCCAAAATATGCAAAAGACTCATTCAACTCAACATAAAAAAAAAAACAATTAAAAACCGGGCAGAGGACCTGAATAGACATTTTTCCAAAGAAGACATGCAGATAGATGGCCAACAGACACAGAAAAGATGCTCAACATCACTAATTATTAGAGAAATGCAAATCAAAACCACAATGAACTATCACCTCACACCTGTCAGAATGGTTATTATCAAGAAGGCAGCAAATAACAAGGGTTGGTGAGGATGTGGAGAAAAGGGAACCTTCATGCACTGTTGGTGGGAATGTAAATTGGCACAGATAATATGGAGTTTCCTGAGTAGTTAAAAATAGCACTACCATACATTCCAGAAATTCCACTTCTGGGTATTTTTCTGAAGAAAACAAAAACATGAATTCAAAAAGATATGTGCACTTCCCCCATGTTCATTGTAGCATTATTCATAATAGCCAAGATATGGAAGCACCTAAGTATCCATCAATAGATAAATGGATAAAGAAGGTGTGGTATATATTTACACAATGGAATATTAGTTAGCCATGGAGAAGAATCTTGCAATTTGCTACAATGGGTTGGACTTAGAGTATATTATGCTATGTGAATTAAGTCAGAAAAAGAAAGATCAATACCATATGATTTCACTTATATGTAGAATCCAAAAAACAAAAGAAGTGAACAAACATAACCAAGTGAAAAGGAGTCATAGATATAGAGAACAAACAGGTGGTCGCCAGAGGGGAGACGTTGGGGGATGATCGTAATAGGTGAGGGAGATTAAGAGGTACAAATTTCTAGTTACAAAATAAATGAGTCTCAGGGATGAAATGTACATGATGAGGAATATAGTCAATTATGCTGTCATATCTTTGTATGGTAACATGGTAACTAGACTTATCATGCTGATCATTTTATAGTGTATAGAAATATACACTATATTTCAAATCACTATGTTATGCAACTGGAACTAACACAGTGTTGTGGGTCAATTAAATTTCGATTTAAAAAATATGTAGATACTGGGTGGAAATGTGACAAACTCCTAATGGTGGTTATCTCTGGGTGGGGGTAGGGATTATGGGTGATTGCTGTTTTTAACTTTATGCTTTTCTATATTTCTGGTTGTCTGCAATGTATATGTATTGCTTGTATAATTAGAAAACAGCAGATGTCATTAAAATAATAAACTAAATATAAATTCAACATTAAAATACTAAACATAACAAAGTTAATGAAGTATGGACCTAATTCACTTAAAATATAGTGGAATGGACGTAGAATGTAAAGGACACTGAATTCCTAACAGAGGAATTTGGGATTTATCCATCAAATAGAGGAAATCAAAGTTTTTAAGTGTGGCAGTGAAAAGTATATTGGGATCTAATTTGTACAAAGACCACTCTGAAAAGACTGCAGGGTATATTGAAAGGAGTAAGAGAGAAAGTAAGAGATACTCTAGGTAAGAGATTAATACCTAAATGTGGGACAAGGAGAATGAGAACCAAAAAAATGTTGGCTAGGGGCTACATTTATTAGACACTATGATAAAATCAGAAGGAATTAGCCACTAATTTGATTGGCAGAAGAAAACGCTTTGTTACCGAATTCATTATTTGAAAGTATCCTTCCTTCTTCTGCTGTGGATAAGAGCCCAGTTTCATAAAATTATGTATATAGCAGCAGGCCTTCAGGTCTATTTGGTAGATTAAGTCACTACCTGACGGACTCATCACTACCAACAGTTCTGTGAATGCTGGTTCTGTCCCCAGTTTCCCATAATAATGATAGTTAATAGTTACTGACTGCTTACAATATGCTAGGCCCCATATTAAGTGCTTTATATGCACTGTTTTTTTAACCATGTCAAAAACTCTCAGAGTTGCTACTACTGTCCTGCCTTGTTTTGAGATGCAGAAACTATGACACAGACTTGCCTAAAATTTACACAGAATGTAAGTGATTGACCCAATATTTACAACTTAGACAGCCTAACTGTAAGACCCAGTTTCTTTTTTTCTCCTTTCTTAATTTTTATTAAGGTATACTTGATTTACAATGTTGTGTTACTTTCAGGTGTACAGCAAAGTGAATCTGTGTTATATATATATATATATATATATATATATATATATATATATATATACTCTTTTTTAGATTCTTTTCCCATATAGGCCATTAGAGAGTATTGAGTAGAGTTCCCTGTTCTATACACTAGGTCCTTATTAATTATCTATTTTACATGTAGTACTGTGTATATGTCAATCTCAATCTTCCAATTTATCCCTCCCCCCACCTTACACCCTGGTAACCATGACTTTATTTTCTACAGCTATAATTATATTTCTGTTTTGTAGATAAGTTAATTTGTAGCCTTTTTTTTAGATTCCACATATAAGTGATATCATATGATATTTGTCTTTCTCTGTCTGACTTACTTCACTTAATATGGCAATCCCTAGGTTCATGTGTTGCTGCAAATGGCATTATTTTGTTCTATTTTTGCATTTTTTAGTATTTATTATAGTTGCTTTACAATGTTGTGTTAGTTTCTTTCTGTACAGCAAAGCGAATCAATCATACATATACATATGTCCACTCTTTTTAGATTTCCTTCTCATTTAGGTCACCACAGAGGATTGAGTAGAATTCCCTGTGCTATACAGTAGCTTCTCATTAGTTATCTATTTTATACATAGTAGTGCATCTGTCAGTCACAATCTCCCTATTCATCCCACCTCCCCTTCCCCCTCTGGTAACTGTAAGTTTGCTCTTTACATCTGTGACACTTTCTGCTTTGCAAATAAGGTCATCTCTATAATTTTTTTTAGATTCCACATATAAGCGATATTATATGATATTTGTTTTTCTCTTTCTGGCTTACTTCACTCTGTATAACATTCTCTAGGTCCATCCACATCTCTGCAAATGGCACTATTTCATTCCTTTTGAGGGCTAATATTCCACTGCATATATGTACCACGTCTTTATCCATTCCACTGTTGATGGACATTTAGGTAGTTTCCATGTCTTAGCTATTGTAAATAGTGCTGCAGTGAACACTGGAGTGCATGCATCATTTCGAATTATGGTTTTCTCTGGATATATGCCTAGGAGTGGGATTGCTGGGTCATATGGTAGCTCTGTTTTTAGTTTTTTAAGGAAACTCCATACTGTTCTCCATAGTGGCTGTACCAATTTACATTCCCACCAACAGTGTAGGAGGGTTCCCTCTTCTCCACACCCTCTCTAGTATTTATTGCTTGTACACTTTTTGATGACAGCCATTCTGACCAGTGTGAGGTGATACCTCATTGTAGTTTTTTTGTTTTTAACATTTTATTGGAGTATAATTGCTTTACAGCGGTGTGTTAGTTTCTGCTTTATAACAAAGTGAATGAGTTATACATATACATATATCCCATATCTCTTCCCTCTTGCATCTGCCTCCCTCCCATCCTCCCTATCCCACCCTTCTAACTGGTCACAAAGCACCGAGCTTATCTCCCTGTGCTATGCAAGTGCTTCCCACTAGCTATCTATTTTACATTTGGTAGTGTATATATGTCCATATATACACTACCACTCTCTCACTTTGTCCCAGCTTACTCTTCCCCCTCCCCGTGTCCTCAAGTCCATTCTCTAGTAGGTCTGCATCTTGCATTTCTCTAATTATTTGTGACATTGATCATCTTTTCATGTGTTTGTTGGCCATCTGTATGTCTTCTTTGGAGAAATGTCTATTTAGGTCTTCAACCAATTTTTTAATGGATCGTTTGTGTTTTTTGATATTGAGCTGCATGAGTTGTTTATATATTTTGGAGATTAATCCCTTGTTAGTTGCTTCATTTGCAAATATTTTCTCCCATTCTGAGGGTTGTCTTTTCATTTTCTTTATGGTTTCCTTTGCTGTGCAAAAGCCTTTAAGTTTAATTAGGTCCCACTTATTTATTTTCGTTTTTTTTAACATCTTTATTGGAGTATAATTACTTTACAATGGTGTGTTAGTTTCTGCTGTATAACAACGTGAATCAACCATACGTATACATATATCCCCATATCTCCTCCCTCTTGCGTCTCTCTCCCAACCTCCCTATCCCACCCCTCTAGGTCATCACAGAGCACCGAGCTGATCTCCCTGTGCTATGTGGCTGCTTCCCACAGCTATCTATTTTACATTTAGTAGTGTATATATGTCCATGCCACTCTCACTTCGTCCCAGCTTACCCTTCCCCCTTCCCATGTCCTCAAGTCCATTCTCTACATCTGCGTCTTTATTGCTTTCCTGCTCCTAGGTTCTTCAGAACCATTTTTTTCCTTTCTTTTCTTTTTTACATTCCATATATATGTGTTAGCATATGGTATTTGTTTTTCTCTTTCTGACTTCACTCGGTATGACAGTCTCTAGGTCCATCAACCTTACTACAATAACTCAGGTTTGTTTCTTTTTATGGCTGAGTAACATTCCATTGTATATATGTGCCACATCTTCTTTATCCATTCATCTGTCAATGGACACAGGTTGCTTCCAAGTCCTGGCTATTTTAAATAGAGCTGCAATGAACATTGTGGTACATGAGTCTTTTTGAATTAGTTTTTTCTCAGGGTATATGCCCAGTAGTGGGATTGCTGGGTCATATGGTAGTTCTATTTTTAGTTTTTTAAGGAACCTCCATACTGTTCTCCATAGTGGCTGCATCAATTTATATTCCCACCAACTTTTCAAGAGCGTTCCCTTTTCATTTTTATTTTCATTACTCTAGGAGGTGGATCAAAAAAGAACTTGTTTTGATTTGTATCAGAGAGTGTTCTGCCTATGTTTTCCTCTAAGAGTTTTAGATTATCCAGCCTTATACTTAGGTCTTTAATCCATTTTGATTTTATTTCTGTGTATGGTGTTACGGAGTGTTCTAAGTTCATTCCTTTACATGTAGGTTTACAGTTTTCCCTGCACTACTTACTGAAGAGACTGTCTTTTCTCCATTATATATTCTTGCCTCCTTTATCATAGATTAGGTGGCCATAGGTGCATGGGTTTAACTCTGGATTTTCTATCCTGTTCCTTTTATCTATATTTCTGTTTTTGTGCCAGTACCATACTGTTTTGATTACTGTAGCTTTGTAGCATAGTCCAAAGTCAGGAAGCCTTGTTCCTCCAGCTCCAATCTTTTTTCACAAGATTGCTTTGGCTATTCAGGGTCTTTTGTGTTTCCATACAAAGTGTAAAATATTTTGTTCTAATTCTTTGAAAAATTCCCTTGGTAATTTGATAGGGATTGCATTGAATCTGTAGATTGCTTTGAATAGTATAGTCATTTTCACAATATTGAGTCTTTCAATCCAAAAACATGGTATATGTCTGCATCTGTTTCTGTCATCTTTTTGATTTCTTTCATCAGTATCTTAAAGTTTTCTGAGTACAGGTTTTTAGTCTCCTGAGGTAGGTTTATTCCTAGGTATTTTGTTCTTTTTTATGTGATGGTAAATGGGATTGTTTCCATAATCTCTCTTTCTGATGTTTCATTGTAAGTGTATAGGAATGCAAGAGATTTCTGTGTGTTAATTTTGTATCCTGCAAGTTTACCAAATTCATTGATGAGCTCTAGTAGTTTTCTGGTAGCATCTTTAGGATTTTCTATGTATAGCATCATGTCATCTGAAAACAGTGACAGTTTTACTTCTTCTTTTCCAATGTGGATTCCTTTTATTTCTTTTTCTTCTCTGATAGCCTTGTCTAGGACTTCCAAAGCTATGTAGAATAAGAATGGTGAGAGTGGACATCCTTGTCTTGTTCCTGATCTTAGAGGAAATGCTTTCAGTTTTTCACCATTCAGAATGATGTTTGCTGTGGGTTTATCTTATATGGCCTTTATTAGTTGAGTTAGGTTCCCTTATAAATGGGTGTTGAATTTTTTCCAAAGCTCTATCAGCATGTATTGAAATGATCATATGGTTTTTATTCTTCAATTCATTGATGTGGTGTATCACACTGATTGATTTGCGGATATTGAAGAATCCTTGCACCCCTGGGATAAATCCCACTTGATCATGGTGTATGATCCTTTTAATGTGTTGTTGGACTCCTTTGCTAGTAGTTTGTTGAGGATTTTTGCATCTATGTTCATCAGTGATATTGGCCTGTAATTTTCTTTTTTGGTGATATCTTTGTCTGGTTTTGGTATCAACGTATTGGTGGTCTCAGAGCTCAGGAGTGTTCCTTCCCCTGCAATTTTTTAGAAGAGTTTCAGAATGTTAGCTGTTAACTCTTCTCTAAATGTTTGATAGAATTCACCTGTGAAGCCGTCTGGTCCTGAAGTTTTGTTTGTTGGAAGATTTTTTTTTTTTTTTTTTGTGGTACACGGACCTCTCACTGTTGTGGCCTCTCCCATTGCGGAGCACAGGCTCAGCAGCCATGGTGTATGGGCCCAGCCACTCCGCGGTATGTGGGATCTTCCCAGACTGGGGCACGAACCCATGTCCCCTGCATCGGCAGGCAGACTCTCAACCACTGCTCCACCAGGGAAGCCCTGTTTTTTGGAAGATTTTTAATCACAGTTTCACTTTTATTACTTGTGATTGTTCTGTTCATATTTTCTGTTTCTTTCTGGTTCAGTCTTGGAAGGTAGTGTCTTTCTAAGAATGTGTCCATTTCGTTTAGGTTGTCCATTTTATTGGCATAAACTTGCTTGCACTAATCTATTATTATCCTTTGTATTTCTGTGGTGTCCACTATAACTTCTCCTTTTTCATTTCTGATGTATGTTAATAGTGGGTCCAGAAAACTATAGCCAGCAGGTTAAAAACAGCTGTTACCTGCTTTTGTAAATACAAATTTATTGGAACACAACCATGCCCATTAATTTATGTGTTGTTTATGACTGCTTTTGTGGGACAGCAAAATTGAGTAGTTTCAATTGATATCATATAGCTCACAAAGCCTAAAATCTCAGTTTGACCCTTTACAGGAAATATTTGTTGACCCCTGATATATGAGATGACCCATCTTGCATGATTGGAGGTCTCTATGCATGGAAATGCTAAATATATATTTTAGTTAGAGTCATTTGGAAGTACTGAGAGGAAGAAGCTAGATGCAGGATCCAGAGAGGAAGTTATCAAAACAGGGTAAAAAGAACTAGGGAAGGCTTAGTGCAAATAGATGAAAGGGATCAGCTTTTCAATATGCCAGTAGAGATAGGTTCTCCAGAATTTGGCTGAAGAGAGAGAGCACGTGCATGAGAGAGAGAGAGAGAGAGAGAGTGTGTGTGTGTGTCTATACACATGTGTATTTTGGGGAGTGAGGTCTCCAGTCAGAGCAAAAAAGGGGGCGGAGAGGAACCTAGTACAAAAACAAGTGGAAGGAAAAATACTCTCTCATTTCTTTAATTTATATTATAAATGAACACTGCATTCCTTCTCGCAAAAAGAGTTCCAGAAATGTTCTCTAGGGCTGGTCTTCCAAAGCCTATACTTATGAGGCAACAGTGCCTCTAGTGTCTACATGGCAATATTGTCCTCTGATGTCATGAAGATTACTTGACCAGGACTGAAAATGGTATAGATCAACTGCAAAGATAACATTACTCAGTTTCTCCTTCTTTACCAAGGAGATATAGGTGACCAGATGTACTCAACAATACATTGGTAAAATTCACTTAGTGAGAGAGGCTATGAATAATGGTGGACCTGGTTTCTATTTTTCCTTGTGAGAACAATTCATGTAAATCTTAAGTATAAAAATACTATGGATCTAGAGACTGTCATACAGAGTGAAGTAAGTCAGAAAGAGAAAAACAAATATCGTATATTAATGCATATATGTGGAACCTAGAAAAATGGTACAGATGAACCAGTTTGCTGGGAAGAAATAGAGACACAGTTATAGAGAACAAACGTATCGACACCAAGAGGGGAAACTGGCGGGGGGTGTGTGTGATGAGTTGGGAGATTGGGATTGACATATATACACTAATATGTATAAAATGGGTAACTAACAAAAACCTGCTGTATAAAAAAATGAATAAAATTCTAAAATTCAAAAAAAATACTATTATCCACTCTCAAGAAACTGCCTCAAGTTCTACCATATCTATAAGGTCAATGACTAAGAATAACACCTTAAGAAGTTTTGAGGGTCACTTGTTATGGTTGGTCATGGCAGGAATTACTGAATTCATGAGCTGCCTCTCCTTGCTATTCCCCAGGCCAGGTTGTTTCCTTCCTGCTGAATCCCTGTGAAGATGTGAAAGCAGAAATAATATAGCAAGTCAGGATCCAGTCCTGACTATGCAAAACACCACCTCTGTTATATAAAAGACTGGATGTCTTAGTCCCCAGGACTGCCTTTTTTCCTCTAGGGATGACCATTAATTCTCAATCATGAGATATTACTCCCACCATGAACATACACTGAGTATGTCAGGCAAGTGCATAATACTCCATTACACCCTATAAGGGAGAATGGTGAATTTAGTCCATTTACATTTAAAGTAGTTATTGGTCAGTATGTACTTATTGCCAATTTGTTTATTGTTTTCTGGTTGTTTTTAACTTTCTCTCTGTTACTTTCTTTTTCCCTTTTTCCTCTTCCCTTATGTTTTGTGGTTTTCTTTAGTGTCATGTTTAGATTCCTTTTTCATTTTCTTTTGTGTATTTAGTATAAGTTTTTTCTTTGTTGTTACCATGAGGTTCACATATAACATATTAAGAATGGAGTAGCCTGTTTTACGTTGGTGCCAACTTAAATTTGAACACATTCCAAAGCTGTATTTGTTTTACTTCCCTCCCCCCATTTTATACTTTTGATGATGCATCTTTTTACTTTATGCATCCCTTCACTAATTATTGTAGTTTTAGTTAATTTTACTACTTTTGTCTTTTAACCTTCATTCTTGCTTTATATGTGATCAATCCACTACCTTTATTGTATATTCACCTTTTCCAGTGAGATTTTTAGTTTTGTATTTTTCTTCTTATTAATTAGTACCATTTCTATTCAGCTTAAGGAAGTCTCTTTAATATTTCTTGTAGGGCCATTTCAGTGATGATGAACTACTTTAGCTTTTGTTTATATGGCAACTCTTGATCTCTCCTTCAATACTGAATGATAACCTTGCTTGGTAGAGAATTCTTGATTGGAAGTCTTTTGCTTTCATCTTTGAATATATCATGCCAATCCCTTTTGGCCTATAAAGTTTCTACTCAAAAATCTACTGATAATCTTATGGGGTTTCCCTTGTAAGGAACAAGTTGTTTTTCTCTTGCTGCTTTTAGGATTCTCTCTTTATCCTTAACTTTTACCATTTTAATTATGTCTTGATGTGTATCTCTTTGGGTTCATTTTATTTGGAATTCTCTGGGCTTCCTGGACTTGGATGTCTGTTTCCTTCCCCAGATTAGGGACGTTTTCAGGCACTATTTCTTCAAATAATTTTTCTTGTCCTTTCTCTCTATCTTCTCCTTCTGGGGCCCCCATAATGCAAATGTTATTCTGCTTGACATTGCTCCAAATGTCCCATGAGGTATCTTCAATTTTTGAAATTCTTTTGAAATAATCTTATTCATTTTTATAGTCTGTTATTCCACTAGTGGTTATAATGCCATTTAACACGAGTTACCATGAAGTGAATGTTTTAGGGAGTGTTTCATGTTGTTGCAGAGTTCTGTGAGCCCTGTTGTGGAAGCCCATTACAAATGGAAGTGATAGTATGGAGAAAGGTGTGGTCCTTACAGGTATAGTGCCTATATTAATGAAATAGCTAGGCATATGAGGGGACTGGCACACAGAGTATTCTGAAAGATGTGTTACAGTTCACTAAAGTACATATAGAATGTTAACTTACGCTGATCTGCCTCCATTTATTAGATACAATTTATTGCTGACTTTCTATTACCCTGATCAGGACAGTGCAGGAGTGATGAGTTCATTGATGAGTTCTTGTTTATGCCCAGATAGATTGGAGGGTGGGATAGAATCAGGCAGATATCCTAGTTGAGCCTGTGTTGCTCTTGTTGGAGGATGTTACCTATGGTGACATTTATGGAACCCGACTATGGTTTGGTTGTGAAGTGGTTCAGGAGGAGGTAAGATTTTGGTTTTGAGTATGAACTGGGGCCATTAACAGAGGGAGACCCGTGGAAGAAGGAGAAAGAGTGGGAACTGAGGGAAAATATCCAACTTCCAGGGCTCTAAAGTTCAAGGTGAAACAGGTACAAACATGTCCCAGTAACCATAATTTACAGAATAGAGAGATAATTTCACTCATCAACTTACAGTGAGAACATAGGAATTAGTAAAGTGCTTTGTAACCTAGAAGGTGATAAAAATGCTTAGATTTCAGCACAGATTGGAATGACAAAAGTGTGAGTGAAATCATTTCAAGTTGGAGATGATAACTTGAGTTTTGTTTTGTTTTGTTTTGTTTGTTTTTTTGTTTTTTTTTGCGGGCATCTCACTGTTGTGGCCTCTCCCGTTGCGGAGCACAGGCTCCAGACGTGCAGGCTCAGCGGCCATGGCTCACGGGCCTAGCTGCTCGGCGGCATGTGGGATCTTCCCGGACCGGGGCACGAACCCGTGTCCTTTGCATCGGCAGGCGGACTCTCAACCACTGCGCCACCAGGGAAGCCCTTGAGGGTTTTTTTTTTTACTTTATTTGGTAAAATGCAGGCAGTCATACATGTGAGGAGTGTTTACAGAGTTAAAAACGTATATAAAAGACTTCTGCTCCTGGGAAGATGGAGTGGCCATACTTTTCCCTATTCCTCCTGCTAAGCACAACCCAAAAAGCCCCTACACATGGTGCATCAAACAAACATAAGAAGACTGAAAGGTAGAGAGAAGAAGTCAGAGTGGCTATAGATGTTGATCTCCCCCCGCCCCCACAAATTGGTGGTGATTTACCTGTGTTTCTTTGCCGCATATATCCACATTTAGAACTAAAGAAGCAACCTGGAAATGCCAATGGCCCCAACCCCCCAAAAAAAAGCCCCACAAAAGCCTTCACTCTTTAGCCAAAGGACCAGGGAAAGGGCAGGCTAGCAAGACAGAAAAACTTTTAGACAATAACCACCCTACTCCAGCCAAACACCATTGAAAAACAACTGTGACCTCACCCCAATCAATGCCAGAAAAGACCAGTGGAGAGCCTAGACTTCCAGCCTCACCAAGCTGTAATGAAGTACCCCAACTTCTTTGCCAGAGTGATGTCAGAGAAGGCAAAGTAGAGAACCAGGACTTTCATTCCAGCCAAGTGGTATTGAGTAATATCCCTCCCCCACACTGTGGTGTCAGTGGAAACAATGTGTAGAGTCTGGACTTATGACTGTGCTCTTCCGTAATGTGGCACCCTTCCTATTCCCTGAAAGGTCTCTACTGGAGAATACTACTGAGGAACTAAGACTTTTGTCCTTGTTAAGCAGTAACACAGCCTGCCCCCTATAGTGTCAGTGTAGGCCCTGTGAGAGCCTGGACTTGCACTTCCAACTGACAGTAATAGGTATGTTTACCTCTTCCCTCCCCTCTAAGGTGGTGTCAAAGGACTAGTGGAGGATCAGGACTTCCACCATAGCCCAATGCTAATGAATCATCCTACCCTCTCCTACCTACCACCCCATAGGGTGTTAATAGATGCCATGGTTAATAGATGCTATGCATTAATAAGGCACACTTGTGTCTCTCAGTCTGGGATGAGTCAGGTAAGGCCTAGTGGGGAGCTATAACTCCCATCCCCACCTGCATAGCTGTCAATAGAGACCATGTGAGAAACTTGGACTCACACCTGAAATTAACAAACTGTCACCACCCCCCTTCCCTTGCTGGAACCCAGCTAAAATAATAGGTTTAAATATATATTTAAATATATATCCAGAGTCTCATAATATAATAACCCAAATATACAGATTTTGAATGAAAATAACTCATAATACCAAGAACCAGGAAGATCTCAAACTAAATGAATAAAGACAATTAATAGACGCCAACAGTGAGATGACAAAGATATTAGAATTCTTTGACAAAGATTTTAAAGCAGACATGATAAAAATATTTGAACAATGACACTCTTGAAATATATGAAAAATAGAAAGTCTTAGGAAAGAAATAGAAGATATAAAGGAGAACCAAGGACAAATTTTAGAGCTGAAAAATACAATAACTAAATGCAATAATCAAAAATACCAAAATTAAAATCTTAATGGATGGGATCAACAGCAGAACAGAAGGGACAGAGGAAAGAATCACTGAATTGGAATACAGAACAATAGAATTAACCAATTTGATAAAACACAGATTAAATGGACTGGAAAAAAAAAGATCAGAGCCTTAAGACCTATGATAGTATTGCAAAAGATCTAATATTCATGGCATCAGAGTCCCAGGAGAGAAAAAAGAGGGTGGGACTGGAAAGTATTCAAAGAAGCAATGGCTGAAAACTTTCCAAATCTGGAAAAACATAAACCTACAAATTCAAGAAACTGAGTGAATCCCAAACAGGATAAAACTAAAGAAATCCACACCAAGACACATTATACTCAAACTTCTGAAAATGAAAGACAATGTTACTTGAAAACTGTGACAGCAATAGCACAATCTATAAAGGGAAAAAATGATAAACTGGACCTTATGAACATTAAAAACTTTTGTTCTGCAAGAGATCCCATTAAGAGCATGATAAGACAAGCTACAGGCTGTGAAAAAGTATCTGTAAACCAAATATCTCAGAAAGGAGTAGTATCTAGACTATATAAAGAATTCTCAAAACTCAATAGTAAAAAACCAAACAATCCAACTAGAGATATTTCACTGAGGAAGACATACAAATGGCAAATAATTATATGAAAAGATGTTCAACATCATTAGCCATTTGGGAACCACAAATTAAAAGGGAACGAGATATCACTACACATCTATCATAATAGCTAAATTTTTTTAAAAGCTCTAAAAACACCAAATGCTATCAAGGATGGGAAGACATTGGATCACTCATACGTTGCTGTTGGGAATGGAAAATAGTGCAGTGATTTTGGGAAACAGATTGACAATTTCTTACAAACTAAACATGTAACTATCATTCAACCCCATAACTATACTCTTGGAAATTTATCTTAGAGAAGTGAAAAGTGATGTTCACACAAAAACCCATGCATGAATGTTTAGATCAGCTTAATATGTCATAGCCCCAAACTGGAAACAATCCATATGTCCTTCAAAAGGTAAATGGTTAGACAAACCATGATATATCCCTACCATGAAATAAAAAGAAGCTATTTACATGCACAGCAACCTGGATGAATCTCCAGAGGATTATGTTGAGTGAAATAAGCCAATCCTAAAATGTTACACAATGTATGATTCCATTTATAAAACATCTCTGAAATGACAAAATTATGGAAATGGAGAACAGATTAGTAGTTGCCAGGGGTTAGGAAGGAGGTTGGGGGCAGGTGGGAAGTGGATGTGGCTATGGTAAAGGAAATGTTCTGTATCTGATTGCATCAATGTCAATATCCTGGACTTGATATTGTACTATAGTTTTGCAAGATGTAGCCACTGGAGTAAACTAGGTAAAGAGTACACAGGATACCTTGGTACTCTTTCTTTTTCTTTTCTTTTTTTCCCAGCTTTATTGAGGTGTACTTGACAAATAAAAATTGTATATATTTAAGGTGTACAATGTGATATTCTGATATAAATATACATTGTGGCATGGTTACCACAGTCAAGCTCTTTAACATATCAGTCACCTCATATAGTTACGATTTTTTTATGGTAAAAATACTTAGTCAACTATCTTAGCAAATTTCAAGTATGCAATACAGTATTATTAACTGTAGTCACCATACTGTACCTTAAATCTCCAGAACTTGTTCATCCTTCATAAATGAACCTTTGTACCCTTTAACTTCTCCTCATTTTCCCATCCAACCCTCACCCCGGCAACCACCATTCTACTCTCTGCTACCTACAGAATGGGAGAAAATATTTGCAAGCCATATATCTGTTAAGGGTTTCATATCCAAAATATACAAGGAACTCAACAACTCATTAGTGAAAGAAACACTACAAATAACCTGATTAGAAAATGGGGTAAGGACCTGAATAGACATTTCTCAAAAGACATACAAATGGCCAACAGGTATATGAAAAGGTACTCAAAATCACTTAACCAGCAGGGAAATGCAAATCACAACCACAATGAGATACATCACCTCACAACTGTTAGAATAGCTAATATAAAAAAGACAAGAGATTAAGGCCTGGGGGCATAAACAGAGGAAATAACCCAGGATATAGAGGGGAGAGAGGAAAAATTACATCCACGTTGTCACAAATGGCAGGATTTCTTTTTTCTTTTTGAAGTTTAATAATATTCCATTGTGTGTATACATAATAGTGAGGATGTGGATGGAAGGATACCCTTGTACACTCTTTGTAGAAGTGTAAATTGGTACAGTCATTATGGAAAACAGTATGGAGGTTTCTTAAAAAATTAAAAATAGAACTACTGTATAATCCAGCAATCCCTCTTCTTGGTATATAACCAAAGGAAATAAAATCACTATCTTGAAGAGATATCTGCACCCCATATCACTACAGTTTTATTCACAATAGCCAAGGTATGGAAAGAATCTAAGTGTCTATTGATAGATGAATGGATAAAGAAAAGGTGATATATATACATACACACATACACACACACACAGTGGAGTATTATTCAGCCTTAGAAAAAGAAGGAAATCCTGTCATTTGCAACAACATGGATGAACATGTAGTACATTATGCTAAGTGAAATAAGCCAGACACACAGAAAGCAAATGCTGTGTGATCTCACTTATATGTAGAATCGAAAAAAAGGTGAACTCTGTATTATTTCTTTCAAACTTTACAACTGTAGTTTAATTAAACTGCAAAGTTTCATGTAAAATGTATATAACAGAGTATCCACCCACTTCATGTCTCCCTGTGCTCCTTTGCCAATTCCCTGCAACAAGTTTCTAGTCAGGAATTGATAGACTGATGTGCCATCTACTGACAATATTATGGATGGATTTCTGAGAAATCTAGAAAGTGGAAGTGGGCATGGCAGTTAGGAATCTTCTTGATTTGCTGTGAGAGTCATGATAGAGGTAGAATATACAGAGGTGGACCGTGGTGTGTGTGTGTGTGTTGCTTGTGTATGACCAACTTCAATGACTAGGAGGAGGCCTGGGGGCATAAACAGAGGTAATAACCCAGGATGTAGATGGGAGAGAGGAAAAATTACATCCGTGTTGTCACAAATGGCAGGATTTCCTTTTTCTTTTTGAGGTTGAATAATATTCCATTGTGTGTATACATATCACATTTTCTTTATCCATTCATCCATTGACAGACACTTCAGTTGTCTCTATATCTTGGCTACTGTGAATAATGCTGCAATGAACATGAGAGTGCAGATATTTCTTTGAGATATTGATTTTCATTCCTTTGGCTATATACCCAGAAGTGGGATGGCTGGATCATATGATAGTTCCATTTTTTTAATTTTCATAAACCTCCATACTGTTTTCTGTAATGGCTGAACCAGTTTACATTCTCACCAATAGTGTACAAGAAAGGATTTTCTTTTCTTCACATTCTCAACAATACTGATCTTTTTTTATTTTTTCAATTTACATATATATATGTATAGTTGATTTATAATATTGTGTTAGTTTCAGGTGTACAGCATAGTGATTCAGTTATTTTTTTCTGATTATATTCCATTATGGCTTATTATATGATATTAAATGTAGTTCCCTGTGCTATACAGTAAATTCTTGTTGCTTATCTTTTTTTTTTTTTTTTTTTTTTTGCAGTACGCAGGCCTCTCACTGTTGTGGTCTCTCCCATTGTGGAGCACAGGCTCTGGACGCACAGGCTCAGTGGCCATGGCTCATGGGCCCAGCTGCTCCACGGCATGTGGGATCTTCCCAGACCGAGGCACGAACCCGTGTCCCCTGCATCGGCAGGTGGACTCTCAACCACTGCACCACCAGGGAAGCCCTATTTTATATATAGTAGTTTCTATCTGTTAATCCCATACTCCTAATTTGTCCCTCCCCCTTCCCTCTCCCCTTTGGTAACCAAAAGTTTGTTTTCTATATCTGTGAGTCTGTTTCTGTTTTGTATATATATTCATTTGTGTTATTTTTTAGATTCCACATATAAATGATATCATATAGTATTTATCTTTCTCTGTCTGACTTACTAAACTAAGTATAGTATTCTCTAGGCCCACCCATGTTGCTGAAAATGGTAATATTTCATTCCTTTTATGACTGACTAATATTCCATTATACATATATATAAAACAGATTTTCTCAAGCCAATTGTCTGTTGATGGGCATGTGGGTTGTTTCCATGTGTTGGCTATTGTAAATAGTGCTGCTATTAACATTCGGGTACATGTATCTTTTCGAATTAGGTTTTTTGTTTTTTCCAGATATATACCCAGGAGTGGAATTGCTGGATCATATGATAACTCTGTTTTTAGTTTTTTAAGGAATGCCCATACTATTTTCAATAGTGGCTGCACCAATTTACATTCCCACCAATTGTGTACCAGGAGTCCCTTTTCTCCACATCCTCTCTGGCATTTATTATTTGTAGACATTTTGATGATAGCCATTCTGACCAATGTGAGGTGATACCTCATTGTGGTTTTGATTTGCATTTCTCTAATAATTAGTGATGTTGAGCATCTTTTCATGTTCCTGTTGGCCATCTGTGTGCCTTCTTTGGAAAAATGTGTCTTTAAGTTTGCTGTGCATTTTTTGATTGGGTTGTTTTGTTTTTTCGATATTCAGTTGTATGAGCTGTTTGTGTATTTTGGATCTTAACCCCTTGTCGGCCACATCATTTGCAAATATTTTCTCCCATTCCATATGTTGTCTTCTCATTTTGTTGATGATTTTCTTTGCTGTGCAAAAGCTTTTAAGTTTGATTAGGCCTGATTTGTTTATTTTTGCTTTTATTTCTTTTTCCTTTGGAGACTAATCTAAGAAAATATTGCTATGATTTATGTCCAAGAATGTTTTGCCTAAATACTCTTCTAGGAGTTTTATGGTGTCATGTCTTATATTTAGGTCTTTAAACCATTCTGAGTTTATTTTTGTATATGGTGTGAGGGAGTGTTCTAATTTTATTGATTTACATGTAATTGTCCAGTTTTCCCAACACCACTTGCTGAAGAGACTCTTTTCTCCATTGTATATTATTGCCTTCTTTGTCATAGATTAGTTGACTGTAGGTGTGTGGGTTTATTTCTGGGCTTTCTATTATGTTCCATTGATCTATATGTTTTTGTGCCAAAATCACACTTTTTTGATTACTGTAGCTTTGCAGTATAGTCCAAATTCTGGATGGGTTATGCCTCTAGCTTTGTTCTTTTTCCTCAGGATTGCCCCTGCCAATTCTGGGTCTTTTATTGTTCTTTTGACATTTTGATAATAACCATCCTAACAGGTAGGAGGTGGTATCTCCTTGTGATTTTGATTTGTATATCTCTGATGATTACTAATATTGAGTATTTTTTTCATATAACTGTTGGCTGTTTGTATGTCTTATTTGGATAAATGTCTATTCAGGTCTTTTGCCCATATTTTGCCCATTTTTTGGTTGAGCTTGTTTTCTTATTGCTGAGTTTTGAGTTCTTTGCATATTTTGGATAACAGTCTTTTATTAAACACGTGTTTTGCAAATATTTTCTCCCAGTCTGTCCTTTGTTTTTTCATTCTTTTAACTGTGTCCTCATAGAGCAGAATATTTAAATTTTAATGAAGTCCAGTTTATCAGTTTTTACTTTCATGGATTGTGCTTTTGGAGTTGTATCTAAAATGTTATCACCAAACTCAGGGTTACCTATATTTTTTTCTTATTTTATCTCATAGGAATTTTATTGTTTTGCCTTTTACATTTAGGTCTATGATCTATTTTGAATAATTTTTGAGAAAGTATAAAATCTTTTTCTAAATTTATTTTTTGCATGTGGATGTTCAGTTGTTCTGGTAACTAAATGATTACCGTTTCTCCACTGAATTGCCTTTGCTCCTTTTTCAAGTATTAGTTGACTATATGTATGTAGGTCTGTTTCCGAGATAATTTGTATCATTGATGTGTTTTGATCCATTCATTTGTTTTTCTCTTTCAGCAATACCATACTGTCTTGATTACTAGAGCTTTATGTTAAGTCTTGAAGTCAGGTAGTGTCAGTCCTCCAACTTTGCTCTTTAAGAATATATTGGCTATTCTGAGCCAGGACATGGAAACAACCTAAGTGTCCATTGACAGATGAATGGATGAAGAAGATGTGGCACATATACACAATGGAATATTACTCAGCCATAAAAAGAAACAAACTGAGTTATTTGTAGTGAGGTGGATGGACTTAAAGTCTGTCATACAGAGTGAAGTAAGTCAGAAAGAGAAAAACAAATACCGTATGCTAACACATATATAGGGAATCTAAAAAAAATGGTTCTGATGAACCTAGGGGCAGGACAGGAACAAAGACACAGATGTAGAGAATGGACTTGAGGACACGGGGAGGGGGAAGGGTAAGCTGTGACAATGTGAGAGAGTAGCATTGACATATATACACTACCAAATGTAAAATAGATAGCTAATGGGAAGCAGCTGCATTGCACAGGGAGATCATCTCGGTGCTTTGTGACCACCTAGAAGGGTGGGATAGGGAGGGTGGGCGGGAGATGCAAGAGGGAGGGGATATGGGGATATATGTATACTAGATATAGCTGATTCACTTTGTTATACAGCAGAAACTAACAAAATTGTAAAACAATTATACTCCAATAAAGACGTTAAAAAAATAAATAAAAGCAATGTATTAAAATTGACAGCTATATATATATATATAAAACTTCATAAATGTAAAATCTATACTATATATAATGTATATTATTATAAACAATATATAATTTATATAGTATGTGTATAAAATTTGAAAAAAAAAGAATATATTGGCTATTCTGAGTCTTGCTTTTGCATATGTACCTTATTTTTCATTTATTTCTTTATTTTTTTAAAGCTTTATTTATTTATTTATTTGGCTGTGCCAGATCTTTAGTTGCAGCATGAAGGATCTTCATTGCAGCATGCAGGATCTTTGTTGCAGCGTGCGGGATCTTTGGTTGCGACATGTGGAATCTTTTGTTGTGGCATGAGGAATCTTTAGTTGCAGCATGTGGGATCTTCTAGTTGCAGCATGCAGGCTTTTAGTTGTGGCATGTGGGATCTAGTTCCCTGACCAGGGATTGAACCCAGGCCACCTGCATTGGGAGTGTGGAGGCTTAACCACTGGGCCACCAGGGAAATCCCTACATATAAACATTAAAATTGGTTTTCCTATATCCACAAAATAACCTGGTGGAATTTTGATTTGTATTGTGTTGAATCTATCAGCACAGGTTGGGAAGAACTAACATTTTAACAATATTGAGTCTTCATAACCATGTACATGGAATATCTTTCCACTGAATCTTATTTGATCAGTTTTATCAGAGGTTTTTAGTTTTCCTCATATAGAAATTGTTTATGTTTTATTCATTTTATATTTAATTATTTTGTTGTTTTTGTGCTAATGTCATTGTGTTTTTATTTTGAAATTCTGATTGTTCATTGCCAGTATATAGGAAAGCAACTGACATTTGTATGTCAACCTTGTCTCTTACAATCTTCCTGTAATTTCTTATTAGTTCTAAGAGTTTTTTTGGTTGCTTCTTTAGGATTTTCTACATAGACCATCAGGTAATATAAAAGAAGGCATTTTTATTTCTTCCTTCCAAATCTATATACCTCTACTTCTTTTCGTATTGCTTTAGCTAGAACATCCAGTACAATGTTGAACAGGAATTGTGTGAGTAGATATCTTTGCCTTGTTCCTAATCCTAGGAAAGCATCTAGTTTCTCACTATTAAGTATTGTGGTAATTAATTTTATGTGTCAACTTGACTGGATCAAGGGATGCCCAGATATCTGGTTAAACATTATTTCTGTGTGCTTCAATGAGGTTGTTTCTGGAATAAATTAACATTTGAATCAGTAGACTGAGTGTAGTGGATTGCCCTCCCCAGTGTGGGTGAGGATCATGCCATCTGTTAAGGGCCTTAATATAACAAAAAGGTGGTGCAAGGGAGGATTCGCTCCCTCTCTGCCTGACTGCATGGCTGGGACATCAGTCTTCTCCTGCCCTCCATGCTCCTGGTTCTTAGACCTTCAGACTCAGACTGGAATCTACACCATTGACTCTCAGGTTCTCAGGCATTGAACCACACCACTGGCTTTTGTGGGTCTCTGGGCCACAGACAGCATGTCGTGGGGGTTCTCAGACTCCATAATCACATGAGACAATTATAATAAATCTCTTTCTATCTCTATCTCTATCTTTATCTCTAATCTACTTCTATTTTTATCCCTGTCTCTATTTCTAGATTAAAATGATTTTGTTAAATGCATTTTATGCATTTATTGATAGTAAATGATTTTTCTTCCTTAGCCTATTGATGTGATGATAGGGGCCATTAATTGATTTTCTAATTTTGAACTAGCCTTGCATGCTTTTAATAAATCCCACTTGGTCATGCTATATTATTCTTTTTATGCATTGTTGGATTTGATTTGCTAATATTTTGTTGAGGATTTTTACATTATGATAAATATTGGTCTGTAATTTTCCTTTCTTGTAGTGTCTGTCTGATTTTGATATTAGGGTAATCCTGGCTCCATGGAATAAGTTAGGTAGTATTTCCTGCACTTCTATTTTTTGGATGACATTGTCAAGAATTGTTACAAATTTTTCTTGAAAATTTGGTAGCATTTACCAGTGAATGCATTTGAGTCTGATGCTTTCTGTTTTGAAGATTATTGATTTAATTACATATATTTAAAAAGTATTTTATATTCTATACATATATGTATATATGCAAGTATGTTATATGCATAACATACTAATGTGTATATATATATGTATATATATAGGTATATGTATATAAACATATACATATATATTCAGATTATTTATCTCTTCTTGTGTGAGTTTTGGTAGATTATGTCTCTCAAAGAATTAGTCTGTTTCATCTGGGATATCAGATTTGTGGGCATACAGTTTTTCATAATATTCCTTTATTATAGTATTAATGTCCATGAAATCAGTTGGGATAACCCCTTGCTCATTATTGGTATTAATAATTTGGATCTTACTTTCTTTTTTCATAGTTAACCTAGCTGGAGGTTTATAGATTTTATTGATGTTTTCAAAGATCCAACTTTTGGTTTTGTTGATTTTCTCTATTGATTTCCCGTTTTCAGTTTCATAGATTTCTGCTCTAATTTTAAAATTTCTTTTCTTCTACTTACTTTGGATTTAATTTGTTCTTCTTTTTCTGGTTTCCTAAGGTGAAAGCTTAGATTATTTATTTTAGATCTTTCTTTTTTAATATATGCATTTACTGGTACAAATATCCCTCTAAGTCCTGCCTTTGCTGCATCCCACAAATTTGATAGGTTGTATTTTCATTTTAATTTACCTCAAAATATTTTGAAGTTTCTATTTAGACTGCTTTGATGCATGTGTTATTTAATCTCCAAGTATTTGAGGATTTTCTTACTGTCCTTCTGTTCCTGATTTGTAGTCTAATTCCATTGTGGTCTCAGTGCATTCACTGTATGATTTCTATCCTTTTAAATTTGTTAAAGTATGCTGTAAGGCCCAGAATCTCTTGGTGAATGTTCCGTGTGAGTTTGAGAATAACGTGTATTCTGCTGTTGTTGGGTAAAGTATTATATACATGTCAATTAGATCCAATTAATGATGATGTTGGTCATTTCAACTATGTCTTACTGACTTTCTGCCTGCTGGATCTGTCAGTTACTCATAGTGGAAAATTAAAGCCTCCAACTATAATAGTGGGTTTATCTATTTCTCCTTGCAATTCAGTTTTACCTCACATATTTGAGGTATCTGTTATTAGACATGTACAGATTAAAAAAATATTTTATGTGTTTTTAAAGAATTTGCCCCTTTATCATTATTTAATATTCTTTTTTATCTTTGATAATTTTCCCTACTTGGCAGTCTGTTTTGTCTGAAATTAACATAGCTACATCACATTTCTTTTTATTAGTTTTAGCATAGTTTATCTTTTCTCTATCCCTATGTTTCTCAAGCTCACTTACTCTTTCCTCAGCTATTTCCAGTCTATTGATGAGCCCATGAAAGGCATTCTTTGCTTTTACAGTGTTATTGATTGCTCGCATTTGATTTTAATTATTTCTTTGAGTTTCCATTTCTCTTCTTACATTACCATCTGTTCTTGTATGTTGTCCACCTTTTTCATTAGAGCCCTAGGTATATTAATCATAGTAGTTTTAAATTCCTGGTCTGATTATACTAACATCTCTGCTGTATCTGAGTCTGATTTTTATGCTTGCTCTGTCTCTTCCAACTGTGTTTTTGATCTTTTAGTATGCCTTGCAACTTTTTGTTGAAAGATGGACAATATGTACTGGGTAAAAAAAAAAGGCTGAGGGAAATAGGCCTTTAGTGTCAGATTTTGTTTATCTGGCTAGATGTTAGGTTATGTTTATTGTTTGCTGTACCTGTAGCTATATCAGAGGCTTAAATTTCCTCTGTCCTTGTTTGTGTCTCTGATACTTTTTGTTTCCTTAGAGACTTCTTGAATAATATCTGATACATGCAGTTTTTACAGTAATACTCCCCTCTTATTACAGAAGAGATCTATTGATGTGATTTGTAAGTGCGGGGAGAGGGGAAGCATTCTATGGTCCTATGATTCAATCTCAATATTTCACTGAGTCTGTGCCCCTGGGCGGTGACCTCAAGTGCCTCTAGTTTTGTTTTGTTCTCTTTTGTTTTTTTTCCCTTTCTGTGAGACAGGAAGACCAGGGAGGGTTAGCATAGGGCATTTCCCTTTCCATAGGTTGAATAGGCTCTGGTAAAACACCGATTAGTTA
Organism: Mesoplodon densirostris; assembly: GCF_025265405.1. Lineage (NCBI taxonomy): Eukaryota > Metazoa > Chordata > Mammalia > Artiodactyla > Ziphiidae > Mesoplodon > Mesoplodon densirostris. The sequence goes on along the minus strand of NC_082681.1, from coordinate 74,540,736 downwards.
TGCTTTGGTACCTTGAGGGTACACCTTGTTAAGGAAAGCTCTGGGCATATTTCAAAATGCTCACTTTTACCCTCTCCCTACTGGAAGCAGGAAGGGATATTTTTTCCTCTGGTCTTCATTGTGAGAACTTGGTTGCTCCCCTGGAGCCCAAACTCACAAAAGTATGAGGCCCCTCTATGTCCGGGCCATTGTGAAGTTTTTAGCTCTCAAACTTGTCCACACTGAGCCTCCAGGACTTTGTCAATTACAGTTAAGATTTTCCTACACCAGTACTGGTTCTCATGGAGGTTTCTGATCCAGTAAGCTGTGATTCTCTGTCTCTCCATTTTTTAAATCGAGGTATAATTGATATATAACATTATATTAGTTTCCAGGTATACAACACAATGACTTAATATTTGTACATATTGTGAAATAATCCCTGCAATAAGTCTAGTTAACATCCATCACCAAACGTAGTTACAACATTTTTTCTTGTGACAACTTTTAGAATCTACTCTTCTAGCATCTTTTAAATATGGAATACAGTATTATTGAACATAGTTACCATACTGTACACTATATCCCAATGACTTAATTATTTTATAACTGAAAATTTGTATCTTTTGACTCCCTTCAACCATTTCTCCCACCCCCTACCCACCCCAGCTCTGGCAAGCACCAATCTGTTCTCTGTATCTATGAGCTTTGTTTGTTGATGTTGTTGTTTTAAGTTCCACATATAAATAAGATCATATGGTATTTGTCTTTCTCTGTCTGACTTATTTCAGTTAGCATAATTCCATCAACGTTCTACCTCTCCAATTTAAAAAAGATTACTATTTAAAATTGTAATAAAATATAATAACATTAAATTTACTGTCTTAATCTTTAAGTGTGTTAAGAAAATGTTGCTTAATTTCCACATATTTGTGGATTTTCCAACTTCTATAAAAATTTCTAACTCTAGCTTCATTCCACTGTGATTTTAAAAGATTATTTGTATGATTTCATACTTTGAAATTTTAATTAGACTTGTTTTATGGCCTAAAATATAGTCTATAGTAAAGAATATTCCATGTGCACTCGAGAAGAATGTGTATTCTTCTGTTGTTGAGTGGAATGTTCTGTATATGTCTGTTCCAGTTGATTTATGGTCCTCTATTTCCTTATTGATCTTAAATCTAGTTGTATACATTATTGAGAGTGAGACATTCAAGTTTCCAACTATTATTGCAGATCCATCTATTTCTACCTTCACTTGTGTCAGTATTTGCTTAATACATTTTGGGAATGATATTTGGTTCTTATATGTTTATAATTGTTATAACTTCTTGGTAAATTGACCATGTTATCTGTATATAAGTCCTTCCTTGTCTCTTGTAACATTTTTTGACTTAAAGTTTATGTTATCTGATATAAATATACCACATCTGCTCTCCTTTGGTTACTGTTTGCCTAGAATATATTTTTCCATTCTTTCACTTTCAAGCTATGTGTATCTGTAGACCTAAAGGGAGTTTCTTGCAGAGAACATATAGTTGGATCCTGTTTTTTAAAGATCTATTCTGCTGATCTCTGCCTTGGAGAGTTTAATCTCTCTACATTTAAAGTAATTACTAATGAAAAAGGACTTATTTCTGTCGTTTGCTATTGATTTTTCATATGTTTTATAGCTTTTCTGTCCCTCATTTCCTCCATCACTCTCTTCTTTTGTATTTAGTTGATTTTTTGGTAATGAAACATTTTGGTTCCCTTATTTCATTTTGTGTATATTCTATACATGTATTTTCTTGGTGGTTACCATGAAGCAGCATATAACATCTTATAACAATCTATCATACATTGAAACCAATGTGAGTTCAATTGCATACAAATTGCATACAAAAATCTGTACAGCACCTTTCCTCTTGTATTATTGATGCCAAAATTGCACATTTTAAATCCCATAGAAAATAAAAAGTGGAGTTATGAATAAAAACTACAAAAATACTGCCTTTTACATTTTCGCATGGGTTTACCTTTGCTGAAGGTCTTTAAGTCTTCATATGGCTCTGAGTTACTGTCAGCCTTTCATTTCAACCTGAAAAACTCCCCGTAGGATTTCTTGTAGGGTGGATTTGATAGTAATGAACATCCTTAGCTTTTGTCTATCTGGAAATGTTGTAATTTCTCCTTCACTTTTGCAGGACAGTTTTGCCAGACTTAGAATTTTTAGTTCACAGCTTTCTTTACTTGGCAGTTTAAATATACTCCACCACCTTTTGGCCTCCAAAATTTCTGCTTAGAAATTTGCTGATAATTTTATTGCAGTTACCTTCTGTCTGATGAGTCATTTTTCTCTTGCTGCCTCCAAGATGCTCTCTTTCTCCTTGGATTTAGAGAGTTTGATTATAATGTGTCTCAGTGTGGGTCTCTGGGTTTACACAAAATGTAGTTACATAGTTTGTTGGATTTGTAGATTCATGTAATTCACCAAATTGGGGAAGTTTTTTGGCCATTGTTTCTTTTATTTCTTTTTTAAAAAATTTATTTTATATTGGAGTATAATTGATTTACAATGTTCTGTTAGATTCAGGTGTACAGCAAAGTGATTGATTTATACATATATATATATATATATATATATATATATATATATATACATTCTTTTTCTTATTCTTCGCCAATATATTACAGAGTATTGAGCAGAGTTCCCTGTGCTATACAGTAAGTCCTTGTTGATTATCTATTTTATATATATTAGTGTGTATATCTTAATCCCAAACTCCTAATTTATCCCGTGCCCCACCTTTCCCCTCTGGTAATCATGACTTTCGGGTTTTTTTAATTTTTAAATTTTATTTATTTCTTTATTTATTTTTGGCTATGTCAGGTCTTCGTTGCTATGCACTGGCTTTCTCTAATTGCGGTGAGTGGAGGCTACTGTTCGTAGCAGTGGATGTGCTTCTCATTATGGTGGCTTCTCTTGTTGTGGAGCATGGGCTCTAGGTGTGCAGACTTCAGTAGTTGTGGCATGCAGGCTCAGTAGTTCTGGCTCACGGGCTCTAGAGTGCAGGATCAGTAGTTATGGAACACGGGTTTAGTTGCTCCGCAGCATGTGGGATCTTCCCAGACCAGGGCTCAAACCCGTGTCCCCTGCATTGGCAGGTGGATTCTTAACTCTGCTCCACCACGGAAGTCAAATAAGTTTGTTTTTGAAGTCTGTGAATCTGTTTCAGTTTTTTAAATAAGTTCACTTGTAAACTTCTTTTAGATTCCACATATAAGTGATATCATATTATATTTGTCTTTCTCTGTCTCACTTACTTTACCCAGTATGGTCACCGATTGATCCATCCATCTTTCTGCAAATGGCATTATTTCATGCTTTTTTATGTCTGAGTAAGATTCCATTGTATACATGTGCCACATCTTCTTTATCCATTCATCTGTCGATGGACACTTAGATTGCTTCCAGGTCCTGGCTATTGTAAATAGAGATGCAATGAACATTGTGGTACATGACTCTTTTTGAATTATGGTTTTCTCAGGATATATGCTCAGTAGTGGAATTGCTCGGTCATATGGTAGTTCTATTTTTAGTTTTTTAAGGAACCTACATACTGTTCTCCATAGTGGCTGTATCAACCTACATTCCCCAAAACAGTGCAAGAGTGCTGTGATTTATGTCAAAGAGTGTTCTTCCTATGTGTTCCTCTTAAGAGTGTTATAGTGTCTGGTCTTACATTTAGGTCTTCAATCCATTTTGAGTTTATTTCTGTATATGGTGTTAGGAAGTGTTCTAATTTCATTCTTTTAAATGTACCTGTCCAGTTTCCCAGCACCACTTATTGAAGAGACTGTCTTTCCTCCATTGTTTATCCTTGCCTCCATTTTCATAGATTATTTGACCACAGGGGTGTGGGTTTATCTCTGGGCTTTCTATCCCATTCCATTTATCTATATTTCTGTTTTTGTGCCAGTACCATATTGTCTTGATTACTGTAGCTTTGTAGTATAGTCTGAAGTCCGGGAGCCTGATTCCTCCAACTCCATTTTTTTTTCTCAAGATAGCTTTGGCTATTCGGGGTCTTTTGTGTCTCTCTACAAATTTTAAGATTTTCCTTTTCTAGTTCTGTAAAAAAAATGCCATTGGAAACTTGATAGGGATTGCATTGAATCTGTGAATTGCTTTGGGTAGTATAGTCATTTTCACAATACTGATTCTTCCAATCCAAGAACATGGTGTATCTCTCCATCTGTTTGTGTCATATTTGATTTCTTTAATCGGTGTCTTATAATTTTCTGAGGACAGGTCTTTTACCTCCTTAGGTAGGTTTGTTCCTAGGTGGTTCATGCTTTTTGTTACAATGGGGAATGGGATTGTTTCCTTCATTTCTCTTTCTGATCTTTCATTGTTAGTGTATAGGAATTCAAGAGATTTCTGTGCATTAATTTTGTGTCCTGCAAATTTACCAAATTCTTTGATTAGCTCTAGTAGTTTTCTGGTGGCATTTTTAGGATTATCTATGTATAGTATCATGTCATCTGCACACAGTGACAGTTTTACTTCTTCTTGTCCAATTTGTATTACTTGTATTGCTTTTTCTTCTCTGCTTGCTGTGGCTAGGACTTCCAGAAATATGTTGAATAATAGTGGTAAGAGTGGGCTTCCTTGCCTTGTTCCTGATTTAGAGGAAATGCTTTCAGTTTTTCACCATTGAGAATGATGTTTGCTGTGCATTTGTTGTATGTGACCACTATTATGTTCAGGTAGGTTCCCTCTATGCCAACTTTCTAGAGAGTTTTTATCATAAGCGGGTGTTGAATTTTGTCAAGAGCTTTTTCTGCATCTATTGAGATGATCATATTATTTTTATTCTTCAATTTGTTAATATGGTGTATCATGTTGACAGATTTTCATATATTGATGAATCCTTGCATCCCTGGGATAAATCCCACTTGATCATGGTTTATGATCCTTATAATATGTTGTTGTATTCTGTTTGATAGTATTTTCTTGAGGATTTTTGCATATATTCATCAATGATATTGGTCTGTAATTTTCTTTTTTTGTAGTATCTTTGTCTGGTTTTGGTATCAGGGTGATGGTGTCTTCATAGAATGAGTTTTGGGTGTGAGGTCTTCTCTAAATGTTGAATAGAATTCACCTGTGAAGCCATCAGGTCCTGGACTTCTGTTTGTTGGAAGATTTTTAATCACAGTTTCAATTTCGTTACTTCTGATTGGTCTGTTCATTTTTTCTATTTCTTCCTTGTTCAGTCTTGGAAGGTTATACCTTTCTAAGAATTTGCCCATTTCTTCCAAGTTGTCCATTTTATTGGCATATTGTTGCCTGTAGTAGTCTCTTATGATGCTTTTATTTCTGCAGTGTCTGATGTAACTTCTCTTTCATTTCTAATTCTATTGATTTGAGTCCTCTCCCTCTTTTGCTTGGAGAGTCTGTATAAAGTTTAATCAATTTTGTTTATATTCTCAAAGAGACAGCTTTTAGTTTTATTGAAATTTCCAATTGTTTTATGTTTCTATTTCATATATTTCTGCTCTGATTTTTATGATTTCTTTCCTTCTACTAAATTTGAGTTTTATCTGTTCTTCTTTCCCTAGTTCCTTTAGGTGTAACGTTAGACTCTTTATTTGAGATTTTTCTTGTTTCTTGAGGTAGGATTGTATTGCTATAAAATTCCCTCTTAGAACTGCTTTTGCTACGTCCCATAGGCTTTGGATGGTCGTGTTTTCATTGTCATTTGTCTCTAGGTAGTTTTGGATTTCTTCAATGATGTCTTGGTTATTTAGTAACATGTTGTTTAGCCTCCATGTGTTTGTGTTTTTTACTTGTTTTCCCCTGTAATTTATTTCTAATCTCAAACTGTTGTGGTCAGAAAAGATGCTTAATATTATTTCAATTCTCTTAACTTTACTGAGGCTTGATTTGTGACCCAAATGTGATCTATCCTGCAGAATGTTCTGCATGCACTTGAGAAGAAAATATAATCTGCTGTTTTCAGATGGAATGTCCTATAAATATCAGTTAAATCCATCTGGTCTATTGTGTCATTTAAAGCTTGTGTTTCCTTATTCATTTTATGTCTGGGTGATCTGTCCATTGGAGTAAGTGAGGTGTTAAAATCCCCCACTATTATTGTGTTACTGTCGATTTACTCTTTTATAGCTGTTAGCATTTGTCTTATGTATTGAGGTGTTGCTATGTGGGGTGCATATATATTTATAATTGTTATATCTTCTCCTTGGATTGATCCCTTGATCCTTATGTAGTGTCCTTCTTTGTGTCTTGTTACATTCTTTATTTTAAAGTCTATTTTATCTGATATGAGTATTGCTATTCTAGCTTCTTTTGATTTCCACTTGTGTGGAATATCTTTTGCCATCTCCTCACTTTCAGTCTGTATATGTCCCTAGGTCTGAAGTCATTATAGTTTAGACAGCATATATATGTATCCATTCAGTGAGCCTGTGTTTTATAGTTGGAACATTTAATCCATTCACATTTAAGGTAATTATTGATATGTATGTTCCTATTACCTTTTCCTCATTTTTTGGGGTTTGTTTCTGTAGGTCCTATTCTTCTCTTGTGTTTCCCACTTAGATAAGTTCCTTTAGCATTTGTTTTAGGGCTGGTTTCGTGGTGCTGAATTCTCTTAGCTTTTGCTTATTTGTAAAGTTTTTGATTTCTCTGTTGAATCTGAATGAGATCCTTGCCAGTTAGAGGAATCTTGGTTGTAAGTTCTTCCCTTTCATCACTTTAAATATATCATGCCACTCCCTTCTGGCTTGTAGAGTTCCTGCTGAGAAATCAGCTGTTAACCTTATGGGAGTTTCCTTGTATGTTATTGGTTGTTTTTCCCTTGTTGCTTTTAATAATTTTTCTTTGTCTTTAAATTTTGTCTATTTGATTGTTATGTGTTACATCATGTTCATCATTGAGTTTATCCTGCCTGGGACTCTCTGTGTGTCCTGCATTTGGGTAGCTATTTCTTTTCCCATGTTTGGGAAGTTTTTGACTATAATCTCTTCAAATACTTTCTTGGGTCCTTTCTCTCTCTTCTGTCCTCCTGGGACCACTATAATGCAAAAGTTGGTGTGTTCAATGTTGTCTCAGAAGTCTCTCAGGCTGTCTTTATTTCTTTTCATTTTTTTCTTTAATCTGTTCCATGGAAGTGATTTCCTCCATTCTGTGTTCCAGGTCACTTATCCGTTCTTCTGCCTCAGTTATTCTGCTATTGATTCCTTCTAGTGTATTTTTCATTTCACTTATTGTATTGCTCTTCTCTGTTTGTTTGATTTTAACTTCTTCTAGGTCTTTGTTAAACATTTCTTGCATCCTCTCAATCTTTGCCTCAATTCTTTTTTCGAGGTCCTTGATCACCTTCACTATCATTATTCTGAATTCTTTTTCTGGAAGCTTGCCTATCTCCACTTCTTTTACTTGTTTTTCTGGGGTTTTATATTGTTCCTTCATCTGTGACAGAGTCCTCTCCCTTTTCTGTTTGTGTATCTTTCTCTGATTGTGGTTTTCGTTCTGCCGGCTGCAGAACTGTAGTTCTTCTTGCTTCTGCTGTCTTCCCTCTGTTGGGTGAGGCTATCTAAGAGGCTTGTGCAAGCTTCCTGATGGGAAGGACTGGTGGTAGATAGAGCTGGGTGTTGCTCTGATTGGCAGAGCTCAGTAAATCTTTAATCTGCTTGTCTGCTGATGGGTGGGGCTGAGTTTCCTCCCTGTTGGTTGTTTGGCCTGAGGCGACCCAGCACTGGAGGCTACAGGCTCTTTGGTGGAGATAATGGCAGATGCTGGGAGGGGTCATGCTAATGAGTACTTCCCAGAATTTCTTCCACCAGTGTCCTTGTCCCCGCCCTGAGCCACAGGCACACCCTGCCTCTGCAGGAGACCCTCCAACACTAGCAGGTAAATCTGGTTCAGTGTCCTATGGGGTCACTGCTCCTTTCCCCTGGGTTCTGATGTGCATACTATTTTGTGTGTGCCCTCCAAAAATGGAGTCTCTGTTTCCCCCAGTCCTGTCAAAGTCCTGCAATCAAATCTCGCTGGCCTTCAAAGTCTGATTCTCTGTGGATTCTTCCTCCTGTTGCTGGACCCCCAGGTTGGGAAGCCTGACTTGGGTCTCAGAACCTTCACTCCAGTTGGTGGACTTCTGTGGTATAATTGCTCTGCAGTTTGTGAGTCACCCACCCAGTGGTTATGGGATTTGATTTTATCATGATTGCACCCCTCCTACCCTCTCATTACAGCTACTCTTTGTCTTTGGATGTGGGGTATCTTTTTTCCTGCATTCCATTTTCTTCCTGTTGATGACTGTTCAGCAGTTAGTTGTGATTCTGGTGCTCTCACAAGAGGGAGTGAGTGGATGTCCTTCTACTACGCCACCTTGGACCAATCTCCTGATTCTTCATTTATGACTGGTAGCAAGGCAAGTATGCCCAGTCTTATAACTACTGTTTCATAATAGTTCTGAAAATTCTTGCTATTTCAGTAATTCAAGGAGAAATAAAATGCGTAAGTATTAGAAAGGACTAAGCAACAATGTTATTTTTATTTATTTATTTTTTAAATTCAAAAAATTATTTATTTTATTTATTTATTTTTGGCTGCATTGGGTCTTCATTGCTGCACGTGGGCTTTCTTAGTTGTGGCGAGCAGGGGCTACTCTTCATTGTGGTGCACAGGCTTCTCATTGTGGGGCTTGTCTTGTTGTGGAGCACAGGCTCTAGGCGTGCAGGCTTCAGTAGTTGTGGCACACGGAATTAGTTGCCCCACAGCTTGTGGGACCTTCCCAGACCAGGGCTTGAACCTGTGTCCCCTGCATTGGCAGGTGGATTCCTAACCACTGCACCACCAGAGAAGCCCCAGTGTTATTTTTAGATGACATCACTGTATACATTGAAACTGGTAAGAATTGGCAAAAACTAGGAGATATAATAAATGCTTGTAGGAAGTCATGGGATACGGTTTCAATAATTTAAATTGTGTTTCTAAATAACAATAGCAATTATAAGATGAAATTAAACACCTTTTTAAATGACATCAAAATCTTTTAACTAATGGGAATATATATAAAAACGGAAATGCTAGATCAAGAATAGCTTGCAAATCAGAACAATCAGAAATGACTTTGGCCCATGTCCTGACTTTGATAATAAACTAACTTTTATTGGAACATAACCTTATACATTTGTTTGTGCATTGTCTATGCCTGCTTTTCCACTATAACACTGGAGTTGAGTCGTTTTGGCAGAGACTGTATGCTCAAGAATTCTGGCCCTTTATATAAACAGTTTGCTGGACCCTATGCTAGATCACTACACTGAAAAGTTCCCACTGTGCCACCAGGGAAGTCCCATATGTTTGTTTTTGAAGACTGTGAAAGCTGTTTCAGTTTCTTAAGTAAGTTCATTTGTATCCTTCTTTTAGATTCCACATGTAAGTGTTATCATATGATATTTGTCTTTCTCTGTCTGACTTACTTTACTCAGGATGATCACCACTTCATCCATCCATCTTGCTGCAAATGGGATTATTTTACTCTTCTTTATGTCTGAGTAATATCCCATTGTATATTTGTACCACATCTACTTTATCCATTCCTCTGTTGATGGACATTTAGGTTGCTTCCCTGTCTTGGCTATTGTAACTAGTATTGCAGAACATTGGGGTGCATGTATGTTTTCAAAGTATGGTTTTCTCCGGATATATGTCCAGGAGTGGGATTGCTGGATCATATGGTAGTTCTATTATTAGTTTTTGTAAGGAACCTCCATACTGTTCTCCATAGTGGCTGTACCTCCAGCAGTGTAGGAGGGTTCGCTTTTCCCCACACCCTTTCCAGCATTTATTGTTTGTAGACTTTTTGATGATGGCCATTCTGACCTGTGTGATGTGATACTGCATTGTAGTTTTGATCCACCCCCTAGAGTAATGAAAATAAAAACAAAAATAAACAAATGAGACATAATGAAACTTAAAAGCTTTTGCACAGCAACAGAAACCATAAACAAAACAAAAAGACAACCAACAGAATGGGAGAAAATATTTGCAAATAATGTGACTCACAAGGGATTAATCTCCAAAATATACAAACAGCCCAAGTAGCTCAGTAATAAAAAATAAAAACTAACTGAATCAAAAAATGGGCAGAAGATCCAAATTGACATTTCTCCAAAGAAGATATACAGATGGCCAGAAAGCCCATGAGAAGCTTCTCAACATTGCTAATTATTAGAGAAATGTGAATCTTGGCCATTATTTCTTCAAATAATCTTTCTGCCCCTTTCTCACTTCTGGGACCCCTATAATGCATATGTTTGTCCATTTAATAATGTCCTATAAGTACCTTATGCTCAGCTTACTTCTCTTCATGTTTTTTTTTCTTTCTGCTCCTCAGATTTGATGATTCCCATTTCCTACTTTCAAGTTTGCTGATTTTTCTGCCTGCTCAAATCTGCTGCTGATACTCTATAGTGAATTTTTCATTTTACTTATTGCAATTTTTAGCTTCAGAATTTGTTTGGTCCCTCTTTATAATTATTTATCTCTTTATTGATATTCTAATTTTAAAATATGCCATTTTCTTATTTCTTTAGTTCTTTTTCCATATTTCATTATTTTTAATGGCTGACTAATATTCTATTATATATATATATATATATATATATATATATATATATATATATATATATATATATATATATATATATACCACATCTTCTTTATTTATTCATTTATAGGTGGGAACTTAGGTTACTTCCATATCTTGGCTATTGTAAATAATGATGCAGTGAACAAAGGGGTGCATATTTCTTTTCTAATTAGTGTTTTTGTTTTCTTCTGATAAATACCCAGAAGAGGAATGGCTTGACCATATGGTCATTCCATTTTCACTTTTTTGAGGAATCTCCATAATGTTTTCCATAGTGGTTGCATCAGTTTATGTTCTCACCAATAGTGCATGAAGGTTCCTTTCCACCAGTCTTGTTATCTATTGTCTTTTTGATAATGGCCATTCTGACAGGTGTGAAGTGATACCTCATTGTGGACTTGATTCACATTTCCCTGATGATTAGTGATATTGAACATCTTTTCATGTTGCTGTTGGCTCTCTGTATACCTTCTTTGGAAAAATATCTATTCAGGTCATCTACCCATTTTTTAGTTGGGTTGTTTGTTTTGTTGATGTTGAGTTTTATGAATTCTTTTTATAATTTTTATATTAATCCCTTGTCAGATATATTGTTTGTATCTGACAAACAATGTATGGCAAATATCATTTGCCATTTAGTAGGTGGCCTTTTTGGGTTTTTTAAAATAGTTTCCTTCACTGTACAGAAGCTTTTTAGTTTGATGTAGTCCCATTTGTATAATTTTGCTTTTGTTTCATTTTCCTGAAGAGACATATACAAAAAAATATTGCTAAGACTAATGTCAAAGTACGTACTGCTTATGTTTTCTTCTAGAACTCTTATGGTTTCAGGTCTCACATTTAAGCCTTTAATGCATTGTGAGTTTATACTTGTATATGGTGTAAGAAAGCACTCCAGTTTGCTTCTTTTGCATGTAACTGTCTCATTTTCCCAGCACCATTTACTGAAGAGTCTGTCTTTTCCCCATTGTATATTCTTGACTCCCGTGTCATAGGTTAATTGCCCATATAAGAGTGGGTTCACTTCTTGTCTCTCTATTTGGTTCCATCAATCTATATGTCTATTTTTGTGCCAGTAACATTCTTTTTTAATTACTGTAGCTTTGCATTTAGTTTCAAATCAGGGACTGTGACACCTTTTGTTTTGTTTATCTTTTATAAGCTAGTTTTAGCTGTTTAGGATCTTCTGTATTTCCACAGAAAGTCTAGAACTATTTGTTCTAGTTCTGTGAAAAATGACATTGATATTTTATAGGCATTGCACTGAGTCTGTAGATTGCCTTGGGTACTATGGCCATGTTAAAAATATTACTTCTTCCAATCCATGAACAGAGTATATCTTTCCATCTCTTCGTGTTGTTTTCCATTACTTTCATCAGTGTCTTATAGTTTTCAGAGTACACATCTTTTACATCATTAGTTAGATTTGTTCCTAGGGTTTTTTGTTTGTTTGTTTGTTTGTTTTTTAATGCAGTAGTATATGGGATTGTTTTCTTAATTTCTCTTTCTGATAGTTTGTTGTTAGTGTATAGAAATGCACCAGATTTCTGAATATTAATTTTGTACCCTGCAAATTTATCGAATTCTTTGGTAAGTTCCAACAGTTTTTTGTTGGCATCTTTAGGATTTTTGGTGTCTAGTATCAGGTCATCCGCAAGCAGTGGTAGTTTCACTTCTTCCTTTCCAACTTGGGTTCCTTTTTCTTTTCTGATTGCTGTGGCTAGGGTTTCCAATTGTATGTTGAGTAAAAATGCTGACAGTGGGCATTCTTGTCTCATTCCTGATAATAGAGGAAAAGCTTTCAGCTTTTTGCCACTGAGTGATGTTAGCTGTGGGTCTGTCATATATGGCCTTTATTATGTCGAGCTAAGTTCCCTCTATAACTACTTTGTTGAGAGTTTTTATAATAAATGGATATCAAATTTTGTCCAAAGCTTTTTTTTCTGCATCTCTTGAGACTATTACATGGTTTTTTTTCTTCAGTTTGTTAATGTGATGTATCACATCAAAACATCTGCACATATTGAACCAAATTTACATCCCTGGGATGAATCCCACTTTATCATGGTGTATGATCTTTTTAATGTATTTCTGGATTTGGCTTGCTAATATTTTGTTGAGGATTTTTTCATCTATGTTCATCAGTGATACTGGCCTATAATTTTCATTTTTTATATATATTTTTGTGTGTTTTATGGTCAAGGTGATCCTGGCCTTGAAAAATGAGTTTGAAGCTATTGGACAATGCATAGACAACTTTGATCAGGGGTTACCAAGTTATAACCCGTGAGCAAAAACTGGCCCACCACCTGTTTTTGTGCACACTGGGCGCTATGATTTACTTTTTCATTTTTAAGTGCTTGAAACAAATCAAAAGAATAATATTTCATAAAGCTTGACAGTTATATGAAATGCAAATGTTGGTGTACACAGATAGTGGTTGACTGTGGAACAACCAAACAGAAAACAAATCCCAGAACTCCCCACTCTCTGCTTCCACAATCAACTCTTTTGGCTTTGGAGTGTAACCAGTCATCTGACAGGCTGGAGAACTGTGCGGGTTGCAGGTGGTTTGATGGGATGCACAGAAACATGAAGGGATGGATTTCAAAACACATCCTTAATTCTACTACACTTGACTCTCTGTGTTCAAATTCCATTGCCTGTGTTTCTCTAAGAAGAGATATGGACCAAGACAGTGATGCATTGGTTCTCTCCTTGCTGCCTTTTCTTCCTAGGATAATCAAAGTACAGTAATCCAGGCAGTGAGATATTGGCATAAGGATAGAGCAGTGCTCAATGAGACAGAAAAAAGAGTGCAGAAATAGAACCACACATTATGGCCAGTTCATTCTAGACCAAGGTGCCAGGAAATCCAATAAGGAAAGTTCAGTTTCCTACTACAAACAGTGTTAGAACTAATTGAAGAAAATAAAAGGAAAAAACCAAACCAATGTCAGTCCGTATGCAAAAATAATTCGAGATGAGTCTAAAATTAAATATAAAAGCTAGAAACATAATTCTTCTAAAAGAGTATATATGAGAATATCTCTGTGACCTTTGCTTAGGTCGAGATGTCTTAGCACCAAAAAATGCTAAGTATTGAAGGAAAACTCAATGAATTGAATTGCTTAAAATGTAAAATATTGTTCCTCCAGTGACACTATTAACGTACTCAATAGAGTAAAAGTAACAAGGTTTTACCATACCAATTCTTGGCGAGGATATGGAGCCATTAAAACAATCACACACTGCTGGCTGGAATCTAAACTTGTAGAAACACATTTGATAGATGTTTGAAAGATTTCTAAATAGTGGAACATATACTTATCACCGTATAACCCATCTATTCCACCCCTAGGTGTTTACCCAAGAGAAAAGAAAATGTATGTCCCTGCAAAGACACATACATGAATATTCATAGTGGCTTGATTAATATGACCTGAAAAGGGAAACAGTCATAAGGGTCATCAATAGATAATGAGCAAAAACAAAAGGTGGACATCCATACAACAGAACAATGCTCGGCAATAAAATGGAATGAAGTACCGACCGATGCATTTGATAGCACAGTTGGTATTCAAAATTATTATACTGAGTGAATGAAGCAGAACACAAGAATGATACTGTATGCTCACATTGAAAATTCTAGAGATTGCCAGCAAACTTACAGTGATAAAAAACAGATTGGTGTTTGTCTGGGAAAGGAGACATAAGGAGGGACAGGCTGCAAAGAGCACAACAAATCTTTTAGATGAGGAGGAACTTTGCTGTATCTCGATTGTGGCAGTTCTTTCACATAGTATAGAACCAAGATGATAGAGCTGGAGGTAGAGAAGGAGGGCTCTCAGGGAGACAGGTCAATTTTTCAATAAAAACTGTATACCTGGATGTGTAATTTGGCACGTAGAGGGATTTATTTCTGAAGAGTGGGAAGCATCTGTAAATATTCACATGAGGCAAGGGGAGGAGATAGAAGAAGAGAGAACCTCGGGTGGATTCAAGATTAGCCTGGGTTATAGTCAAGATATCACAATCCAATGAGCTAGAGCCAGTGATAGAGTCAGAAGTTGCTCATTGAAGTGAAGCCATGCTGGGGATGGGTCAAGAGGAAGATTCATCAGTTTCAGCCAGAGCCCTGAAAATGGAGTCCTTGGGATTATTAGCAACAGGTATGGCAGTGGAACCACAGGGTGAAAGGAAGTGGGACTACATTAACCCTAACTGGGAAAAGCTGCCCGTTCGTGATCCAGGGACCAGGAGGAAGCCAATTTGACCCCCTCTCCAATATAATGAAGTCAGATAAGCCCAGTCTCATACCACTGCCGCCATGAAAGAGGGGAGCAAGGGTAAGACAGAATCTGAAAGACCAAGAAATGAACACAACAAGATAAAATATTTCCTTATTATTTCCCTTTGAAAATATTGTGGCCCATATAAACCCAAACCCAAACCAAACCAAACCAAACAAACAAACAAAAAAAACCCCTGATGATTTCACATTTCCATTGATTCCTTGAGAGTCTCTTCAAAAGTTACAGTCTAATCCCCTACTCTGAGTGTGAGCTAGTCTTAGTGACTTGCCTCCAATGAATAGAAAGAAACAGAAGTTCCAGTGTGTCACTTCCAAGAGTAGTCATAAAAGGCATTGAGCCTTCTATCTCAGTTGGTCTCTCACTTGGATGACTTGTTTTGGGCAAAACCACATGCCGTATCGAGAGGACACTCAAGTAGCCAATGGTGAGGCCACATGGCAAAGAACTGAGACCTCCTGCTGATAGCCACATGGGTGAATCATCTTAGAGTTGCATTGTCCAGCTCTGGTCTAGCCTTCAGATGACTGCAGCCCTGGCCAACGTCCTGACTGCAATTTCATGAATACGCTGAGTTAGAACCACCCAGCAACTAGGCTGCTCCTGAGTTGCTGGCCCACAGAAACTGTGAGATAAGAGTTTATTGCTTTGAGCCACTACGTTTTGGGGCACTTTGTTATGAAGCAATAGATAACTAATGCAAATACCAAAACGTTTATCTGTAGTCTGAACTACATTATTCGCTTAGGATCTTGTGCATGTCAATACACCAGAAGCAGCCAGGCTTCCTTAGTAAAGCAATAATCCAAAAGAGGTATGGAGAAATGAATCCCATGAACTTTGGGGTCCTGGAGAAGGGAGACAGTATCGCCATCATTTTTGTATTTCTCACTGTGCCTAGCAAAAGGTCTTATGTCCCTTAGTTGCTAGTAAATATTCCTTCGCTGGAAGAAAATTACGGTAGTCTAGAATTGTAAGGGAGCCTTGAGTTCGTGGACTTCAAACTTCCTATTTTTAACCTGTAATAAAAATTAGTCCCAGAAATATAAGGTGACTCTCCCAAGGTCAGGTAACCAATTAGAAGTATACCAGGAGTAGAATTTTAGCCTTCTGGCTCCTAGTTCACCAGGCTTATGCTCTCAATGCATGTTTCTACATTAGAGGATTGGGGAGATGGTTGTAAATGTTTCGGAAGGGTTGCTTAGGAGGAAAGAGTGAAGAGGATCCTTTGAAGAGAGGAGAATGTGGAAATCCCTGTGACCCCTCACTTCTGTATTTTTCAACATCTGTGTAAATTTGAGGGCAGGGCCAGCTCACACAAAACCATTGAATGTTCTGTGCTGTGGAGGACTCACTCTCCATAGGTCCTTCTTTATCTGTGCTTGGCTGTGTCTTCACTTCACCACAAGGGACTGGGGCAGGTATGGGATGCTGTATCAAAGTCAACCACATATAGGCTGGACATTGGGAAGGGTGGCAGCCTGTAAGGGAGATTGACACACAACTCTGCCATGCCACAATTCCTTTGTCTTTGATCATGGCAGTTTCACTCAGTGAAAATACTCTTCTTGGGGAAATATGAGTACAGGTTTCACTTAGTTGGGCTGGGCTTCTCGGGCTAAGTCTGTATGCCAAGTGGTGGTGACCGTTTTCTCTGGTTCTCCTGGTGCCTGTTGAACAAGCAAGACTCAGAGACACCAAACGAGAATGATATCCATATCAAGAGTGCAGAGAAGAAATAGACACACTGGGAATGCAGCTGCAGGGAAGACTGTGGCACTGGGAGAGAGTGGGGTTATGTTGGGGGACAGCAAGGATCTCCTAGTCGCCCTCAAACCACTGTTTCTAGTCCATAGTTGAGCTGTGGTCTCTCATCCCTGGATACCTGGGAGCTGTTTTCCAAAGACAAGGATTTGGGGGGACAGGTTAGGTGTCATTATTTAACAGTTAGGGGAGGTCATAGGGTGTCTGTGTAGTGAAGGCTGCTACCACTTGCATCCCTAAGTAGATGTGCAGAGGGGAAGAAATGAACCCAGGGACCAGAAGGCCCATCCACAGGCACCTGGGAAATAAACAGCCCCATGGATGTGAGAGGACTTTTTGCTTACAACCGATGCCTTCGGATCCTGGAGCCTAGGTCCAGAAATGGAGGATGCATCTGTCTGTCCATCTGCAGTACCCTGATTCTTGGTCACCCAGGGATTTACGTAGAGCTTTTATTCATATTTTAGGTCTTATGCCCTCTGAGGTTCTCTAATTTCCAGACCCCCGCCCCAATCCACAACTTAAATTTCCAGCTGCTCTTCCAGACCTAAACTCCATTCTCTGTCATCTTCAGCTTTGATGGTAAGGTTGTCTGTCATTTCCTGCCACAGTAGCTGTGGAGATTGAGGAGCGCGCTACAATAAGAGAGCCATAAGTCCTCAACTCTTACCCCTTCTCCACTGTCATTTTCAAGAGTAAACTCTCCTTGACCTCTGCCTGCTTTTGGATGCTTTCTAGTACCATTTTTTTCTTTTTTTTAATACAGCAGGTTCTTATTAGTCATCAATTTTATACACATCAGTGTATACATGTCAATCCCAATCGCCCAATTCAGCACACCACCAACCCCACCCCACTGCGGTTTCCCCCCTTGGTGTCCATACGCCTGTTTTCTACATCTGTGTCTCAATCAAGTACCTTTAAATATTTGTTTTCTTATATGCTTTTCCAGATTGCATAATTGGTATCTGTGGGATGGTTCACCTGACTTTTTCATTCATTGTATTCTTCTACTGTAACCAGTTCTGGATGATTTTTTAAACCCAAAAGAGAGAGGAAACTTATGAACTTTGTGAAAGCGTTTTAAAGGAACAGGAAAGCGGGGTGGGAGTGGGGTGGGTTTTGGCATACTGTAAGTGAAAATTTTCCCCATTAGTACTCCGTTCTGTTGCGACTCCTCAATAAAAGTTACACCAGCACTCACACAGGCCACCCTTAACACACATACAAGATATATGTAATGCTTACAGTATCGTTTTCACATTGCAAATATTGATAGTAACATCCCCAGAGGCACTTTCTCTTTTCCTTCCTATCCCACTTGAATTCGATCAAATGAATTGTGTCCTGGGGAAGCAACAGTGCAAATACGGAATCTGACAGTTACATTTTCCTCTCCATATCCCTCCTGAGGAATGAAGCTGAACCCCTGGAGCTCCAAGGCTTGCAGGTTCCCTGGATGCAGAAACAGTATGTGCCTTGGAATGATTTGGAAGGGACAGTGGGAACATCCCTCACGGGGCCACATATTGTCACTGCCCCACACTGATCGTTATCTCTTCCCCACTCCAGGTCAGAGGGAAAAAGGATCTCCTGTCACCCTGGTCATGGCAGCTCTGGTATTATGACCTCCCCAAAGGAAGGACCAAACTGGGCAATTATTATATTTTGTGGTTGAGAAGAGTGAGGCATTCAGCTGTGCTAAAGAGAAAGTGGGAACGGCAGCTCCTGTCAATGTCCAGTGGGCCCTCCCTGCCCACCCCTGTGCCCACCCCGGCTGTCTGCTCCCTCCAGATCTGTCTGGTCCTGGTTTGCATGCCTGGTCATGAGGTGTCCAGAACTGCATTTCTGATTATCGCTCTGCTCTGTGCTCAAAAGAATCAGGGCTGTCCACCAGGAGGAGGACAGACCTGGGACATGGAGGGATTTCTAGAAAGAGGCTGTAACTGGAGCAGGAGAGGAGTGTCAAGAGAGGGAAGGAAGGGGGCTTTCCTCAAGGAGGGAAGGAAGAGCCAGGGTGTCAGGTGCCTTTCACTCAGCCCCTAGCAGATAACTTGAACTATATATATATGTATGTGTGCATATGTGTGCACGCACACATACATACACAGCTGCAGGTCACCTGTAGCCCCTTTGGGGGTGGGTAGTGGTATGTGTCTGGCTTTTTCGAAGAAATATCACAGAAAGAGACAAAGTTCTGTCCACTCTTCTCCCTTTTCTCCTTCTCCTCCTTTTCTTTCTTCTCATGTCCACCATCTCCTCCTTCCTCTCCCCTCCTCCACTCTCTCCCCTCTCCTCTCCCCCTCCTTCTTCTTTTCTCTCTCCCCCCCATCTTCCTCCCTCCCTTCTTTCCTCTCTCCTTTGTTTTTTATTCTTTAGTAACAGCTCCAGCACTCCTCTAGCTATGCATTTAGGACCTCATTCCACCTTCACCCTCCTCTTCAGATACTTATATTCAGCTGAGCTTTGCCGAGCCCCCTGGTCATGCCTCCGCTTTCCTGTTGTCACCATTTCCCTGGTCGACATGAAATGTCCTAACTCTGAACCCAGCCTGCGAGATGCCCCCATTCCCCTACATTCTTGAATATAGAAATCAAGAATGAAGAGAAATCCTTGTAAAACTTTCCAGTCCTTTCCACACATCAGTCAAGTCCATTATAGGCCCCTCTAATTTCCCATCACCTTTTGATTTTCACTGTTTGCCTGTCGGTTCTGACCACAGTCACTGTTTTCTCCTCCTGTACTTTAAACCTTTCTCATTAGAGCCATGTAACCTTTTCCCACAGTCAGAGGGAGGGGCACCAGGACCCTTCAGGAAAGTGCATAGGGGATGCCTCTCTCCCATCATGCCCCCTGATGCCCAGGTATGAGCATACTCTCCCCACGGTTTACTTCCAGAGAAGTTCCAAGTACACAGTAAGTGCTCTTATTGCTTCCTAGCACTCCTGTTAGACAGAGCCCTGACATGTTGGTCATGAGTCCAGAGAGCCACTCACGGTTTCGCCAGTAACCCAACTTCTGATTTTGGGGGCGTCATCTCCTCAGCCTGGGTGTCCTAGTTTCCCTACCCCTTTACTGATGGGGGCCTCTTAGGCACCTGCAAATTAGTATCATGCTCCCCTTGGTTATTCCTGCATATCATTTCAAGCTACTGCCCAAGGAAAGCCATATTTCCGACGAAAATCTCAGTAATATACCAGGAGGTGTTTGTCTCTCTCCTTTCTTCCGTTGTTCCTTTTTCTTGCTCTCTCTGTTAATGGCACCGATCCCCTCTCACCAGTTAGGTGAGAACCTCTCCCATCCTGGCTCACAAGTCCTGTGGAATTCCCTGTAAGGTCAAGTGCTCTCTTCCCTGTTCCCACTGTCCCTGACCTAATTCTCAAAGCACTCGCTACTTACCTGGCCCACATTGAAAGTCAGGAGAGCTGTGTTCTCATCCCCAAAGGGACCGTGTGGCCCTGGGCAGGTTGCTTCCCTTCTCTGGTTCATCTCTGTAAAATGAAGGATTTGACCATCTTGGTCTCCATGTGGAGGCTGACTGAGGTCATAGAGAGAGCTCTGGCATGGTCATCAAGAGCCCTGAATGCCACTCACAGCTCTGCCACTAGCCTAGCATGTGATGTAGCTCCAGTCCCTTCCCACTTCTGAGCCTCAGTTTCCCATCTGAACATCTGTGACTGACAATTGAGGGCTCCTAGGCTTCTGCAAATAAAGACTTGGGCCCCTCATCTGCCTGTGTCTTTCCAAAACCCATACTCCAATATGCTGGGCACGTGGAACATTTTCTTAACCTCCAGATTACTCCTTGGAAATGTCTCTAGTATAAAGAGCTTTCTCCCTTATGTTTCATGCCTTATTTTCCCTGATAAGCCTTCAGCTCCCTCTGCCTCGGACCCTGCGGGCCTGTGTTTATGGGCTTTTAATGACAAAAGGCTATCAGTTAGTGTAATCAGAGTATTCTCCTCTTTAATCTTGGCCCTCTCCCCACGTTGTCCCCCTCCCACATCAGGTTCCCTCTTATTTAAACTTAACGAGCATAGCTCTTGGCGGCATCACCATAGCAACCAGAAGCTAGGGCCAATTAAGCCATGACTGAGTCATTAGACACCTAAGCTGATTTATAGTGTCCAGAATACTGGATGGAGGAGAGAGGCTGACAGGAAGGACAACAAGGAAAGTCTTAGCTGGAGAGAAGTGGGCAGCTGAGTAGCTGAGGGCTGCACACCATACTCCACCTCAAGTCCCTGGGGACCATGGGCCCAGGTGTGGGCAACATGGCATGTGCCCTCAACCACCAGGCCAGAAGGTGGGGCAATCAGGACCCTCCCCCCCACAGAAATGTAATTCTTGATACTTCCCTGCCAACATGCCCCAAACACAGGGATCTGGCTCTGGAATTTTAAATAAAATTCAGAGTAACCGGCAGAGTCAATTACTGAGTTCACCCTGAGTCCTAGTCTGGTGGTGCTTTCCTTATCCTCCAAATACTCTGTGGAAGTTTCTCTAAGGAAAAAGCCTCTTCCTTTTCGAGGCTCCCTTTTCCCAATCAAAGCCCCTGCTGCCCTGGCCTCCTTTTATGGGCCTTTAATCACAAAGTGCTATCAATTAGGGTAATTAGGATATTCACATTACAATTCTTCTTCCCTCCCCCATGAGGCTGGCCACTCCACTTTCGTGCTCCCTTTTTATTTTATCTAGTGAGGAAAGCTCTTGGCAGGATTGCCATAGCAACCAAGCCACAAGGCCTATTAGGCCATTGAGGAGCTGGACACTGAGACTCAAAGCCGATTATGGGTCTTGAAACTTGAAGGCAGAGCAAGACTGCTGGTATGAAAATAAAGAGGCTCTTGGCTGCAGAGAAGGGGCAGCTGAGCTCTTCAGGGCTTCAGCCTACCCTCCACCCTTAACTTCATCTTTACCCCTGAACTCTTCAGGGAAGGAGAAGGAGGGAGGCAGCAGTGAGAGGGCACTGGCCCTATTAAGGATGAAAGTCTGGGTTTGGACATAAGAGCTTATGCTCTTTGGCTAACCCTTGCCATGTCCCCAAACTCACACCTGTAGCATGCCTTCCCCATGGGGTAGCCTCGTTTCCTAATAAGTTACCTGGCACACAGTAGGTCCTCGTAGGGCTTGCTGCCCAGCAACCCCACTAGACAGAGCACTACAAGATAGAGCACAATGAGAACACCTTAGAACGTGGGCAAGTGAAGACTCCTAACTCAGTGACTTTTTCTGGGAAATGACACTAATGAAAAACCTATGTCATCTGGTGTGTAAGGCTGCCTGCTCACAGTCTGGCTCCTCTGCCTTTTGGTGATGATGGTGTTAACTCTTTGGTGGATGGAGGGGAGGCAGTGAGGGTGGCATTAGGCTGTTAATCACCAAAGGCCCTAAGAGTATTAGGTCATTGTCACCTGCAAGAAATCCCTTCTCCCTCTCAATAGCCCCCTCTATATTCACAGGTTTCCACTCATTTTCACTGAGGGAGCAAAGCTTCTGGCCGCATCGCCATAGCAACCAGAAGCCAGACAGAGTAGGAGGGTGAAGCAGTCACTTGACACCAAACCTTAGTGTAGTGTCTGTTGGAGAGGGGTTGACTTTGGGGAGGAAAATACATTAACCGTGAGCTGGAGAGAAGTAGGCCACGAGGCTTCTCAGTGACCCGACACACTTCTACCTCATCCTTCATCCTTGTGCCTCCAGGTAAGGAGCGGTATTCAGAGCCAGCTTTGTTCCCTGTGGGGGCCAAGGCCTGTGTTTGGACCAGAATATGTGTCCTCTGCCCTAGCCCTCGGTGAGGGTACCAGGCACTAGATTCGCCCCTGTCCCGCCTTGTTACCAAACACACACGCATGAGTGAATATGAGTTCTGCATGTGCATTTCCATGACTGCACCTCCTGTGCCTAGAACAGTGTCAGAAATATGGTAGGGGTCTTTGGTGCAAACTCATACACTTCCCCAGTCCACTCACTCCATCTTAGACATCACAGTTCACATCTTATCCTCCTTCCTCAAATCTCCGTCTACTACTGGAACAGCCACAGTCTGGGTTGATAAGACTGAGAACGTGGAAGGAAAGATCTCACAAAACTTTCTACCTACCTGCATCTGACACTAGATACTCTGCCTTCCCTCTTGTCACTATGAACGAACTGTCCACACTCTTATCAAAACCCAGCCCTGCAGTTGGGCAGTAGATTCTACCCCTTTTGGGTGAGTAAATGCATGGCCCCAGCAATGCTCCCAGAGCTCTCACCCACATCACCAATTTGACCTTCTCAACTGGATGATTCCCATAAGTACACAAACCTTCTGCAAAGTCCTCCCTCTTAAAAACAAAACAAGAAAGAGAGAAACTGACAAAAACCCCACCTTAACTGCACAATGCCCTCCATCTGCATCATCATCATCTCTCGATTTGACCTTTACAGCAAAGCTCCTAAAAAATCATTATTTATTTTTGGTATCTCCATTTCCTCTATTCCCATTTTGTCTTGAACCATCTCAATCGATCTTTTGTTCCCACCAATCTAGTGAACTAGCTCTTCTCAAGGTCCCCAAAGACCTGCACATTGCTAAATCTAGTGGTCATCTCTCAGGATTGACATTACTTGACTGATCAGTAGTATTTGGCACTGTTGATCACTTCCTCCTCCCTGCAATACTTTCTTCACTTGGTTTACACTGCAGCGGTCCCCAACCTTTTTGGCACCAGGGACCAGTTTCGTGGAAGACAATTTTTCCAGGGACGGTGCGGGGCGGGGAGAGATGGTTCAGTTGGTAATGCGAACGATGGGGAGCGTCAGATGAAGCTTCACTCGCTCGCTCGCTGCTCACCTCCTGCTGTGTGGCCCGGTTTTTAACAGGCCTCGGACCGGTTCCTAACAGGCCTCGGACTAGTACCAGTCCCCGGCCCGGAGGTTGCAGACCCCTGGTTTACAGGACGTTCCTTTCCCTTGGTTGGCGTTCTGCCTCAGGGTCTGCTACTTTTCAGTATCCTGGTGAGTCCTTCTGTGACTCCTTGACCTCTCTGCATTCAAGTGCTCTAGGTTTTGACTCTCATGTTTCTTCTCTTCCCTACCTATGCTCACTTCTTGCAGAATCATACACAGTTCCATCACTTTGATCCCACCCACAAATCGAAGAATCACACATTAATATTTCAAGTCCAGTCTTATCCCTGAAATCCAGGCTCATATATTCAACTGCCTACTCAACATTGCCTCTTGGATGTCTAATTTTCATCTCAAATTGGCCCTGGTCCTGATTAGCAGAGTGTAATGAGTAGCCCATAAGCCACTGACAGTGCATATCCAGAGCTCCACTTCTATAAACTAAATTGAGATTCAAAGCTCATTCCCTACTCTACCTTAGGTTTTCCTACCTGGCACCAAGTCTGCCCCAGCCTCTCTTCAGACAACTGTCCTAAAGTCCTTGGCTCAGAGCCCAGGCCATTCGTAATCTAAGAGCAACTTTATTTTTGTATATTTACACTGGCTTGTGAAATAAGCCTTCCATTTATCACAATTTTGGTTTCAATTTATGTTCTTTCTACTTTTCCTTTGTCTTTATTAAATAATGAAATTATCACTTTAAATTCGCTCTGTCCTTAGATCCATTTCTTTGTAATACATTCTCATATTAAGCTAATTCATATTATAGTTGGTATGAGTACATTTGTGAATGTTTCTTTATGTAACTTCCCAGTTGCTGTCATTACACCTGCCTCAAGAGGAACTAAATGTTCTGCTTTTCCAGTTTTATGACTGAGCAGACATTGTGTGTGTTCCTCCAATATTCATTCTCCCCTCCATCTCAAGCACAGAGAAGCTTAATTCATGTCTAGGAATTATACATGTGTTATTAGTAGCAATGGGAGATATTGTTACTACTTATCATCTGCTCATGTTGACTTGCATTTTCTGACATTTCTCCCACCAACGTTTTTATAAGAAATTATATCTAAAATTATGTTTAGAGCTTTAATAAATCAAGAGTTCCAACAAAGAGGTACTTAAGCAGGTGAGAAATAGATAGTTGTATTCCCTTGCATTGGCTACTGGCTTGAGAACTGACCTTCTCACATCCTGCTGGTAGAAATGCAAATTGATATGAACCCCTCTGGGGTTCTCAAGAAAATATGTGCTCCCACCTGAACACTTGGCATATGTTCTGGCCCTGGGGATATATGTCAAGGAAATGAATGGTTCTAAGGCAATAATTTTTCACAAGAACAAAGTTTTCACTCCCATAGCATTTACCACAACCATGACCAACAAAATTATTAAAACACACCAAAAGGTAGAAATGATAGGACACCTATAAAATATGAGTATACACCTCCATTTAAAAGATAGTAGTAGCATATAAAATTAAATGAAGTGATGTTCAAGCTGTACTGAAGGTGTATAAAATTAGGTACACATTTATGCTCAGTATGAGTCCATTTTTCCTAATATTTTATTATGAAACCCATCAAACATCCAGAAATGTCTACCAGGTTGTACAGTGAAAATCCATATGATCTCTACCTAGAGACTACAACATTAGCCGTTTTCTCTCCTTCCTTAATCACACATATATCTCTGTGTCCATCCATTATCCATCCAGCCATTCATGTTATATCCTGGATGCATTTTAAAGTAAGCTGTAAGCAACAGTACTTTCCAACCCTAGATAATTCAGCACCCAAATGATTAACTAGAGCTTAATATTTGTTTACGGTGGTTGCTTTTTTTCTCGTTGAGGGAAAATTTACACAGAGCAAAATGCACAAATCCTAACTGCACCATTCATTGAATTTTGACAATTGCACACACCTGTGTAACCCAACCCTCTCATCAGTATCTAGAACATTATCCTCACCCCAGATGTGTTCTCTTGTCTCCTCCCAATCCATCTGCTCCTCCATCCCTCACAGGCAAACACTGGTCAGCTTTCTGTTTCTGTAGGTTAGTTTTACTATTTCTAGAACTTTTAATAAATGGTATGTCCTCTTTTGTGTTGTCTTTTCCCACTCAGCAAATGGTTTTGAGATTCATACACGTTGCTGTGTGCATTGGTATTTGTCTCCCCTTTTATTGCTGAGTACTATTACGTCATACGGATATTCCAGAGTTGGTTTCGGTGATCTCATTGTTGAAATGGAAAAGGAGAAGCAGAAGCAGAAGGAGGAGGAGGAAAAGAAAAAGAAACCTGTGTATTTGCAAAGAGAAAAGTTTACTGTGATATGTTATACCCACTTATTGACAGCAATTGTCTGTAAATTATGGCATTTATGTGTCACTGGATAAGCTGATCTTCAAAAGCACCTACTCCTCTAGACTGATGTACTTACCATTCATAATAGTTCCATCCTTAGTGGTGTCTCTTTTTAACTTACACCAAATGACATCATTGAATTTAGAATGAACAAAACATAGTCAGTGAGTTGTTGACAAAATAGTAGTATATCAAATCTTACAGATATGTGTCAAAAATTCACGTGCGTGTGACTCTGGGTGAGAGTTTGGGTGTTTGGGGTTATGTTCAATGTGTATTGAAGGGAGACTGAGGAAACTCCAAAGGACCTTTCCATGGTAGAGAGATTAGGTCCTCAATCATGAGGAAAAAATGCAAACATGAAGAAAACCATAAGCAAGAAAACATTGAAGCATTCATAAACCTGATTGATTCCAAACTCTGCTCAATCACCAACTAAAAGAAGCAAGCATGTGAGCATAAATCCTTAATGTTCACACAGGCTGAGCATGGGAGCAGCATTTGATTAGTATTCTCTGGCGGATTCTGAAATCCCAGGCTCATATATCCAGCTGGCTACTGGATGTTTCCAGGTGAATTCCTTACATTTAATACTTGCTTAACACAACTCTGTGTTATTTATAATTCTAATAATTCTTGTGAGACAGTGTTGTAGGAAATCATACTGCTACACAAATATTTCTACAAGTGGAATTTGGCGCTCATAGTATGTTAATGTAAAAAAAATTAAACATTACTGATAAGTAGTCCTTTATATCATGGGACAAATTATATTAATGCAGGCTGGGAGGAAAATTACCCATTTCTTCACACTATTTCTTACTCTGAGTATTACAGCACTTGTTATATTTATTAAATGCACTGAGTTGTCTAATACTTTAAACATTTTTCTTGTTTACATTTTCATTTCTCAAATACTAGAGTTTGTGTATTAAAATCAGTGAATAAAGATAAGCAAAAAAGAAAAAAATATATAGTTAAACTGAAGAAAAATAAAAACTGCAATCATACAACATCAAGGAAAAACTTTAAATTTGGATATAACTCCTGTGTGTGTGTATTTATGTATGTATGTGTGAATGTACTTGTAAATATACATACACATGTGTAAACAATCTATGATATATCATATATAACCTTTTAATAGTAATAGAGCCATTCTCCCCATGCTCTTATACTTATCACTATTACCCTTTCCTCAGTCATTTACTCATTCATACTTCTTACAATTATATTGTATGGAGATTTCTGCTTCTGAGCAGATGGAGGATACTTAATTTTACCTATTTCTGCCTCCAAGTTCAGCTTTAAAAACCTGGACATTACAATTAAACAATCACAAAAAATTTCTGTAAAGTCAGAAAATAAGGCAGACTGGCAAGGGACCCCACGACCAATGGAACAACGTCACAGTGAATTCCTTGTGTTTGATTTTTGGCTTATAGCTCCCTATTTGGTACTGGTGATACCAGAAACCAGGAATATTCAGTGAGCACAAACATAAAAATTCCAGAAAAAGCCTACTCCCTCTAGTCAAACTATGAGGAAGTAGCAACCTCACAAGACAGACAACTTTTAGAAGGTAATCACTCTACTCCAGCCCAACACAGAAAAAACTGCAGTCCCAACACCACCCTCACTAGAACAGACTGAGTGGAGAACCTAGACTTCCACATTTACCAGGCAAGAATGAGGCATTGTAACAACCCATCATGGATGATATTAGAGCAGACCCATTGGGGATCAGGGACTTTCA
This sequence comes from Mesoplodon densirostris, assembly GCF_025265405.1. Taxonomy (NCBI): domain Eukaryota; kingdom Metazoa; phylum Chordata; class Mammalia; order Artiodactyla; family Ziphiidae; genus Mesoplodon; species Mesoplodon densirostris. The sequence goes on along the minus strand of NC_082681.1, from coordinate 74,512,992 downwards.
TCTCACTGATAAGTAAGAAGACCCCATACCTGTGGTCTCAGTGGTAATCATGTGGGAAGCCTGTCCCACTAGCTCCACCCAGTGATTATGAGGTACTTCTACCCCTCCTCAATGGGGTGGTGTCAGAGGAGACCTAGAGGGGTTTCATGGCTTTCACCAACACTCAGAAGTAATAAGGCTAACTCTTTCCACGGGGTTAGTAGAGGCATAGTAGGGAGGCATAATGCGACATCCTTATAACTCCTTGCCAGGGTGTTATCACCAGAGATGTAGTAGGGAGCTTGAAGTGGAGTTCAAGTGGAGAAGTGAGCTTCCTACCACTGCGATAGGCATAAGGATCCTCTCCTCCCCCAGATTTTAGTGGCAGCCAAGTTGGAAATCTGGACTTGTCTCACATATAAGTAAAAAGGCAGCATCCTGCCCTTCCTCCACTGGAGTTGTGACAGAAGATGCCTGTTAAAAATACAAGATTTAAATAAGATCCAGTCTTATAATATAATAACCAAATATTCAGATTTCAATAGAAAATCACATGACATAGAAAAGAACAGGAAGATGTCACTGTGAAAAAGAAAAAAAATCAACAAATATCAACACTAAAATGACACAAATGTTAGAATTATCTGACATGAATTTTAAAGGAATAAAAATGCTTCAACAAGCAGTGACAAACATTTTCAAAACAAATGAAAACATAGAAAGATTCAGCAAAGAAATAGAAACTATCATCAAAGAAATAGAAAATATAATGAAGAACCAAATGGAAATTTTATAACTAGAAAATGCAATGAGCAAAATGAAAAACTCAATGAATGGGCCCCATAGCAGAATGGAGTGGACAGAGTATACAGTTAGTGAACTTAAGGACAAAACAACAGAATTCACCCAATCTGGAAAACTGAGAAAACATATACTAAAAAAAAAGCATAAGGAACTTGTGTCAGTATAACAAAATATCTAATATTCATGTCCTTAGAATCCTGAATGGAGAAGATAAAGATAGTGGGCTAAAAATATTTCAAGAAATTATGGCTTCAAATTACCACATTTATTCTAAGACATAAACTTGCTGAGTCAAGAAACTGAGTGAACAATAAACATGGTAAACCCTAAGAAACATGCCATAACAAATCATAATCAAATTTTGAAAACTAAAGACAAAGAAAAAAAATCATGAAAGAATCCAGAAAGAAATGAAGCATTAGGTGTAGGGAAAAGCAATTCATATGACAATGGATTTTTCATCACAAACCATAAAGACCAGAATGTAGTGGCACAAAATTTTTCAGTGCTGAAAGAAAAGGACTATAGAACCAGAATTCTATATCTAGTGGGAAAAAATCCCTCAATAATGGAGGGGAAATCAAGACAGTCTATGAAAAAGGAAAGCTAAAGAATTTGTCTCTAACAGAGCTACCCTAAAATAATGGCTGCAGGAAGTTTTCTAATAAGAAAGGAAATGATCAAAGAAGGAATCTTGGGACATTATGAAGAAAGAAAAAAATAATTGATTTAAAAAAATGGGTAAATATAATATCCTTCTCCTTTTGAGTTTTCTTTTTCTTTCTTTCTTTTTTTTTTTTTTTTTTTTTTTTTGCAGTACACGGGCCTCTCACTGTTGTGGCCTTTCCAGTTGTGGAGCACAGGCTCAGCAGCAATGGCTTACAGGCTCAGCAACTCTGCAGCATGTGGAATCTTCCCGGACTGGGGCACGAATCTGTGTCCCCTGCATTGGCAGGCGGACTCTCAACCACTGTGCCACCAGGGAAGCCCTCCTTTTGAGTTTTCTAAATTATGTTTGAGGTCAAAGCAAAAATTATAACACTGCCTGATGTAGTTCTCAATGTATGTAGTGGAAATATTTACAAAAATCATATTATAACTAGGGACACTAAAAGAATGTAAAGGGTAAAACAACATTGCAACTATACTTCAATTTTAAAAAAAGAAAAAAATCATGTAAAGGCAAGTGAGTTTTCTGCATTTCATTTAAAGTGGAAAAAATTCAACACCAGTAGATTGTGATGTTATATATGTATATGTACTATAATACCTAGAGAAACCACTAAATACATATACTATACAATGAGGTAAATCCAAAAACATTATAGATAAATCAAAATGGAATTTGAAAAAGTGTCCAAGTAACTCAGAGGAAGCTAGGATAAAGAAAACAAATAAAAATCAGGGAGAACAAGCAGGAAACAAAAAATAAAAAGGCATACTTACACCTTTTATATAAAAATCATATTAAATGTAAATGGTCTATATACACCATCTAAAAGACAGACATTGGCAGAGTGGATTAAAAAAAACATCACTCTACTATATGCTATCTGCAAAAAGTCTCATTTCAAATATAATGATACAGTGTATAATGATACTTTGAAAGTCAGATGATGGGGAAAGTTATACAACACACTCATTAATTAACAAAAAGCAGGAGTGGTTATATTAATATCAGATAAAGGAGATGTCGGAGCAAGGAAAATTTTCAAGGAGAGAGCGGAAAATTACATAATAAAATAATAAATCAACCAAGAAGACATATCTATCCTAATGTGTATGTACCAAACAATAGCTGTAAAATGTATGAAGCAAAAACTGATAGAACTGAAAGACGAAATAGACACATCTCCAGTTATAGTTGATAACCTCAAGACTCCTCCAAGCAATTCATAGAACAGCTAAACAGAAATTCACTAAGGATACAGAAGAACTCAATGACACTATGAGTCAACAGGATCTCACTGACATTTAGAGAACACTCTTCCTGACAAGAGCAGAATACACACTCTTTTAGAATGCCAACAGAATATATAATGAGATAGACCATGCCCTGGGCCTTATAACAAACCTCAGTAAATTTTCCATATTGAAATCATACACAGTGTGTTTTCTGAAAAAATGAAAGCAAACTAGATATCAACAACAGAAAGAAAACAGGAAATCTAAACACCCAGAAGTTTAAAGTAAGCTTCAAATGAATCCATGATTAAAACCAGAAAATCAGTAGAGAAAAACAATACAATAAAAAGCCAATTCTTTAAGAAAATTAATAAATTTGACAAAAATCTAGCAAGAAAAAAAGTAGAAGATGCAAACTACTAATATCAGTAATGAAACAGTGGATATCACTACACACCCTGCAGATGTCAAAAGGACAGCAAGGGAATACTATGAAAAACTCTAAATACATACATTTTACAACTTAGGAAGAAACAAAAAGCAGAAACTACCACAACTACCTCAGTTTGAGATAAGTACTTTGAATAGCCCTATTGGAGTTAAGGTAAATTGTTAAAAAGATTTCCAAAGAAGAAAACTCCAGGCCTTGATGACATCACTGGAGAATTTTCTAAAATATTTGAATAATAACACCAATTTTACACAGTCATTCCCAGAAAATATAAAAGAGGAGGGACCACTTCTCAATTCCTTCTAACAAACTCAATATTGCCAACATACACCAAATCCCAACATACAAAGTATAAAAGGAGAATGACACACCGGTATCACTCATGAATATAGATGCAAAAATTCTTTTAAAAAATTGGTGAATAGAATTAAGCTATAATATGTGCATACAAAAATTATACACTATGACTAAATGAAGTTTATTTCATGGATGTAGGCTTGTTCAATATTTGAAAATCAATGTAGACCACTATATTAACAGGCTAAAGAGAAAAATCATATGATCAAATGCAAAAAAAAGCATTTCAGAAAATTCGACAGACATTTATGATAAAAACTGTCATAAAATAAAGAATCCAAGAGAATTTTCCTTAATTTTGTTCATATCAGCTTTATTTGTAATGGTGAAAAACTGGAAACAACCCAAATGTCCTCCAGTAGGTGAATGGATAAACTGTGGTTTTCATACCATGGAATATTACACAGGAGTAAAAAGGGACAAACTATTGATACCTGCAACAACTTAGATGGATCCCAAGGGCATTATTCTGAGTTTAAAAGCCAATCTCAAAAATTTACATGCTATATGATTCCATTTTTATAAGCTACTTGAGATGACAAAATTATAGAGATGGAAAACAGATCAGTGGTTACCAGGGATAAGGGATGGCAGCAGTGTATGTGGGGTAGAGTGTGGGAGTTGACTATAAAGGGGTAGCAAGAAGGAAATATTTGTTGGGATGGAATAGTTTTATATCTTGTGTGTGGTGGTAGTTACATGTGATGAAATGACATAGAACTACACACATACATTTATATCCATGTCAGTTTCCTGGTTTTGATATTATTCTAGATATATTTAAGTAGTAATCACTGGGAAATATTGGGTGAAAAGTACACAGAATCTCTCTGTACTACCTTTGCAACTTCCTGTGTATCCGTAATTATTTCAAAACAAAATGTTTAAAAACCCTATTTTTCAATTTTTTTCAATTTTCCGTGTCTTTAAAAATTATTCTAGATGTGGCACATATATACAATGGAATATTACTCAGCCATAAAGAGAAATGAAACTGAGTTATTTGTAGTGAGGTGGATGGACCTAGAGTCTGTCATACAGAGTGAAGTAAGTCTGAAAGAGAAAAACAAATACTGTATGCTAACTCATATATATGGAAGCTAAAAAGAAAAACAAAAAGGTTCTGAAGAACCTAGGGGCAGGACAGGAATAAAGGCGCAGATGTATATAATGGACTTGAGGACACAGGGAGGGGGAAGGGTAAGCTGGGACGAAGTGAGAGAGTGGCATGGACATATATACACTACCAAATGTAAAATAGCTAGCTAGTGGGAAGCAGCCCGCATAGCACAGGGAGATTAGCTCAGTGCTTTGTAACCACCCAGAGGTGTGGGGTAGGGAAGTTGGGAGGGAGATACAAGAGGGAGGGGATATGGGGATATATGTATACATATAGCTGATTCAATTTGTTATACAGCAGAAACTAACACACCATTGTAAAGCAATTATACTGCAATAAAGATGTTAAAAAAATTCTTCTATGGCATAATTTGCAATGCTTGTAGTACCTTAAATTCCCGTGAATGATTCCTACTTTCTCAACCCTCTCCACCATTGTTGAGTAAAGGTGATTCAAATTGTTCCCAATTTAAATAGGTGGTGGTGAACAGAACATCATTGTATTTAAATTCGTGCTGATATCCAGAATTACTTATGAGGCAAAGATTTCACAAGATTAAGTGGCACTTTGAAAGTACCTATATATTTCAGAGCTTTGAATGAAATGTTGCCAAATGGCTTTCATTGAAGTTGCTCCAGTATAGGGTCCCATGGGTAATATGATACAGTGCCCAAGTGAATGCCTCTATTGGGTACCTTTAATTATATTGGGTCTGTGCTCATTTAATTAATTAAAACTACTTGGTTCTTATTGTTTTGTACAAGTTTTAAAATGTTATTACACAAGAGACAGTACTTTGCTGTAGGTAAATAATAAATCAGGATAAGAAGGTAAAAAAATCACCAGAGTTCCATGCAACATAGAGATGTGACCAAAGTTTGAGAGCATTAATTTCCATTGCATAAATTTTATGTATATATGCCTATTTTTACAAAAATATAATACCAAATATTTGCTTTTTATCACAAAATGAGAAATTTCAGCATTTATGTGCCTTTAAGTATTTTTCTGCTCCTTCCTGTACAATGACAGAATTCCATTCAATTTAATTAACAAATTCTATTTTCTGTAAATAATTTTTGGTTTTAAAATCATTTCATATTTTAGCCTGATCAATCAATATTTCTATGGAATCCACATAGCCAGATCTATGTTTATCTGCAGGATTATTTCCTGAGAAAACCTTCAAAAGTGTTATTTTGCTGCCAAAAGACCCTCCACAAAGGGGCTGTTCATATGTATGCTCCCACCCACAGCATAAAAGATTGTCTCCTCAACCCAACCCTCATTTAGAACATTTAAATTCTTTTTCACTTTTAAAAAGAAAGAGGTTATCACAGTGTGCCTTTGGTGTTTTCTTCAATTCATTAGAACAAATATAATTCCAGTGTGGAAAATTAAGAAAATGAACATTAGAATATATTTTAAAAAATAGAAATCACCTGTAAAAGCACTAACCAAAGATAAATAAGATTATAATGTGGCTGGAGAAATAGTCCTTTTTTGTTCCATAGAAATTGAGTCACACTGTTAATATTGTTTCCTAAACGAACTTTCTTGCTAGTAACCATTATTGAATATCATAATTTCTGATGTCTTTATGTCATTCCATTACATAGAAAGACCTTTATTTTCCTTACCAATCAAATATTATTGAAGATTTAGTTGGTTTTAGTTGGTGTTTTTCCTCATTTAAATTAAGCCTGGGATGATACTTTCAAACCAAATGTAAGCTCACATCCAAGAATGTTTTCTCAAAATCCATTCTTAGAAATGAAACTGCAGTGTACAGGACACAAGCATTTCCTTAAAATTTTATGTGAATACTCAATGTAGCCCTACATAACCCACTATCACTTTAAACTTCTGTGAGACATGTAACTACTTGCATTTTTTTTCCTTCTGCCTTCTCCTACATGGGTATTGCAACACTTTAATTTTTTACAGTCATAAGCTGACACCATAGTCTCATTGTTATGGACAGATCCAGCTGCTTTAAACACTGTATTTTATTTATCTTATTTATCTGAATGTTAATTTCTTTTCAAGCAAAATAGGCACAAATCTAAATTCCTCTGCCCTGTAGTAAGCATTTGTATTAGTTTCCTATTGTTGCTGTAGCAAATTATCACAAATTTAGTGGCTTAAAACAACAAAAATTTATTATTTTACAATTTTGGAGGTCAGAAGTCCAAAATCAGTCTCATTACACTAAAGTCAAAATGTCAGTAGGTCTAGTTCTTTCTTGAAGCTTTGAAGGGAGGATCCCTTTCCCTGTCTTTTCAGCTTCCAGAGGCTGTCTGGATCCCCTCCTCACATCACTTCAACCTCTTGCTTCATTTGTCACATCCCTTACTACTAACTCTGATTCTCCTGACACCCTCTTATAAAGACTCTTGTGGTAACATTGGGTCCATCTGGATAATCCAGGATAATCTTCCCAATTCAATTTCCTTAATTCAATCAATCTGAAAAGTCCCTTTTGCCATGTAAAGTAACATATTCACAGGTTTCAGGGATCAGGACGTGGACATCTTTGAGGAAATGTTATTTTGTCTACCACACCACTATTCATCAGTTTGAAAGGAAATATATTTCTATTATTTACACATACATTTTTGCAAGATAACATTGACTCTGTTGTTTCATAGCTCGTATTTTGTATTTAACAATATATATTAACAATAATTTGCTATTCTTTAATAGTCTCTACCCCATTATTCCCAAATATTTTATACTGTTCCATTAAAATGAGGGGCTCTAATTATATTAACAAATAAAACCAAAATATTTGCTGTGAGAATTTAGACTGACTTCAACTTTTACCTATTAAAATAAAAGTTGTGTTCTGGTCATGATGCAGGATTATATTCCTCTTTTCCTCTTCTTTCCAAAATCCCATTAAGTGACACTAAAGATTTATAAAAGGATTAAACTATAAGAGCACTGAGTGATAAAAGGCAACAGAGATTTGGATAAATATCTCAAAGACATATATACAGGAGAAGGCTTCCATGGGGCAGGAGGTATTCTCTTCAGCGGAGCGCAAGAGAGCCTTCAAGCTCAGAAAGACATTGTATCTGTGCTGGAAGGGCTGGGGTAGAACAGCTGCACCAGGCAGCACATAACTCCATCCTTCCTCCCCAAGAGGGAGAGATTTGCAGCAGAGGCAGCCTTAGAGAGTCTCTCAGAAGGTAATGCCAGCTAAAGATTAGCACACAGATACAAATTATAACACACATACAAAAACTCACCACCATTAGATACTGAGCAGACCCAACAAAATGCAGAATTTACAACTAAAGAAATAAGCAATAATAGACAAATATGAAAAGAACTGGAAAAAAATAAGACTGCTTAAAATGTTTAAAGAGATGAAAAGAGGACTGGAATCTGTAAGAAAAGAACAGGGTCTTTTTTTTTTAAATAAGGTATATTTGAAAAAGAAACAATTAGAAATTCTAGAAATGAAAAAGGTACACATTGAAATAAAAATCTTAATAAATTGATCATATAGTTGACCAGACTCAAAGGTGAATAGAGAGCTGGAACACAGATAAGGAAGGGACCTTATCTGAATCATCCCTGTGTCTCAGTATCTAATATAACAAGGCCAGCATATACCAGGTATTCAGCAATTGCTGGTTAAACTGAACGGGGTAGGTGACTTTTGGACAAGCCTGACATCCAGGGGCCTCTTCCAGTGTAGGTGAGTCTCAGGGGCCAGGACAGTCTTAGGTGGAACTACCTGAGGATTGGGCTGAGCTGGGTCTGGCTCCTTGTTGGTCGGGTCAGTAGGGTTGCCATTGACCTCAGGGGCCAGTTTGTTCCCTGTCAGAGCTGGTGGTCAACTTCTCTTCACTCAGTATGTCCCTGTTAGGAACTTTGAGGATGTCCGTGGCCATATTTGTGTGAGGAGACATTATATAAATGGTTAACAGTTTTGCCAAAGCTCCCTCTCCTTACTTCCTCCCTCCTAGGCCTTATACTCTCCCTGACCCTGCCCCCAATCCAGAGAAAGGAGAGCAGTGATGTGTGCAGCCATCTCTCCACACCTGGCCTTCATAGCTTGATCTCAGGGTGGTCTCCCTCACTCTCTGGAATAATGAACGTCTTCTTCTAGGACAGCATTCCTCTTTGTCTTGCAGTAGGAGAGCAATCCAGGCTGGGGCCATTCCAGGGCGCCCTGTACCCTGCAGCCCTCACCAGCAGGGAAGCTTCTCTGAGGTGTGGTTGAGGCTTCAGAACAGAGGGCAGCTTCAGAAGCAATGACCATTCTTGTGTCCTCCCTTTCTACATCCTCCTTCTCTTCTATATTTCAAGGGAAGTGGACACTCAGAAGACAGATGCTCTATCCTGGCCAGCCCATGCCAAACTAAGTGCTTTCAGGAGAAAGGCAATTTGAGATAGGCTGCTCAGACCATAGGCTTCAGATCCCAAATCGCTTCCTAACCCTGTCTCCTTATAAGAGAAGTCATCCTCACTGTTTGGGACTCCTGGAGTGGTATATAGAGCAAGTGATTATCTGTAGGTCACTGAGGACTACTTAAAGAGACCACACATGAGCTCCTAAAAAAGTGTCTTGTGGATAGGTGTCTGCAAAGAATATAAAGAATATATTACCAATGCAGCTAAACCTCAGTAATTCATAACTACCTGGGGCTAATATTTGCCTGAAATATTTACTAAAGAAAACAAACACTAGTAAGTCTAAGAACCCAGTAACCATTTGAACTCAGCTACCAAGGTGCTGACAAGTAGCAGTCTTAAAAGCAGTGGTGTAGGTTGGAAATATCAATAGACTAAGATACAATTGGCCTGGGTTATAGTTCTGACATTATCAAATAATAAATGTGTGACCCTGGGCTTTTCTATCAATTTCTTGAAAACAGCTTTGAGAGGTCTAGAAAGAGATGTTGAGTAACTTGCCCAAGGTCACACAGTTAGGAAGTGACAGAGCCAGCATTGTCCAGATCCAGAGTTCATAGCCATTCTGATATACTGTCCCCTCCTTATGCTTAGTGTGTTCATATGGGGACTAGAACAAAAATTTCTCAGGGAGGAGGGCCTACTCTGGTAATTCTTTTACAGCTTTCTTTGCAACTAGCTTCAAACCCTGCCTGCAGACAATTCCTTAAGACATTTTTGAGTATTCATGGAAGGGAAAGAGAAAGCCTGTTGAGTGAGAAATCTCACGGTATGGAGATACCCTTAGGAAGGGAGGAGGAGACTGTAGGGTCCTTGTCTGAACCTGAAGGTTACTTACAGGCTTGTCTAGATTGTTGGTACCAGAGGGTTTAGGGGCAGCAATCCTGGGGCTGGGAGAATTGGCTTGAAGTCCACATTTGTCAGTCCAGCTCAGCTTTTCCTTGGATTGTATTACTTATTTGTGACAACTAGTATACAGAAACTGATGAAGAGAAGGGCAGAAAAAGGCCTCCATAACAACCCATCCTCTCCAAAAGAGGGCGCTCCTGGGCCTCAGCAACTGAACATGAATATATTCTCAATGTTTTTTTCTCCAGCAATGATCCCAATCATAGATCAAAGGGGACTCTGGATAGCATTGTATATACAGGATGATGCATATACAATACATATCTAACCAACACCCAGTCGGCAAGCCCCACCTTGGCCAAAACTTCAATACTTGGTGGGTATCAATAGCCCAAAGAGTCTGCAAATGAACTCAGACTGTACCATTTTCCAAACTAATTCACACAGATAAGAAGGGTATTTTGTCCGGTGTTCTAAAGGCTTAACGGAGATTGTACTTCGGAGTAATACATACAACATCCTTTGTAAGTCTTGTTTGCCATACACTCATTTCCACCCCTAAGTGTTTCTCCTAAGGGGTGCTAATTCTAATTTGGTACGTGAATAAAGGAGAGTATCCAGGCCTTGCATGACCTTCAAAGGAATGGCTGTAGCCACTAAGATAATTACACCCTTTCCCTTACCATAGGTATACAAACGTCACCTTTGTTACTTCTGGGAAATTACATGTGGCATGTATGACACAGAGTCTATTTCCCACTTCTGGTTTTGCATCCTGAGCTGGGCAAAGCAAGAGCTCCCCTGGGCAAGGCAAGAGCTCTGTCAGGTCATTGTTCTTTCAGGATTACAAAAAACATTGCCAACACTTCTGGAGGCTCAGAAATAGTGATATTTGACTCTCCCTGGGTAAAAGCCAGTATATAAGGCTGGAAGCTTGCAGAAGAGAGCAAAGTGGGGAAGACTCTTAGGACAGAGAAGGGAGACTGGACAGAAATGCACATTTCACACCTACACAGCTCTCAGGGAGCCCGAGTAATGGAACAAGGAAGAGCCTGGAGAAATTTCAGCCTCACTTTCATCCTCTTTTGGAGGGTTGTCGTCTTGCCCCACCCAGCCTGGCATACAGCCCTTCCTTATATTTTTTGAGAGTCAACAAATCGAGTGAGAACACAGCAAAGGCTGGAGGGGGCCTGTGATGCTATGCACTGTAAACAGGGTGAATTGTAGCCAAAAGCAGCCTTAAACTCTAATCCCAGCTGTCACTGACTGGCTGTGTGACCTTGGGCACATTACTTAAGCCTCAGTTTCCTATAGTGTCAAATGGGACTATTAAAATGCTTTTTGGAGAACTGGTAGAGCGATTGGAGCTAAAGAAAGTGAAGAATCCAGCATAGTGCTTGGCACATATTTAGTACTAAAAAAGTTGGCAGCTTTACATTATTGTTGGTCCATATGCTACACCTTCCCCTTGGCAAGTTTCTCTCAACTGGTGCCCCCAGAAGAACTGATGTGCCTGAGGATCCAGGAGTCTACCAATCCCCCCCACCAAAAAAAAAATCAGAGCAAGAAAAACTTGGCACTTTAATCAGCTTGCCCCTTCCCCCCCCCCCCCCCCGCCCCACAAGCATGTACAGATTAAAGGTCCAAGGAGTCTGAAGAATGAGAGGCTCTCAGTTTAGCATGGAGGCAGTACCCTATTTCAAAGTCCCAGATTTCGAGTTGGATATTATCCTGCCTCTCAACTCCACCCCCATCCTATTTTCCAAAACCCCTTTCTCTCCAGTTACTCATTTTCTTGTCACCGGAAATCCCGCCCCTAGCATTCAGTTTTCCTCGGAATGCAAAGATAGAGATCTCAGAGACTAGTGGGGCCTATATCTCCCAGGCAACTGCGGAGTGCGCCTGCGCAGTGGCTTCCCCAAGCAAGCAGCTCTAATTTGGCTTCTGCACGGCCGCTGGATTTGGGGGCCGAAAGGGTGTATCTCCCATCTTTCTGTCCCCTCCCCCCAACGAGACGGTTATGTCGTTCTCTTCCTGAGGCTGACGAAAATGTGAGGAAAGTCCTCTCTCCCATCTTATAGGAGGTGGCAGTTGAGGGTAACCCCTAGTGATTAAACGGATGAAAGGGCAGAAAGCTTGTGGGTACCCGGAGGTGAGGAAGCATAAAACCTACACCACTGATAGGCAGCCCCCTTCCACCCCCGCCACCTCGCGTTATAGGTGACTTTACGTATAACATTCACCACTGAGCCAAGGCTTCCTTACAGAAATTGTTAGCTGCCTGTTCTCTAGGGAAGGCTTGGAGAGAGCCACGAGCAGGGTTAGAAGCTGTGAGATCCGGCATCTGAATGAAGAGAACCAAAATACTAACACTCACCTTAACGGCTTGAGCGCAGAAATAAACAGCGCAGGCAGAGGTTGTCATTCAGAGTTTCTCCAGGTGGATTGTTCCGTCTGACCCGAGATCCGAGACCAGCTGGCTTCAGGAGAGCCATTGTTGATTCCTAAGACCCACTCTCTGAGGATATGGACCTTTATTATCTCTGCCACAGGTTTATCTCTCCCACACTTCTCTTGAACTCAACACTGTCTTTCTGAGCTACACGTAAATCCCGCGAAGCTGTTTTACATACTGCCCCTGACTCCACAGACTAGTCCTCCCTCCCTCCCTCTCCCCAACCTCAGGTCTTACAATAGAAGTCACTAAAAGTTAACTTGTCCCAGCTCTCCATACCTCCTCATCCTCCCCTGCCACCACCCCTGACCACTCCCGCACTCACCCTTTGCTTGACACCCCTGCCCCTTCACCGTCCCCTCCCAGAACCCAAAGTTTAGTTGGGAGTTACTCCTGTAAACCTTCATGGCTCTCTGAGCTTACCCCTATTATATGACTTGCCACAGGAATAATTGTTGGTTTACTTCCACAGCCCCTCCCCCTCAATCCCTGGGGCTCAGCTGGGCCTTCATCACCTTTATATTCCCAGCATAAACACTGTGCTTAGAGCATGGCAGGTACTTAATAAATGTTTGTTGAATAAAAGAGTGCTTAAGCATGGAGCCTAATTCATTATACTTTTATTTTTCACCACACTCTGGAATCACAAAGCAAATACAGGTAAATGCCAATATTAAAAATATAAAATAAAACCATAGACACGATGGGAGAACATCAACAGATGAGTGATTTTGTGTTTGTTTTTGTTGTGGGTATGTTATTACTGTTGTTACTTAACTCCTGTACCAAACCATTTTACTGATTATTTCAAACGATTAAAGAACAACTGTATATTCTCTTCCACATCATAGAAAGATGTAAATATTACCACTACATTTTATGCAGCTATATGAACTTTTATATTGAAACAAGACAGGAATGGCAAATGAGCAATTTCATTTTTAAACACTGATCATGAATCTAATTCAAGGGTATATTAAAAGGAAGGAAATACTATTAGAAATGGAACACAAATAGCAAGCACAATGTGTACTTTTCACCTCAACCCTGCCCAGCTTCTGATTTGGGGCCCCAGTGCCCATTTCCCCAGGGCCCCTTTAATTGATGCCACCCAATTGAAGTGACACACTTCCCCCAGACTTCACATGGGGCCAAAGAAGAACATAGCAGTTGCCTCAGACCTGGCTCTGGCTTCCTCATCTTCAACAGCCTCCCTATATTGCTCTGGCCAGTCCTGTGGTTGCTTTCTATAGAGCCTGGCCATGTACTCCAAGGCTTTCATTTTGGTGGTTTCAAGGTGAGCGCGAGGACCCCACAGAAGCTCATATTCAACTGGATTAGAATAGGACAGTGGCCTGCATTCCAAGTAGCGCTGTCTCATAAGTTTGCAGGTGATGGCATGCTTTCTCCCTACATCCACACCAAATCTCCGAAGCAAATTCCAGACACTGGCCTCTTTGACACGGTTGCCCATCAGGAAGATCAAACCCAGGATTGGCATCAAATATTCTTGAGTGGGTCTCCCCAGGCTCTCTAGCATCATTTGCTCTTCTTCTGATTCTGGTTGCTGGACAAGGAGGTAAATGTGCTCACTGGTATCAACCTCAATCAGAGAGAACCCATAGAACAGATCAAGGATTAGAGTAGCTCGACTGAGGATATTTGGGAACACGTCCTCAAATTCTTTGCCAGTGTGAGCCAACAGCTCATCCTGATGTATAGGCAGCAACTCCTCTGTGACATTAATGGCCAACTGGACCAAATCATTTGCCTTATCATTCATAGTGTCCTCTGACCAGAACTCCAAGCCAGCAGCCTGGCTTCTTTCTTTGGCCTTGTCAGCTTCCAGGGCTTTATTATATTCTTCTGGCCAGCTCCAGGGTTCTTCATCATGGGCCTCTGCCACAAACTTCAGGGCTTCCATCTTTGTGATTTCCTTGTGGGCTCTAGAGCCCCACAAGAACTCAAATTCGAGGGGATTAGTGCCATACACTGGCCAGTACTCCAAGAACCGCATATGCAAAAAGTCAGTAGTTAGGAGGTTCCTTGTGTTCCCAAAGGGGATGTTGATCCTCTGGGGCTCATCTAACACATCAACCTTTAGCAACAGATCCCAAATGGAGGCCTCTCTTGCTCGGTTACCATTCAGGAGAATGTGGCCTAGGACCAAGGCCAGGAGACCTGCCTTTGGCATGTCCAGGGATTCTGCTATCCGATCAGTGGTCTGGAGACCCCGTTTGCTGATTAGGTTGTAGGTGTCAGCCTGGGGATCAAGAACCCTCAGGTTCAACCCAAAGACCTGGTCCAGATGGGCTGAGGCTCGTCTGAGGATCTCAGGGAACTGATCTGAGTATTCTCTGAGGAACTCTAGCATCTCTGTCTGCTGAATAGACCCCTCGATTTGGCTTTTCATTCGCATGAAATTCACCAAAGCAATCGACCTGTCTTCTAGAGGGTCGTGGACCTTGAGCGCCCCCAAACGTCGGGACTGCTCATCTATCAGCACCTCGAGGTCGTTCGGGTCCTGCGCAGCCTGGGAAGCGCTAGCACCCTGAGAGTCGATTGGCGCCTGAGGGCCCTGGGGAGCATCAGGAACTAGCATGGAGGTGGGGGACCCGGAGGCATTAGTAGCCTGCATCTCACCATGGAAGTCGCTGTAATCTACAGTGGTCTCTGCGTTGTGGTGGCACGCATTCTGGCTTACCAGAGACATGGTTCCAGGAGACAGGAACAGGAATGGGGGAGGTCAGCGATCCGTCGGAGAGAGGATGGTAGGTGTATCGGCTCCTCAGCACAAAGCTGAAGCCAGAGCCCCGGGAGCTGCGCGGATCAGAAGTGAGAGCTGGTGAGAGTAGCGATCCTCCTACACAAACACCAGCCAGCAATAAACGCAACCCTCAGAGAGCTAGGCTTTGCCGCAGCCTACGCAGGCGCAGTTGCGTTCTGCGACGTGGTGGCCACGCCCCGTTCCCAGTACCCGACTCCGGCCCCCTACTTCTGCCTGGCCCGAGAGGCTAGTTGAAGTGGTTGTTGCTAGAGTCAAACTTGTCAGAGAAAAGAATTCATGAAAGGGGGTAACAAACAGAGGTAAAGCAAAGAGGGTAAGTGTTGGGGAAAGTTCAGTGATGCACCACAGAGTTTTTCTGTGAGGTATAAAGCTAATAGGCAGTAGAGGATTTGGAGAGGAGGAGGATGCTAAAGATGAGAATTATTTCATGGATTCATTAATTCATCCACTCATTCAACATATGTTTCTTGAGTATGTGTCACATGCTAGGCACAATATTGGGTACTAGAGGTACACCAGAGGACAAACAATGATTATATCTTTGTGTGTAGAGCTTACATTCCGGGGTAGGTTCAAATAATGGTAATAATAATGGAGCACTTACTATGTACCAGACACTATTTCTGATATTTTCACTTATCTCATATTAAATCACTTCATCTTAGCTATGAGGTACTACTCTTAATGGTCCTCATTTTACAGACGAGGAAACTGAGTCATAGAGGTGAATTTACCTGTCCAAACTCAGGCAACAAGTGGAAGAACCCAGGTCCGTCAGAATCTCAAGCATAAGTACTTTCTCTCATACCATTTTCCCTTCACAAATGATTAGCCCTGTTTATTTAAGATACTCTTAATTAAAGTAGTTGAAAATATATGCTCTGATGGAGGGACAGTTAACATATGGTACAAACACAGAAGAAGGAACAAGCAATGAATTACAGCTTAATCTGAGGTGTCTTGGATTGGGGGCACATGCCTCAAGGAAGAATTGAGCTCTAAGTTATGAATAGGATGGGAAGGATTTATAAGGGCACTCTAGGCTGAGGGATCAGCATCAGAAAAGGCTCAGAGGTTTGAAAGTACAAAATAAGTTTGCATAACAGCTGGACAGCCAGGGTGGCTAGAGCCAAAGTGCACTAGTATGGGAGGGAGATGCGGATGAAAGTAATGACAGGAATGATTAGATTTCCTGTTTCTTCACTTAGCAGTATGTGAAGACTGGTTGGGGCTCCATAAGGTGAGAACAACACCACCAGAATAGGACCTGATTATTTAAGTGGTTGGTCTTGTGTTTGGGGAGGCATAATTCAAACGCTTCAGCAAGGAAGAGGAGTCAGCTGCTTTATTTTCTGGGAGTGCTACCAAAGTAATTGGGCTAAATCCTAGCTCTCAACCATCAGGGTATGCAGTGGAATATTGAGAAGGAGAAAAATTTACATTTTTCTCCACAATTGAAATCCTTCCTTAAATTCTTGATGGTAATGAATACTGTTACATTCAGTTATCCTGTGCCCTAGAATTCCTTCAGAGGGCATTGCCTTCACATGAGGGTCCAGACACTTAACCTCTGACATTTTCTACATTCCAGATGCTTTCTTAAAGTAGCGAAGCAGGCAGCTCAGGACCATGGATTTGGCCAAACTGGACTAAAGAGATCAATTTTTATACAAGTGAATGTGCATGTTCTGCAGGTAGAAATGTTCAGTTTCTGTGCTGATTGTATCTTAGGAGAATCTTGTGGAAAGCAGCAGCATCTTTTGAGCTACTACAAAGGAGTAATTGAGATCAGACCTGATGGGATCCCTCACCCTGGTCTTTCCTCTTCGCCAGAAGCACCCCATGCTCCTTGTCTAGACAGGTACTTCCCAAGGGCAGATTCAGAGAGGATTTTAAATTCTGCAGTCATTAAAGAAAACAATTGCAATTTCCCCCTGAAATCCAGTTCACATTTTTTTGTGAGTTGAATTTTCTACTACTCCTGCATCTAATAGATAAAAATAGTATTGAATGACAATATCTTACCTCTGAAATGACATGCTGATTCCATTCTACAGCATTCAAATTCTTCACAAATTGGTCCCTACCTGGCTCTCCATTTTCATCTTTATCCCCCCAGTACATCCTTCCATGAAATCTGTTCCATAGCCACCTTGAACTACACTTCTGGTCTCAGCCATTTCTACTTTACCAGTCTCCAAACTGTTCTAGTTATTGCTAAATGAAAAACGAAGGAGCTGTGCCTGTGGCTGTGACATATGGCATGTTTTCCACCCTAAGTGTGAAAGTAAAAAGATGGGATCATACTCTCCATTCTGAACTTCTTTTGATAGTTTCTGACCTTCTTTTTGCATTTTAAAAACCTGTGAATATCTTTCCATACAACTGTTTATCTTCAGCATAATTTTAATAAAATATTTTAACTTTAAGTGCTTTTGCTGAGATAACATATACAAAGTACACAAATCATGAATGTAGACGATAAATTATGACAGATTTAATGCACCTTATGACCATCATGCCAGTCAGGAAAAAGAACATTACCAACATCTCAGAACCTACTATGGCACCCCTCCCATCTCTCCCCTCATATTTGTCCCAAGAGGAAGCCCCTATGCTGACTTCTAGCATCACAGATTGGTTTTGCTGGTTTCTGAGTTTTGTACAATATCAGTGGAATTATACAATATGTACTCATTTGTAGCTCTCTTTTTTCCAATAAAAATCCACTATGTCTTGTTAATTATCTTTGTTGTACATAGCAGTGTTTGCTCATTTTCATTATTATATACTTTAACATCGAATGAATGTAGTACAACTTATCCTGTCAACTGCTGGTGGACATTACCTTTTTTCCAGTTTGGAGTTCTTACCAAAAATGCTGCTATGGACCTTCTCGTACCTGTCTTTCTGTTCACAGTTTCGTTTACATTGGAAATAAATCTATGAATGGAATTCCTGTATTATAAGTGTGTGTGATTTCAGTTTACATAGCTTTTTCCAGAGAGTTTTTGAAATTTTTACACCAATTTACACTTCCACTAGTAGTGTATGAGAGTTCCTATTACTCTATATTCTTATCTGTAGGCATCCTAGTGGGTGTGCTGTGGTGTATCATTTTGCGTTTTCTTCTTCACTCATATTTAGCTTTTTTTTAACTGTTTTTCAAACAAGAGTTGTCATTTGTTTTCCCAGTGGACGTTAAAGGCCAATGGACATTAAAGGCAGAAAGTTAAGAAAATCGGAGATGCTAGAATTTAGCTAGAAGACAGCAGCAAGAAGTGATAGTTGGTAGACACTCAAAGGGAAAGAGATAGAAACACTATTCAAAACTGAAATTAGAACGTAAATACTATAGCTGTGTTAGAGCATTCAGTGCAAGGACAAGAAATCCTCAGTGTACTAATTGTCCTCAAAATTTTCACTGCATATTATAATTTTTAAAGACCTACCTTTATCAAGAAAAGTTAACTTCTGCTTATGAAAACAAATAAATATATATTACAGAATTATTAACCCAGAAAATACATAGCATTAAAAAAAGTGTTAGTACTCAAAGGAATAATATAATTACATAGGAAATTCACATATGTAAAATCTCATTCCTGACGAACTGGTGTTCACCAGAGGGGAAGGGGGATAGGGGATTGAGTGAAATAGGTGAAAGGGATTAAGAGATACAAACTTCCAGTTATAAAATAAGTAAGTTACAGGGATGTAATGTACAGCATAGGGATTATAGCCAATACTATTGTAATAATTTTGTGTGGTGACAGATGGTAACTAGAATTATTGTGGTGCTCAATTTATAATGTATATAAATGTTGAATCACTATGTTGTACACCTGAAACTAATATAATATTGTATGTCAACTGTACTTCAATTTAAAAAATTAAAAGGAAAAAATCTCATTCCTGGATAGTGATGTATAGATACAACATTGTGTAACTATACCCCAATTTTTTAATAATATGCATTCCTTTATATCTAAAATTGTAATGATCACCTGATTTATTTTTTAAACAATAGTATTTTTATTCAGAGTCAAATAACAAGACCTGATTATTGTTATTAAGTTGACCTGTACAGTTGACCCCCTTCACCCATTTCGCCCACCCCCCAACCCCCTTCCCCTCTGGTAACCACTATGTTGTTCTCTGAATCTATGAGTTTGTTTTAGTTTTATTTTGTTTTTTCATTGGTTTTCTTCATTTTTTTTAGATTCCACATATGAGTGAAATTATACGGTATTTATCTTTCTCTGTCTGACTTACTTCACTTAGCATAATATCCTCCAGGTCCACCCATGTTATGGCAAATGGTAGGATTTCATTCTTTTTTATGGCTGAATAGTAGTATTCCAGTGTGTGTGTACCTAAGTTTCTCTGTGTGTGTGTGTGTGTGTATCTCACATCTTCTTTAACCATTCATCCATTTATGGATTCTTATGGTATTCCCATTTCTTGGCTATTGTAAATAATACTGAGATGAGCATAGGAGTGCATATATCTTTTTGAATTAGGGTTTTAATATTCTTTAGATAAATATCCAGAAGTGGAATAGCTGGATTTATTTAGCAGTACTATTCTTAATTTTTTGAGGAAACTCCTTATTGTTTTTCATAGTTGTTGAACTAATTTACATTCCCACCAACAGTGTACAAGTGTTCCCTTTTCTCCCTATTCTCACCAATACTTGTTATCGCCTGTATGCTTCAGGATAGCCATTTTAACAAGTGTAAGGTAATATACCATTGTGGTTTTGATTTGCATTTACCTGATGATTAGTGATATTGAGCATTTTTTCATGTGCCGCTTGGGTATTTGGTGTCTTCTTTGGGAAAATGTCTATTTAGTTCCTCTGCCCATTTTTTAAAAATCAGACTGGGTTTTTTGTTGTTGTTGTTACTGAGCTATATGAGTTCTTTATATACTTTGGATATCAACCCCTTATCTGATACATGGTTTGCAAAAATATTCTCACATTCTGTATGTTGTCTTTTAATTTTTTTAATTGTTTCTTTTGCTGTACAGAGTCTTCTAAATTTGGTGTAGTCCCATTTGTTTATTTTTGCTTTTGTTGTTTGATTTGGTGCCATATCCAAAAAATTATTGCCAAAACCAAAGCCGAGGAACTTCTTCCCTGAATTTTCTTCAAGGAATTTTATGGTATCTGGTCTTATGTTTAAGTATTTAATCCATTTTGAGTTAACTTTTGTGAGCAATGTAATATAAGGGTTGAATTTTATTGTTCTGCATATGTTTACCCAGTTTTCACAACACCATTTGTTGAAGAGACTATTATTTCTCTATTGGGTGTTCTTGGTGCCATTGTCAAATATTAGTTGACCATATATGTGGGGCTTTAATTCTGAGTTCTGTACTGTATTCCTTCCACTGGTCCATGTGTCTACTTTTATGCCAGTGTCATACTGTTTTTATTACTACAGCTTTGTAATAAAGTTTGAAATCAGGAAGTGTGATACGTCCAGCTTTCTTCTTTTTCTTTATGATTGCTTTGTTTATTCAGACTCTTTTGAGGTTCCATATAAATTTTTGGTTTGCTTTTACTATTTCTGTGAAGAATGCCATTGGTATCTTGATGCGGATTGTATTGAATCTATAGTTGGCTTTGGGTAGTATGGACATAAAATAACGTTTTTAAGAGATTATTTTGGATGCTCTCTGGTGAATGGATAGTAGAAAGGAGCAAAAGTAGGTCCAGAGAGACTATTGGCTATTGGAATAATGCCAGTTAGTGATAATGATGGCTTGGACTTGAATTATGTATGGTATGAGAAGGAGAAAATTTGTTAGATTCTCAACATGTATTAGGAAGAATTAAGATATGGTGATGTATTATATGTGGGGGAACAAGAAAATTTGGGGAAAATTCAGAGTAAATTTTAAGGTTTTGGCTTAAGCAATTTGGTACCTAGGAATGAGTTTACAAGGATCGTGAAGATTGGGAAAGGAACAGGTTTGCTTGGAGGAAATCAAGAGTTCTATTTTGACCATGTCATATTTTAAGTGGCTTATTATTAATTCAAAGAGCAGGGTCAAGTAAGCTTTGGGGCCTGTGAATATGGAGATGTGTGGGCTAAAGATTGCATTTAAAACCATCAAGCTGGGAAAGATCACCCAGGGGCAAAGTGTAGAATAAGGGAAGAAACAAGGGCTTTAAGACATAACACTGAATGAAGCCTTCCTACATTTAGAGTTTAGGTAGATTACATGACTGTTGTATTCCTGGTGAGAATCATATCTCTTTGATCCCTTCAGCCAAGGATTTCATGTCCACAATGATCTTCTAGGGAACAATTTTTCCTAAGGACAAATGCTGCCCACCTGTCTCTCAGGTGGAGGCAGATAGGTGTTTGGTGGATGTTATAGAGGAGGCTAAGTTTTTAGAATTCAGTTTTCAAAACCTTGATGAGCACTTGGCTCTGTCCCATCAGTCAGTCAGCAGGGCTCCACTATGTTCCAGGTTCCCGATCCTGTAAGGTCATGGGAATGCATATTTTAAAGACACAGTCCATGTCTTTACGGAGCTGAATAAGGTTAAGTGCAAGATGCCGTTGACACATAGAAGAGGGAGTTCTTAACCATGTTTCTGGGTTTCTGACAATACTTCAAAGAGGAGGTGATATTTGTGCATGGTAGGAGATTTTTTTAAGGCAATGTTTCTCCATTTGAAATGCATGGTGGTCCATGAGATGATTTTAGTTGGTGGTCATACGTTGATTTTAATGTGTAAGAGAAATATAGATAAAGATATAAATAGATACAAACAAGTGCATGCACACATTTATAGAATAATAAACTCACAATTTCTCAAACATTAGAATTGTGCCTGAAGAAATGTACACATCCCTACTGATTGGTCTCATTTATATTCAAGAACTCAAAATCTCAGATGGGAAGATAACATTGCCCAGTAAGGTTAATATGCTACCCTACTGTTTGCTTTCCTATTGCCAAATTTCTTCTCCTACCTCAAACCTCCACTATTGCATCCCTTCCCCTTTCTCACAGCAAACTCATGACTGTGCTTCACCTGTCACTTAGAAAATATTCAGAGTTAGATGGAAAGTCCATTGCCTTCATCCACCAAAGCTATCAACTTACTGACATCTTTACCCATATGCCTTCCTTTTATAATAGATGACATGTCCCTCTTTCTATTAAAGGCCGACATCTCTTCTTGTGCTATGGATATGACTCCTTCCTCCCCATCCTAAAAAATTATGTTTAAATATTTTCATAACGATCTACAGTAAGGATACTATACAATTGATTCAATTCTCAATTCGCAGGTTATTTACAAACTTTACCACTATAAACAGCACAGCAATAAACATTCATATACATATGAATATATATTCTTGTTTAGTGGTACTTTTATATGATAAGTTTCCAAATGTAGGATTTATGGGTTGAAAAGCGTTTTTATTTTCAGTTTTGATAGGTATCTGTACATCACTTTCCCAATCAGTTGGTTTTAGCTACTCTAGGGCCTGTGCCTTTCCATGTGAATTTAATTTAATTTATTTTCTTTTATTTAAAAAACTTTAATAACACATTTTATTTAGCCCAATATATCCAAAATATTATGATTGCAACATGTAATCAATATAAAAATATTATTATTTTTTAGATAGTGCATTCTCTTATTGGTGCCACTGAAGGTTTAACACAATATTTTTATTGTGGTAAAATACATATGACACAAAATTTACCATTTTAACCTTTTTTTTTCTTTTTGTGGTATGCGGGCCTCTCACTGTTGTGGCCTCTCCCGTTGCAGAGCACAGGCTCCAGACGCACAGGCTCAGCGACCATGGCTCACGGGCCCAGCCGCTCCGCAGCATGTGGGATCTTCCCGGACCGGGGCATGAACCCACGTCCCCTGCATCGGCAGGCGGACTCTCAACCACTGTGCCACCAGGGAAGCCCGAACCATTTTTAATTGAAGCATAGTTGATGTACAATATTATGTAAGTCAGAGGTGTACAATAGAGTGATTCACAATTTTTAACAGTTATATTCCAAAGTTAAACAATGTTTTAGCATGTACCTGAACCTCATTCCCTTTTGTGGCTGAGTATATATATATATATACACACACACACACATATATATATTCCATTGAATGTATGTGCCACAATTTGTTTGTCCAGTCATCTGTTGATGGACACTTTTCTTGTTTCCAGCTTTTGAATATTGTGAATAATCCTGCAATGATAATTGACATACAAATCTATGTTTGTGTCTGACTTTTTATTCTCAAGTATATAAACCTAAGGGCAGAATAGTTTGGCCACATGGCTTAACTTTTTGAATAACCACAACACTGTCTTACACAGCACCTGCACCATTTTACATGCCCAACAGCAATGTGAGTGTCCCAAATTCTCCACATCCTTGCCAACACTTGCTTGCTTTTTCTTACTATAGCCATCCTAGTAGGTATTAAGTGGTTTCAAATTGTGGTTTTGATTTGCATTTCCCTAACGAATAATGATATTGAGTACCTTTTCATATGCTTAGCAATGATTTGCATAGCTTCTTTGGAGAAATGCCTATTAAAGTCTAACTTAAAAAATTATATTCCATTTATAGTTATTATAAAATATTGGCTGTATTTCCTGTATTGTACAATATACCTTTGTAGCTTATTTTACACATAATTGTTTCTACCCCTTAATCCCCTATCCCTATATTGCCCCTCCCCATTCCTTCTTCCCAGTGGTAACCACTAGTTTGTTCTCTCTACCTGTGAGTCTATTGCTTTTTCGTTATTTTTACTAGTTTATTTTTTAGATTCTACATATAAATGATATCACACAGTGTCTTTCTCTGCTTGACTTATTTTATTAAGCATAATACCCTCTATGTCTACCCATATTTTTGCAAATGGTAAAATTTCATTCTTTCTTCTGGTTATTATTCCATTGTATATATATACCGCATCTTCTTAATCCATTTTTCCGTTGATAGACACTTTGGTGGCTTCCATGTCTTAGCTATTGCAAATAATGTTGCTATGAACATTTGGGTGCATGTATCTTTTCAAATTAGTGTTTTCACTGTCTTTGAATATATACTCAAGAGTGGAATTTCTGAATCATATGGTAGTTCTATTTTTAATTTTCTAAGGAATATCCGTAATGTTTTCCATAGAGGGTACACCAATTTACATTCCCACCAATAGTATATGAGGGTTTCCTTTTCTCCACATCCTCGCCAACATTTGTTATTGTGTTCTTTTTGATAATAGCCATTTTGAGAGGTGTGAGGTGCTGTATCATTAATTTTGATTTGCATTTCGCTGGATTAGTGATGTGGAGCATCTTTTCATGTGCCAGCTGGTCATCTATATGTCCTCTTTGGAAAAATGTCTATTCAGGATTCTGCCCATTTTTAAATTAGGTTGTTTTTTTTAATATTGAGTTACATTAGCTGTTTATATATTGATATTTTGGATATTTATTCCTTATCGGTCATATCATTTGCAAATATTTTTTCCCATTTATTAGATTGTCTTTTTGTTTTGTTTATGGTTTCCTTTGCTGTGCAAAAGCTTTTAAGTTTAATTAGGTCCCATTTGTTTATTTTCTTCTTTTTTCAAGGATGTTGGTTTTATTATATTTATTTTTTTAACATCTTTATTGGAGTATAATTGCTTTACAATGATGTGTTAGTTTCTGCTTTATAACAAAGTGAATCAGGGTAACATATACATATACCTCCATATCTCTTCCCTCTTGGATCTCCCTCCCTCCTACCCTCCGTATCCCAGCCCTCTAGGTGGTCACAAACACCAAGCTGATCTCCCTGTGCTATGCGGCTGCTTCTCACTAGCTCTCTCTTTTACATTTGGTAGTGTATATATATCCATGACGCTCTCTCACTTTGTCCCAGCTTACCATTCCCCCTCCGCGTATCCTTAAGTCCATTCTCTAATAGGTCTGTGTCTTTATTACTGACTTGCCCCTAGGTTCTTCATGACCATTTTGTTTGTTTGTTTTTTAGATTCCATATAAATGTGTTAGCATATGTTTTTCTCTTTCTGACTTACTTCACTCTGTATGACAGACTCTAGGTCCATCCACCTCACTACAAATAACTCAATTTAATTTCTTTTTATGGCTGAGTAATATTCCATTGTATATATGTGCCACATCTTCTTTATCAATTCATCTGTCGATGGACACTTAGGTTGCTTCCATGTCCTGGCTATTGTAAATAGAGTTGCAATGAACATTGTGGTACATGACTCCTTTTGAATTATGGTTTTCTCAGGGTATATGCCCAGTAGTGGGATTACTGGGTCGTATGGTGGTTCTATTTTTAGTATTTTAAGGAACCTCCATACTGTTCTCCATAGTGGCTGTATCAATCAATTTACATTCCCACCAATAGTGCACGACGGTTCCCTTTTCTCCACACCCTCTCCAGAATTTATTGTTTGTAGATTTTTTGATGATGGCCTTTCTAACTGGTGTGAGATGATATCTCATTGTAGTTTTGAATTGCATTTCTCTAATGATTAATGATGTTGAGCATTCTTTCATGTGTTTGTTGCAATCTGTATACCTTCTTTGGAGAAATGTCTATTTAGGTCTTCTGCCCAATTTTGGATTGGGTTGTTTGTTTTTTTTGATATTGAGCTGCATGAGCTGCTTGTATATTCTAGGGATTAATCCTTTGTCAATTGCTTCATTTCAAATTATTTTCTCCCATTCTGAGGGTTGTCTTTTGGACTTGTTTATGGTTTCCTTTGCTGGGCAAAAGCTTTGAAGTTTCATTAGGTCCCATTTGTTTATTTTTGTTTTTATTTCCATTTCTGTAGGAGGTGGGTCAAAAAGGATCTTGCTGTGATTTATGTCATAGAGTGTTCTGCCTATGTTTTCCTCCAAGAGTTTGATAGTGTCTGGCTTTACATTTAGGTCTTTAATCTATTTTGAGTTTATTTTTGTGTATGGTGTTAGGGAGTGCTCTAATTTCATTCTTTTACATGTAGCTGTCCAGTTTTCTCAGTACCACTTATTGAAGAGGCTGTCTTTTCTTCACTGTATATTCTTGCCTCCTGCATCAAAGATAAGGTGACCATATGTGAGTGGGTTTATCTCTGGGCCTTCTATCCTTTTCCATTGATCTATATTTCTATTTTTGTGTCAGTACCATACTGTCTTCATTACTGTAGCTTTGTAGTATACTTGCAAATCAGGGAGCCTGATTCCTCCAGCTCCGTTTTTCTTTCTCAAGATTGCTTTGGTTATTTGGGGACTTTCGTGTTCCCATAGAATTGTGAAATTTTTGTTTTAGTACTGTGAAAAATGCTAGTGGTAGTTTGATAGGGATTGCATTGAATCTGTAGATTGCTTCGGGAGTATAGTCATTTTCACAATGTTAACATTTCCACCCCAAGATCATGGTATATCTCTCCATCCATATATTTGTATCATCTTTAATTTCTTTCATCAGTGTCTTATAATTTTCTGCATACAGGTCTTTTGTCTACTTAGGTAGGTTTATTCCTAGATATGTTATTCTTTTTGTTGCAATGGTAAATGGGAGTGTTTCCTTTATTTCACTTTCAGATTTTCATCATTAGTGTATAGGAATGCCAGGGATTTCTGTGCATTAATTTTGCATCCTGCTACTTCACCAAATTCATTGATTAGCTCTACTAGTTTTCTGGTAGCATCTCTAGGATTCTCTATGTAGAGTACTATGTCATCTGCAAACAGTGAGAGCTTTACTTCTTTTCCAATTTGGATTCCATTTATTGCTTTTTCTTATCTGATTGCTGTTGCTAAAACTTCCAAAACTATGTTGAATAATAGTGGTGAGAGTGGGCAACCTTGTCTTGTTCCTGATCTTGGTGGAAATAGTTTCAGTTTTTCACCATTGAGGACGATGTTGGCTGTGGGTTTGTCTTATATGGCCTTTATTATGTTGAGGAAAGTTCCCTCTGTTCCTACTTTCTGCAGGGTTTTTATCATAAATAGATGTTGAATTTTGGCGAAAGCTTTCTCTGCATTGATTGAGATGATCAATATGGTTTTTCTTCTTCAATTTGTTAATATTGTGTATCACGTTGATTGATTTGCATATATTGAAGAATCCTTGCATTCCTGGGATAAACCCTGCTTGATCATTGTGTATGATTCTTTTAATGTGCTGTTGCATTCTGTTTGCTAGTATTTTGTTGAGGATTTTTTCTTCTATGTTCATCAGTGATATTGGCCTGTAGTTTTCTTTCTTTGTCACATCTTTGTCTGGTTTTGGTATCACTGTGATGGTGGCCTTGTAGAATGAGTTTGGGATTGTTTCTCCCTCTGCTATATTTTGGAAGAGTTTGAGAATGATAGGTGTTAGCTCTTCTCTAAATGTTTGATAGAATTCGCCTGTGAAGCCATCTGGTCCTGGGCTTTTGTTTGTTGGAAGATTTTTAATCACAGTTTCATTTTCAGTGCTTGTGATTGGTCTGTTCATATTTTCTATTTCTTCCTGGTTCAGTCTCAGCAGGTTGTGCATTTCTAAGAATTTGTCCATTTCTTCCAGGTTGTCCATTTTATTGGCATAGAGTTGCTTGTAGTAATCTCCCATGATCTTTTGGATTTTTTCAGTGTCAGTTGTTACTTCTCCTTTTTCATTTCTAATTCTATTCATTTGAGTCTTCTCCCTTTTTTTCTTGATGAATCTGGCTAATGGTTTAACAATTGTGTTTATCATCTCAAACATCCAGTTTTTAGTTTTATTGATCTTTGCTATCGTTTCCTTCATTTCTTTTTCATTTATTTCTGATCTGATTTTTATGATTTCTTTCCTTCTGCTAACTTTGGGGGTTTTTTGTTCTTCTTTCTCTAATTGCTTTAGGTGCAAAGTTAGGTTGTTCTTCTGAGATGTTTGTTTCTTAAGGTAAGATTTTATTGCTATAAACTTCCCTCTAAGAACTGCTTTTGCTGCATCCTATAGTTTTTGGGTCATTGTGTTTTCATTGTTATTTGTTTCTAGGTATTTTTTAATTTCCCCTTTGATTTCTTCAGTGATCTCTTGGTTATTAAGTTGCATTTTCATTTTTTACAGATATTTTCCTGTAATTGATATCTAACGTCATAGCGATGTGGTCAGAAAAGATAGTTGATACAGTTTCAATTTTGCTAAATTTACCAAGGCTTGATTTGTGACCCAAGATATGATCTGTTCTGCAGAATGTTCCATGAGCACTTGAGAAGAAAGTGTATTCTGTTGTTTTTGGATGGACTGTCCTATAAATATCAATTAAGTCCATCTTGTTTAATGTATCATTTAAAGCTTGTGTTTCCTTATTTATTTTCATTTTGGATGATCTGTCCATTGGTGAAACTGGGGTGTTAAATTCCCCTACTATGATTGTGTTACTGTCAATTGCCCCTCTTACAGCTGTTCGTATTTGCCTTATGTATTTAGGTGCTCTTATGTTGGGATCTTAAATATTTACAATTGTTATATCTTCTTCTTGGATTGATCCCTTGATCATTATATTGTGTCCTTCTTTGTCTCTTGTAATAGTCTTTGTTTTAAAGTCTATTTTGTCTGATATGAGAATTGCTACTCCAGCTTTCGTTTGATTTCCATTTTCATGGAGTATCTTTTTCCATCCCCTCACTTTCAGTCTGTATGTTTCCTTCAGTCTGAAGTGTTTATCTTGTAGACAGCATATATACGGGTCTTGTTTTTATATCCATTGAGCCAGTCTATGTCTTTTGGTTGGAGCATTTAATCCATTTACATTTAAGGTAATTATTGATATGTGTGTTCCTATTACCATTTTCTTAATTGTTTTCGGTTTGTTATTGTAGGTCTTTTCCTTCTGTTGTTTTTCCTGCCTAGAGAAGTTCCTTTAGCATTTTTTGTAAAGCTGGTTTGGTGGTGCTGAATTCTCTTAGGTTTCGCTTCTCTGTAAAAGTTTTAATTTCTCTGTCGAATCCGAATGAGATCATTGCTGGGTAGAGTAATATTGGTTGTAGTTTTTTTTTTCCTTTCATCACTTTAATGATGTCCTGCCAATCCCTTCTGGCTTGCAGCGTTTCTGCTTAGAAATCAGCTGTTAACCTTATGGGGATTCCCTTCTGTGTTATTTGTTGTTTTTCCCTTGCTGCTTTTAATATTTTTTCTTTGTATTAACTTTTGATAGTTTGATTAATATGTGTCTTGGCATGTTTCTCCTTGGACTTATCCTGTACGAGACTCTCTGTGCTTCCTGGAATTAGTTGTCTATTTCCTTTCCCATATTAGGGAAATTTTCATCTATAATCTCTTCAAATATTTTCTCAGTCCCTTTCTTTTTCTCTTCTTCTTCTGGGACCCCTATAATTTGAATATTGGTGTTTTTAGTGTTGTCCCAGAAGTCTCTGAGACTGTCCTCAATTCTTTTTTTTTTTTTTTTTTGCTGTACGCGGGCCTCTCACTGTTGCGGCCTCTCCCGTTGCGGAGCACAGGCTCCGGACACGCAGGCTTAGTGGCCATGGCTCACAGGCCCAGCTGCTCTGCGTCATGTGGGATCTTCCCAGACCGGGGCACGAACCCGTGTTCCCTGCATCGGTAGGTGGACTCTCCACCACTGCACCACCAGGGAAGCCCTGTCCTCAATTCTTTTCATTCTTTTTTTCTTTATTCAGCTCTGTGGCAGTTATTTCCACTCTTTTGTCTTCCAGTTCACTTATTTGTTCTTCTGTCTCAGTTATCTGCTATTGTTCCCTTCTAGAGAAATTTTAATTTCATTTATTGTGTTGTATCAGTGTTTGTTTGCTCTTTAATTCTTCTATGTCCTTTTTAAATGTTGCTTATATTTTCTCTCTTCTATTTCCAAGATTTTGGATCATCTTTACTCTCATTACTCTGAATTGTTTTTCAGGTAGACTGCTTATTTCTTAATTTGTTTGGTCTGGTAGGTTTTTACTTTGCTCCTTCATTTGCTGTGTATTCCTCTGTCTTCTCATTTTGTTTAACTTACTGCATTTGTGGTCTCCTTTTCACAGGCTGAAGGTTCATAATTCCCATTGTTTTTGGTGTCTGCCCCCAATGGGTAAGGTTGGTTCAGTGGGTTGCGTAGGTTTCCTGGTAGAGGACACTGATTCCTGTGTTCTGGTGAATGAGGCTGGATCTTGACCTTCTGGTGGGCTGGACCACGTCTGGTAGTGTGTTTTTGAGTGTCTGTGACCTTATTACAATTTTAGGCATCCTCTCTGCTAATGGTTGGGGTTGTGTTTCTCTCTTGCTAGTTGTTTGGCATGGGATGTCTAGCACTGTAGCTTGCTGGTCGTTGTGCAGCTTGGTCTTAGCATTGAGTTGGAGATCTCTGGGAGAGCTTTCACCATTTGATATTACATGGGGGCAGGAGGTGTCTGGTGGACCAATGTTCTGAACTCCACTCTGCCACCTAAAAGGCTCAGGCCTGACACCTGGCTGAAGCACCAAGACCCTCTCAGCCACATGGCTTAGAATAAAAGGAAGGGGGTAAAAGAACAAAAGAAAAGAAAGAAAGAAAAATAAAATAAAAAATAATAATTAAAATAAAAAATAAAAAGAAATTATTAAAAATTTTAAAAAATTGAAAGTAATGAAAGAAAGAAAGAATGAAAGAAAGAAAGGAAGGAAGAAAGAATGGAAAAAAGAAAGAAAGAAAGAAGAGAGTAACCAAACCAATAAAGAAATCCACCAATGATAACAAGCACTATAAACTATACTAAAAAAAAAAAAGAAAACAGACAGCCTGAACCCTAGCACAAATGGTATAAGCAAAGCTATACAGACAAAATCACACAAAGAAGCATACACATACACACTTACAAAAGGTCAAAAAGGAAAAAAATATATATATATAAGGGAAGCGAGCAACCAAATCAATAAACAAATATACCAATGATAATAAGCTCTAAGTACTAATCTAAATAAACATAAACCAGAAACAAATTAGATGCAGAAAGCAAACCCCAAGTCTATATTGCTCCCAAAGTCCACCACCTCAATTTTGGGATGATTTGTTTTCTATTCAGGTGTTCCACAGATGCAGGGTCCATCAAGTTGATTGTGGAGATTTAATCCACTGCTCCTGAGGCTGCAGGGAGAAATTTCCCTTCCTCTTCTTTGTTCACACAACTCCTGAGGTTCAGCTTTGGATTTGGCCCCACCTTTTTGTGGTCGTCTGAGTGTTTCTGTTCCCTGCCCAGATAGGACGGGGTTAAAGTAGCAGCTGATTCGGGAGCTCTGGCTCACTCAGGCCGGGGGGAGGGAGGGGTACAGAATGTGGGGTGAGCTTGCAGAGGCAGAGGCCAGTGTGATGTTGCAACAGCCTGAGGAGCGCTGTGTGTTCTCCCGGGAAAGTTGTCCCTGGATCATGGGACCCTGGCAGTGGCAGGCTTCTTAGGCTTTCAGGAGGGAAGGTGTGGATAGTGACCTGTGCTTTCACACAGGCTTCTTGGTGGCTTCAATAACAGCCTTAGCATTTCATGCCAGTCTCTGGTGTCTGTGCTGATAGCTGCAGTTCGTGCCCTTCTCTGGAGCTCATTTAGGCAGTGCTCTGAATCCCCTCTCCTCACATACCCCTAAACAATTTTCTCTTACCTCTTAGGCAGTTCCAGACATTTTCTCGGACTCCTTCCCAGCTATCTGTGGCTCACTAGCCCCTTTCAGGCTGTGTTCACTCAGCCAACCCCAGTCCTATCCATGGAGTCTGACCTCCGAGGCCCGAGCCTCAGCTCCCAGCCCCCACCAGCCCCAGCACTTGAGTAGACAAGCCTCTCAGGCTCGTGAGTGTTGGTCAGCACCGATACTCTGTGCAGGAATCTCTCCGCTTTGCCCTCTTCACCCCCATTTCTGCTCTCCACTCTGTGGCTCCGAAGCTTCCCTGCTGCCCATCCCCCATCTCCGTCAGTGAAGGGGCTTCCTCATGTGTGGAAACCTTTCCTCCTTCACAGCTCCCTCCCAGAGGTGCAGGCCCCGTCCCTATTCTTTGTCTCTGTTTTTTCTTTTTTCTTTTGCCCTATCCAAGTACGTGGGGAGTTTCTTGCCTTTTGGGAGGTCTGAGGTCTTCTGCCAGCATTCAATAGGTGTTCTGTAGGAGTTGTTCCACATGTAGATGTATTTGTGGGGAGGAAAGTGATCTCCACGTCTTACTCCTCTGCCATCTTGAAGGTCTCACACTATGTATTTATATTTAATGTAATTATTGACTATTTTGTGTTAGGTCTGCCATTTTATCATTTATTTCTCTTTCTTTTTTTCTCACTCCCCTTATTCTATTTTCTTTCCTTACTTTGGGTTATTGGAATATTTTTTTTTTTTTTTTTTTTTTTTTGCGGTATGCGGGCCTCTCACTGTTGTGGCCTCCCCCGTTGCGGAGCACAGGCTCCGGACGCGCAGGCTCAGCGGCCATGGCTCACGGGCCCAGTCGCTCCGCGGCATATGGGATCCTCCCAGACCGGGGCACGAACCCGTATCCCCTGCATCGGCAGGCGGACTCTCAACCACTTGCGCCACCAGGGAGGCCCGGGTTATTGGAATATTTAAATGATTCAATTTTATTTTATTTATAGTGTTCTTGAATGGATATCATTTTGTACAATTTTCAGTGGCTTTTCTAAGAATTAAAATATATGTACATAATTTATCTCAGCCTACTATTATCTGTGTTTAACCACTTTGAGTGATGTATTGAAAGTTTTCTTCCATTTAGATCCTTCTATCCTCTCTATTTAAAAATTTTAATTATCTCATATATTTCCTCTACATTCATTGATCCCCATAACAATATTATTTTAATTTTTGCTTCAACCCTCAAATATGATTTAAGAAATTCACGAGGAGAAAAATAGTCTATTATGCTTACTTTATTTTTACCCATTTTGCTGTTCTTCTTACTTTTCTGAAGGTCTACTTTTTCTCCTTTTTAAATTTTCTTTTGCTTAAGAACAATAATTTAGTTATTATTTAAGAATAGGTTGGCTAATGGTGAATTCTCTGTTTCCCTCCATATGAGAATGTCATAATTTCTCCTTAATTCTGGAAGAATAGCTTTACCAGCTATACAGTTCGTGGTTGGCAATAATTTCTTTCAGCACTTGCAAGATGTGCCACTTCCTTCTGGCCTCAATAGAAATTCACTGTTATTCATTTTTCCCCTCTAGGTAATGCATAGTTTCTCTCTACCAGCTTTTAAGATGTTTTCTCTTGGTATTTATTTTTCAGAAGTTTATGATGTGTCATTCCATGGGTTTCTTTTTATTTATCTCTTTTGAGGGTTCACTCAGCCATTTTAGTCTGTAGGTTGTCTTATTAGGAATTTTTTTTGAATGTTTTTTCAGACTTACCCACTTTCCCCCCCTCCTCATCTGAGACTTTGATGATATACATGTTCGACCTTTTGTTAATGTCTCACAGAGCAATGAGGACTTGTTCATTTTTTTTTTCAGTCAACTTTCTCTGTTTTTCAGATTGAGTAATTCTATTGCTCTGTCCTTAGGTTTACTGATTCTATCTTCTATCACTGTCATTCTACTATCAAGCCAATCAGCAACTTTTTCTTTTGTTTATTCTATTCATCAATTCCTGAATGTACAGTCAGTCCTTTGTTATAACTTCTATTTTTATATGGTACTTTCTAATTTTTCATTTGTTTCAAGAAAATTTGTAATTTATTATTGAAACTTTTTTGTGATGACTCCATTAAAAACCTTGTTCAGAACAGTTGGAACCTCATGTATTGCTGGTGTAAATGCAAATGTATGCAACCACTACAGGAAACATTTTGGAAGTTTATCAAAAAGTGAAATATAAAGTTACTGTGTGATCCACCAATTCCACTCTTATATATACACTGAAAAGTAATGGAAGGATACATTTAGACAAAACTTGTCACATAGCAGCATAGTACAAAAGTGGAAACAACCCAAATATCCACTAACTGATGAATAGATCAAAAAATGTTAGCATATCCGTGCAATGGAATATTATTCATCAATAAAAGAAATAAAATACTAATACACACTACAATATGAATGACACTTGTAGGCATGCTGAGTGAAAGGAGGCAATTACAAAGTGTGATATATTATATAATTTCATTTATATGAACCATCCATAATAGGCAAATTTATAAAGAAAGAAAATTGATTCTTGGTTTCTTATGTCTGGGGCTTGAATGGGGATGATGGTTGACTTCTCATGGATATGGGTTTCTTTTAGGGATGTGTGAAATTTTCTAAAATTAGATTGTGTTGTTATAAAGCAGAAACTAACACACCATTGTAAAGAAATTATACTCCAATAAAGATGTTAAAAAATTTAAAAATAAAATAAAATAAAATTAGATTGTGCTTATGGTTGCACAACCCTATGGATATACTAAAGAACACTGAACTGCCTACTTTAAATGGGTGAATTGTATGTTACGTGAATTATATCTCAATAAATCTGTCTATAAAGATCCTTCTCAGATCATTCCAATATCTGATTGATATTGCTATTGGCATGAGTTGATTATCTTTTCTCATTCAAGTTGTTACTTACTTTTCTAAGGCTGCCATAATAAAGAACCACAAATTGGGTGGCTTAAACAACAGAAATTGATTGTCTCAGAGTTCTGTTGTCTAGATATCCAACATTAAGTTACTGGCAGGTTTGGTTTCTTCTGAGTACTGTGAGAAAGAATCTGTTCCATGCCTCTCACCTAGCTTCAGGTGGTTTAGTATATAGTTCTGGCCTTCTTTTGTGGGCTGTAGTTTTCTGAGCCTTTGCAATGATATTGTAGTCTACCTCATTCTTCTGATTCTGTTTTATCTCCTGCTGTATCCGTGCTAGTGCCACCTGTGAGTATGAAAGCTTTTTCCTCTGGGCCACTGGTGCCATTAGGGGAGGAATAGAGGATACCAACCCATTGGAGAGAAAGCACTTTTGTTGGACAATTTTTCAGCCACTCAATGTGAGTGAGCTCCCCACTCTATCTCTACTAGTAGCACCAGGTAATGGAAGCACCTATCTATACAACTTTCTTCCACTGAGTGGAGGATCAAGAGTCACAGGAACTGGGTAAGCAGAGGTTCAGGAGACCATCTACCTGATGCACCTCTACCACTGGGCAGAGAACCAGGAATCAGTGGACCAGGTTGCCTTCTGCTATTATGTGAAACTCTGGGAGAAATTTGGCTTTCATTTTTTTCTGCCACTTCACTGAAGACCAGGAGATGCTGGGCCTGGGTCGTCCTCTGTCACACTGGATGGAGGGTTGGGAGACACCAAGCCTATTGACACCCTTGGTGATAACAGAGGGACCTGTCCACTGCTGATGTGTTTGACACATTAGTTAGCTGGCTTGCCTGGTTTCTCTGTTGCTGCTGGTTCAAGAATATTCATCCATTACTGCCAGTGGACATAGTTGGAGAAAGGTATGGTTTTCACTGCCACAGGTAGATTGTCTTACTGCTACTGACCAATAAATTGGTTGTACCCTCTTCCTGTTCTTCTGGCACTGCTTCTGAGGGCAGACTGGGTTGGATGTATTGACCCCGTGGGCTCTTCTAATGTTGCTACTGTGGGCAGATCCAGCTGTCTATAATGGTTTTTAATATATGCCTCTTCTAATATATACAAAAAACTCATCTATGAGACTTGTGTTCCTGGCCAAAGTGGAGTACTAGTGACCAGATTTACCTTCCTTCCTGAAACAACTTTTTAAAAACAGACAAAATATATGAAACTATCGTTTAAAAAATCATGCAGTGAAATACAGTGATACCTGAGAATCATGAAGGAAACAAATTGATCTTTATAATTGTCTCAGCTTATTTCCCTGGGCGTTTTCAAGTCTCAGTGTAGTAACGAGAAATCCAGGTGTGCCTTAGGGACTATCAGAGTTGAAGAAATGAAGCTGAGAGTCAGGGGAAACCTAAGGTAAATAGAGTTTGCAGGACAGAGTAAAGAAGGCAAGACAGCTATGTGCACAGAGAGAGAATAATAGAGAGCAACAGAGAGTTCCACTCAAGTATGCAGTAGAGTGCTGATCAAGGCTTGCATATGAAGAAAGTACCTAAAAGCAGGAAAAGAACCACATGATAGGGCTTCCCTGATGGCACAGTGGTTGAGAGTCCGCCTGCCAATGCAGGGGACACGGGTTCGTGCCCCGGTTCAGGAAGATCCCACATGCCGCGGAGCGGCTGGGCCCATGAGCCATGGCTGCTGAGCCTGCGTGTCTGGAGCCTGTGCTCCGCAACAGGAGAGGCCACAACAGTGAGAGGCCCGCGTACCGCAAAAAAAAAAAAAAAAAGAACCACATGATAAAATCTAAGAGAAGAGTACTCACTCAGAAATAGGGCCTCTTCCAATCATCTAGTGGGAAAACCTTATAAGTCCTGGGATAGTAGGTAAAGTACTCAGAAGGGTCTTGTCTCAGTAGTGGGGAATAATTATCCCTAGACTAAAGGGGATAACCCAGGGGACACGGGTTCAATCCCTGGTCCGGGAGGATCCCACATGCCACAGAGCAACTAAGCCCATGTGCCACAATTACTGAGCCTGAGCTCTAGAGCTGGTGAGCCACGACTACTGAAGTGCCTACAGCCCCTGCTCTATAAGAGAAGCCACCGCAATAAGGGGCCTGCACACCACAACAAAGAGTAGTCTCCACTTGCCGCAACTAGAGAAAGCCCATGCACAGCAACAAAGACCTAACACAGCCAAAAATAAATAAATAAATACAAATTAAAATTTAAAAATAAAAGGGCAGACTACTGACCTGAGAAAAACACGACTAGATAATTACATACCTAGAATAGATGTCACTGAATGCCATATAAGCTATAGGAAGATTAAACTAGAAATATTTAGCCAACTGCTAAAGGCTAATTGTGAATTAGCATGAGAGCATGAAGCCCCTGGGGGACCTCAAGCATAAGTGGGTTCTCACCCCTTTTCAGGCTTTTTTTCTCCCAGAAACCCCACAGATAAGATGGAAGAGGATCCTAAGAAAACTCTCCCATGTTTCTGGCTGGAGGGCAAAAAAGCAACAGCTTCTGCCAAAATCAACCTAGACCAACATCCTCCTCCCCTCCATCTGCATTACAGAGCAAATACTTTATCTTCAGGGTAGTGCACTAGTGGAAACCCATTCCATATTGAGTGAGGGGAATGGAGACCACCACCAAAATTGCACCCATATTTGTCTCCCTAGAGGCTTCTACATTTGGAGAAGGGATAGGGGTACCTGTGAATAACATAACTCAAAATCCAGGTTCAAAATACTTGCCTAAAGCTGAGACTTATAAAGAATATCAGAGAATGGCCCTTTCGCCCACCTTCTTCTCACCAGGTTAACAAACCTTGAGTAAACATTATAGTGGAGTACAGCTGGAAGAATGGCAAGAGACAGATTATGAGGAGCAAAACAAAACAAAAAGATCTAAAGCCAAGAAGAGAGACAAAAACAAGGTATCACTAGAGGATTCTGAAATCTCTGGTGCCCTTAGCAACAGCAAAATTCGACTCTGATAACCATAGCAACAAATTCCAACTCTGGTAACCATAGCAACTAAGCAAATTTCAAACCTAGTCCAATTCCTGACTAGATCAACACAAACGTCCACATTAAAGGCCCAGCAGAAGGAAAAGCATACTAATCTTGAAGTATAAAAAATTTATCTCAGTATCTACTATTCTATACATGTTCCTCTTTCCACAAGAAAAATTGTGGCATAACACAAAGCATGAAAAAACACATATTAAAGAGACAGAGAAATCATCTGAAACAGACTCAGGTATGACATGGCTGTTAGAATGATAAGAAAAGAAATTTAAAACAACTATGGTGAATATATTTTTGTTTCTGTTTTTTCTTTCTCTGTGATCTTTATTTAAAGTTTGTCTCTTATTTTTTGTTTTATTAATCCAGTCTTAAATCTTTTTAATTGAGATATAATTGATTTATAACATTATACTACTTTCAGGTGTACAACTTAATGATTTGATATTTGTACATATTGCAAAATGATCACCACAGTAAGTCTAGTAAACATCTATTGCCACACATGGTTATAGATATTTTTCTTGTGATGAGAACTTTTAAGATTTACTCTCTTAGCAACTTTCAAATATACAATACAGTGTTATTAACTATAGTCACCAAGCTGTACATTACATCTCCATGACCTAGTTTTCTAAATTAATTTTTATTGGAGTATGGTTGCTTTACAATGTTGTGTGCCTCCACTGCACAACAAAATGTATCAGCCATACACATACAGATATCCCCTCCCTTTTGGACTTCCCTCCCACTTAGGTTACCACAGTGCACTAGGTGAATTCCCTGTGCTATACAGCATGTTCCCATCAGTTGTCCATTTTATACATAGTATCAATAATGTATATGTGTCAATCCCAGCCTCCCAATTCCTCTCACCCCACCCCTTTCCCCCTTGGTATCCATACATTTGTTCTCTATATCTGTCTCTATTTCTGCTTTGCAACTAAGATCATCTTTACCATTTTTCTAGATTCCACATATATGTGTTATTATATGATACTTGCTTTTCTCTTTCTGAATTACTTCACTCTGTATGACACTGCCTAGGTCCATCCATGTCTCTACAAATGACCCAATTTCGTTCCTTTTTATGGCTGAGTAATATTCCATTGTATATATGTACCACATCTTCTTTAAACATTCCTCTGTCGATGGATATGATTAACATGTTTAAACACTGTTTCTCAAAGGGGGGAAACTTTGCTCGCAGGGAAGATTTGGTAACGTCTAGAGATATTTATCATTGCCATAATATGTGCTGCTAGCATCTAGTGGGTAGAAGCTTTCTATAGTCTTTTGATTAGGTCTCAGTCTATTAGTGAGCCTATGCTTCCAGAATGTGAACTTCACAAGTGTTTCTCAAAAATTTCTCCCCCCATTAGGAAGGACAGGATGGCTAGAGTAGACTGGAGCTGTTTATTCCTTCTCCCACATGGAAGGCTAGAGCCATCTGGAGCTGAGTATTTCTCTCCCCCAGGTTAGTTTGGCTCTGATAATACCCAGCAAGTTAGGCTCTAGTTAAACTAGTTTTTCCTTAGGGCATGCCTTGTTAAGAGCAGAATGCTCCTGTGTATTTCCTTTTCTTCCCCCTGCTGGAATCACAATGGTATATTTCTTTAATATTTACTGTTGAAACCTGGTCGAACTCTTGGAGATAAATCTCACAATATTGTTGGGGAGTCCCCCTATGACTGGGTCCTCCTAGAGTTTTTGACTCTCACATTTGTTTTCACTGAGCCTCCAGCAATTCACCAATTACAGTTCACGTTTTCCCACCTCAGCACTGGTTCCCATGGCAGTTTCTGCTTGTGAGTCTCTGCTCTGGTAAACCATGACTCCCTGTATCTATCTGTTTCTCCAATCTTGCAGGCAGTGGTTTGCCCTCCCTTCTCTTATGGATCGAAGAAGAGTTTAAGTTTTTATATGTTGTTAGGACATAGTGGCAATTTCCAAACTTCTTACATATAGAACTGGAAACAGAAATCTCTAATTCTATGTCTTTTGATTGGGAGTTTAATTTATTTACATTTAATATAATTACTCCTTGGAAAGCTCTTAGTATTGCCATTTTGTTAGTCTTTTTTCTGTATGTCTTATATCGTTTTTGTTTCCTCCCTTACTGCTTTCATTTGTGTTTAGTTAATTTTTTGTAATGACACATTTTGATTACCTTTCATTTCCTTTTCTGTATATTCTACAGATATTTTCTTTGTGGTTAACATGGAGGTTACATAAAATATCCTAAAATTATAACAATCAATTTTGAACTGATACCAACTTAACTTCAACCACATGCAAAAATTTATTCCTTTACAACACTGCTCACCTTCAGCCACATTTTGTTATTGATGTTACAAATTATATCTTTATTGTGGACCCATAAACATAGATTTATAGTTTTATACTTTTGTCTTTTAAATACTATAACAGAATTAAAAGTGTAGTTGTGAAAATTGTCAGTAATATAGGATTTTATATTCATTCATATATTTACCTTTTATGGATAATTTTATATTTTCATATGACTTTGAGTTATTATCTAATGTCCTTTCCTATCAAATTGCCATCCCTTTATCATTTCACAGAGGGCAGTTCTTGTGGTAATAAAACCCCTCAGCTTTTGTTTCTCTTGGAATGTCTTAATTCTTCATTTTTGAAGGACAGTTTTCCTGGATATAGTATTCTTGGTTGACAGGTTTTTTTGTTCTTTAAACACTTTAAATATACCATCCTACTTCCTCCTGGGCTTCAAGTTTTCTCATGAAAAATCTGTTTATAATTTTATTGAGGTTCCCTTTATGTGATGAGTAACGTTTCTCTTCCTGCTTTCAAAATCCTGTCTTTGTCTCAGTTTTTTGACAATTTGATTATATTGTATTTGTAGATTCATGTCTTTCCTCAAACTTTGGAAGTATTCTACCGTCATTTCTTCAAATAATCTACTTCTTTCACTCCTCTTGCTTTTTTTCTTCTGAGATGTGCACAGTGCTTATATTGGTCAACTTATGGTCTCCATAAATCCCTCAGGATCTGTTCTCTTTTCTTAATTCTTTTTTTTTCTTTGTGTTCATTAGACTTAACAATTTCAATTGACTTACTTTCAAGTTTACTCCTTCTTCTACCTGTTCAAGTCTGCTGCCGAACTCTCTAGTGAATTTTTCAATTCAGTTCTTATATTTTGCAGCTCCAGTATTTGTTTCTTCTTATAATTCCTATCTCTTTTAAAATGTTCTCATTTTGTTCATATATAATTTTTCTGATTTCCTTTCATTGTCTATTTGTATTCTTCTTTAGGTCTTTGAGTGTATTTAAGACAGTTGTCTTTGATAATGTATTATAATCATCAAACTTTCTAAGAGACCAGAACTTAATTATTCCAATCACTAGAAAATGGTAAGTATGTAATATAATAGCAGTGTTAATTATTGCTACAATGGCAATCATATTACAATATATAAATGCATCAAATTAACATGCCGTACACCTTAAATGTGCACAATGTTATACTTCAAATATATTTCAATTCAAAAACAGTTGTCTTAAAGTCTTTGTCAAGTAAATCAGAAGCCTCTGGATTTGATGTGTGGTGATATCTCATTCTGGCTTTAACTTACATTTCCCTAATGACTAATGATGCCAAGCATATTGTTCTTATTTATGCTACATATAACTTTTGGGGGCTTGTTATCTCTTCAAATATTTTCCAGGTTTTTTTTGGGTTGCAAATATCTCCCAGTTTATGCCTATCTTCTCATGGTCTTTGCAATACAATTCAAAAATCAGATGTACACTTTATCATTTTTCTCTTTTATTGATAACATGATCATCCTTTTTTCATATCTAAGAGATATTTGCCCAATCCAAAGTGAAACAAATTTTCTGTTTTCTTCTAGATGTTTTATGATTTTAGTTTTCACATTTAGGTCTGTAATCCATGTTGAGTTGTTTTTTATATATGGTAAGAGGTATAGATTGAAATTCCTTTTTGTTTTTTTTGGTATATGGATATCTAGTTATTCCAGAACCATTTCTGGAAGACATAATCCTTTATCCACTGAATTGTGCTTGCGCATTTATCAAAAATTAATTATCTATCATATATGTGTGTGTGTGTGTGTGTCTATTTATGCTCCATTGATTTGTCTACCTTCATGCTAATACCACAATGACTTTATTACTATAAATGTACAATAAGTTTGAAATTAGGTAGATTTAGTCCTCCAAATTTCTTCTTCTAGTTCAAATCTGCTTGGTTATTCTGTATTTTATGCATTTACAAATGAATTATGGAATCAGCCTGTCATTTTCTAGGGAGAGACTACTTGGATGTAATTGGGACTGAGATGACAATATTGAATCTTCTGGCCCAGGAACTTTGTGTATATCTCCATTCATTTTTGCTCTTTTAAAATTTCTTTCAACAAATTTCTGTGTCCTACAAATCAATGTACAGGGTTACTTCTTTTGTTGGATTTACCCCCTAAGTATTCACATTTCTAATACTACTGTTAATGTTAGTGTGTTCAATTATTCCTTGCTGATATATGGAAATTCAGTTGTTTTTATATTGATTTGATATCCTTCAAACTTGATAATTCATTTATTATCCCTTGTTTCCTTTATTCATATTCTGTAGAACTTTCTACACAGACACTTATGGCATTTGTAACTAAGGAGAGTTTTATTTCTTCCTTTCCATTCTGGATGTGTTTTATTTATTTTTATTGTTATATTGCATGAGTTCGCACCACCAGTACAATATTGAATACAAATGGTGAGAGAGAGCATCTTTGTCTAGTTTATATTTTGGGGTGGAAACATTCACCATTAAGTATGATGCTACCTGTAGGTTATTATAGAGGCCACTTGTCAAACTGAGGAAGTTACTTTCTATTCCTAGTCTGTTGAGGGTTTTATCAGAGATGGATATTATCAAATGATTTTTCTTATTCTATTGATCTGTTCTCATATTTCTTATTTTTTAAATGATTAATTACATTTTGTACATTAAACCCATTTTTCATTCTTGCAATAAACTCTGTTTAGTTATCATATATTTATTATTCATTTTGCATATTGTTGGATTCATTCTGCTAAAATTTTATTTAGAATTTTTGTGTCTATGTTCATGACAGATATTGGTCTCAGTTTTCTAGTAATGCTATCTGGTTTTGAATATTAGGACAATTTGGGTCTCACAGAATGATTTAGGAAATATATTTTTCCTCTTCAGTTTTTTAGATTTTGGGTTATTTTTGTATCATTTTAAATTAAACGTTTGGTATGATTTACCAGTGATGCCAACTGGGCTAGGAGTTCTTTTGTGGGAAGACTTTTATTTGTACATTTAATATTTTTCTTAGATATAGTGCTATTCAGGTTACCTATTTCTCATTGGGAGATTTGGGTAGTTTATATCTTTCAGGGAAATTGTCCATTTCATCTAAGTTGTTGAAATTATGGGTATAAAGTTGTTTATAATACTCCCTTATTATTGATTTAATATCTGTAGAATCTGCAGTGGTGACATTTCTCCTCCTCTCTCATTTTTTCTAATCAGCCTGCCTGATTTATCAATTTTACTTAGAGATTTATCAATTTTGTTGATCTTCTCAGAGAAACAGTTTTTGTTTCTTTGTTTATTTATCATTTTGGTTTTTAATTTTATTGTCTTCTGCTCTGATGTTTATTATTTCAATTTTTCTGTATACTTTGCAGTTTATTGGCTCTTTCTTTTCTAGCTTCATAAAGTAGAAGCTGAGACCATTTGATTCAGACCTGTCATCTTTCTAATATAGATGTTTAGTGCCATAAATTTCCCTCTAAGTACTGCCTTAGTGTCCTCCCACAAATTTTGATATGTTTTATTTTTATTTCTTTCAGTTCAAAATACTTTATAGTTTCATTTTTGTTTTATTCTTTGATTCATGTGTTATTTAGAAGTGTTTTATTTACTTTGTAAATATTTGGGAATTTTACAGATATCTTTTTGTCATTGATTTCTAATTTAAATCCATTTAGATCAAAGAAAATACCTTGTATAATTTGAACTTTTAAAAATTTATTGAGACTTGTTTCATGGCCCTGAATATGGTCTTTGTTGGCATATGTTCTGTATGCACTTGAAAAGAATTTTTATTCTGACGTTTTTGGGTTTGTTAGGTTGGTTGATAGTGCTTTTCAAGTCTTCTACATGTTCACTGATATTTTGGATACTTGTTCTATTAATTATTGAAAAAGTGTTATATGACTATCCAATTATAATTCTGACCTTACCTATTTATTCTTGCATCTATATCAGTTTTTGCCTCGTGTATTTTATGGCTGTATTAATAAGCACATGAAAGTTTATAATTTTGTCCTCTTGAAGAATTGGCAGCTTATTATGAATTTATTATTTTTGATAATATTCTTTGTTCTAAAATCTACTTTTATGATATTGATACAGCTATTGGTCCCTTTTTATTAGTGTTTGCCTATTATATCTTTTTCAAGTCTTTTAAGTGTTTTGTGTTTTTATTTTTAACCTCTTTGTATTTTATTTATTACTGTGAATTCCTAGTGGGCAGCATATGGCAGTGTCTTGGTTTTTTCATCCAATCTGATGATCTGATTTTATTTTGGATATTTGGAAAATTTACAACTAATGTGAATGTTGATATGATTGAGCTTTTAATTACAGTCTTAATATTTGTCTTCTAATTGTTCAATGTGTTTATTGGTCACTTTATCTTTTTGCCTTCTTATATATTAATATGTGTTATAATTGTTTTTTATGCATTGCTGCATTTTAACTGTAACTCTTTATTGAATTATGTTGGTGGTTGCTTTGAGTCTTATAGTATACATTTGTGATTTATCATAGTCTAACTTCAAGTGATACTATGCCATAATACATTGTATAGGAAACTTACGTCATCTTATTTCCTTTTCTTCCACCCTCCACACTATGAACCAGTTTTGTAATGCA
This sequence comes from Mesoplodon densirostris, assembly GCF_025265405.1. NCBI lineage: Eukaryota > Metazoa > Chordata > Mammalia > Artiodactyla > Ziphiidae > Mesoplodon > Mesoplodon densirostris. The sequence continues at coordinate 74,468,322 of NC_082681.1, read as the reverse complement.
GTTAAATTTTGCATATGCTATAGACTCCACTGTTGTAATTTTCTGTAAATAGTTTATTGTTTTTATAATAATATGTTATATTTACATAATAAAAAAGTTTATATTTACTCATGTATTTTCCAATTTCTGTGATTTTCATTCTTTATTTAGATCCAGATTTCTACCTGGTATCATCTTCCTTATACTTGAAGGAATTCATTTCACATTTATTGTAATGGAGACCTGGTGGTGATAAATACTTTGAAGTATTTTATTTCTGAGAAAGTATTTTGCCTTTATTTTTGAAAGGCGATTTCACTGGCAAAATAGTTCTAAATTACTCTTTTATTTTTCTTTCAGTAGCTTGAAGTTGTTACTCCGTTGTCTTCTTCTTTTTTTTTTTTTTTTTTTTTTTTTTTGCAGTACGCAGGCCTCTCACTGTTGTGGCCTATCCTGTTGCGGAACACAGGCTCCGGATGCGCATGCTCAGCGGCCATGGCTCACGAGCCTAGCCGCTCCGCAGCATGTGGGATCTTCCCGAACCAGGGCATGAACCTGTGTACCCTGCATCGGCAGGCAAACTCTCAACCACTGCACCACCAGGGAAGCCCACTCCATTGTCTTCTTGCTTGAACATTTTCAACTGAGAAATCTGATGCTATTTATACCTTGATTATTTGGTATGCAATGTATCTTTTTTCTCTCTGGCTACTATTTGATGATTTGCTCTTTATCAATAGTTTTAAGCAATTTCATGATGAATGCCATGATGTAATTTTCTTCATTTTTATTATTCTGAGGGTCACTGAACTTCTTGGATCTGTGAGTTTGTTTGTTTTTAAATCAAATTTCTTCAAATATTTTGCTGCTTCTCCTTCTCTCACCATTGGAGTCTTTGAATTCATGTATATTTGGCCATTTAAAGTTGTCAGAGAACTCAATGATGATCTGACCTTTTATCCCAATTTTTTTTTGTCTGTGTGTTTCATTTGGATGTTTTCTATTGCCAATTCACCAAATTCTCTATTTTTTTTCTTCTGCAAAGTCTACTTAAGGAATTTTCAACTCAGGAATTGTAGTTTTATCTCTAGAAAGTCATTTTGGATCTTTCAAAGAGTATTCAACATGTCTCTATTGAACGTGTTCAATATTTCCTCTAAAATTCTGAGTATATGAAATAGAGTTATAATAGTCTTTTCAGTATCCTAGTCTGCTAAATTTTTTTTACCATATTTGTCATCTTACAGCCACTTTGATTAATTTTTCTCATTACTTCCCATGTTTTGCATATCTCTTACTTTGAAATTGGATGTCAGCCATTGTAAATTTTCACTTTGTGTTCTGGAATTTTTTAATAAATATTTTCGATATTTATTCTGCAGTGCAGTTAAAATACTTGGAAATAGTTAGACTATTTTGTGCATTGCTTTAAACTTTGTTAGGAGGAACCAGAGCTAGAATTTAGTTCATGGCTAATTTTCACCCACGACTGAGATGAGAACCTTCTTATTACTCTACCCCATGCACTTTGAAACATAAGTTAGTCCACTTTGGCTATTAACAATAGGCAGTTTTCTCTGTCCTGTGTGATTTCTGAGTATTGTTTCCTGTAATAGTTTCAAGTGGTTGTTCTACTCCTTATATTGATCACACACATGCATGTAATGATTAGTACACAATTGAAAACTCAAGTGAAACCTGCTACAGAACTTCAGAGTTCTCTGTGTGTGTGGATCTCTCCTCTATGATGCTCTGTCCTGTAAATTCTATCCTCCTTGGCCACGGAACCCTTGCTCCATTACCTAAACTCACATAAACAGCAGGCTCTGCTTTGGTTAACAGTCCCTGCGACATTGCCTGGAAACTTTCTCCAGTAACTAAGCTGGGGCAATTGTAGGACTGTTCACATGGGAATGCATACTTTGTGCCTCTTACTCCATATTTACTGGAGCAAATACGACATATATATTTTAATGAAAGCTTTATCAAAATATAATTCACATATGATACAATTTACCCATTTACACTGTACAATTCAAGGTATTTTAGTATATTCACAAAGTTGTACAACGTACACCACAAATGATTTTGAAATATTTCCATGAGGCTGAAAATAAACCCTTTATCTTTTAGCAGTCGCTCCTCATTCTTCCCCTGCCTCCAACCATCCAATCCTAGGTAAGCACTAATTGAATTTCTAGCTCTATAAATGTGTCTATTCTAGACAATTCATGTAAAGTAATTATATGATATGTGTTACTATATTGATATGACTGGTTCTATTTGGAATATTGTTTTCAATGTTCATACATATTTTAACATGTCTTATAACTTCATTTGTTTTTATTGCTGAATAATATTTCATTGTGTGGATATACCACAGATTATTTATTCATTCATCAACTGGGTTGTTTCCATTTTAGCTACATGAATGTTGCTACCATGAACATTCATGTACACATTTTTGTGTGAGCATAAGTTTTCATTTCTCTTAAGGATATAACTAAGAGTGGAATTGCTAGGTCATATGGCAACTTTATGTTTAACTGTTTGAAGAACTGACAAACTGTTTCCAAAGTGAATACATTTCACATTCTCACCAGCAATGTTCAGGGGTTCCAATACCTGTACATCTTCATCAGCAATTGTCATTGTCCAAATTTCCTATTATAGTCAATGTGAAAGGCTGTAGTGTGTGTGAAGGGGTATCTCATTGTGGTGTTGATTTGGAATTTCCTAATGACTAATGGTTTTGAGAATCTATTCATATGCTTATTTTCAATTTGTATATCTTTTTTGAGAAATGTCTTTTTGGATTGGTATTTATATTTTTTGGGGTAATTTGTCTTTTTAGTATTGAGTTGTAAGACTTCCTTATATATTCTATATATAAGTTACATATTAGAAATATGATTTAGAAAAATTTCTCCCATGAATTTCACTTTTTTAAGTATACGGTAAGTCACCTACATACAAATGAGTTCTGTTCCAAGAGCGGATTCCTAAATCCAATTTGTTTGTAAGTCCAACAAAATTAGCCTAGGTATCCACCTAACACAATCGGCTATATGGTACTGTACTGTAATAGGTTTATAATACTTTTCACACAAATACATAAAAACAATCAAAAAATAAAGAAAACGTTTAATCTTACAGTACAGTACCTTGAAAAGTACAGTAGTACAGTACAACAGCTTGCATACAGGGGCTGGCATCGAGTGAAGAGGCAAGAAGAGTTACTGACTGGAGGAGGGAGAGGAGGTGGGAGATGGTAGAGCTGAAGGATCATCAGCAACAGAAGATGGAGGGTAAGCTTCAATTTTGCTCACGCCTGACATTGATGACACAGGTTCTGGTTCCTTTCTGGATTCAATTCTATCTACCCTCTTGAAAAAACTGATCCAGTGATGTCTGGGTAGTAGCTCTTTTTTTTTCATCATAGATGACATGGTAGCACTGGATTGCATTCTGAACGGCTGCTGAAACCTTCGTGTATTGTTCTACATTCAGGTCCTCTGTCTCAAAAAGTAACAGTGCCTCCTCAAATAAAGAAAATCCCCTTGCCATGTCTTGCATCTTGAATCTCTTTGGTTCTTCAGTTACTTCCTCTTGTCTCTATTTGTCCTTTCTCTGGGCCTCAAATTCCATCAGGTTTTCATTAGTAAGCTCCTCATGTGGCACAGCAAGTTCCATCATTATCGCTTGGCACTTCTTAGCAGTACCAGCTACATCAACACTGCTTTTATGCTTGCTTCCGGAGGTCCTGGGCTTGAAATAAAGATACTGTACTACTATACTCTACACAGTACTGTACAGTAAAGTACACAAAAGCACAACCACTTATAGAGGATGCATGCATGTGACAATGTACACTAGACATGTGAGCTAACTTATGTGATTGGACATGTGAACACACGTTCGCATCTTTGAAAGTTTGCAACTTGAAGGTTTGTATGTAGGGGACTTACTGTAGTTGATTTATAATATTATATTAGTTTCAGGTGTACAGCATAGTGATTCAGCATTTTTGCCGATTATACTTGGATATAAATTATTATAAGATAATGACTATAATTCCCTATGCTATACAGTATATCTTTGTTGCTTATCTATTTAATACATAGTAGTTTGCATCTGTTAATCCCACACCCCTAATTTGTCCCTCCCCTCTTCCCTCTCCCCTTTGGTAACCACAAGTTTGTTTTATATATCTGTGAGTCTTTTTCCATTTTGCAAATACACTCACTTGTATTATATTTTAGATTCCAAATACAAGTGATATCATACAGTATTTGCCTTTCTCTGTCTTACTTATTTCAATAAGCATAATATTCTCTAAGTCCATCCATGCTGCTGCAAATGGAAGAATTTCATTATCTTTTATGGCTGAGTAATATTCATTGTGTGTGTGTGTGTGTGTGTGTATCACATCTTCTTAATCCAATCATCTGTTGCTGGGCACTTGGGTTGCTTCCATGTCTTGATTATTGTAAATAGTGCTGCTATGAACAGTGGGTTGCCTGTATCTTTTCAAATTAGTGTCTTTTTTTTTTCCCGGATATATACCCAGGAGTCGAAAGCCTGAATGATATGGTAGTTCTATTTTCAGTTTTTGAGGAACTTCCAACTGTTTTTCATGATAGCTGCATCAATTTTTTTTCCCAGCCACAGTGTACAAAAGTTCCTTTCTCTCCACATCCTCAACAACATTTTTTTATTTGTAGACTTTTTGATAATAGCCATTATGACACATGCGAGGTGATATTTTATCTTGGTTTTGATTTGCATTTCTGTAATAATTAGTGATGTTGAGCATCTTTTTATATGCCTCTTATTCATCTGTATGTCTTCTTTGGAAAAATATCTATTTTGGTCTTCTACTCATTTTATAATTGGGTTGTTTGTATTTTTGATATTGAGTTCTATGGGTTGTTTATATATTTTAGATATTAACCCCCTACCAGTCATATCATTTGCACATATTTTCTCCCATTCAGTAGGATGTCTTGTTTTGTCAATGGTTTCATTTACTGTGCAAAACTTTAAGGTTAATTAGGCCTCATTTGTTTATTTTTGATTTTATTTCTTTTGCCTTAGGAGACAGATACAAAAAATATTGCTACAATTTATGTCAAAGAGTGTTTTGTCTTTGTTTCCTTGTAAGAATTTTATGGTTTCTGATCTTACATTGAGGACTTAATCCATTTTGAGTTTATTTTTCTGTATGGTATTAGAGAATGTTCTAATTTCATCCTTTTACATGTAGCTGTCCAGTTTTCCCAGCACCACTCATTGAGGAGACTGCCTTTCATCCATTGTATATTCTTGCCTCGTTTGTCATAGATCAATTAACCATAGGTGTGTGGGTTTATTCTGGGCTCTCTATTTTGTTCCATTGATCTATATGTCTGTGTTTGTGCCAATACCACACTATTTTGATTACTGTAGTTTTGTAGCATAGTCTGAAGTCTGAGAGGGTGATGCCTCCAACTTTGTTCTTTTTTCTTGAGATTGCTTTGGCAGTTTAGGGTCTTGTGGTTCCATATGAATTGTAGGATTATTTGTTCCAGTTGTGTGAAAACTGTTGTAGGTATTTTGATAGGGATTGCATTAAATCTGCAGATTGTTTTTGGCAGTATGGACATTTGAACAATATTAATTCTTCTAGTCCAAGAGCACAGGATATTGTTCCATTTCTGTGTATCATTTTCAATTTCCTTCATCAGTGTTTTATAGTTTTCTGAGTATAAGTCTTTCACCTTCTTGGTTAAGTTTATTCCTAACTATTTTATTCATTTGATGTGATTTTAAATGGGATTGTTTTGTTTACTTTCTCTTCCTGATACTTCATTTTTAGTGTATAAATATGCAACAGATTTCTGTATATTAATCTTGTATCCTGCAATCTTACTGAATTTATTTATTAGTTCTAATAATTTTTGAGTGGAGACATTATGGTTCTATATATAAAGTATCATGTTATCTGCAAGTAGTGACAGTTACCCCTTCCCTTCTAATTTGGAAACATTTTATTTCTTTTTCTCCTCTGATTGCTGTGGCTTGCATTTTCAATACTATGTTTTAAATAGAAGTGGAGAGAGTGAGTATCCTTTTCTTTTTCCTGAATTTAGTGAGAAGGCTTTCAGCTTTTCAACATTGAGTATGATGTTGGCTGTGGGTTTGTCATAAATGGTCTTTATTACATTGAAATATGTTTCCTCTACACCCACTTTGATGAGAGTTTTTGTCATGAAATATTGAATTTTGTCAAAAGTTGTTTCTGCGTCTATTGAGATGATCATGTGACCTTTATCTTTCCTTTTGTTAATGTGTATCACATTGGTTGATTTGCAATTGTTGGACCAGCTTTGTGACACTGGAATTAATCCAATTTGAATGGTATATTGTCCTTTATATATATTGTTGGATTCAATTTGCTAATATTTTCTTGAGGATTTCTACATCCATATTCATCAAAAATATTGGCCTGTGATTTTGTTTTGTGTCTTTGATTTTGGCATCGGGTAATTGTGGTCTCATAGAATTAGTTTGGAAGTGTTCCATCCTATTCAATTTTTTGGAATAGTTTGTGAAGGATATTCTTCTGTATATATTTCATATAATTCCCCTATGAAGCCATCTAGTTTTGGAATTTTCTTGCTGGGAGCTTTTTGAATTACAAATTCAATTTCATTTCTATTGATCTGTCTGATCAAATTGTCTGTTTCTTCTTAACTCAGTCTTGGCAGGATGTATGTTTCTAGAAATGTGTCCATTTTTTCTAGGTTGTCCAATTGGTTGGCATATGTGTTTGTAATATTCAATTATGATTTTTTGTATCTTTGTGGTATCAGTTATTTCTCTTCTTTTATTTCTTATTTTGTTTATTTAGATCCTCCCTCTTGTCTTCTTGATTAACCTGGCTAAAGGTTTATCAATTTTGTTTATCGTTTCCTAAAAACAGTTTTAGGTTTCATTGATCTTGCTATTTTTAAAATCTCTTTTATTTATTTCCTCTCTGATCTTTATTATTTCCTTCCTTCTGCTGACATTGAGCTTCCTTGGCATTGGGTTTCTTTTCCTAATTTTTAGGTGGGAGGTTAGGATGTTTATTTGAGACTTTTTTTTCTTTCTTGGGGAAGGCCTGTATTGCTGTGAACTTCCCTTAAGAGGGAATGGCTTTGGCTGCATCCCATAGATTTTGGATTGTTGTGTTTCCATTTTTATTTATCTTGAGGTATTTTCTGAATTCCTCTTTGATTTCATCATTGACCCATTGGTTTTTTAGTAGTATGTTGTTTTCTGTTTTTACATCTTTATTGGAGTATAATTGCTTTACAATGTTGTGTTAGTTTCTGTTGTACAAAGAAGTGAATCAGCTATTTGTATACATATATCCCCTCCCTCTTGGATGTCCCTCTCCCCTGCATCCCATCCATCTATGTCACCACAGAGCACTGAGCTGAGCTCCTTGCACTATACAGCAGGTTCCCACTAGCTATCTTTTTTACACATGGCAGTGCACATATGTCAATCCCAATCTCCCAATTCATCCCACCCCACTATCAGGTCCACGTATCTGTTCCTTACATCTGTGTCTCTATTCCTGCCCAGCAAATAGGTTCATCTGGACCATTTTTCTAGATTCCACATATATGCATTAATATACGATATTTGTTTTTTTCTTTCTGACTTACTTCACTCTGTATGACAGACAAATGGATAAAAAATATGTGGTACGTATATACAATGGAATATTACTCAGCCATAAAAAGGAACAAAATTGGGTCATTTGTAGAGACATGGATGGACATAGAATCTGTCATACAGAGTAAAGAATGTTGCATTTTTTTAAATTTGTCTTTCTATATGCTGTGATTGTGTGATTTCCATTAGCCTATCTTCCAGATCACTTATGCATTCTTCTTTGTCATTTAGTCTGCTATTCATTGTTTCTAGAGTGCTTTTTATCTTAGATATTGCATTGTTTATTTTTGGTTGGGTCTTTTTTATATTTTCTAGTTATTTGTTAAATGATCTGTGTTTAGATCAATTCTCTTCCTTAATTCAGTTAGCATTTTTATTACCAATGTTTTGAATTCTTATCTGGTAAATTTTTAATTTCTATTTTATTACTTATTTTTTCAGGGGTTTTCTCTTGCTCTTTCAATTAAGAGTATTTCCTCCGCCTTTTCATTTCCTTTAACTTTCTCTGTCTCTATGAATTTAGTTACCTCTTGTGATCTTGACATGTTTTTTTTTATGTCACAGCATCTCTATGCAGACTGCATGTGCCTAATTTCTTTGATAGGAGAGCTGAATCTGATTTGGATACCAGTTACATCTTTCCTCAGGGTGTGCTGGCAGCTATCACCTTGGTATTGGGTGTAGCTGGTGATGGAACAGCTAGAGCCTATGTGTGAGCTGTGACTTCCTCTCTGCTTAGTGACCATCACCACCTTGTTAGTGGTGGGGTCTGCTCCTAAGTTGCTGAAGCAGAATCTCCGAGGGTCAGTCTTGAGCTGGCTCTGTTCCCTTTAAATGTGCATTTTCCTTTTCCCTGTGCTTGGACCTTTGCCCCCAGAAAGGTGAGTGCTGAACCAAGTGGGGCTTATGTGCTTACAGAGGTCCAATGTTCTGCCTGTGTGGGCAGCAGCAGCTCCACTCAGATGCAGCCCACAGTCATATCTTTTCCCCTGTCATGGCCACCCCAGATCTAGTGCTAGACTGTGGCATGGAGTGAGTGGGGCCCAAACGTTTACCTCACTCAGGCTGGCGAGCACAGTAAGGTGGCTGTGGGAATTTTAGGAGCCACTCTTGTCAGAAGTCTGGGATGCTTCTGGGGGTGCTGCTTGAGTAAACACCAACAATGGCCAACACTATCCCACCTGGGCTATGCCCTTGACTCCCAGGTCAGCTCTGCTTTCCTTCATCAAGTCTTTTCCTTGGTTCTGGCTGCCCTCAATCCAGTGCCAAGCTGTGGTATGGATTGAGCAGGGCTGGGACATTCTCTTAGCTCAACTGGGGAGCATGGCAAGGCAGTAGCCACAAGGGCAGACCTCTCTCCACTCTGCCTGGGCACATGTCAGCATATGCACACTCCCCATGAGTGGAGTCTAATCTTCTCCAGACTTTCTATCTGTCCCTGCAATTCTGTAAGCAGCCAAGGGGGCTTTTCTCCTACATGTAGGTCACCAGAACTGGGATGCCCAGTCTGTGGCTTGACCAATCCCTCCCCAGGGTGAGTGTCCACCCATGTGATCTTCCTTTTCCTCTGAGTCACCTCCCAGGGACACAGGTCTTGACCTGATGCTTTTCTTCCCATCCTACCTGATTATATGTGTATTTTTTTTATTACAGTCTTGGTTGCATACGTGTGCTTCTGCCAATTTCCAGTTTGCTTTCCATGAGATTCTTTCCACATATAAATGTATTTTTGATGTGTTTGTAGGGACAGAAGTGCTCCACGTCCTCTTACTCTGTCATCTTGACCTCCTCAGTCTCTAATCTTTATTATTTCTTTCCTTTGTTTGCTTTAAATTTAGTTAGTTCTTCTTTTTTCCAGTGTCCTAAGGTGGAAAATTAGCTTATTGATTTGTGATCTTTCTTCTTTCTTAATATAGATATTTACAGCTATAAATTTCTCTGTAAGCACTGCTTTACCTCCATCCCATAAGTATTGTGTTGTGTCTTCATTTTCATTCATCTAAAATTATTCTACAATTACTCTTTTGATTTATTCTTTGACTCATTGATTATTTAAGATTGCATCTTTTTTCAAGTTTCCACATATTTGTGAGTTTTTCTGTTTTTTTTTTTTTGAATTTCATTCCATTTTGGTCACAGCATCACTTTGTATTTTTTCTATCTCTTTAAATTTGTTGAGATTTGTTTTATGATTTAGTGTATGGTTGATGCTGGAGAGTTTCTAGTGCACTTAAGAATATGTATTTTGCTGTTGTGTGAAGTATACTATAGATGTCTGTTAGGTCAAGGTGGTTTATAGTACTGTTCATATCTTCTATTTTCTTGTTGATCTTCAGTCTAGCTGTTCTATTGATTCTTGAAATATTGGTATTTAAGTCTCCAAATATTATTGTTGAATTTTTCTTTTTCTCTTCTCCCTTTATTTCTGTTAGTTTTTGCTTCATGTATTTTGGTGCTCTGTTATTAGACACATACATGTTTATAATTGTATCTTTCTGATAAATTGATAATCTTATCATCATATCTCTCTCGCCAATATATTTTTTTAATTTTTATTTACTTATTTATTTATGGCTGTATTGGGTCTCCATTTCTGTGCGTAGGCTTTCTCTAGTTGTGGCAAGCGGGGGCCGCTCTTCATCACGGTGCATGGGTCTCTCACTATCACAGCCTCTGTTTTTGTGGAGCACAGGCTCCAGACGTGCAGGCTTAGTAATTGTGGCTCATGGGCCCAGTTTCTCCATGGCATGTGGGACCTTTGCAGACCAGGGCTCGAACCCATGTCCCCTGCATTGGCAGGAAGATTCTCAACCACTGCACCACCAGGGAAGCCCTATCACCAATATTTTAAAAAATCTATTTTGCCTGATATCAGTAATTTTGTGGGAAACTAGACATTTTAGATAATATATTGTAGAAACTCTAGGTATTGGTCCACTCTCCCCCCCTTCCACTGTTTTTAAAAATTATTGTTTGATTATTTATTTGTTTACTGACTGGCTGCATTATTTTAGTGAAATCTATTCAATCCCCTCCCAAATGGTTTTAAGTCTGTGATATTGCACCTCTGGAAGGCACAACTTTTGATATGCTCGCAGTCATCTTGGGATGCCAGTGATTTTGGTGGGGCTTTATTTTTCTCTTTACCTGACCATATAAGTTGGTAAACTCCACCAATTGACTAGTGATTGCTCTATTGTTTTCCACGATGCCCTGGAAGCATAAATTGCTCTATGAATTATTACAACCAGAATCTGGATCCCTAGAAGAAATAGTTTCTGAGGCCAGTGTTTGATATTTGTTTTGTCTCCATGAGTGACAACTAAGCAGAAGAAGAGAACCTCTACCTCTCAACTGCAATTGCCATGACTTAGCCTCAAAAACAGGTAGCAGGAGGAAGAAGTAGCACTGTGGTCCTGCTTATTCCAGGTAGAAAACCCTCTGATTGGGAGCTGGGGGGATAAGAACCCTGTGTTCTTGGCTGCAGCAATATGGATTGAAGTCTCCACATCACTGAGTTTGGAGAGGTGATGGAGGGATAAGTCTTGATTCAAATACCACAAACTTATCTTTCTTGCTGAATTTTCATGTGCTCTCTTGAAGAGATATTGCTTCATTTGCTCTTTGCCCTTCAAATCATTCCAAGGGCTTTAGATAGTTATTGGGATTTTAAAAATAATTTTCACCTTTTTTTTTTTTACTGGGGTGCAGATCAGCAGAGCTCCTCACAATGTCACGCTAGATGTCAATTTTCTAGGTCGCATTTTAAGATATTTTTCTTCAGTTTCTTGTATATCATTGTTGATTTCCTGACTACTGCTTCTATTGATTACTGAGAGAGGAATGTTGAAGTTTCTAAGTATATTTGTGGATTTTTCCACTCTCCTTTCAGATCTACAAGTTTTTGCCTCATATGTTTTGAAGCACTCTTTTACTTGCTTAAATATTTTTGTTATGTTTCTTGGTGAATTGATCAATTAATTTTTATGTAATAACTTTCTATATTCCTGCTAATATTGCTCCTAGTGAAGTTTGCATTGGTATTAAGAAGCAACTCCATTTTCAATCCTGATATTGTTAACATATCTATATATTTTTAATTAAAGTGGGTTCCTTGAAGGCAGTGTATAATTGGATCCTGCTCTTCTATCTAAACTGAAAATATCAGTCTTCTTAAAAAAATTTTATTGGAATATAGTTGATTTACAATGTTGTGTTACTTTCTGCTGTATAGCACAATTAACCAGTTATTCATATACATATATCCACTCTTTTTTAGACTCTTTTCCCATATAACTCTTTACAGAGTTGAAAAATCAGTCTTTTCATTGGTATGTGTTCATTTTCTATCCTTGCCATAACAAGCTACCACAAATATAGCTACTTAAGACAAAACCACCTTTTATGACATTCCTGGAGGTGAAACATCCAGGTGGTCTCAAGTGGGTTCTCTGCTTAGGATCTCACAAGGATGAAATAAATATGTTTGACAGTCTGAGCTCTTATTTGGGGGCTATAGGATGAGTTCAATTCCAGGCTCATTTTGGTTGTTGGCAAAATTCATTTTATTCAGCAAGTTGACTGCAAGATGACTGAAGTTCCCATTTAACTACTGACTGTTGGCCTGGGATCACCCTTAGCTTCTAGAGACTAGGCAATTTCCTTGGCTCATGACCCTCTAAATCTTCAAAGCCAAAAATTGGGTGATGAATCCTTCTCATGCTTTGAATCTCTCTGACTACTTCTTCTACTGCATCTCTCTACTTTTAAGGGCTTGTGAGATTACTAAATGAAAGAGGTCATACACCAAAACCTACATATTGCATAATTTTATTTCTATGACATTATGTGTAAGGTGAAAGTATAGGGAGAGAAAACATATGAGTGGTTGCCATGAATTTGGGATGAAGATAAGGGCTGATTACAAAGGGATACACAAGATAATATTTTAGATGGTTTAACTGTTCTGTATGGTACTGTGCTTGTGGTTATATGATTATTCATGAAAATTAAAAATCTTTCATCTAGATGAAGGAGGAATCCAGAATGGAATAGCAGCTATGAAATGAATCTAACTATATTACAAATATATTACATGGCCTCATTGAAAGGTATGAAAAAGAAAAGAGCTCACCTAAGTAATGTTCAAAAACAGCGTTTTTGCTACATACATTACTATGTGAGTTTAAGTCATACAGCATAATGATGTGACATATATACTGTGAAATGATAAACACAATAAATTAAGTTTGTTCCATGATCTATAGCTACAAAAAATATTTTTTCCTTGTGATGAGAACACTTAGGATTTACTCTATTAACAACTTTCACATATATTATAAAACAGTGTTAACTATAGTCATAATGTTGTATGTTATATTCCTAGTACTTCTTTACCTTATAATTGGAAGTTTGTACCTTTTGACAACCCGCACACAATTCCTTCTCCCCCAACCCCTGCATTTGGTAAACACACATTTGAACTCTTTTTATGAGTTTCTTTTTTATGTTTGTTTTCTTTCCGCATATAAGTGAGGCCATAGAGTGTTTGTCTTTTTCTGTCTGATTTATTTCACTTAGCATCCATCCACATTGTCACAAATGGCAAGATTTCCTTCTTCTTGTGGCTAAATAATATTCCATCACACACACACATGCACACACACACGTCACTAATTTTTTTCTTATTGAGATATAATTAACATACAATATTATATTAGTTTCAGATGTACAACACAATGCCTCATATTTTTATACCTTATAAGATGCACATCACAATAAGACAAGTTACCATCCACCACCATACAAAGTGGTTGCAATGTTATTGACTATATTCCCTATGTCTACATTACATCCCCATGACTAATAGCTGGAAGTCAGTACCTCTTTATCCTCTTTACCAATTTTGTTAATCCCCTCACCCCTCACATCTCTGGCAACAAACAGTTTGTGCTCTGTATGTATGAGCCTCTTTCTGTTTTGTTTTGTTTGTTCATTTGTTTTGCTTTTCAGATTCCACATATAAGTGATATCACATGATATTTGTCTTTCTCTGTCTGCCTAACTTCACTTAGTATGATAATCTCTAGGTCCATCCATGTTGCTACAAATGACATCATTTCATTCCTTTTTATGGCTGAGTAATATTCTAGTGTGTGTGTGTGTGTGTGTGTGTGTGTGTGTATCACATCATGTTTATCCATTCATCTGTGGATGGACATTTAAGTTGCTTCCATATTGGCTGTTGTAAATACTGCTGCAATGAACATAGGGATGCATATATCTTTTCAAATTAGAGGGTGTATTTTGTTGTTGTTTAAGATAATATTTTCTTTTATTTTTTAGAGTTTTTGTGTTGTTTTTAATACCCAGAAGTGGATTCCCTGGATTGTATGGCAGTTCTATTCTTAGTTTTTTGAGGAAACTCCATACTGTTTTCCATATGGCTGCGCCAAGATACATTACTACCAACAGTGCATGAGGATCCCATTTCTTCCACATGCTCACCAATTGTTTCTTGTCTCTTTTATAATAGTTATTCTGACAGATGTGAGGTAGTATTTCATTGTGGTTTGGATTTGCATTTCTCTGATGATTAGTGATGTTGAGCACATTTTCATGTGACTGTTGGACATCTGTATGACTTCTTTAGAAAAATGTCTATTATGGTCCTCTTCCCATTTTTATTCAGGTTCTTTTGGGCTTTTTTATTGAGTTGTATGAGTTCTTTATATATATATTGGATATCAATCCTTTATCAGATATATGATTTGCAAATATCTTCTGCCAATCAGTAGGTTGCCATTTCATTTTGTTAGTGACTTCCTTCCCTGTGCAAAAAGGTTTCTAGTTTGATGTAGTCCCATTTGTTTATTTTTGTAATTGTTCCTCTTGCCTGAAGACACAAATCGAAAATAATATTGCTAAGACAGATGTCAAAGAACTTACAGCCTGTGTTTTCTTCTAAGAATTTTATGGTTTCAGGTATCACATTGAAGTTTTCAATCCATTTTGAATTTATTTCTAAATATTGGGTAAGACAGTGGTCCAGTTGCATCCTTGTGCACATATATGACCAGCTTTCCAAACACCATTTATTGAAGGGACTGTCTTTTCCCCACTGTATATTCTTGCATAGGTTGTTGAATATTTATTGGCCAAGTAATTGTGAGTTTATTTCTGCAGTCTCTATTTTGTTCCATTGATCTATGTGTCTATTTTACTGCCAGTACCATACTCTTTTGATTACTATAGTTTGTAGTATATTTTCAAGTATAGGAGCATGATACCTTCAGCTTTGTTCTTTTTTCTCAAGATTGCTTTAGCTACTTGTGGTCTTTGTGCTTCCATAAAATCTTAAGAATATTTGTTCATGTTCTTTGAAATATGCCATTGCTATTATGATAGGTATTGCATTGAATCTGTAGATTGTTTGGGTAGTATGGATATTTTAACAATATTGATTCTCCCCATCCATGAGCACAGTATAGATTTCCATTTATTTGTGTCATATTCAATTTCTTCAGTGTCTTCGAGTTTTCAGAGTACAACTCCTTGGTTAAATCTATTTTTCAGTATTTTATTCTTTTTGCTGTGATTGTAAATGGAATTGTTTTCTTAATTTGTCGTTCTGATAGGATTATTAGTGTATAGAAATGCAACAGATTTCCATATATAATTTTGTATCTTGCAACTTTACTGAATTCATGTATTGGTTCTAATAACTTTTTGGTGGAGTCTTGAGGGTTTTTTATATATAGTATCATGTCATCTGCAAATAGTGACAGGTTTACTTATACCATTCAAATTTGGATGAGTTTTATTTATTTTTCTTGTCTGATTTCTGTGGCTGGGACTTCTAATACTGTGTTAAATAACAATGGCAAGAGTAAGCATCTTTGTTTTGTTCCTGATCTTAGAGGAAATGTTTTCAGCCTTTAATGGTTTAGTATGAAGTTAACTGTGAGTTTGTCATAAATGGCCTTTATTAGGTTGAGATATATTTCCTCTAAACCAACTTTGTTGAGAGTTTTTATTATGAATGGATATAGAATTTTGCCAAATTCTTTTTTACATCTATTTAGGTGATCATGTTATTTTTATCTTTTTTTTAACATGGAGTATCACAATGATTGATTTGTGTATATTGAAGAATCCTTTCATCTCTGGGATAAATCCCACTTGATCATGGTATTTGATCATTTTTATTTATTGTTCAATTCTATTTGATGACATTTTATTGAGGAGTTTTGCATCTGTATTCATCAGAGATATTGGCCTGTAATTTTCTCTTCTTTGTGGTATCTTTGTTTGGTTTTGGTGTCAGGGTAATTGTGGGCCCATAGAATGAGTTTGAGAGTGTTCACACCCTTAAAGTTTTTGGGAAAGTGTGATAAGATAGGTATTAACTCTTCTTTATACGTTTGCTAGAATTCCCTGTAAAGCTTTCTGATTCTGGACTTTTGGTTGTTGGGAGTGTTTGTTTTTGTTTTATTGATTCAAATCCAGCAACTAGTAATAAGTCTATTCTGACTATCTCTTTCTTCCTAATTCAGTCCTGGAAGATTGTAAGTTGCTAGGAATTTATCTATTCTTCTAAGTTGTCCAATTTGTTGGCATATAACTGTTTATAGTATTCTCTTATGGTTCTTTGTATTTCTGTGATATTGATTGAAACTTCTCCTCTTTCATTTCTAACTTTGTTTATTTGGGTCCTCTCTCTTTTTTTAATGAGCCTGGCTAGAGGCTTATCAATTTTGCTTCCCTTCTCAAAAATCCAGCTCTTGTTTCTTTGATAATTTCTTTTTTGTTGTTCTCTAATTTATTTACATGCTGATCTTTAATAGTTCCTTCCTTCTGCTGACTTTGGGCTTTGTTTGTTCATTTTTTCTAATTCCATTAGATGTAAGTTTGTTTATTTGAGAATATTCTCATTTACCAAGGTAGGCTTGTATTGCTATAAACTTCCCTCTTAGAACTGCTTTTTCTGTGTCCCATAGATTTTGTAAAGTTGGGATTTTATTTTCATTTGCTTCAAAGTATTTTCTGATTTCCTCTTTGATTTCTTTATTTACCCATTGGTTTTCTAGTAGCATGTTCTTTAGTCTCCATGCTTTTGTGTTTTTTTCCAGTGTTCTTCCTGTAATTGATTTCTAGTTTCATACCTTTGTGGTCTGAAAAGATGCTTGATATAATTTCTATCTTCTTAAATTTGTAGAGACTTGTTTTGTCGCCTAGCATGTGATCTAACCTGGAGAATGTTCCATATACAGTCGAAAAGAATGTGTACTCTACTGTTTTTGGATCCAATGTTCTGTAGATATCTATTAAATCCAACTGGTCCAATGTGTCATTTAAGGTCACTGTTTTCTCTCTGAATGCTCTATCCATTGATGTCAGTGGGATGTTAAAGTCCACTACTATCATTTTATTGCTGTCAGTTTCTCCCTTTATGTCTGTTAATATTTGCTTTATATGTTTAGGTGCTCCTTTATTAGGTGAATATATGTTTATGAATGTTATATCGTCTTCTATTGATCCATTCATCATTATATAATGTCTTTCTTTGTCTTTTGTTAGAGACTTTGCTTTAAAATCTACTTTGTCTGATATGAATATTGATACCCAGCTCTCTTTTTGTTTCAATTTGCATGAAATAGCTTTTTCCACCCCTCACTTTCAGGCTGTGTGTGTCTTTAGCTCTGAAGCGAGTCTCTTTTAGGCAGCATATAAATGGGTCTCATATTTTTATCCAATCAGTCTTTGATTGGAGCATCTAGTTCATTGCTATTTAAAGTGATTATTTATAGGTATGTACTTACTGCCATTTAATTACTTGTGTTCTGTTATGTGTGTGTGGGTTGGTGCCGTTTTTCTCTCTTCTTTTCTTCTTTATAAAATTTTCCCTTGTGGTTTTGATGATTTTCTTCAGTGTTATCCTTGTGTTCCTTTCATTCGAGATTTTGTGAATTATTTTTCAGGTTGGTTGCCTATTTCCTCTTCATTTATTTGGTCTTGTAGGTTTTTAACTTGCTCTTTCATCTGTAACATATTATTTTGTCATCTCATGTGTTTTTTGATGGGTGAGGCTGTGTTCCTGTCCTACTGGTTGTTTGGCCTGAGGCATCCAGCACTGGAATTTGCAGGCAGTTGGGTAGAGCTGGGTCTTGGTGCTGAGATGAGGACCTCTGGTACCTCTCACACCAATTAATACTCCCTGGGATCTGAGGTTCTCTGTTAGTCCAGAGGTTTGGACTTGGCACTCCCACCACAGGAGCTCAGGCCCAACCTCTGGCCTGGGAATCAAGATCCCACAAACCGTGTGGTGTGGCAAAAAAAGAAAAAAGAAAAAAAGGCAACAAACAAAAAGGAGCAGAACAATAACAAAGAATAAAAAATTTAAAAAATAAAATAAAATTAGAATAAAAAATATATTAGAAAAAATATAAATATAAATGAAGCAACAAGGTAAAACAGAACCACAACAGAAAAAAAAAGCCAGAAAAGGCCTTGGCAGTGTGTGGGGCTTAGCGCAGCTGGAGGGGGCAGAGGCTCAGGCCTGGGACCCCAGCAGGCTCGCTGGGGCCCAATCGGGTGGGGGAAATGCTGGCCATGTTCCCTGGCAATTCCCCTATCCTCCAAGGGTCTCTTCCCATTCCCACAGATCACCCCACTGTGAGTGGGCCCCTCTGGGTATAGGAACCCCTCCCCTCCCTCCAGCCACACCTTAGGGACACTGGTCCCATCCTGCCTCCACTTCTCCTACGCCCTCCCCCACAATGTCCTACCCGCTCATGTGGAGGTTCCTCCCATTCCCTTAGGTGTCCATAGTCCCCAACCAGCACCTGGTAGGTGCCCTAGTTGTGAGGAGACACGAACTCTGCATCCTCCTACTCCACTATCTTGACTCCGCCCAACCATTATGTTTTTACTCAGGCCCTGGGGTCACTAGCTACTTTGTCTTATTCTTCTCACCTAATAAGTTTTTTTTAATGTTTGTTTTATATGTAACATCAGAGTTTTTTAGCTGTTCTTAGAGGGAGAAGTAGAGAAAAGTAAGGAAATTAAGTCTATTTCATATTCCAAGTAGCAGAAATCCTTGTAAAATACATTTTAAGGAATGTGAATGAATAATTAAATAAAGAAAAGTTAATGTTGGTAAATCTAAGAACATGTAGAGTATGATTATGTTTTCTTAAAACGTTCTATATAAATATAACATAAGGAATATACACAGACACACATATATGTACACACACATAGACAGAAAGAGTCATATCCAAAACTTAACAGTTTTTATCTCAGGTTACTAGCTGATTTCCTCTTTACTTCAACTTGATTCTATTTTCTGCTTTATTTATTATTTTACTCAACAGATTTCAATCCATGAATTCTAGAATTTATGAAAGAAAGACGTAAGCAAGAAAAATGTTAAAGTATTAGCTCATTGTATTGAATAAACATAACAAGAGTTGTAACACTCAGTGTAGGAAATAGTGTGAAGAAATGTGTATTTTCCTATATACCTGCATGAATATAAATACGTGGCACTACATGGACAACTTTTTCTCAGTGATGCTTGAAAGCTTATCCATACTAACATTGCATGAGCATCAAATTTCAGTTGTAGTGATGTTTGTATTGTACTAGGATTACATAGTACAATGTCTCACAAGTATAATTAGAATTCTAATTGATCCTGAAGTGCCTTGTGAAAATATTAAATTTAAGATTTAATGAAATATCCAAGTGTAAATGTCAAGTAGTAGGCAGTTGGATATATGAGGTTGAGACCGTTGGATCATCAAGAAGATGCCAATCTAACACTGCACTTATGTATTGACCTCTATGGACAAAATGGGTTTATGCTCTCATGCTTGCTTCTTTTAGTTGGTGATTGAGCAGAGTTTGGAATCAATCAGGTTTATAAATCCTTCAATGTTTTCTTGCTTATGGTTTTCTTCGTGTTTGCATTTGTTCCTCATGATTGAGGACCTAATCTCTCTACCATGGAAAGGTCCTTTGGAGTTTCCTCAGTCTCCCTTCAATACACATTGAACATAACCCCAAACACCCAAACTCTCACCCAGAGTTGCATGCACGTGAAGTTTTGACACATATCTGGGCATAGAGTATTCCAAGATTTGATATACTACTATTTTGTCAACAACTCACTGACTCTGTTTAGTTCATTATAAATTCAATGATGTCATTTGGTGTAAGTTAAAAAGAGACACCACTAAGGATGGAACTATTATGAACGGTAAGTACATCAGTCTAGAGGAGTAGGTGCTTTTGAAGAGCAGCTTATCCAGTGACACATAAATGCCATAATTTACAGACAATTGCTGTCAATAAGTGGGTATAACATATTACAGTAAACTGTTCTCTTTGCAAATACACAGGTTTCTTTTTCTTTTCCTCCTCCTCCTTCTGCTTCTGCTTCTCCTTTTCCATTTCAACAATGAGATCACTGAAACCAACTCTGGAATATCCATATGATGTAACAGTACTCAGCAATAAAAGGGGAGACAAATACCAATGCACACAACAATGTGTATAAATCTCAAAACCATTTGCTGAGTGGGAAAAGACAGCACAAAAGAGGACATACCATTTATTAAAAGTTCTAGAAATAGTAAAACTAACCTACAGAAACAGAAAGCTGACCAGTGTTTGCCTGTGAGGGATGGAGGAGCAGATGGATAGGGAGGAGACATGAGAACACATCTGGGGTGAGGATAATGTTCTAGATACTGACGAGAGGGTTGGGTTACACAGGTGTGTGCAATTGTCAAAATTCAATGAATGGTGCAGTTAGGATTTGTGCATTTTGCTCTGTGTAAATTTTCCCTCAACGAGAAAAAAAGCAACCACCGTAAACAAATATTAAGCTCTAGTTAATCATTTGGGTGCTGAATTATCTAGGGTTGGAAAGTACTGTTGCTTACAGCTTACTTTAAAATGCATCCAGGATATAACATGAATGGCTGGATGGATAATGGATGGACACAGAGATATATGTGTGATTAAGGAAGGAGAGAAAATGGCTAATGTTGTAGTCTCTAGGTAGAGATCATATGGATTTTCACTGTACAACCTGGTAGACATTTCTGGATGTTTGATGGGTTTCATAACAAAATATTAGGAAAAATGGACTCATACTGAGCATAAATGTGTACCTAATTTTATACACCTTCAGTACAGCTTGAACATCACTTCATTTAATTTTATATGCTACTACTATCTTTTAAATGGAGGTGTATACTCATATTTTATAGGTGTCCTATCATTTCTACCTTTTGGTGTGTTTTAATAATTTTGTTGGTCATGGTTGTGGTAAATGCTATGGGAGTGAAAACTTTGTTCTTGTGAAAAATTATTGCCTTAGAACCATTCATTTCCTTGACATATATCCCCAGGGCCAGAACATATGCCAAGTGTTCAGGTGGGAGCACATATTTTCTTGAGAACCCCAGAGGGGTTCATATCAATTTGCATTTCTACCAGCAGGATGTGAGAAGGTCAATTCTCAAGCCAGTAGCCAATGCAAGGGAATACAACTATCTATTTCTCACCTGCTTAAGAACCGCTTTGTTGGAACTCTTGATTTATTAAAGCTCTAAACATAATTTTAGATATAATTTCTTATAAAAACATTGGTGGGAGAAATGTCAGAAAATGCAAGTCAACGTGAGCAGATGATAAGTAGTAAAAATATCTCCCATTGCTACTAATAACACATGTATAATTCCTAGACAGGAAGTAAGCTTCTCTCTGCTTGAGGTGGAGGGGAGAATGAATATTGGAGGAACACACACAATGTCTGCTCAGTCATAAAACTGGAAAAGCAGAACATTTAGTCCCTCTTGAGGCAGGTGTAATGACAGCAACTTGGAAGTTACGTAAAGAAACATTCACAAATATACTCATACCAACTATAATATGAATTAGCTTAACATGAGAATGAATTACAAAGAAATGGATCTAAGGACAGAGGGAATTTTAAGTGATAAGTTCGTTATTTAATAAAGAAAAAGGAAAAGTAGAATGGACATACTTTGAAACAAAAATTGTAATAAATGGAAGGCTTGTTTCACAAGCCAGCTTAAATATACAAAAAGTAAAGTTGCTATTAGATTATGAATGGCCTGGGCTCTGAGCCAAGGACTTTAGGACAGTTGTCTGAAGAGAGGCTGGGGCAGATTTGGTGCCAGGTAGGTAAACCTAAGGTAGAGTAGGGAATGAGCTTTGAATCTCAATTTAGTTTATAGAAGTGGAGCTCTGGATCTTCACTGTCAGTGGCTTATGGGCTACTCATTACAGTCTGCTGATCAGGACCAGGCCCAATCTGAGATGAAAAGTAGACATCCAAGAGGCAATGTTGAGTAGGCAGTTGAATATATGAGCCTGGATTTCAGGGATAAGACTGGACTTGAAATATTAATGTGTGATTCTTCGATTTGTGGGTGGGATCAAAGTGATGGAACTGTGTATGATTCTGCAAGAAGTGAGCATAGGTAGGGAAGAGAAGAAACCTGAGAGTCAAAACCTAGAGCACTTGAATGCAGAGAGGTCAAGGAGTCACAGAAGGACTCACCAGGACACTGAAAAGTAGCAGACCCTGAGGCAGAACGCCAACCAAGGGAAAGGAACGTCCTGTAAACCAGGGGTCTGCAACCTCCGGGCCGGGGACCGGTACTAGTCCGAGGCCTGTTAGGAACCGGTCTGAGGCCTGTTAAAAACCGGTCCACACAGCAGGAGGTGAGCAGCGAGCGAGCGAGCGAAGCTTCATCTGACGCTCCCCATCGTTCGCATTACCAACTGAACCATCTCTCCCCGCCCCGCACCGTCCCTGGAAAAATTGTCTTCCACGAAACTGGTCCCTGGTGCTAAAAAGGTTGGGGACCGCTGCAGTGTAAACCAAGTGAAGAAAGTATTGCAGGGAGGAGGAAGTGATCAACAGTGCCAAATACTACTGATCAGTCAAGTAATGTCAATCCTGAGAGATGACCACTAGATTTAGCAATGTGCAGGTCTTTGGGGACCTTGAGAAGAGCTAGTTCACTAGATTGGTGGGAACAAAAGATCGATTGAGATGGTTCAAGACAAAATGGGAATAGAGGAAATGGAGATACCAAAAATAAATAATGATTTTTTAGGAGCTTTGCTGTAAAGGTCAAATCGAGAGATGATGATGCTGCAGATGGAGGGCATTGTGCAGTTAAGGTGGGGTTTTTGTCAGTTTCTCTCTTTCTTGTTTTGTTTTTAAGAGGGAGGACTTTGCAGAAGGTTTGTGTACTTATGGGAATCATCCAGTTGAGAAGGTCAAATTGGTGATGTGGGTGAGAGCTCTGGGAGCATTGCTGGGGCCATGCATTTACTCACCCAAAAGGGGTAGAATCTACTGCCCAACTGCAGGGCTGGGTTTTGATAAGAGTGTGGACAGTTCGTTCATAGTGACAAGAGGGAAGGCAGAGTATCTAGTGTCAGATGCAGGTAGGTAGAAAGTTTTGTGAGATCTTTCCTTCCACGTTCTCAGTCTTATCAACCCAGACTGTGGCTGTTCCAGTAGTAGACGGAGATTTGAGGAAGGAGGATAAGATGTGAACTGTGATGTCTAAGATGGAGTGAGTGGACCGGGGAAGTGTATGAGTTTGCACCAAAGACCCCTACCATATTTCTGACACTGTTCTAGGCACAGGAGGTGCATTCATGGAAATGCACATGCAGAACTCATATTCACTCATGCGTGTTTGTTTGGTAACAAGGCGGGACAGGGGTGGATCTAGTGCCTGGTACCCTCACCGAGGGCTAGGGCAGAGGACACATATTCTGGTCCAAACACAGGCCTTGGCCCCCACAGGGAACAAAGCTGGCTCTGAATACCGCTCCTTACCTGGAGGCACAAGGATGAAGGATGAGGTAGAAGTGTGTCGGGTCACTGAGAAGCCTCGTGGCCTACTTCTCTCCAGCTCACGGTTAATGTATTTTCCTCCCCAAAGTCAACCCCTCTCCAACAGACACTACACTAAGGTTTGGTGTCAAGTGACTGCTTCACCCTCCTACTCTGTCTGGCTTCTGGTTGCTATGGCGATGCGGCCAGAAGCTTTGCTCCCTCAGTGAAAATGAGTGGAAACCTGTGAATATAGAGGGGGCTATTGAGAGGGAGGAAGGATTTCTTGCAGGTGACAATGACCTAATACTCTTAGGGCCTTTGGTGATTAACAGCCTAATGCCACCCTCACTGCCTCCCCTCCATCCACCAAAGAGTTAACACCATCATCACCAAAAGGCAGAGGAGCCAGACTGTGAGCAGGCAGCCTTACACACCAGATGACATAGGTTTTTCATTAGTGTCATTTCCCAGAAAAAGTCACTGAGTTAGGAGTCTTCACTTGCCCACGTTCTAAGGTGTTCTCATTGTGCTCTATCTTGTAGTGCTCTGTCTAGTGGGGTTGCTGGGCAGCAAGCCCTACGAGGACCTACTGTGTGCCAGGTAACTTATTAGGAAACGAGGCTACCCCATGGGGAAGGCATGCTACAGGTGTGAGTTTGGGGACATGGCAAGGGTTAGCCAAAGAGCATAAGCTCTTATGTCCAAACCCAGACTTTCATCCTTAATAGGGCCAGTGCCCTCTCACTGCTGCCTCCCTCCTTCTCCTTCCCTGAAGAGTTCAGGGGTAAAGATGAAGTTAAGGGTGGAGGGTAGGCTGAAGCCCTGAAGAGCTCAGCTGCCCCTTCTCTGCAGCCAAGAGCCTCTTTATTTTCATACCAGCAGTCTTGCTCTGCCTTCAAGTTTCAAGACCCATAATCGGCTTTGAGTCTCAGTGTCCAGCTCCTCAATGGCCTAATAGGCCTTGTGGCTTGGTTGCTATGGCAATCCTGCCAAGAGCTTTCCTCACTAGATAAAATAAAAAGGGAGCACGAAAGTGGAGTGGCCAGCCTCATGGGGGAGGGAAGAAGAATTGTAATGTGAATATCCTAATTACCCTAATTGATAGCACTTTGTGATTAAAGGCCCATAAAAGGAGGCCAGGGCAGCAGGGGCTTTGATTGGGAAAAGGGAGCCTCGAAAAGGAAGAGGCTTTTTCCTTAGAGAAACTTCCACAGAGTATTTGGAGGATAAGGAAAGCACCACAAGACTAGGACTCAGGGTGAACTCAGTAATTGACTCTGCCGGTTACTCTGAATTTTATTTAAAAATCCAGAGCTAGATCCCTGTGTTTGGGGCATGTTGGCAGGGGGGTATCAAGAATTACATTTCTGTGTGGGGGAGGGTCCTTGTTGCCCCACCTTCTGGCCTGGTGGTTGAGGGCACATGCCATGTTGCCCACACCTGGGCCCATGGTCCCCAGGGACTTGAGGTGGAGTATGGTGTGCAGCCCTCAGCTACTCAGCTGCCCACTTCTCTCCAGCTAAGACTTTCCTTGTTGTCCTTCCTGTCAGCCTCTCTCCTCCATCCAGTATTCTGGACACTGTAAATCAGCTTAGGTGTCTAATGACTCAGTCATGGCTTAATTGGCCCTAGCTTCTGGTTGCTATGATGATGCAGCCAAGAGATCTGATCAGTAAGTTTAACTAAGAAGGAACCTGATGAGGGAGGGGGACAACGTGGGGAGAGGGCCAAGATTAAAGAGGAGAATACTCTGATTACACTAACTGATAGCCTTTTGTCATTAAAAGCCCATAAACACAGGCCCGCAGGGTCCGAGGCAGAGGGAGCTGAAGGCTTATCAGGGAAAATAAGGCATGGAACATAAGGGAGAAAGCTCTTTATACTAGAGACATTTCCAAGGAGTAATCTGGAGGTTAAGAAAATGTTCCACGTGCCCAGCATATTGGAGTATGGGTTTTGGAAAGACACAGGCAGGTGAGGGACCCAAGTCTTTATTTGCAGAAGCCTAGGAGCCCTCAATTGTCAGTCACAGATGTTCAGATGGGAAACTGAGGCTCAGAAGTGGGAAGGGACTGGAGCTACATCACATGCTAGGCTAGTGGCAGAGCTGTGAGTGGCATTCAGGGCTCTTGATGACCATGCCAGAGCTCTCTCTATGACCACAGTCAGCCTCCACATGGAGACCAAGATGGTCAAATCCTTCATTTTACAAAGAGATGAACCAGAGAGGGGAAGCAACCTGCCCAGGGCCACATGGTCCCTTTGGGGATGAGAACACAGCTCTCCTGACTTTTAATGTGGGCCAGGTAAATAGCGAGTGCTTTGAGAATTAGGTCAGGGACAGTGGGAACAGGGAAGAGAGCACTTAATCTTACAAGGAATTCCACAGGACTTGTGAGCCAGGATGGGAGAGGTTCTCACCTAACTGGTGAGAGGGGATTGGTGCCATTAACAGAGAGAGCAAGAAAAAGGAACAACGGAAGAAAGGAGAGAGTCAAACACCTCCTTGTCTATTACTGAGATTTTCGTCGGAAATATTCCTTTCCTTGAGCAGTAGCTTGAAATGATATGCAGGAATAAGCAAGGGGAGCATAATACTAATTTGCAGGTGCCTAAGAGGCCCCCATCAGTAAACGGATGGGAAACTAGGACACCCAGGGTGAAGAGGTGACGCCCCCAAAATCAGAAGCTGGGTTACTGGCGAAACTGTGAGTGGCTTTCTGTACTCATGACCAACATGTCAGGGCTCTGTCTAACAGGAGTGCCAGGCAGCAATAAGAGCACTTACTGTGTACTTGGAACTTCTCTGGAAGTAAACCGTGGGGAGAGTATGCTCATACCTGGGCATCAGGGGGCATGATGGGAGAGAGGCATCCCCTATGCACTTTCCTGAAGGGTCCTGATACCACTCCTTCTGACTGTGGGAAAAGGTTACATGGCTCTAATGAGAAAGGTTTAAAGTACAGAAGGAGAAAATGGTGACTGTGGTCAGAACCGACAGGCAAACAGTGAAAATCAAAAGGTGATGGGAAATTAGAGGGCCCTATAATGGACTTGACTGATGTGTGGAAAGGACTGGAAAGTTTTACAAGGATTTCTTTTCATTCTTGATTTCTATATTCAAGAATGTAGGGGAATGGGGGCATCTCGCAGGCTGGGTTCAGAGTTAGGACACTTTATGTCGACCAGGGAAATGGTGACAACAGGAAAGTGGAGGGATGACCAGGGGGCTCTGCAATTCTCAGCTGAATATAGGTATCTGAGGAGGAGGGTGAAGGTGCAATGAGGTCCTAAGTCCATAGCTAGAGGAGTGCTGGAGCTGTTACTAAAGAATAAAAAACAAAGGAGAGAGGAAAGAAGGGAGTGAGGAAGATGGGGGAGAGAGAGAAAAGAAGAAGGAGGGGGAGAGGAGATGGGAGGGGTGGAGGAGGGGAGGGGAAGGAGGAGATGGTGGAAATTAGAAGAAAGAAAAGGAGGAGAAGGAGAAAAGGGAGAAGAGTGGACAGAACTTTGTCTCTTTCTGTGATATTTCTTTGAAAAAGCCAGACACATACCACTACGCACCCCCAAAGCGGCTACAGGTGACCTGCAGCTGTGTATGTGTGTGTGCGTGCACACATACGCACACATACATATATATATAGTTCAAGTTATCTGCTAGGGGCTGAGTGAAAGCCACGTGACACCCTGGCTCTTCCTTCCCTCCTTGAGGAAAGCCCCCTTCCTTCCCTCTCTTGACACTCTTCTCCTGCTCCAGTTACAGCCTCTTTCTAGAAATCCCTTCAGGTCCCAGGTCTGTCCTCCTCCTGGTGGACAGCCCTGATCCTTTTGAGCACAGAGCAGAGCCATAATCAGAAATGCAGTTCTGGACACATCATAACAAGGCATGCAAACCAGGACTAGACAGATCTGGAGGGATCAGACAGCCGGGGTGGGCAGGGAGGGCCCACTGGACAGTGACAGGAGCTGCCGCTCCCTCTTTCTCTTTAGCACAGCTGAATGCCTCACTCTTCTCAACCACAAAATATAATAATTGCCCAGTTTGGTCCTTCCTTTGGGGAGGTCATAATACCAGAGCTGCCATGACCAGGGTGACAGGAGATCCTTTTTCCCTCTGACCTGGAGTGGGGAAGAGATAACGATCAGTGTGGGGCAGTGACAATATGTGGCCCCGTGAGGGATGTTCCCACTGTCCCTTCCAAATCATTCCAAGGCACGTACTGTTTCTGCATCCAGGGGACCTGCAAGCCTTGGAGCTCCAGGGGTTCAGCTCCATTCCTCAGGAGGGATATGGAGAGGAAAATGTAACTGTCAGATTCCGTATTTGCACTGTTGCTTCCCCAGGACACAATTCATTTGATCGAATTCAAGTGGGATAGGAAGGAAAAGAGAAAGTGCCTCTGGGGATGTTACTATCAATATTTGCAATGTGAAACCGATACTGTAAGCATTACATATACCTTGTATGTGTGTTAAGGGTGGCCTGTGTGAGTGCTGGTGTAACTTTTATTGAGGAGTCGCAACAGAACGGAGTACTAATGGGGAAAATTTTCACTTACAGTATGCCAAAACCCACCCCACTCCCACCCCGCTTTCCTGTTCCTTTAAAACGCTTTCACAAAGTTCATAAGTTTCCTCTCTCTTTTGGGTTTAAAAAATCATCCAGAACTGGTTACAGTAGAAGAATACAATGAATGAAAAAGTCAGGTGAACCATCCCACAGATACCAATTATGCAATCTGGAAAAGCATATAAGAAAACAAATATTTAAAGGTACTTGATTGAGACACAGATGTAGAGAACAGACGTATGGACACCAAGGGGGGAAAACCGCAGTGGGGTGGGGATGGTGGTGTGCTGAATTGGGCGATTGGGATTGACATGTATACACTGATGTGTATAAAATTGATGACTAATAAGAACCTGCTGTATAAAAAAAAAGAAAAAAAATGGTCTAGAAAGCGTCCAGAAGCAGGCAGAGGTCAAGGAGAGTTTACTCTTGAAAATGACAGTGGAGAAGGGGTAAGAGTTGAGGACTTATGGCTCTCTTATTGTAGCGCGCTCCTCAATCTCCACAGCTACTGTGGCAGGAAATGACAGACAACCTTACCATCAAAGCTGAAGATGACAGAGAATGGAGTTCAGGTCTGGAAGAGCAGCTGGAAATTTAAGTTGTGGGTTGGGGCGGGGGTCTGGAAGTTAGAGAACCTCAGAGGGCATAAGACCTAAAATATGAATAAAAACTCTACATAAATCCCTGGGTGACCAAGAATCAGGCTACTGCAGATGGACAGACACATGCACCCTCCATTTCTGAACCTAGGCTCCAGGATCCGAAGGCATCGGTTGTAAGCAAAAAGTCCTCTCACATCCATGGGGCTGTTTATTTCCCAGGTGCCTGTGGATGGGCCTTCTGGTCCCTGGGTTCATTTCTTCCCCTCTGCACATCTACTTAGGGAGGCAAGTGGTAGCAGCCTTCACTACACAGACACCCTATGACCTCCCCTAACTGTTAAATAATGACACCTAACCTGTACCCCCAAATCCTTGTCTTTAGAACACAGCTCCCAGGTATCCAGGGATGAGAGACCACAGCTCAAACTATGGACTAGAAACAGTGGTTTGAGGGCAATTAGGAGATCCTTGCTGTCCGCCAACCTAACCCCACTCTCTCCCAGTGCCACAGTCTTCCCTGCAGCTGCATTCCCAGTGTGTCTATTTCTTCTCTGCACTCTTGATATGGATATCATTCTCTTTTGGTGTCTCTGAGTCTTGCTTGTTCAACAGGCACCAAGAGAACCAGAGAAAACGGTCACCACCACTTGGCATACAGACTTAGCCTGAGAAGCCCAGCCCAACTAAGTGAAACCTGTACTCATATTTCCCCAAGGAGAAGAGTATTTTCTCTGAGTGAAACTGCCATGATCAAAGATAAAGGAATCGTGGCGTGGCAGAGTTATGTGTAAATCTCCCTCACAGGCTGCCACCCTTCCCGATGTCCAGCCTATATGTGGTTGACTTTGATACAGCATCCAATCTCTGCCCCAGTCCCTTGTTGTGAAGTGAAGACACAGCCAAGCACAGATAAAGAAGGACCTGTGGAGAGTGAGTCCTCCACAGCACAGAACATTCAATGGTTTTGTGTGAGCTGGCCCTGCCCTCAAATTTACACAGACGTTGAAAAATACAGAAGTGAGGGGTCACAGGGATTTCCACATTCTCCTCTCTTCAAAGTATCCTCTTCACTCTTTCCTCCTAAGCAACCCTTCTGAAACATTTACAACCATCTCCCCAATCCTCTAATGTAGAAACATGCATTGAGAGCATAAGCCTGGTGAACTAGGAGCCAGAAGGCTAAAATTCTACTCCTGGTATACTTCTAATTGGTTACCTGACCTTGGGAGAGTCATCTTACATTTCTGGGACTAATTTTTATTACAGGTTAAAAATAGGAAGTTTGAAGTCCACGAACTCAAGGCTCCCTTACTATTCTAGACTACCATAATTCTCTTCCAGCGAAGGAACATTTACTAGCAACTAAGGGACACAAGACCTTTTGCTAGGCACAGTGAGAAATACAGAAATGATGGCGATACTGTCTCCCTTCTCCAGGACCCCAAAGTTCATGGGATTCATTTCTCCATACGTATTTTGGATTATTGCTTTACTAAGGAAGCCTGGTTGCTTCTGGTGTATTGACACGCCCAAGATCCTAAGCGAATAATGTTGTTCAGACTACAGATAAACGATTTGGTATTTGCATTAGTTATCTATTGCTTCATGACAAAGTGCCCCAAAACGTAGTGGCTGAAAGCAATAAACTCTTATCTCACAGTTTCTGTGGGCCAGCAACTCAGGAGCAGCCTAGTTGCTGGGTGGTTCTAGCTCAGCGTATTCATGAAATTGCATTCAGGATGTTGGCCAAGGCCGCAGTCATCTGAAGGCTTGACCAGAGCTGGACAATGTACCTCTAAGATGATTCACCCATGTGGCTATCAGCAGGAGGTCTCAGTTCTTTGCCATGTGGCCTCACCATAGGCTACTTGAGTGTCCTCTCAATATGGCATGTGGTTTTGCCCAAAGCAAGTCATCCAAGTGAGAGACCAACTGAGACAGAAGGCTCAATGCCTTTTATGACCTACTCTTGGAAGTGACACACTGGAACTTCTGCTTCTTTATATTCATTGGAGGCAAGTCACGAAGACTAGCTCACACTCAGAGTGGGGGATTAGACTGTAACTTCTGAAGAAACTGTCAAGGAGTCAATGGACATGTGAAATCATCAGGGTTTTTTGTTTGTTTGTTTGTTTGTTTTGGTTTGGTTTTGGTTTGGGTTTATATGGGCCACAATATTTTCAAAGGGAAATAATAAGGAAATATTTTATCTTGTTGTGTTAATTTCTTGGTCTTTCAGATTCTGTCTTACCCTTGCTCCCCTCTTTAATGGCGGCAGATGTATGAGACTGGGCTTATCTGACATCATTGTATTGGAGGGAGGGGGTCAAATTGGCTTCCTCCTGGTCCCTGGATCATGAACAGGAAGCTTTTCCCAGTTAGGGTTAATGTAGTCCCACTTCCTTTCGCCCTGTGGTTCCACTGCCATGTCTGTTGCTGATAATCCCATGGACTCCATTTTCAGAGCTCTGTTTGAAACGAATGAATCTTCCTCTTGACCCATCCCCAGCATGGCTTCACTTCAATGAGCAACTTCTGACTCTATCACTGGCTCTAGCCCATTGGATTGCAATATCTTGACTATAACCCAGGCTAACCTTGAATACACCCAAGGTTCTATCTTCTTCTTTCTCCTCCCATTGCCTTATGTGAATATTTACAGATGCTTCCCACTCTTCAGAAATAAATCCCTCTATGTGCCAAATTACACATCCAGGTATACAGTTTTTATTGAAAAACTGACCTGTCTCCCTGAGAGCCCTCCTTCTCTACCTCCAGCTCTATCATCTTGGTTTTATACTATGTGAAAGAACTGCCACAATCGAGATAGAGCAAAGTTCCTCCTCATCTAAAAGATTTGTTGTGATCTTTGCAGCCTGTCCCTCCTTATGTCTCCTGTCCCAGACAAACACCAATCTGTTTTTTATCACTGTAAGTTTGCTGGCAATCTCTAGAATTTTCAATGTGAGCATTACAGTATCATTCTTGTGTTCTGCTTCATTCACTCAGTATAATAATTTTGAATACCAAATGCATCGGTTGGTACTTCATTCCATTTTATTGCTGAGCATTATTCTGTTGTATGGATGTCCACCTTTTGTTTTTGCTCATTATTTATTGATGCCCCTTATGACTGTTTCCCTTTTCAGGTCATATGAATCGAGCCACTATGAATATTCGTGTATGTGTCTTTGCAGAGACATAATTTTCGTTTCTCTTGGGTAAACACCTAGGGGTGGAATAGATGGGTTATACGGTGATAAGTATATGTTCCACTATTTAGAAATCTTTCAAACATCTATCAAATGTGTTTCTACAAGTTTAGATTCCAGCCAGCAGTGTGTGATCGTTTTAATGGCTCCATATCCTCGCCAAGAATTGGTATGGTAAAACCTTGTTACTTTTAGTCTATTGAGTACGTTAATAGTGTCACTGGAGGAACAATATTTTACATTTTAAGCAATTCAATTCATTGAGTTTTCTTTAAATACTTAGCATTGTTTTGGTGCTAAGACATCTCGACCTAAGCAAAGGTCACAGAGATATTCTCTTTTAGAAGAATTATGTTTCTAGCTTTTACATTTAGTTTTAGATTCATCTCGAATTATTGTTGCATAGGGACTGACATTGGTTTGGTTGTTTCCTTTTATTTTCTTCAATTGGTTCTAACACTGTAGAAGGAAACTTAACTTTCCTTATTGGATTTCCTGGCACCTTGTCTAGAATGAAGTGGCCATAATATGTGGTTCTATTTCTGCACTCTTTTTTCTGTCCCACTGAGCACTGCTCTATCCTTATGCCAATATCACACTGCCTGGATTACTGTACTTTGATTATCCTAGGAAGAAAGGGCAGCAAGGAGAGAACCAATGCATCACTGTCTTGGTCCATATCTCTTCTTAGAGAAACACAGGCAATGGAATTTGAACACAGAGAGTCAAGTGTAGTAGAATTAAGGATGTGTTTTGAAATCCATCCCTTCATGTTTCTGTGCATACCATCAAACCACCTGCAACCCGCACAATTCTCCAGCCTGTCAGATGACTGGTTACACTCCAAAGCCAAAAGAGTTGATTGTGGAAGCAGAGAATGGGGAGTTCTGGGATTTGTTTTCTGTTTGGTTGTTCCACAGTCAACCACTATCTGTGTACAGCAACATTTGCCTTTCATATAAGTGTCAAGCTTTATGAAATATTATTCTTTTGATTTTTTTCAAGCACTTAAGAATGAAAAAGTAAATCGTAGTGCCCAGTGTGCACAAAAACAGGTGGTGGGCCAGTTTTTGCTCACGAGTTATAACTTGGTGGTAACCCCTGATCAAAGTTGTCTATACATTGTCCAATACCTTCAAACTCATTTTACAAGGCCAGGATCACCTTGACCACAAAACAGACAAAAATATACAAAAAAATGAAAATTATAGGCCAGTATCACTGATGAACATAGATGCAAAAGTCCTCAACAAAATATTAGCAAGCCAAATACAGCAATAAACTAAAAAGATCATACACCATGATAAAGAGGGATTCATCCCAGGGATGTAAATTTGGTTCAATATGTGCAGATCTATGCATGTGATACATCACACTAACAAACTGAAGAATAAAGACCATGTAATAGTCTCAAGAGATGTAGAAAAAAAGCTTTGGACAAAATTTGATATCCATTTATTATAAAAACTCTCAACAAAGTAGTTATAGAGGGAACTTAGCTCGACATGATAAAGGCCATATATGACAGACCCACAGCTAACATCACTCAGTGGCAAAAAGCTGAAAGCTTTTCCTCTATGATCAGGAATGAGACAAGAATGCCCACTGTCAGCATTTTTACTCAACATACAATTGGAAATCCTAGCCACAGCAATCAGAAAAGAAAAAGGAAGCCATGTTGGAAAGGAAGAAGTGAAATTACCACTGCTTGCAGATGACCTGATACTAGACACAGAAAACCTTAAAGATGCCAACAAAAAACTGTTGGAACTTACCAAAGAATTCAATAAATTTGCAGGATACAAAATTAATATTCTAAAATCTGGTGCATTTCTATACACTAACAACAAACTATCAGAAAGAGAAATTAAGAAAACAATCTCACTTACCACTGCATAAAAATAAAAGAAAAAACCCTAGGAACAAATCTACCTAAGGAAGTAAAAGATGTATACTCTGAAAACTATAAGACACTGATGAAAGTAATGGAAAACAACACGAAGAGATGGAAAGATATACTCTGTTCATGGATTGGAAGAAGTAATATTCTTAACATGGCCATATTACCCAAGGCAATCTACAGACTCAGTGCAATGCCTATAAAATATCAATGTCATTTTTCACAGAGCTAGAACAAATAATTCTAGATTTTGTGTGGAAATACAGAGGATCCTAAACAGCTAAAACTTGCTTATGAAAGACAAACAAAACAATAGGTGTTACAGTCCCTGATTTGAAAGTATACTGAAAAGCTACAGTTATCAAAAAAGGATGGTATTGGCACAAAAATAGACATATAGATCAATGGAACCAAATAGAGAGACCAGAAGTGAACCCACCTTTATATGGGCAATTAACCTATGACAGAGGAGGCAAGAATATACAATGGGGAAAAGACAGACTCTTCAGTAAATGGTGTTGGGAAAATGAGCCAGTTACATGCAAAAGAAGCAAACTGCAGTGCTTTCTTACACCATATACAAGTATAAACTCAAAATGCATTAAAGGCTTAAGTGTGAGACGTGAAACCATAAGACTTCTAGAAGAAAATATAAGCAGTACACACTTTGACACCAGTCTTAGCAATATTTTTTGTATATGTCTCTTCAGGAAAATGAAACAAAAGCAAAATTATACAAATGGGACTACATCAAACTAAAA
Organism: Mesoplodon densirostris; assembly: GCF_025265405.1. Taxonomy (NCBI): domain Eukaryota; kingdom Metazoa; phylum Chordata; class Mammalia; order Artiodactyla; family Ziphiidae; genus Mesoplodon; species Mesoplodon densirostris. The sequence continues at coordinate 74,433,690 of NC_082681.1, read as the reverse complement.
AGCTTTTGCACAGTGAAGGAAACTATTTTAAAAAACCTGAAAAGGCCACCTACTAAATGGCAAATGATATTTGCCATACATTGTTTGTCAGATACAAACAATATATCTGACAAGGAATTAATATAAAATATATAAAAAGAATTCATAAAACTCAACATCAACAAAACAAACAACCCAACTAAAAAATGGGTAGATCACCTGAATAGATATTTTTCCAAAGAAGATATACAGAGAGCCAACAGCAACATGAAAAAATGTTCAATAACACTAATCATCAGGGAAGTGTGACTCAAGTCCACAATGAGGTATCATTTCACATCTGGTGTGAATGGTCAGAATGGCAATTATCAAAAAGACAACAGATAACAAAGTTGGTGAAAAGGAACCTTCATGCACTATTGGTGAGAACATAAACTGATGCAAACACTATGTAAAACATTATGGAGATTCCTCAAAAAAAAGTGAAAATGGAATGACCATATGGTCAAGCCATTCCTCTTCTGGGTATTTATCAGAAGAAAACAAAAACACTAATTAGAAAAGAAATATGCACCCCTTTGTTCACTGCATCATTATTTACAATAGCCAAGATATGGAAGTAACCTAAGTTCCCAACTACAAATGAATAGGTAAAGAAGATGTGGTATATATATATATATATATATATATATATATATATATATATATATATATATATATATATATATATATATATATATATATATATATATATATATATATATATATATATATATCAGCCATTAAAAAGAATGAAATACAGAAAAAGAACTAAAGAAATTAGAAAATGGTATATTTTAAAATTAGAATATCAATGAAGAGATAAATAATTATAAAGGGCGACCAAACAAATTCTGAAGCTAAAAATTGCAATAAGTAAAATGAAAAATTCACTATAGAGTATCAGCAGCAGATTTGAGCAGGCAGAAAAACCAGCAAACTTGAAGGTAGGAAATGGGAATCATCAAATATGAAGAGCAGAAAGAAAAAAACATGAAGAGAAGTAAGCAGAGCATAAGGTACTCATAGGACATTATTAAATGGACAAACATATGCATTATAGGGGTCCCAGAAGCGAGAAAGGGGCAGAAAGATTATTTGAAGAAATAATGGCCAAGATTCACATTTCTCTAATAATTAGCAATGTTGAGAATCTTCTCCTGGGCTTTCTGGACGTCTGTATATCTTCTTTGGAGAAATGTCAATTTGGATCTTCTACCCATTCTTTGATTCAGTTGGTTTTTATTTTTTATTACTGAGCTGCTTGAGCTGTTTGTATATTTTGGAGATTAATCCCTTGTGAGTCACATTATTTGCAAATATTTTCTCCCATTCTGTTGGTTGTCTTTTTGTTTTGTTTATGGTTTCTGTTGCTGTGCAAAAGCATTTGTTTCATTATGTCTCATTTGTTTATTTTTGTTTTTATTTTCATTACTCTAGGGGGTGGATCAAAACTACAATGTGGTACCACATCACACAGGTCAGAATGGCCATCATCAAAAAGTCTACAAACAATAAATGCTGGAAAGGGTGTGGAGAAAAGGGAACCCTCCTACACTGTTGGAGGTACAGCCACTATGGAGAACAGTATGGAGATTCCTTACAAAAAGTAAAAACAGGACTACCATGTGATCCAGCAATCCCACTCCTGGACATATATCCGGAGAAAACCATACTTTGAAAAAATACATGCACCCCAATGTTTATTGCCGTACTATTTACAATAGCCAAGACAGGGAAGCAACCTAAATGTCCATCAACAGAGGAATGGATAAAGAAGATGTCATACATATATACAATGAGATATTACTCAGACATAAAGAAGAGTAAAATAATCCCATTTGCAGCAAGATGGATGGATCAAGCGGTGACCATACTGAGTAAAGTAAGTCAGACAGAGAAAGACAAATATCACTTACACAAATATCACTTATGATATCACTTACATGTGGAATCTAAAAGAAGGATACAAATGAACTTATTTAGAAAACTGAAGCAGATTTCACAGTCTTCAAAAACAAACATATGGGACTTCCCTGGTGGCACAGTGGGAACTTTTCAGTGTAGTGATCTAGCATAGGGTTCAGCAAAGTGTTTATATAAAGGGCCAGAATTCTTGGGCATACAGTCTCTGCCAAAACTACTCAACTCCAGTGTTATAGTGGAAAACCAGGCACAGACAATACACACAAAAATGTACAATGTTATATTCCAATAAGTGTTTATTATCAAAATTGGGACCTGGGTCAAAGTCATTTCTCATTGTTGTGATTTGCCAAGCTGTTCTTGATCTAGCATTTCTGTTTTTTTATATATTCCCATTAGTTAAAACATTTTGATGTCATTTAAGATGTTTAATTTATCTTATAATTGTTATTGTTATATAGAAACACAATTTAAATTATTGAAACTGTATCCCATGACTTCCTACAAGCATTTATTATATCTCCTAGTTTTTGCCAATTCTTACCAGTTTCAATGTATACAATGATGTCATCTAAAAATAACATTGGGGCTTCCTGGGTGGCGCAGTGGTTAAGAATCCACCTGCTAATGGAGGGGACACAGGTTTAAGCCCTGGTCCAGGAAGATCCCACATGCCGTGGGGCAACTAAGCCCGTGTGCTGCAACTACTAAGCCTGCACTCTAGAGCCCATGAGCCACAACTACTGAAGCACATGCCACAACTACTGAAGCCTGTGCGCCTAGAGCCTGTGCTCCACAGCAAGACAAGCCACTGCAATGAGAAGCCCGTGCACCAAAATGAAGAGTAGCCCCTGCTTGGCACAACTAGAGAAACCCCGTGTGCTGCAACAAAGGCCCAATGTAGACAAAAAAAAATAAATTAAATAAATAACTGTTTTTGAATTTAAAAATAAATAAAAAATAAAAATAACATTGTTGCTTAGCCCTTTCTAATATCTATGCATTTTATTTCTCCTTGAATTATTGAAATAGCTAGAATTTTCAGAACTATTTTGAAACAGTAGTTATAAGACTGGCCATACTTGCCTTGCTACCAGTCATACATGAAGAATCGGGAGATTGGTTCAAGATGGCGTAGTAGGAGGACATCCGCTCACTCCCTCTTGTGAGAGCATCAGAATCACAACTAACTGCTGAACAGTCATCAACAGGAAGAAAATGGAATGCAGGAAAAAAGATACCCCACATCCAAAGACAAAGAGAAGCCATAATGAGAGGGTAGGAGGGGTGCAATCATGTTAAATTAAATCCCATAACCATTGGGTGGGTGACTCACAAACTGGAGAGCAATTATACCACAGAAGTCCACCAACTGGAGTGAAGGTTCTGAGACCCAAGTCAGGCTTCCCAACCTGGGGGTCCAGCAACAGGAGGAAGAATCCACAGAGAATCAGACTTTGAAGGCCAGCAAGATTTGATTGCAGGACTTTGACTGGTCTGGGGGAAACAGAGACTCCATTCTTGGAGGGCACACACAAAATAGTATGCATACCAGAACCCAGGGGAAAGGAGCAGTGACCCCGTAGGACACTGAACCAGAGTTACCTGCTAGTGTTGGAGGGAGGGTCTCCTGCAGAGGCAGGGTGTGGCTGTGGCTCAGGGCAGGGACAAGGACACTGGTGGAAGAAATTCTGGGAAGTACTCATTAGCATGACCCCTCCCAGCATCTGCCATTATCTCCACCAAAGAGCCTGTAGCCTCCAGTGCTGGGTCGCCTCAGGCCAAACAACCAACAGGGAGGAAACTCAGCCCCACCCATCAGCAGACAAGCAGATTAAAAATTTAATGAGCTCTGCCAACCAGAGCAACACCCAGCTATACCCACCACCAGTCCTTCCCATCAGGAAGCTTGCACAAGCCTCTTAGATATCCTCACCCAACAGAGGGAAGACAGCAGAAGCAAGAAGAACTACACTTCTGCAGCTGGTAGAATGAAAACCACAATCTCAGAAAGATACACAAACAGAAAAGGGAGAGGACTCTGTCACAGATGAAGGAACAATATAAAACCCCAGAAAAACAATTAAATGAAGTGGAGATAGGGAACATTACAGAAAAAGAATTCAGAATAATGATAATGAAGGTGATCATGGACCTCGAAAAAAGAATGGAGGCAAAGATTGAGAGGATGTAAGAAATGTTTATCAAAGACCTAGAAGAAGTAGAGAACAAACAAACAGAGAAGAACAATACAATAAGTGAAATGAAAAATACACTAGAAGGAATCAATAGCAGAATAACTAAGTCAGAAGATCGGATAAGTGACCTGGAAGACAGAATGGAGGAAATCACTGCCATGGAACAGAATAAAGAAAAAAAATGAAAAGAAATAAAGACAGTCTGAGAGACTTCTGAGACAACATTGAACACACCAACTTTTGCATTATAGTGGTCCCAGGAGGACAGAAGAGAGAGAAAGGACCCAAGAAAGTATTTGAAGAGATTATAGTCTAAAACTTCCCAAACATGGGAAAAGAAATAGCTATCCAAATGCAGGACACTCAGAGAGTCCCAGGCAGGATAAACTCAATGATGAACATGACGTAACACATAACAATCAAATTGACAAAATTTAAAGACAAAGAAAAATTATTTAAAAGCAACAAGGGGAAAATGACCAATAACATACAAGGAAACTCCCATAAGGTTAACAGCTGATTTCTCAGCAGGAACTCTACAAGCCAGAAGGGAGTGGCATGATATATTTAAAGTGATGAAAGGGAAGAACTTACAACCAAGATTCCTTTAACTGGCAAGGATCTCATTCAGATTCAACAGAGAAATCAAAAACTTTACAAATAAGCAAAAGCTAAGAGAATTCAGCACCACAAAACCAGCCCTAGAACAAATGCTAAAGGAACTTATCTAAGTGGGAAACACAAGAGAAGAATAGGACCTACAGAAACAAACCCCAAAAAATGAGGAAAAGGTAATAGGAACATACATATCAATAATTACCTTAAATGTGAATGGATTAAATGTTCCAACTATAAAACACAGGCTCACTGAATGGATACATATATATGCTGTCTAAACTATAATGACTTCAGACCTAGGGACATATACAGACTGAAAGTGAGGAGATGGCAAAAGATATTCCACACAAGTGGAAATCAAAAGAAGCTAGAATAGGAATACTCATATCAGATAAAATAGACTTTAAAGTAAAGAATGTAACAAGACACAAGGAAGGACACTACATAAGGATGAAGGGATCAATCCAAGAGGAAGATAAAACAATTATAAATATATATGCACCCCACATAGCAACACCTCAATACATAAGATAAATGCTAACAGCTATAAAAGAGGAAATCGACAGTAACACAAAAATAGTGGGGGACTTTAACACCTAACTTACTCCAATGGACAGATCACCCAGACATAAAATGAATAAGGAAACACAAGCTTTAAATGACACAATAGACCAGATGGATTTAACTGATATTTATAGGACATTCCATCTGAAAACAGCAGATTATATTTTCTTCTCAAGTGCATGCAGAACATTCTGCAGGATAGATCACATTTGGGTCTATCACATTGGATCACACAAATCAAGCCTCAGTAAATTTAAGAGAATTGAAATTCATATCAAGCATCTTTGTGACAAGAACACTGAGAGATTAGAAATAAATTACAAGGGAAAAAAAGTAAAAAACACAAACACATGGAGGCTAAACAACATGTTACTAAATAACCAAGACATCACTGAAGAAATCCAAAACTACTTAGAGACAAATGACAATGAAAACACGACCATCCAAAACCTATGGGATGTAGCAAAAGCAGTTCTAAGAGGTAACTTTATAGCTATACAATCCTACCTCAAGAAACAAGAAAAATCTCAAATAAACAGTCTAACCTTACACCTAAGGGAACTAGAGAAAGAAGAACAAACAAAACCCAAATTTAGTAGAAGGAAAGAAATCATAAAGATCAGAGCAGAAATAAATGAAATAGAAACAGAGAAAACAATAGGAAATTTCAATAAAACTAAAAGCTGGCTCTTTGAAAAGATAAACAAAATTGATTAAACTTTATACAGAGTTATCAAGCAAAAGAGGGAGAGGACTCAAATCAATAAAATTAGAAATGAAAAAGAAGTTACAACAGACACCACAGAAATAGAAAGCATCATAAGAGACTTCTACAAGCAACTATATGCCAATAAAATGGACAACATGGAAGAAATGAGCAAGTTCTTAGTAAGGTATAACCCTCCAAGACTGAACAAGGAAGAAATAGAAAATATGAACAGATCAATCAGAAGTAAAGAAATTGAAAGTGTGATCAAAAATCTCCTGACAAACAAAAATCCAGGACCAGATGGCTTCACAGGTGAATTTTATCAAATATTTAGAGAAGAGCTCACACCCAAAACTCATTCTATGAAGCCGCCATCACCCTGATACCAAAAACAGACAAAGATACTACAAAAAAAGAAAATTACAGACCAATATCACTGATAAATATATGCAAAAATCCTCAAGAAAATACTATCAAACAGAATTCAACAACATATTAGAAGGATCTTAAACCATGATCAAGTGGGTTTTATCCCAGTGATGCAAGGATTCTTCAATATATGCAAATCAATCAATGTGATACACCATATTCACAAATTGAAAAATAAAAATCATATGGTCATCTCAATAGATGCAGAAAAAGCTTTTGACAAAATTCAACGCCCATTTATGATGAAAACTCTCTAGAGACTCGGCAAAGAGGGAACCTACCTCAACATAATAGAGGTCACATACGAAAAATGCACAGCAAACATCATTCTCAATGGTGAAAAAGTGAAAGCATTTCCTCTAAATCAGGAATAAGACAAGGATGCCCACTCTCACCACTATTATTCAACATAGTTCTGGAAGTCCTAGCCACAGCAAGCAGAGAAGAAAAAGCAATTAAAGGAAGACAAATTGGACAAGAAGAAGTAAAACTGTCACTGTTTGCAGATGACATGATACAAATACATAGATAATCCTAAAAATGCCATCAGAAAATTACTAGAGCTAATTAAAGAATTTGGTAAATTTGCAGGATAAAAAATTAATGCACAGAAATCTCTTGAATTCCTATACACTAACAATGAAAGATCAGAAAGAGAAATAAAGGACAATCACATTCCCCATTGCAACAAAAAGCATGAACCACCTAGGAACAAACCTACCTAAGGAGGTAAAAGACCGGTCCTCAGAAAATTATAAGACACTGATTAAAGAAATCAAATATGACACAAACAGATGGAGAGATACACCATGTTCATGGATTTGATATATCAGTATTGTGAAAATGCCTATACTACCCAAAGCAATTCACAGATTCAATGCAATCCCTATCAAATTACCAATGGCATTTTTTTACAGAACTAGAACAGAAAAACCTTAAAATTTGTATAGAGACACAAAAGACCCCGAATAGCCAATGCAATCTTGAAAAAAAAATAACGGAGCTGCAGGAATCAGGCTCCCAGACTTCAGACTATACTACAAAGCTACAGTAATCAAGACAATATGGTACTGGCACAAAAACAGAAATATAGATAAATGGAACAGGATAGAAAGCCAAGAGATAAACCCAGACACCTGTGGTCAACTAATCTATGAAAATGGAGGCAAGGATAAACAATGGAGAAAAGACAGTCTCTTCAATAAGTGGTGCTGGGAAAACTGGACAGGTACATTTAAAAGAATGAAATTAGAACACTTCCTAACACCATACACAAAAATAAACTCAAAATGGATCAAAGACCTAAATATAAAACCAGACACTATAACACTCTTAGAGGAAAACATAGGAAGAACACTCTTTGACATAAATCACAGCAAGATCTTTTTTGACCCACATCCTAGAGAAATGGAAATAATAAAAAAAAGTGGGGCCTAATGAAACTTAAAAGCCTTTGCACAGCAAAGGAAACCATCAACAAGATGAAAAGACAACCCTCTGAATGGGAGAAAATGTTTGCAAATGAAGCAACTGACAAAGGACTAATCTCCAAAATATACAAGCAGCTCATGCAGCTCAGTATCAAAAAACCAAACAACCCAATCCAAAAATGGGTGGAAGATTTAAATAGACATTTCTCCAAAGAAGATATACACATTGCCAACAAATGCATGAAAGGATGCTCAACATCACTAATCATCAGAGAAATGCACATCAAAGCTACATTTAGGTATCACCACACATTGGTCAGAATGCACATTATCAAAAAATCTACAAACAATAAATGCTGGAGAGGGTGTGGAGAAAAGGGAACCCTCTTGCACTGTTGGTGAGAATGTAAATTGATACAGCCATTATGGAGAAGAATATGGAGGTTCCTTAAAAAACTAAAAATAGAACTACCATATGACTGAGCAATTCCACTACTGGGCATATACCCTGAGAAAACCATAATTCAAAAAGAATCATGTACCACAATGTTCATTGCAGCTCTATTTATAATAGCCAGGACATGGAAGCAACCCAAGTGTCCATCGACCAATGAATGGATAAAGAAGATGGGTCAGATATATACAATTTAATATTACTCAATCCTAAAAAGAAACGAAATTGAGTTATTTGTAGTGAGGTGGATTGACCTAGAGTCTGTCATACAGAGTGAAGTAAGTCAGAAAGAGAAAAACAAATACCATATGCTAACACATATATATGGAATCTAAAGGAACAAAAAACTGTTCTGCTGATCCTAGAGGTAGGACATGAATAAAGACCCAGACGTAGAGAATGGACTTGAGGATATGGAGATGGAGGAGTGTAAGCTGGGATGAAGTGAGAGAGTGGCATGGACTTATCTATACTACCAAATGTAAAATAGATAGCTAGTGGGAAACACCTGCATAGCACAGGCAGATTAGCTCGTTGCTCTCTGACTACCTAGAGAGGTGGGAGAGTCAGTGGGGGAGGGAGATGCAAGTGAGAGGTAATATGGTTATATATGTATATGTATAGCTGATTCACTTTGTTATGAAGCAGAAAGAAACATACCATTGTAAAGCAATTATACTCCAATAAAGATGTTTTAAAAAATCTCCCCCCCAAAAATGGGAGAGTAATTAAGACATATGCAGATTAACAGTAGCTGAGGTAATTCATCACCAGTAGACTTGCCCTAAAAGAAATGCTGAAGAGAGTCTTCAAGTTGAAATGAAAGGTTGCTAAACAGTAAATTAAGGATAAACCGTAAGTTAATTAAAAATATAAAGATCTTTGGTAACAGTAAATATATGGAGAAATGTAAAAGCCACTACTGTTTTAATTTTGGTTTGTAACTCTGCTTTTTTTTTCTACAAGATTTAAAAGATGAATCAGTGTCCTGTCTGCCACCAAGCCAAAGCCTCCTTTGGCCACACAGGCCCCAGTGGGCCTGTTCACTCCACCCATGCCAAGGCCTCTTATGGAATCAGCCCTGGACGCCACAGCCTGAAACAGGAAGACACCAAAGCTGGCAGGGGTTGAGTGCTAAAGTGTGGGGTTAGGAGAGCAGATACAAGGAGAAGACTGCTGTTGGCTGTGCAGGGACAACCTGAAAGGACAGGAGTGAGAGGCTCTACAGACACGAATGCTACGAGAAGAAGCATGGTCTGCCTTGGAAACGAGGTATCATTGCTGAGTGGTGCACAAGGGACAGGGCCGACATTGCAACCCCCTTCCCCACCTGCTATCCCATGCCTCTGAGGGCACTGGAAGAGACTCCCATCAAAGCGAGTACATCTCAATCAGTTGGAATTTCCTGCCAGTCGCTGCCACCACAGGCACTTTTTGCATGCTCCAGTTGTGGCTTTCTTATCCCTCCCCGGCCTGAGCAAGTAAGTGTCCCAATCAGCCAGAGTGCCCCAATCAGCTGCTGCTTTCACCCCCTCTCACCTGGGCAGGGAACAGTTGCCTGAGGGTGGCCCACAGGCAGAGATGGGGCCAAAAACAAAGCTGAGCTGTAGGGGATGTGTGACTAAGGAAGAGGAACTGATTATCTCTCTGTGCAGTTGCACAAGTGGTGGATTAAATCCCCAAGATCTCCTTGGTAAACCAAGGAATATCTGAATGGACAAAGATTGCTCCCACAACTGACACTGCTCTAATCTCAGCTCTGCATTCTGTGGGCAGGTACACATAGGAGTTCGGGCAGGTAAGAGTCTGAGCTGCCTTCACAGTGCCCACAGTGGGACCAGAGACCTGCCTAGAGGTATTGGAGGGCCTCCTGGGGAGGCAGAGGTTGGCTGTGGCTCACTGTGGGGAAAGGGAAACTGACAGCAGAGGACTCAGGAAAATGTTAGTATTACCATTCTTAAAAATTTTGTTCTATTTTTGTTTTTTTATTTTTTAAATTATTTTCATTTATTTTCCTTTTTTCTTAATTTTTAATATATTTTTAATTTTCCTATTCTTACTTTACTTTTTTGTTCCTTTGTGTTTTTTGCTTGTTTTTGTTTTTGTACTTTGTTTTGATTTCTGGGGTTTTTTGGTTTCTTTATCTTTTTTCTGTGTTTGTTTTGTTTCCTTTGTTTTTTTGAGTTTGCTATCTGTTTTGTTTTGTTTTTGTTAATTTCGTTGTATTGTTTACTTTCTTTTTGAGTTCTTCATTTAGTTGTTCTCTTGTTTTTTGTTTCCTTTATTTTTTGTTTGTTTGTTTTTGCTTTTGTCATTTGTCTTAGATTGCATTTGTCTGTTTTCTTTTCTTTTCCTTTCTTCTTTTCTTTTTCTTCTTCTTCTTCTTCTTCTTCTTTTCTTCTTCTTCTTCTTCTTCTTCTTTTCTTCTTTTCTTCTTCTTCTTCTTCTTCTTCTTCTTCTTCTTTCTTCTTCTTCTTCTTCTTCTTCTTCGTCTTCGTCTTCGTCTTCGTCTTCGTCTTTGTTTCTATTTTTGGCTGCACCACACAGTTTCTGAGGTCTTGGTTCCCCAACCAGGGGTTGGATCTGAGCTTCCAGGGTAAGAGTGCAGACCCCAAGATGCTGGACCACCAGAGAATTACTGGCCCAAGGGAATATTAATCAGCGTGAGCTCTCCCAGAAGTCTCCATCTCAACACAAAGATCTGGCTCCACACAACTACTTGCAGGCTCCAGGGCAGGACAACTCATGCCAAACAACCAGCAAGATAGGAGGACATTGTCATGTATCAGCAGACAGGCTGTCTAAAATTGTACTAAGTTCACAGACCCACCAAATCACACCACATGATGCGGCCATGCCCATCAAAGGGACAAGACTCAGCTCCAACCACGACAGCACATGCACCAGTCCCTCCCACTGGGAAACCTACACAAGCAGCCAGACAAACTTCACCCACCAAGTGGCAGGCACCACAATCAAGAGGAACTACAACCATGCAGCCTGCATAAAGGAACAGTAAGTCAGACAAAATGAGATGATAGAGAAATATGTTGCAGACAAAAAGGCAAGGTAAAAACCCACAAGACCAAATAAGTGAAGAGGAAATAGGCAACCTACCTGAAAAAGACTTCAGGGTAATGATAGGAAAGATGATCCAAAATCTCAGAAACAGAATGGAGGCAAGGATTGAGAAGATACAAGAAATATGTAACAAAGACCTAGAAGAACTAAAGAACAAACACACAACGCTGAACAACACAATAACTGAGGTGAAAAATACACTATAAGGAAGCAATAGCAGAATAACTGAGGCAGAAGAACAGATTAGTGGGCTGAAAGCTAGAATGGTGGAAAAAATCGCCATGGAGCACAATAAAGAAAAAGAATGAAAAGAAATGAGGACAGTCTCAGAGACCTCTGGGACAATGTTTAATACACCAACATTCAAATTACAGGGGTCCCAGAAGAAGAAGAGAAAGAGAAAGGGTCTGAGAAAATATTTGAAGAGATTAGAGTTGAAAACTTAACATGGGAAAAGAAAGAGTCACCGAAGTCCAGGAAGCACAGAGAGTCCCATACAGGATAAAGCCCAGGGGAAACATGCTGAGACACATATACTGAAACTAACAAAAAATAAGTACAAAGAAAAAAAAATTAAAAGCAGCAAGGGAAAAGCAACAAATAACATACAAAAGAATCCCCATAAGGTTATCAGTGGATTTTTCACCAGAAACTCTGTGGACCAGAAGGGAGTGGCATGACATATTTAAAGAGATGAAAGAGAAAAACCTACAACCAAGAGTACTCTAACCAGTGAAGATCTCATTCAGATTCAATGAAGAAATCAAAAGCTTTACAGATGAACAAAAGCTAAAATTAAGCACCACCAAACCAGCTTTACAACAAATGATAAAGGAACTTCTCTAAGTGGGAAACAGAAAAGAAAAAAACCCTACAAAACCAAACCCAAAACAATGAAGAAAATGGTAATAGGAACATACATACTGATAATTAGCTTAAGTGTAAATGGATTAAATGCTCCAACCAAAAGACAGAGATTGGCTAAATGAATACAAAAACAGGAAGCATATATATGCTATCTACAAGAGACCCACTTCAGATCTAGGGACACATACATACTGAAAGTGAGGGGATGGAGAACATTATTCCATACAAATGAAGATCAGAAAAAGCTAGAGTAGCAATACTCATATTAGACAAAATACACTTTAAATTAAAGAATGTTAAAAGAGACAAAGAAGGACAGTACATAATGATCAAGGGATCAATCCAAAAAGAAGATATAACAGTTGTAAATATTTATGCAACCAACATAGGAGCACCTCAATGCATAAGGAAAATACTAACAGACATAAAGAGAGAAATTGACTGTAAGACAATAATAGTGGGGGACTTTAACGCTCAACTTTCAATAATGGACAGGTCATCCAGACAGAAAACAAATGAGGAAACACAGAATCTAAGTGAGACATTAGACAACATGGACTTAATTGATATTTATAGAGCACTCCTTCCAAAAGCAGCAGAATACATATTCTTCTCATGTGCACATGGAACATTCCCCTGGATTGACCACATGCGGAGCAACAGACTGAGCCTTGGTAAATTTATGAAAAGTGAAAGCATATCAAGCATCTTTTCCAATCACAATGCTATGACATTAAAGATAAACTATAAGAAAAAACTGTAAAAAACACAAACACGTGAAGTCTCAACAATATGCTACGAAACATCAAAGGGATCACTGAAGAAATCAAAAAGGAAATTTAAAAAACCTAAGATTGCTTTGGCTATTCAGGGTCTTTGTATTTCCATACAAATTGTGAAATTTTTTATTCTAGTTCTGTGGAAAATGCTATTGGAAATTTCTTAGGGATTGCATTGAATCTGTAGATTGCATTGGGCAGTATAGTCATTTTCACAATGTTGATTCTTCCAGTCCAGGAACATGGTATAACTCTCCATCTGTTTGTATCGTCTTTAATTTCTTTCATCAGTGTCTTATAGTTTTTTTGTATACAGGTCTTTTGTCTCCTTAGGTAGGATTATTCCTAGGTATTTTATTCTTTTTGTTGCAATCATAAATGAGAGTGTTTCCTTATATACTCTTCCAGATTTTTCGTTGCTAGTGTGTAGGAATGCAAGAGATTTCTGTGCATTTATTTTGTACCCTGCAACTTTACAAGATTCATTTATTAGCTCTAGTAGTTTTCTGGTAGCATCTTTACGATTCTCTATGTATAGTATCATGTCATCTGCAAAAAGCAACAGCTTTATTTCTTCTTTTCTGATTTGGATTCCTTTTATTTCTTTTTCTTCTTGGATTGCCATGACTAAAACCTCCAAAACTGTGTTGAATAATAGTGGTGAGAATGGGCAAATATGTCTTGTTCCTGATCTGAGGGGAAATGTTTTAAGTTTTTCACCATTGAGAACCATGTTCGCTGTGGGTTTGTCATATATGGCCTTTATTATGTTGAGGTAGGTTCCCTCTATGCTTCCTTTCTGCAGAGTTTTTAACATAAATGGGTGTTGAACTTGTCAAAATTTGTTCTGCACCTATTGAAATAATCATATGGTTTTTATCCTTCAATTTGTTAATATGCTGTATCATATATATATGGAATAAAAAAAGGTTCTGATGAACCTAGGGGCAGGACAGGAATAAAGACACAGATGTAGAGAATGGACTTGAGGACACGGGGAGGGGGAAGGGTAAGCTGGGACAAAGTGAGAGGGTAGCACTGAAATATATACACTACCAAATGTAAAATAGATAGCTAGTGGGAAGCAGCTGCATCACACAGGGAGATCAGCTTGGTGCTTTGTGACCACCTAGAGAGGTGGGATAGGGAGGGTGGGACGGAGACACAAGAGGGAGGGGACATGGGGATATGTGTATACATATAGCTGATTCACTTTGTTATACAGCAGAACTAACACAACATTGTAAAGCAATTATACTCCAATAAAGATGTTAAAAAAAAAACTAAGAAAAATGAAAACAAAAGCAGGACCATCCAAAACCTATGGAAAGCAGCAAAAGCAGTTTTAAGTGGGACGTTTATAGCAATACAATCCTACCTCAAGAAACAAAAAAAATCTCAAATAAACAATCAAACATTTCACCTAAAGCAAATAGAGAAAGAAGAACAAACAAAACCCAAATTTAGTAGAAGGAAAGAAATCATAAAGATGAGAACAGAAATAAATGAAATAGAAATGAAGAGAACAATCATAAAGATCAATGAAACTAAAAGCTGGTTCTTTGAGAAGATAAACAAAATTGATTAAACTTTATACAGACTCATCAAGAAAAAGAAGAAGGGGACTCAAATCAGTCAAATTAGAATTGAAAAAGAAGTTACAACAGACACCACAGAAATACAAAGAATCATAAGAGACTACTGTAAGCAAATATATGCCAAAAATAGACAAGTTGGAAGAAATGGACAAATTCTTATAAAGGTAAAACATTCCAAGACTGAACCAGGAAGAAATGGAAAATATGAATAGAACATTCAGAAGTAATGAAATTGAAACTGTGATTAAAAATCTTCCAGAAGACAAAAGTCAATGACCAGATGGCTTCACATTGTTTGATTTATCTCAAACAATTAGAGAAGAGCTAACACCTATCCTTCTCAAACTGTTCCAAAAAATTGCAGAGGGAGGAGCACTCCCAAGCTAATTCTATGAGGCCACCATCACCCTGACCAAAACCAGACAAAGATACCACACACAAAAATATTACAGGCCAAGGTCACTGATGGACATGGACACAGAAATCCTCAACAGAATACTAGCAAAACGAATCCAACAACACAAAGGATCATACACCATGATCAAGTGGAATTGATCCCAGAGATGCAAGGATTCTTCAATATACACAAATCAATCAATGTGATACACCATATTAACAAACTGAAGAATAAAAATCATATGATCATCTCAATAGATGCAGAAAAAGCTTTTGACAAAATTCAACACCCATTTATGATAAAAACTCTCTAGAAAGAGAGCATAGAGGGAACTGGCATCAACATGATAAAGACCATATATGACAATGCCACAGAAAATATCATTCTTTTTTAAAATTTATTTATTTATTCATTTATTTAATATTTGGCTGCATTGGGTCTTCACTGCTGCACGCGGGCTTTCTCTAGTTGCAGTGAATAGGGACTACTCTTTGTTGTGGGGCACAGGCTTCTCATTGTGGTGGCTTCTCTTGTTGCAGAGCACAGGCTCTAGGTGCACAGGCTTCAGTAGTTTTGGCTCGCGGGTTCTAGAGCACAGGCTCAGGAGTTGTGGCACACAGGCTTAGTTGCTCTGTGGCATGTGGGATCTTCCTGGACCAGGGTTCAAACCCATGTCACCTGCATTGGCAGGCAGATTCTTAACCACTGCGCCACCAGGGGAGCCCAGAAACAGCATTCTTAATGCTATAAGACGGAAAGCATTTCCTTTAAGATCAGAAACAAGACAAGGATGTTTACTATCACCACTTTTATTCAACATAGTTTTGGAAGTCCCAGCCACAGCAATCAGAGAACAGAATGAAATAAAAAGAATCCAAATTGGAAAAGAAGCGGTAAATCTGTCACTGTTTGCAGATGACATGATACTATATATAGAGAATCCTAAAGATGCCACCAGAAAACTACTAGAGCTAATCAATGAATCTGGTAAAGTAGCAGGATACAAAATTAATGCACAGAAATCTCTTGCATTCCTATACACTAATGATGAAAAATCTGGAGGGTAAATTAAGGAACTACTCCCATTTATCACTGCAACAAAGAGAATAAAATACCTAGGAATAAACCTACCTAAGAAGACAAAAGACTCGTATGCACAAAACTATAAGACATTTATGAAAGAAATCAAAGATGATAGAAACAGATGGAGAGACATACCATGTTCTTTGATTGAAAGAATCAACATTGTGAAAATGACTCTACTACTCAAAGCAATCTACAGATTCAATGCAATCCCTATCAAACTGCCAATGGCATTTTTCACTGACCTAGAACAAAGCATTTCACAATTTGTATGGAAACACAAAAGACACCGAATAGTCAAAGCAAACTTGAGAAAGAAAAATGGAGCTGGAGGGAGACTTCCGGGGAAGATGGCGGAAGAGTAAGACATGGTGATCACCTTCCTCCCCATAGATACACCAGAAATACAGCTACACGTGGAACAACACATACAGAACACCTACTGGACGCTGGCAGAAGACCCCAGACCTCCCAAAAGGCAAGAAACTCTCCACGTACCTGGGTAGGGAAAAGCGGAGAGATTCCCGCACAGAGGATCAGTGCTGACCGGCACTCACCAGCCCGAGAGGATTGTCTGCTCGCCAGCCGGGGCGGGCGGTGCTGGAAGCTGAGGCTCAGGCTTCGGTCAGGGCACAGGGAGAGGACTGGGGCTGGCGGCGAGAACTCAGCCTGAAGGAGGCTAATGTGCCACAGCTAGCCAGGAGGGAGTCCGGGAAAACTCTGGAGCTGCCAAAGAGGCAAGAGACTTTTTCTTCCCTCTTGGTTTCCTGGTGTGCGAGGAGAGGGGATTAAGAGTGCTGCTTAAAGGAGCTCCACAGACGGGCGCAGGACGATGGGGCTGATGCTGCCAATGCTGCCAAGAGGCCTGTGTGCGAGTGCAGGTCACTGTCCACGCCACCCTTCCAGGAGCCTGTGAAGCCCTTCACTGCTGGGGTCCTGGGATCCAGAGACGGCTTCCCTGGGAGAACGCACGCCATGCCTCGGGCTGGTGCAATGTCACGCCAGCCTCTGCCGCTGCAGACTTGCCCCGCACTCCGTGCCCCTCTCTCCCCCCCGGCCTGAGTGAACCAGAGTCCCCGAAGTGGCTGCTCCTTTAACCCTGTCCTGTCTGAGCGAAGAGCAGACGCCCTCTGGCGACCTACACGCAGAGGTGGGGCCAAATCCAAAGCTGAGACCGTGGAGCTGTGAGAACAAAGAAGAGAAAGGGAAATCTCTCCCAGCAGCCTCAGAAGCAGCGGATTAAAGCTCCACAATCAACTTGATGTACCCTGCATCTGTGGAATACCTGAATAGACAACAAATCATCCCAAATTGAGGAGCCAGGAGTCAGTGCTGTGCCTCTGAGGTGGGAGAGCCAATTTCAGGATACTGGTGCACAAGAGACCTCCCAGTTCCACATAATATCAAATGGCAAAAATCTTCCAGAGATCTCCATCTCAACACCAGCACCCAGCTTCACTCAACGACCAGCAAGCTACAGTGCTGGACACCCTATGCCAAACAACTAGCAAGACAGGAACACAACGCCACCCATTAGCAGAGAGGCTGCATAAAATCATAAAAAGTCCACAGACACCCCAAAACACACCACCAGACGTGGACCTGCCAACCAGAAAGACAAGATCCAGCCTCACCCACCAGAACACAGGCACTAGTCCCCTCCACCAGGAAGCCTACACAACCCACTAAACCAACCTTAGCCACTGGGGACAGACACCAAAAACAACAGGAACTATGAACCTGCAGGCTGCAAAAAGGAGACCCCAAACACAGTAACATAAGCAAAATGAGAAGACAGAAAAACACACAGCAGGAGAAGGAGCAAGATAAAAACCCACCAGACCTAACAAATGAAGAGGTAATAGGCAGTCTACCTGAAAAAAAATTCAGAATAATGATAGTAAAGATGATCCAAGATTCTATTTCCAAGATCCAAAATCTTGGAAATAGAATAGACAAAATGCAAGAAACAGTTAACAAGGACCTAGAAAAACTAAAGATGAATCAAGCATCGATTAAAAACACAATAAATGAAATGAAAAATACTCTAGATGGGATCAAAAGCAGAATAACTGAGGCAGAAGAACGGATAAGTGAGGTGGAAGATAAAATAGTGGAAATAACTGCTGCACAGCAAAATAAAGAAAAAAGAATGAAAAGAACAGAGGACAGTCTCAGAGACCTCTGGGAAAACATTAAATGCACCAACATTCGAATTATAGGGGTTCCAGAAGAAGAAGAGAAAAAGAAAGGGACTGAGAAAATATTTGAAGAGATTATAGTTGAAAACTTCCCTAATATGGGAAAGGAAGTAGTTAATCAAGTCCAGGAGGCACAGAGAGTCCCATACAGAATAAATCCAAGGAGAAATACACCAGGACACATACTAATCAAACTGTCAAAAATTAAACACAAAGAAATCATATTAAAAGCAGCAAGGGAAAAACAACAAATAACACACAAGGGAATCCCCATCAGGATAACAGCTGATCTCTCAGCAGAAACTCTACAAGCCAGAAGGGAGTGGCAGGACATAATTAAAGTGATGAAGGAGAAAAACCTGCAACCAAGATTACTCTACCCAGCAAGGATCTCATTCAGATTTGATGGAGAAATTAAAACGTTTACAGACAAGCAAAAGCTGAGAGAGTTCAGCACCACCAAACTAGCTTTACAACAAATGCTAAAGGAACTTCTCTAGGCAAGAAACACAACAGAAGGAAAAGACCTACAATAACGAACCCAAAACAATTAAGAAAATGGGAATAGGAACATACATCTCGATAATTACCTTAAATGTAAATGGACTAAATGCTCCCACCAAAAGACACAGATTGGCTGAATGGACACAAAAACAAGACCCATATATATGCTGTCTACAAGGGACCCACTTCAGACCTAGAGACACATACAGACTGAAAGTAAGGGGATGGAAAAAGATATTCCATGCAAATGGAAACCAAAAGAAAGCTGGAATAGCAATTCTCATATCAGACAAAATAAACTTTAAAATAAAGACTACTAGAAGAGACAAAGAAGGACACTACATAATGATCAAGGGATCAATCCAAGAAGAAGATATAACAATTGTAAATATTTATGCACCCAACATAGGAGCACCTCAATATATAAAGCGAATACTAAAAGCCATAAAAGGAGAAATCAACAGTAACACAATCATAGTAGGGGACTTTAACACCCCACTTTCACCAATGGACAGATCATCCAAAATGAAAATAAATAAGGAAACACAAGCTTTAAATGGTACATTAAACAAGATGGACTTAATTGATATTTATAGGACATTCCATGCAAAAACAACAGAATACACAATTTTCTCAAGTGCTCATGGAACATTCTCCAGGATAGATCATATCTTGGGTCACAAATCAAGCCTTGGTAAATTTAAGAAAATTGAAATTGTATCAAGTATCTTTTCTGACCACAATGATATGAGACTAGATATCAATTACAGGAAAATAGCTGTAAAAAATACAAACACATGGAGGTTAAACAATACACTACTTAATAATGAAGTGATCAGTGAAGAAATCAAAAAGGAAATTTAAAAATAACTAGAAACAAATGACAATGGAGACATGACGACCCAAAACCTTTGGGATGCAGCAAAAGCAGTTCTAAGGGGGAAGTTTATAGCAATACAATCCTACCTTAAGAAACAGGAAACATTTTGAATAAACAACCTAACCTTGCACCTAAAGCAATTAGAGAAAGAAGAACAAAAACATCCCAAAGTTAGCAGAAGGAAAGAAATCATAAAAATCAGATCAGAAATAAATGAAAAAGAAATGAAGGAAATGATAGCAAAGATCAATAAATCTAAAAGCTGGTTCTTTGAGAAGATAAACAAAATTGATAAACCATTAGCCAGACTCATCAAGAAAAAAAGGGAGAAGACTCAAATCAATCTAATTAGAAATGAAAAAGGAGAAGTAACAACTGACACTGCAGAAATACAAAAGATCATGAGATTATTACAAGCAACTCTATGCCAATAAAATGGACAACCTGGAAGAAATGGACAAATTCTTAGAAATGCACAAGCTGCCAAGACTGAATCAGGAAGAAATAGAAAATAGAAACAGACCAATCACAAGCAATGAAATTTAAACTGTGATAAAAAATCTTCCAACAAACAAAAGCCCACGACCAGATGGCTTCACAGGCGAATTCTATCAAGCATTTAGAGAACAGCTAACACCTATCCTTGTCAAAATCTTCCAAAATATAGCAGAGGGAGGAGCACTCCCAAACTCATTCTATGAGGCTACCATCACCTTGATACCAAAACCAGACAAGGATGTGACAAAGAAAGAAAACTACAGGCCAATATCACTGATGAACATAGATGCAAAAATCCTCAACAAAATACTAGCAAACAGAAACCAATAGCACATTAAAAGGATCATACACCATGATCAAGTGGGGTTTATTCCAGGAATGCAAGGATTCTTCAATATACGCAAATCAATCAACGTGATACACCATATCAACAAATTGAAGGAGAAAAACCATATGATCATCTCAATAGATGCAGAGAAAGCTTTCGACAAAATTCAACACCCATTTATGATAAAAACCCTGCAGAAAGTAGGCATAGAGGGAACTTTCCTCAACATAATAA
Organism: Mesoplodon densirostris; assembly: GCF_025265405.1. NCBI lineage: Eukaryota > Metazoa > Chordata > Mammalia > Artiodactyla > Ziphiidae > Mesoplodon > Mesoplodon densirostris. The sequence continues at coordinate 74,412,894 of NC_082681.1, read as the reverse complement.
AGGCCATATATGACAAATCACAGCCAGCATCATCCTCAATGGTGAAAAACTGAAATCATTTCCACTAAGATCAGGAACAAGACAAGGCTGCCCACTCTCACCACTCTTATTCAACATAGTTTTGGAAGTTTTAGCCACAGCAATCAGAGAAGAAAAGGAAATAAAAGGAATCCAAATCAGAAAAGAAGAAGTAAAGCTGTCACTGTTTGCAGATGACATGATACTATACATAGAGAATACTAAAGATGCTGCCAGAAAACTACTAGAGCTAATCAATGAATTTGATAAAGTAGCAGGATACAAAATTAATGCACAGAAATTTCTGGCATTCCTATATACTAATGATGAAAAATCTGAAAGTGAAATCAAGGAAACACTCCCATTTACCATTGCAACGAAAAGAATAAAATATCTAGGAATAAACCTACCTAAGGAGACAAAAGACCTGTATGCAGAAAATTATAAGACACTGATGATAGAAATTAAAGATGATACAAATAGATGGAGAGATGTACCATGCTCTTGGATTGGAAGAATCAACATTGTGAAAATGACTCTACTACCCAAAGCAATCTACAGATTCAATGCAATCCCTATCAAACTACCACTGGCATTTTTCACAGAACTAGAACAAAAAATTTAACAATTTGTATGGAAACACAAAAGACCCCGAATAACCAAAGCAATCTTGAGAACAAAAAATGGAGCTGGAGGAATCAGGCTCCCTGACTTCAGACTATACTACAAAGCTACAGTAATCAAGACAGTGTGGTACTGGCACAAAAACAGAAAGATCAATGGAACAGGATAGAAAGCCCAGAGATAAACCCACGGACATATGGTCACCTTATCTTTGATAAAGGAGGCAGGAATGTACAGTGGAGAAAGGACAGTCTCTTCAATAAGTGGTGCTGGGAAAACTGGATAGGGACATGTAAAAGTATGAGATTAGATCACTCCCTAACACCATACACAAAAATAAGCTCAAAATGGATTAAAGACCTAAATGTAAGGCCAGACACTATCAAACTCTTAGAGGAAAACATAGGCAGAACACTCTATGACATAAATCACAGCAAGATCCTTTTTGACCCACCTCCTAGAGTAATGGAAATAAAGACGAAAATAAACACATGGGACCTAATGAAACTTCAGAGCTTTTGCACAGCAAAGGAAACCATAAACAATACGAAAAGACAACCCTCAGAATGGGAGAAAATATTTGCAAATGAAGCAACTTACAAAGGATTAATCTCCAAAATTTATAAGCAGTTCATTCAGCTCAATAACAAAAAACAAACAACCCAATCCAAAAATGGGCAGAAGACCTAAATAGACATTTCTCCACAGAAGATATACAGACTGCCAACAAACACATGAATGGATGCTCAACATCTTTACTCATAAGAGAAATGCAAATCAAAACTACAATGAGATATCATCTCACACCAGTCAGAATGGCCATCATCAAAAAATCTAGAAACAATAAATGCTGGAGAGGGTGTGGAAAAAAAGGGAACACTCTTGCACTGATGGTGGGAATGTGAATTGGTACAGCCACTATGGAGAACGGTATGGAGGTTCCTTAAAAAACTACAAATAGAACTACCATATGACCCAGCAATCCCACTACTGCGCATATACCCTGAGAAAACCATAATTCAAAAAGAGTCATGTACCAAAATGTTCATAGCAGCCCTATTTACAATAGCCCAGAGATGGAAACAACCTAAGTGTCCATCATCAGATGAATGGATAAAGAAGATGTGGCACATATATACAATGGAATATTACTCAGCCATAAAAAGAAATGAAATTGAGCTATTTGTAATGAGGTGGATGGACCTAGAGTCTGTCATACAGAGTGAAGTAAGTCAGAAAGAGAAAGACAAATACTGTATACTGACACATATATATGGAATTTAAGGAAAAAAATGTCATGAAGAACATAGGGGTATGATAGGAATAAAGACACAGATCTACTAGAGAATGGACTTGAGGATATGGGGAGGGGGAAGTGTAAGCTGTGACAAAGCGAAAGAGCGGTATGGACATATATACACTACCAAATGTAAGGTAGATAGCTAGTGGGAAGCAGCCGCATAGCACAGGGAGATCAGCTCAGTGCTTTGTGACCGCCTGGAGGGGTGGGATAGGGAGGGCGGGAGGGAGACGCAAAATGGAGGGGATATGGGAACATATGTATATGTATAACTGATTAAATTTGCTAAAAAAAAAAAACGGAGCTGGAGTTATCAGACTCCCTGACTTCAGACTATACTACAAAGCTGCAGTAATCAAGACAGTATGGTACTGGCACAAAAACAGAAAGATAGATCAATGGAACAGGATAGAAATCCCAGAGATAAACCCACGCATCTATGATCACCTAATCTATGACAAAGAAGGCAAGAATATACAATGGAGAAAAGACAGTCTCTTCAATAAGTGGTGCTGGGAAAACTGGACTGCTACACATAAAACAGTGAAATTAGAATATTCTCTAACACCATATACAAAAATAAACTCAAAATGGATTAAAGACCTAAATTTAAGACTGCATACCTTAAAACTCCTAGAGGAAAACTCAGTCAGGACTCTCTTTGACATAAATCACAACAATATATATTTTTGATCTGTCCTCTAGAGCAATGAAAACAGAAGCAAAAATAAACAAATGGGACGTAATTAAACTTAAAAGCTTTTGCACAGCAAAGGAAATCATAAACAAAACAAAAGACAAACTACAGAGTGGTAGAAAAGATTTACAAATGGTGCAGCTGACAAGTGATTCATTTCCAAAATATATATAAAGTTCAATATAAAAAAATCCCAATTCCAAAATGGGTGGAATATTTTAATAGACATTCCTCCAAAGAAGAGGTACAGATAGCCAACAGGCACATGAAAAAATGCTCCACATTTCTAATTATTAGAGAAATGCTAATCAAAACTACAATGAGGTATCACCTCTCCCTGGTCAGATTGGCTATCATTAAAAAAATTTACAAACAGTAAATGCTGGAGATGGTGTGGAGAAAAGGGAACCCTCCTATACTGTTGGTGCAAATGTAAATTGGCACACCACTATTGAGAACAGTATGGAGGTTCCTTAAAAAACTAAAAATAGAACTAACATATGACCCAACAATCCCACTACTGGGCATATACCCTGAGAAGACCATAACTCAAAAAGAGTCATGTACCGAAATGTTCATTGCAGCACTATTTACAATAGCCAGGTCATGGAAGCAACCTAAGTGTCCATTAACAGATGAAAGGATAAAGAAGATGTGGGAGGTTTATACAATGGAATATTACTCAGCCATTAAAAGAAATGAAATTGAGTTATTTGTAGTGAGGTGGATGGACTTCGAATCTATCATACAGAGTGAAGTAAGTCAGAAAAACAAATACTGTATGCTAACACATATATATGGGATCTAAAAAAAAAACCAGTTCTGATGAACCTAAGAGCAGGACAGGAATAAAGACGCAGATGTAGAGAATGGACTTGAGGACATGGGAGGGGGAAGGGTGTGCTGGGACAAAGTGAGAGAGTAGCACTGACATATATACACTACCAAATGCAAAATAGATAGCTAGCGGGAAGCAGCTGCATAGCACAAGGAGATCAGCTCAGTGCTTTGTGGCCTCCTAGAGGGGTGGGATGGGGGGGGTGGGAGGGAGATCAAGAGGGAAGGGATATGGGGATATATATATATATATATATATATATATATATATATATATATATATAGCTGATTAATTTTGTTATACAGCAGAAACTAACACAACATTGTAAAGCAATTGTACTTCAATAAAGAAGTTTAAAAAAATAATAATGATAAAGATAAATGTTAGGGACAAATACAAAAAGACAAGCAAAAAAAATCTAAAAATAGAGCTACCATATGACCCAGCAATCCCATTAACATGTGTATATACAGAGACAACTCTGACTTGAAAAGATACGCGCACCCCAATATTCATAGCAGCACTGTTTACAACAGGCAAGACACAGAAGCAGCCTAAATGTCCATTGACATATTATTGGACAAAGAAGATGTGGTATATATGTATATATATAATGGGATATTATTCAGCCATACAAAAGAATGAAATAATGCCATTTGCAGCAACATGTATGGACATAGAGATTATCATACTAAGTGACCTAGTTCAGACAGAAAAAGACAAATATCATATGATATCAATTATATGTGGAATAAAATAATGATACAAATGAACTTATTTACAAAACAGAAATGGACTCACAGACATAGAAAACAAATACATGTTTATCAAAGGGGAAAGGGGAGGTGAAGGGATGGATTTGTAATTTGGGATAAACAAATACACATTACTATATATAAAATAGATAAACAACAAGGACTTACTGTATAGCACAGGGAACTATATTCAATATCTTATAATAACCTATAATGAAGAAGAATCTCTTAGAGGAAAGAAACTCTTAGAGGAAAAACACCCTTTGACATAAACCACAGCAAGATCCTTTTTGACTGAACCCCTAGAGTAATGAAAAGAAAAACAAAAATAAATAAATGTGACCTAATGAAACTTAAAAGATTTTGCACAGAAAAGGAAATCATAAACAAGAAGAAAAGACAACACTCAGAATGGGAGAAAATATTTGCATACGAAGCAACAGGCAAAGGATCAACCTTCAAAATATATAAACAGCTCATGGAGCTCAATATAAAAAAAAACCCAATTACAAAATGGGCAGTAGACCTAAATAGACATTTCTCCAAAGAAGACATACAGATGTCCAAGAGGCATATGAAAAGATGCTCATCATCATTAATTATTAGAGAAATGCTAATGAAAACTACAGTGAGGTATCACCTCACACCAGTCAGATTGACCATCATTAAAAATCTATGAACAATAAATGCTGGAGAGGGTGTGGAGAAAAGGGAAACCTCTTTCACTGTTGGTGAGAATGGAAATTGATACAGCCACCATGGAGAACAGTATGGAGGTTTCTTAAAAAACTAAACATAGAACTACCCTATGACACAGCAATCCCACTACTGGGCATATACCCAAGAAAACCATAATTCTAAAGGACACACATAGCCCAATGTTCATTGCAGCACTAATTACAGTAGCCAGGACATGGAAACAACCTTAATGTCCAACAACAGGTGACTGGATAAAGAAGATATGGTAATACATACAATGGAATATTACTCAGCCAAAAAAGGAACAAAATTGGGTCATTTGTACAGATGTGGATGGACCTAGATTCTGTCATGCACATTGAAGTAAGCCAGAAAGAGAAAAACAAATATCGTATATTAACGCATATATGTGGAATCTAGAAAAATGGTACAGATGAACATTTTTGCAGGGCAAGAATAGATACATAGACGTAGAGAATGGACTTGTGAACATGGGTGGGAACGGGAGGGTTGGATGAATTGGGAGATTAGGATTGACATATATACACTACCATGTGTAAAATAGATAGCCCAGTGGGAATATGCCATAAAGCACAGGAAGCTCAGCTGGTGCTCCGTGACAACATAGATGAGTGGGATATAGGGTGGGAGGGACGTCAAAGTGGGTGGGGATATAGGTATACATATAGCTGATTCACTTCTTTGTACAGCAGTAACTAACACAACATTGTAAAGCAATTATACTCAAATAAAAATAAATAACTAAATGAAGTAAAAAAAAGAGAATCTGAAAAAGGATATATATATATATATACAGCCTTTTGAATCACTTTGCTGTACACCTGATGAAACATTTTAAATCAAGTATACTTCAATTTAAAAATTTTAGAAAATTAAACATATCGTTCACCTTTTTAAAAAAAGACATAGATTGGCAAAATGGATAAAATAAAAAACAGGATCCAACTCTATGCTGTCTACAGGAGACTCGTTTTAGACCTAAGAACACACATTGGTTGAAAGCAAAAGGATGGAGACAGATATTCTTTGTATAGTGTAACCAAAATACAGCTTGGTTGGCTATACTGGTGTCAGGAAAAACACATACTGTAAGTCACAAACCATTGCGAGGGACAAATAAGGTTATTATATAAAGATAAAATGGTTGATTCACCAAGAAGATATAACGTCATAAAAATATATGTACAAAACATCAGAACTCTGAAATATATAAAGCAAGCATTGACAGAACTGAAGGGAGAAATATCTCAACGATAACAGTAAAAGACTTCAAAATTTTCCTACCCCATTCAGGTTACTATAACAAAATATCACAGACTGCATACCATATAAAGAACAGAAATTTCTTTCTCAAGTTCTAGAGGCTGAAAATCCAGATCAGGGTTTCAGCATGGTTGGGTGATGACCCTTTACCATGTTGTAAAGTTCTCGTTGTATCCTCAAATGGTGAAAGACACAAGGGAGATCTCTCAGGACTCTTTTAAAGGCATTAATTTTATTCATGTGGGCTCGGCCCTCATGATGTAATCACCTCACAAAGGCCCCACCTTCTTATACCATCACACTGGGCATTAGGATTTCAACACATAAATTCTGTGGGGACACAAACTTTCAGACCACAGCAATACTCTACTTCTAATAATGGAGAGAACAACCAGACAATATTAATAAAGAAATAGGGAACATAAACAATATTCTAGAACAGTTGAAACTCACATACGTACAAAGAACACTCCATCCCCAAACAGAAAATTACATATTTTTCTCAGGTGCATATTGAAACATTCTCCAGGATAGACCATATATTAGGCCACAAACCACGTTTTAATAAATTTTAAAAGGTAGAAATCATATAGACTATCTTTTTCAATCATAATATAATGAAATAAATCAATGCAAGAATGAAAACTGAAAATTTCACAAATATGTGAGAATTAAACAACACACTCTTAAACAATCAAAGAGTCAAAGGGGAAATCAGAATATATCTTGAGACAAATGAAAATGAAAACCAAACATGCCAAAACTTATGGAATACAGCAAAAGCAGTGCTAAGCAGGGAATTTTTTGCTGGAAATATTTTCATTTAAAAAGAAGGAAAAATATTAGGTCAGCAACCTAATTTTGCACCTTAATGAACTAGAAAAAGAAGAATAAACTAAACCAAAACTTAGAAGAAGGAAATAAAAAATACTAGAGCAGAAATCATAAAATGTCAAATAGAAAAACAACAGGGAATATCAGTAAAATCAAGCATTGGTTCTTTGAAAAGATCAACAAAATTGACAAACCTTTAAATAGATTTACCACAAAAAAGAGGAAACTCAAATAATAAAAATCACAAATGAAAGTGGGACTTACTGCTGATTTAATGAAATAAAAAATGATTATAGGTGAGTCCTATGAATAATGGTATGCCATAAAATGGATAACCAAGATGAAATGGACAAATTCCAAGAAACACAAAACCTACCAAGACTGGATCATGAATAAATACAAAACCTGAATAGACATATAACTAGTAAGGAGTTTGAATCAGCAATCTAAAACCTCCTAACAAAGAAAAGCTCATGACTAGATGGCTTCACTGGTGAATCCTATAGAACATTTTTAAAAGAACTAACACCAATACTTCTCAAACTCTTCCAAATATATTGAAGAGGAGGGAATATACCTAACTCATTCTGAGGCCAGCATTACCTTGATACTAAAGCCAGATTTACAACCAAACAAAGCAAAACTACAAACAGATATCCCTTATGAAAATTTATATTAAAAATACTCAACAAAATGCTAGCAAACTAAATTCAACAACATATTAAAAATAGTATACACTATGACTAAGTGGGATTTATTCCTGGAAGACAAGAATGGTTCAACATATGAAAATCAATCACTATAATATATGACATTAACAGAATGAGAGGAAATAAACAGATGATTTCTCCAACTGATGCAGAAGAAGCATCTGACAAAATTCAACACCCTTTTTATTATAAAACACTCAGTGAACTAGGAATAGAAGAAAACTTTCTCAACATACTAAAGACTATAAAAACCCAAAGATAACATTAGATTCAAAGGTGACAGGCTGAAAACCTTTCCTCTAAGATCAGGAACAAGACAAGGATGCTCACATTGGCCAGTTCTATTCAACATATCATTAGAATTACTAGCCAAAGCAATTAGACAAGAAAAAGAAATCAAATGTATCCAAATTGGAAAGGAAGAATTAAAATTATTTTTTACTGCAGGTGACATGATCCTATATGCAAAAATTTCTAAAGGTTTTCCATATAAGAAAACTATTAAAACTAATATATTCAGAAAAACTACAGGATGAAAAAATCAGCATACAAAAATCATTGGTATTTTTATGCACTAACAATGAACAAGGAAAATAAGAAAACAATTCCATTTACAGTAGCACGGATATGAAAAAGAAATGAAGAACTGATACATTCTACAACATGGATGAATGTTGAAATATTATGCTACGTGAAAGAAACCAGTCACAAAAATCACATATTTTATGATTTCATTTATATGAAATGTCTGGAAGAAGCAAATCCTTAAGTAGTAAATGTATATTAGTGTTTTGCCTATGCCTGGATGAATTAAGGGAAAATGGACAGTGACTGCTAAAAGATACATGGTTTCTTATTGGGGTGATAAAATGTTCTACAGTTTATTGTTGTGGATCATTGTACAATGCCATGAATATACACAAAACCATTGAATTGTGCATTTTAAACAAGTGGTTTCTATGGTATATGAATCATATTTCTCTTTATTTCCACTTGAAGTAATTGTATGAATCTTGCTACATATGGATGAGAGACTAAAACTTCATCTTGCATTTGCATTCCACTTAACCCTACCCACATAATGTCATGTTTCCATAGTCTCCTAATTTCACTCAGTTATTCATCTTAAATTGCTTCACCTAATTAAAGCCCAGCATTTTGTCAGAATGTGGATTTTGGCAAAGTAAAAGAGATCATGGGAGACCAAGGTCTTCATTTACCGGATCTTAGAATCTTGGGCTACTCAGTCAGGACTGGAAAGGTTTTACCATTGTAAATATTGGGAAATTAAGTCATAGGGCAGGGAAAACCCCGTCCAAGATCATAAGGTTTGTTACTGATAGAACTGACAGTCGATCCCAGGATTCAGATTGACTATGTCAGGGCTCTGTCTAGCAGGAGTGCCAGTCAGAAGTTAAGAGCATTACTGTGAGCCTGACATTTCTCTAGGCACTGAGCATACAGCTCTAGAAATAGACTATTGGGAAAGTATGCTTACACCTGGGTGTGAGGGGGGTAGGTGAGAGAAAGGTGACCCCTGCCCATCCACTGCACTTTCTTTCTCCCTGCTCTGGCCTGGTTGTTCAAGGAACATTCCAAGTAGTCCACATCCAAACCCATGGATCCCATGGACTGGAGGTGGGGAATGATTTGCAGTCCCCAGCTACTCAACAGCCTCACATCTCTCCAATTAAGTCCTGCTGTGTTTTCTTTCCCGTCAGCTTCTGTCCTCCATACAATATTCTGGGCTCTATAATCAACTCAGGTGTCTAATGGCACAGTTAATTGGCCCTTGCTGCTGGTTGCTATGGTGATGCAGCCAGACGTTCTGCTCACTAAATTGAAATAAGAGGGAATCTGAGGTGGGAAGGGACAGCATGGGGAGAGTGGGGAGGCTGAAATTAGAATACTTTAATAATTTCCCTTGATTAAAAGTCCATTTTAAACTCCTGTTCCCTACTCTGTCTCTGGGAAAATAGAAACTTAATTGGGATAAAAGCCTTTAAAAAGTTTTTTTTAAATTGGAGTATAGGTGCTTTACAATGTTGTGTTAGTTTCTGCTGTACAGCAAAGAGAATCAGTCATACATATACATATATCCACTCTTTTCCATTCCCTTCCTATTTAGGTCACCACATAGCATTGAGTAGAGCTCCCTGTACTATACAGTAGGTTCTCATTAGTTATTCATTATACATATAGTAGTGTATATATGTCAGGGATAAAAGCCTGGAAATAGGGATATTTCCAAGGTAAGGATAAGGCTTCACATACTCAAGACCAACAGTAATCGCAGGGAGTGCCTTTTGCCTTTGGAAAAAATAGCAGTAGGGATGGAGACCAAGGTCCTTATTTATATGGGTCTTAGTTTCATGCATGTCAGTCCAAGCTTCAATGGCACCTTTTAATGTACTTTTTACATACTTTGCTTTTCTCTTTTTTGGAAAAACTTTATTTATAGACCAGGTTTCTTAAAAATTGAAGTATAATTGATTTACAATATTATATTAGTTTCAGATGTACAACAAAGTGATTCAATATTTTTATAGATTATACTCCTTTTAAAGTTATTGCAGATAATGGCTATATTTCCATATGTTGTAAAATATATCATTGTTACTTATCTATTTTATACATAGTAGTTTGTATCTCTTAATCCTGTACCCCTATCTTGCATCTCCCCACTTCTCTCTCCTCACTGGTAACCACTAGTTTGTTCTCTATATCTGTGAGTCTATTTAAGTGATATCATACAGTATTTGTCTTTCTCTGTCTAAATTATTTCACTAAGCATAATATTCTCTATGTGCACTCATGTTGTAAATGGCAGAATTTCCTTTTTATGGCTCAGTAATATTCCATTCCATATGTATACCAACTCTTCTTTGTCCATTCATCTGTTGATGGACACGTAGGTTGCTGCCATATCTTGACTATTGTAAATAATCCCGCTATGGGGCTTCCCTGGTGGCGCAGTGGTTGAGAGTCCGCCTGCCAACGCAGGGGACGTGGGTTCGTGCCCCGGTCCAGGAAGATCCCACATGCCGCAGAGTGGCTGGGCCCGTGAGCCATGGCCACTGAGCCTGCGTGTCCGGAGCCTGTGCTCTGCAATGGGAGAGGCCACAACAGTGAGAGGCCCGCGTACCACACACATACAAAAAAATCCTGCTATGAATATTGGGGTGCATGTGTCTTTTTGAATTAGTGTTTTCACTGACTTTGAATACATACCCAGGAGTGGAATTCCTGGATCATATGGTAGTTCTATTTTTAATCTTTTGAGGAACATCCATACTGTTTTCCATAGTGGCTGCACCAATTTACATTCTCACCAAGAGTGTACAGGAGTTCCCTTTTCTCAAAATTCTTGCCAACAGTTGTTATTTGGGGTCCTTTTATGATACACATTTTGACAGGTGTAAGGTGAAATCTCATTTCAGCTTTGATTTGCATTTCTCTGATGATTAGGGATGTTGAGCATCTTTCATGTGCCTGATAGTCACCTCTATGTCTTCTTTGGAAAAAATGCCTGTTCAGGTCCTCTGCCCATTTTTAATCAGGATGTTTGTTTCTTTGTTTGTGTTTTAATGTTGAGTCCTATGAATTCTTTGTATATTTTGCACATTAACCCCTTGTCAGGTAGATCACTTGCATATATATTATTCCATTTAACAGTGGACTTTTAGTATTTTTATCTCCTTTTAAAAAAATTTTGCATCTTTATTGGAGTATAATTACTTTACAATGTTGTGTTAGTTTCTGCTGTATAACAAAGTGAATCAGCTATACATATACATATATCCCCATATCCCCTCCCTCTTCCGTCTGCCTCCTACACTCCCTATCCCACACTTCTAGGTGGTCACAAAGCACTGAGCTGATCCCCATGTGCTATGTAGCTGCTTCCCACTAGTTATCTACCTTATATTTGGTAGTGTATATATGTCAATGCTACTCTCTCACTTTATCCCAGCTTACCATCCCCCCTCCCCGTATCCTCAAGTCCATTCTCTACATCTGCAATCTTTATTCCTGTCCTGCCCCTAGGCTCACCAGAACCATTTTTTTAAGATTCCTTATATATGAGTTAACATACAGTATTTGTTTTTCTCTTTCTGACTTACTTCACTCTGTAGGACAGACACTAGGTCTATCCACCTCACTACAAATAACTCAATTTCATTTCTTTTAATGACTGAGTAGTGTTCCATTGTATATATGTGCCACATCTTCTTTATGCATTCATCTGTCAATGGACAATTAGGTTGCTTCCATGTCCTGGCTTTGGAAATAGTGCTGCAATGAACATTGTGATACATGACCCTTTTTGAATTATGGTATTCTCAGGGTATATCCCCAGTAGTGGGATTGCTGGGTTATGTGGTAGTTCTACTTTTATATTTTAAACTATAACTCCCAGAACTATGTTGAATAATAGTGGCAAGAGTGGGAACCATTGTCTTGTTCCTGATTTTAGAGGAAATAGTTTCAGTTTTTCACCATTGAGAATGATGTTCACTGTGGGTTTTTCATATATGGCCTTTATTGTGTTGATGTAGTTTCCCTTTATGCTCTCTTTCTGGAGAGGTTTTATCATAAATGGGTGTTGAATTTTGTCGAAACTTTTTCAGCATCTATTGAGATGATCATATGGTTTATATTCTTCAATTTGTTAATATGGTGTATCACAGTGATTGATTTGCATATACTGAAGAATCCTTGCATCCCTGGGATAAACCACACTTGATCATGGTATATGATCCTTTTAATGTGCTGTTGGATTCTGCTTGCTAATATTTTACTGAGGATTTTTGCAACTATGTTCATCAGAGATATTGGCCTGTAGTTTTCTTTCTTTGTGACATCTTTGTCTGGTTTGGGTATCAGGGTGAAGGTGGCCTCATAGTATGAGTTTGGGAGTGTTTTTGTCTCTACTATATTTTGGAAGAGTTTGAGAAGGATATGTGCTATCTCTTCTCCTAATGCTTGATAAAATTCACCTGTGAAGCCACCTGACCCTGGGCTTTCATTTGTTGGAAAATTTTAAATCACCATTTTAATTTCAGTGCTTGTGATTTGTCTGTTCATGTCTTTATTTCTTCCTGGTAGAGCCTTGGAAGGTTGTACTTTTCTAAGAATTTGTCCATTTCTTCCAGGTTGTCCATTTTATTGGCATATAGTTGCTTGTAGTAGTCTCTCATGATCCTTTGTATTTCTGCAGTGTCAGTTGTTACTTCTCCTTTTTCAATTCTAATTCTGTTGATTTGAATCTTCTCCCTTTTTTTGTTGAGTCTGATTAATGGTTTACCAATTTTGTTTATCTTCTCAGAGAATCAGTTTTTAGTATGATTAATCTTTACGATTGTTTCTTTCATTTCTTTTTCATTTATTTCTGATCTGATCTTTATGATTTCTTTCCTTCTCCTAACTTTTGGGGGTTTTTTGGTGTTCTTCTTGCTCTAATTGCTTTAGGTGTAAGTTTAGGTTGTTTATTTGAGATGTTTCTTGTTTCTTGAGGTAGGATTCTTTTGCTATAAAGTACCCTCTTAGACTGGTTTTCCTGCATCCCATAGGTTATGGGTCATTGTGTTTTCATTGTCATTTGTTTCTAGGTAATTTTTGATTTCCGCTTTGATTTCTTCAGTAATCTCAGGGTTATTTAGTGGCATATTTTTGGCCTGCATGTGTTTGTATTTTTTAGAGTTTTTTTCCTGTAATTTATATGTAATCTCATAGCGTTGTGGTCAGAAAGGATACTTGATATTATTTCAATTTTCTTAAATTTACTGAGGCTTGATTTTTGACCCAAGATATGTTTATCCTAGAGAATGTTCCATGTGCGCTTGAGAAGAAAGTGTATTCTGTTGTTTTTGGATTGAATGTCCTATAAATATAAATTAAGCCCATCTGGTCTGATGCATCATTTAAAGCTTGTGTTTCCTTATTTATTTTCATTTTGGATGCTCTGTCTACTCGTGAAAGTGGGGTGTTAAAGTTCCCTATTATTATTATGTTACTGTTGATTTCCCATTTTATGGCTGTTAGCATTTGCTTATGTATTGAGGTGCTCCTGTGTTGGGTACATATATATTTACAATTGTTATGTGTTCTTCTTGCATCAGTCCCTTGATCATTATGTAGTGTCCTTCCCTGTCTCTTCTAACAGTCTTCATCTTAAAATCTATTTTTTCTGATATGAGCATTGCTATTCCAGCTTTCTTTTGATTTCCATTTGCATGGAATATTTATTTCCCATCCCCTCACTTTCAGTCTGTATGTGTACCTAGGTCTGAAGTGGGTCTCTTGTAGATAGCATATATACAGGTATTGTTTTTGTATCCATTCAGCCAGTCTGGATCTTTTGGTTTGAGCATTTAATCCATTTACATTTAAAGTAATTATCTACATGTACGTTCCTATTACCATTTTGTTAATTTTTTTCAGTTTGTTTTTGTAGGTGTTTTCCTTCTCTTGTGTTTCCCACCTAAAGAAGTTCTTTTAGCATTTGTTTTAAAGCTGGTTTGGTGGTGTTGAATTGTCTTAGCTTTTGCTTGTTTCTGAGGCTTTTGATTTCTCCATCGAATCTGAATGAGATCCTTGCTGGGTAGAGCACTCTTGGTTGTAGGTTTTTCCCTTTCATCACTTTTAATATATCACACCATTCCCTTCTGGCTTGGAGAGTTTCTGCTGAAAGATCAGCTGTTAACCTTATGGGGATTCCCTTGTATGTTATTTGTTGCTTTTCCTTTGCTGCTTTTAATATTTTTTTCTTTGTGTTTAATTTTTGATAGTTTGACTAATATGTGTCTTGGCATGTTTCTCCTTGGATTTATCTTGTATGGGACTCTCTCTGTGATTCCTGGATTTGATTAACTATTTCCTGTGCCATGTTAGGGAACTTTTCAATTGCAATCTCTTCAAATATTTTCTCAGTCCCTTTCTTTTTCTCTTCTTCTTCTGGGACCCCTATAATTTGAATGTTGGTGCATTTAATGTTTCTCAGAGGTCTCTCAGACTGTCCTCAATTCTTTTCATTCTTTTTCTTAGTTCTGCTCTGCAACAGTTATTTCCACTATTCTATTATCCAGGTCACTTATCCATTGTTCTGCCTCAGTCATTCTGCTATTGATTCCTTCTAGTGTATTTTTAATTTCACTTATTGTGTTGTTCATCATTGTTTGCTCTGTTTTTCTTCTAGGTCCTTGTTAAACATTCGTTGTATTTTCTCTATTCTCTTTCCAAGATTTTCGACCATGTTTACTATTATTACTCTGAAATCTTTTTCACATAGACTGCCTATTTCCTCTTCATTTGTTTGGTCTGGTGGGTTTTTACCTTGCTCCTTCATCTGCTGCTTATTTCTCTGTGTTATCATTTTGTTTAACTTACTGTATTTGGGGTCTCCTTTTCACAGACTGAAGGTTTGTATTTCCTCTTATTTCTGGTGTCTGCCCCCAGTGGGTTAGTTTTGTTCAGTGGCTTGTGTAGGCTTCCTTGTGGCGGGGACTAGTTCCTGTGTCCTGGTTGGTACAGCTGGATGTTGTCCCTTTGCTGTGCAGCCCCGCATCTGGTGATGTGTTTTGGAATGTCTGTGATCTTAGTAGGACTTTACGCAGGCTCTCTGGTAGTGGGTGGGCTTGTGTTCCTGACTTGCTAGTTGTTTGGCATGGGGAGTCCAGCACTGGAGCTTGCTGGCCATTTGGTGGAGCTGGGTCTTAGTGTTGAGACAGAGATCTCTGGGAGAGCTCTTGCTGATTAATATTACATGGGGTCGGGAGGCCTCTGGCGGTCCAATGTCCTTCACTTGGCCCTCGCACCTCAGGGGCTAAGGCCTGACACTCAACTGGAGTACCAAGACCCTGCCAGCTGCACAGCACAGAAGAAAAGAAAGAAAAATAATGAACATACAGATCCCCCCAAAAAATAGTAAAAGCAAAACTAAACAGACAAAATCACACAAAGAAACACACACACACACTCACAAAAAGAGGGGAGGAAAAGGAAGAGAGGGCTTTTAGTTTTTTTGTTAGTTTCCTTCACTGTGCAAAAGCTTTTTAGTTTGATGTATTCCCATTTGTTTACTTTTGCTTTTTTTCCATTTGCCTGAGGAGACATATCTAAAAGAAATATTGCTAAGACAGATGTCAAAGAACATTCTGCCTATATTTTTCTTCTAGTTTTATAGTTTCAGGTATTACATCTAAGGCTTTAATACACTTTGAATTTATTTTTGTGTGCTGTGAGAGAGTAGTTCAGTTTGATTCTTTTGCTTGTAGCTGTCCAGTTTTCCCAGCACCATTTATTGAACAGGTTGTCTTTCTCCCATTGTATATTCTTGCCTCCTTTGTTGTAGATTAATTGTCCCTCTAAGGATGGATTCATTTCTGGGCTCTCTATTCCATTCCATTGATCTGTGCGTCTGTTTTTTTATTCCCACATGGTATTATGATTTTTAAAAAAAATTTTTACAATTTTTAAAGTTTACAGTGCATTTACAGTTAATACAAAATATTGACTATATTCCTCATGTTGTACAATACATCCTTGTAGCTAATCTTAAAACCAATAGTTTGTACCTAACACTCTCCCCACCTCTATATTGTCCCTCCCCCGTCTCCCCACTGGTAACCACTAGCTTGTTATTTATATCTCTGAGTCTGCTTCTTTTTTGTTATATATTTTAGTTTGTTGCATATTTTAGATTCCATATATAACTGATATCATATAGTATTTGTCTTTCTCTATCTGACTTATTTACTTTAGCATAATGACTTCCAAGTCCATCCAATTTGCAGCAAATAACAAAAATTTCATTCTTTTTATGGCTGAGTAGTATTCCATTGCAGATATACACCACATCTTCTTTATCCATTCAACTGTTGATAGACACGTAGGTTGCTTCCACATCTTGGCAAATTGTAAATAATACTGCTATGAACTTTGGGGTGCATGTATATTTTTGAATTAGTGTTTTTGTGCTTTTTAAAATATATATCCAGGAGTGAAACTGCTGGGTCATATGATAGTTCTATTTTTAGTTTTTTGAGAAACCTCCATAGTGTTTTGCACAGTGGCTGCACCAACTTACATTCCTACCAACAGTGTAAGAGTGTTCCCTTTTCTCCACATCTTTGTCAATAGTTGTTATTTGTGTTCTTTTTGATGATAGCCATTTGGACAACTGTGAAGTCATATCTCATTGTGGTTTTGATTTGCATTTCCCTGATGATTAGCAATGTTGAGCATCTTTTCATATGCCTGTTGGCCATTTGTATTTCCTCTTTGAAAAATGTCTATTCAGTTCTGCCACTTTTTAATTGGGTTGTTTGTTTGTTTGATGTTGAATTGTATGAGATGTTTATATATGTTGGATATTAATCCCTTATCAGTTAAGTAATTTGCAAAACTTTCTCCCATTCAGTACATTGTTCTTTTGTTTTGTCAATGGTTTCATTTGCTGTGCAAAAGCTTTTAAGTTTAATTAGGTCCCATTTGTTTTTTTTTTTCCTTTTATTTTCTTTACTTTAGGAGAAGGATCCAAAAAAATGTTGCTGGGGTTTATGTCAAAGAGTGTTCCACCTATGTTTTCCTCTAGGAGTTTTATAGTATCCAGTTTTACATTTAGGTCTTTAACTCATTTTGAGTTTATTTTGTATACGGTGTTGGAGAATGTTATAATTTCATTCTTTTACATGTAGCTGTCCAGTTTTCCCAGAACCACTTATTGAAGTGACTGTCTTTCCTCCAGTGTATATTCTTGCCTTCTTTATTTTAGATTAATTGACCATAGCTACGTGGGTTTATCTCTGGGCTTTCTATCCTGTTCCATTGATCTGTGTGTCTGTTTTTATGCCAGTACCATACTCTTTTGATTATTGTAGTTTTGTAGTATAGTCTGAAGTCAGGAAACATGATTCCTCCAGCTCTGTTCTTCTTTCTCAAGATTGTTTTGACTATTTGGGGTTTTTTTGTGTTTCCATGCAAATTTTAGAATTATTTGTTCTAGTTCTGTGGAAAATGCCCTTGGTATTTTCATACGGATTGCATTGAATAATATATATATCTTTCCATCTGTTTGTGTCATCTTCAATTTGTTTCATCAGTGTCTTGTAGTTTTTGGAGTACAAGTCTTTAATCTCATTAGTTAGATTTGTTCCTAGGTATTTTTTTTTTGATGTGACTGTAAATGGGATTGTTTTCTTAACTTCTCTTTCTGATAGCAGCTTTCTTTTAAACTACTCAAGTAAAATTCCTGGGGATATAGGTAGCTGGATAAGACATCAGAAAAAGGAATTGGGCATTATAACATGTTTGGGTATTACCTAAACTTTATTAAACCTTTCAGATAAAAAACAAATCTGGATTTAGATTAGAAGAGGCTTGATTCCAATGGATTTTGGCAAGAGAGGGGAAAGGGACTATTGCAATAGGGAGAATCTCTGCCCATGAAATCTGTAAGTATTTCAAAGGTCAGGCATAAAAGGGCCTTTCTTTTATAGGGAAAAGAGACCAAAACTAGAAAGAACCAGGTTTGGGGAAGTGGGATGAAAGGGTAACCAGACTGAACAGTTGATCATGAAATGTTTTTCCCTGAGGTTAATTGATGCCATTAAGGGGCCATGAAGGATACTCAAGCTGAGGGAGGGTGAAAGTTAAAAGGCCTGAAGAAAGGAGAGAAGCTTAACTAAAGTTTGGTAAAGTCAAGGTGTCAGATATATTGTCCAGGTTGGTCAGTGGTTTCAATCAGTTAAGTTAGTTATTTATGAGGCAAAGAACAGATATTTAGAGTGTCTGGGTTTAACCTTGTTATATAGGTAAACAAGGTGCATATCGTGTGTCTTATGTAAGTTATATGGAGAAGAGTGGTTCTTTGTAGTAAGCAGTTCCTTGGAGCACAAAAAGGTTGAATATTTCTTAATGTCCTCTGTTTTCTAGGAGCACAGGGCTCAGGTAAAATTCAACATTGTCAGTCTCCACCTTTGTTCAAGATGAATGATATTTGTCACTAAGCAACTCAGAGGTGGTTGTAAACTTCCTGAGTGTTGAGAAGCAGTGTCTCTGAGTATTTCACCAGACTACCTGGGTGATCCAGACAGAAACTTGTCCAGGGATACATCTAGCTCATGTATGATCTGCTGCAGTGATGAGTCCTTCAGGTATATTTCAAGTCAGAGGTAAGAAGATGGAATGAAAGAATGAGAGACTCGACATAAAATGTTTAAGAAAAGAGCCTGTTTTAATAGTCTGGATGGAAACAATAACAGCTGACTTTACTTAGCACTTACTTTGTACCAGGCACAATTCTAAGCACATACCACCACTACTGCAACCTTTTCCTCTAATCATACTTAAGTGTAACTTCTGGGGATAGGGATATTTGTGAGCAATATCAGGAGTGTGGGGTTGATCATTAGAGCAGCTGCCTAGACCACTGAAAGTCTTTCTAAAACCTGTAAGACTATTCTGTGAATCATGAGGTTAATTTTACTGATAGATATCTCTGGTGCCAATGCTGCTGTATGATTGGTTCCTTCTTTAACCAGAGTCCATTTAAAAAATATATTCTTAGACATGTTTATTTGTTTATTTTTAACAGATTTATTGAGGTGTAACTTACACATCATAAAATTCACCCACTTTAAGTGTACAATTCAATAATTTTTAGTGAACTCACAGTGTTGTGTAACCACTGTCAAGC
Source organism: Mesoplodon densirostris (assembly GCF_025265405.1). Classification (NCBI taxonomy): domain Eukaryota; kingdom Metazoa; phylum Chordata; class Mammalia; order Artiodactyla; family Ziphiidae; genus Mesoplodon; species Mesoplodon densirostris. The sequence continues at coordinate 74,393,437 of NC_082681.1, read as the reverse complement.
TTTAGAATGTTTCCATTGCCCCAGGAGGATACCTAGTGCTCGTTTTTAGCCACTCTATGTTTCCATCCCCAGCCCCAGGTAAACTACTTTGTGTTTCTACTTTCTGTCTCTGGAGATTTGCCTTTCAGGTACATCTATAATGTAATAATATAATGTGAGGTCTTTTGTGTCTGGCTTCCCAGATGTCCTTTTTTTTTTTTTTGCGGTACGCAGGACTCTCACTGTTGTGGCTCTCCCTTTGCAGAGCACAGACTCTGGACGTGCAGGCTCAGTGGCCATGGCTCACAGACCCAGCCACTCCACGGGACATGGGATCTTCCCGGACCGAGGCATGAACCCGTGTCCCCTGCATCGGCAGGTGGACTCTCAACCACTGTGCCACCAGGGAAACCCCCCAGATGTCTTTTTGATTTGGAGCTACATCTTTCCCATGCCTCACTTTCAGCATCCCAGTCCTTTTCCAATTACTTAATGTGCATCATAAACCCTGTAAAATAGTCTTCAAATAGAACATAAAAGGGAAAGGGACTTCATTCAACTTGTATTAGTCTCTGTGTGTTCTTTCCCATATATAGTATGTTAATACTCAAATATATACATATGTGTGTGTTAACCTCTCCCTTTTATTAAATGAATAGTAGAACACAAAGATCTATACATTTTCCCACTTAAAACTTATATTCTAATATTTTATATTTTTTAAAAATTCTGCAGTATAGTTGTACATATATCATCTTGAGATACACACACACACACACATATATCTTTGGAATAAATCCCTATGAATGGAAATGATGATTAAAGGATTTGTGCATTTGTAATTTTGAAAGAAATTTACAAATTGTCCTCCAGAGGTTGTACCAAGTTTTACAAGCAGCATAGAATGTGAACAATAATTCACAATGGAGGAAATCACATTGCTAATAAGCTTGAAAAATATCCATTGATAATTTTTAAATTAAAATTAATACAATATTAGGGTACCACTTGTCACCTTAAAAAAGAGTAAACAGAACAAAACCAGTGAAAGAATCTGTGTACTCAAGGAAAGAGCCATTTACATAAATCTAAACTACTGCAGTATTTTATAAAATGGTCATAACATTTTACCCAGTAATCCACTTCTTGGGCTCTTTAATAAAATTCAGAAATACAGATTTTGCACTCAAAAATTCATTATAGCATAGTTTCTAATAGTGGGGAAGTTTTAAGTGTTCAATAGAGTGGACTATTAAAGTGATTAAACAGTTGGTTTAATATATAGCCACTAAAATAACATTTAAAAAATAGTTCTAGGGGCATGTAAAATATAAAATGAAATAATACTCATGTAAAACTGCACATTAGTATATGATCTCAGTGGAATTAAAATGTATAACACTTTCATAGATAAATGGTTGGGAAATTACACCAAAAGTTTAACAATGATTATCTCCAGTTTGAGGGATTTTATATGATTTTTCTTATTAATTTTTTTCTGAATTTACCAAGTTTTCAACAGTGCTAAAGAATTGTTTTTTAAATCATAAACAAAAGCTCTTTTAAAGCATTTACACAACAATTATTAATGGTATGGGGAAAGATCACTACATAGTTACATGAAAAAAGGCAGGCTATAAAGCAAAATGATATTAAATATGAAAATGCAAATAACTACACAGATGGGGAAAAACTAGTAAAAATGCATCTAAATGTTAAAATTGTTGTCTCTAGTGGCGTGAAAATATGGGTGTTCAGTTGCATAAATATTATTTTTATAATGAGAAAAAATAACGGCTATAAAATAAAATCCCAATGTAAATATAGGGGATATGAATATCATTCAAAAAAGAAAAAATAGAAATTCTGTGAAGCATAGCAATATGTTTAACTTCCCTACTTACCAAAGAAATGCATATTAAAACAATTCTGAGATGCAAATTTTCACCCATCACATTGAGAAACGATTATTTAAAAGATCATAATCAATGAAAGCAACGATGCAAAAAAACATCTACTTTGTTCCAAGTTTGGAGGAAGGGGTGTGGGTGGGAAGGGAGGAAGTGTAGAAAGTTCTGTTTTATAGAGCTCTGCTGCCAGCTTCAGGAAGCTAATGAAATTAATAATACACATTTTTTTTTCAGTTGACTCAGATGTGAAAGCCTTTGTTAAGGTGTTTAACATGGTGACTGAAAGAGCTATAATTCAGGTATACTTAGTGAAGAACTAGATTTTCGTTAAGTCAAGTAGATGGAGAGAGCTCACTGTACAAAGTTGAAGATGTAGAGTACTTTGTGATGTATTGAGGGTCAGTCTGTTGCATTTGTTGATACTGTAACATTCTTTTCCTCATACTCCACTGACAATTCATTTTCAGTATGTCCACAGGTTCCTCTTCCTCCTCTACAAAGGCTGGTGTTCACAAGTTCTCTATCCTAGGTTCTCTGGTCTTCTGCCAATTTGAGGGTTATTAGCATGATGAGGACTGAAGTATCAGACCCTAGAATCAATGGTAGCTCAGGAAGCAAAACATAAAGGGAGTTGCACTAATGGAACAAGAGTTCAGAAAATGAATGTTTTCAATGCAGTATAATAGTAGAGGTGTTAACTAATGCCAGCAAAATGAGGGACTCAGAAGTTCCAAGCCCTCTTCCCCAACAGAAAGATCAAAGGGAAAAAAATAAGCAAGAAGTCTCTGAATCAACCAGAGTCTGAATCACAGACAAAGGTTTACAGCAACCATGAAACTACCTAATCAAGAAAAGCCATCTTCAGAACAGTAGGAAATTTTTGTGGTGTTTTACTCACCTTTGCCCCATGCCCTTTCAACTGAGGTAGTGGTTTTAGTTTTAAAGAGGAAGCAGCCTCGTTCTCAGTTCCCTTATTCAAACTGGAGGTGTGCTCTGCACACTTTATTTAAAAAGTATTGTAGGGCTTCCCTGGTGGCACAGTGGTTGAGAGTCCGCCTGCCGATGCAGGGGACATGGGTTCGTGCCCTGGTCCGGGAAGATCCCACATGCCACGGAGCGGCTGAGCCCGTGAGCCATGGCCGCTGAGCCTGCGCGTCCGGAGCCTGTGCTCCGCAACGAGAGAGGCCACAACAGTGAGAGGCCCGCGTACCACACACACACACACAAAAAAGTATTGTGTACATCTTTTCTATCCTTTCTGGGGGAAAGCTGAAGGACTGATGTAAGGTGCTCATTTCTGTTTCCCCTAACTTGGAGCTGAGTAGTGAAAACGGCAGATACTGCTCATAAAATCTCCAAGGCAACTACAGAACCATAGATGCCTGGGGCAATAGATAACGGGTGGAGACATACAATAGTCTAAAGCCTGAAAGAGAAGTTGAAATGAGACTCTTTGGGAAATTAGGACATTCAAAAGCAGTCACACATATGTAGGAATTTAGAAAGCAATATGCAAGGCACATGCTCAGAAAAGACCTTACAGGACCTTAAGATTTTGCTTGTGCTGACCTCTAGGCTCTGAACAAACCCGGTTAAGTCTTGAAGGCGTGTTCAAGCACAGAGCCAACCTGCAAAGACTTAGTGAGCTCCTGGAATTCAAAAAGTCTCTGTCAAAACATTAGTTGAACATGAGCTAATGGAACAAAGACTTCAGTAGTCATGTACGGCAAGGAATACTCTGTGCGGAAATAGTATGAATGTCCCAAAACAGACAACTAAGCCTTAAACAATAATATTGATAATAATGAAAACCCTAAGGAAGAGAGAGAATTTTATTTCTAAATGCCCAACTATCAGCTAAAAAAAATCACAGAACATGCAGAGAAACAGGAGAACATGGCCTATTCAAAGGAACAAAATGAACTGGCAAAAACCATCCCCAAGGAAGGCCAGATATGACACACTAGACAGAGTTTTTCCCCCAAATTTCTTGAGATATCACTGACATATAATATTATAAAGATTAAGGTGTATACGTGATGATTTGATGCTATATATATTGCAAAATGATTACTACAAGCTTGGTTAACGTCCATTTCCTCACATAATTACAATTTTTTGTGTGTGGTGAGAGTATATAAGATCTTGTCTCATCACAACGTTCAAGAATATAGCACAGTTGTTACAGCCATCAAACAAAATATTAGATTCCCAAAACTTATTCATCTTAACTGAAAGCTTGTACTCTTTATTGGCCATTTCTCCATTTCCCGCAATTTTCAGCTTCTGGAAACCATCATTCATTCTACTCTCTGCTGCTATGAGTTTTACTTTTATTTATTTTATTTTACTTTTTAATCTTTATTGGAGTATAATTGCTTTACAATGGTGTGTCAGTTTCTGCTTTACAACAAAGTGAATCAGTTATATATATACATATGGTCCCATATCGCCTCCCTCTTGCATCTCCCTCCCTCTCACACTCCCTAACTCACCCAACCAGGTGTTCACAAAGCACCGAGCTGATCTCCCTGTGCTATGCGGCTGCTTCACACTAGCTATCTATTTTACATTTGGTAGTGTCTATATGTCCATGCCTCTCTCTCATTTTGTCACAGCTTACCCTTCCCCCTCCCCATATCCTCAAGTCCATTCTCTAGTAGGTCTGTGTCTTTATTCCCATTTTACCCCTAGGTTCTTCATGACATTCTTTTTTTCTTAGATTCCATATATATGTGTCAGCATACAGTTTTTGTCTTTCTCTTTCTGACTTACTTCACTCTGTATGACACACTCTAGGTCCACGCACCTCACAACAAATAAATCAATTTCGTTTCTTTTTATGGCTGAGTAATATTCCATTGTATATATGTGCCACATCTTCTTTATCCATTCATCCGATGATGGACACTTAGGTTGTTTCCATCTCCGGGCTATTGTAAATAGAGCTGCAATGAACATTGTGATACATGACTCTTTTTGAATTATCATTTTCTCAGGGTATATGTGCAGTAGTGGGATTGCTGGGTCATATGGTAGTTCTATTTGTAAGTTTTTAAGGAACCTCCATACAGTTCTCCATAGAGGCTGTACCAATTCACATTCCCACCAGCAGTGCAAGAGTGTTCCCTTTTCTCCACACCCTCTCCAGCATTGATTGCTTCTAGATTTTTTGATGATGGCCATTCTGACTGGTGTGAGATGATATCTCATTGTAGTTTTGATTTGCATTTCTCTAATGATTAATGATGTTGGGCATTCTTTCATGTGTTTGCTGGCAATCTGTATATCTTCTTTGGAGAAATGTCTATTTAGGTCTTCTGCCCATTTTTGGATTGGGTTGTTTGTTTTGTTTGTTATTGAGCTGAAAGAGCTGCTAGTAAATTTTGGAGATAAATCCTTTGTGAGTTGCTTCATTTGCAAATATTTTCTCCCATTCTGAGGGTTGTCTTTTGGTCTTGTTTATGGTTTCCTTTGCTGTGCAAAAGCTTTTAAGTTTCATTAGGTCCCACTTGTTTATTCTTGTTTTTATTTCCATTTCCCGAGGAGGTGGGTCAAAAAGGATCTTGCTGTGATTTATGTCATAGAGTGTTCTGCCTATGTTTTCCTCTAAGAGTTTGACAGTTTCTGGCCTTACATTTACGTCTTTAATCCGTTTTGAGCTTATTTTTGTGTATGGTGTTAGGGAGTCTTCTAATCATATACCTTTACATGTAGCTGTCCGGTTTTCCCAGCACCACTTATTGAAGAGGCTGTCCTTTCTCCATTTACATTCCTGCCTCCTTTATCAAAGATAAGGTGACCATATGTGCATGGGTTTACCTCTGGGTTTTCTATGCAGTTCCATTGATCTATATTTCTGTGCCAGTACCATAATGTCTTAATTACTGTAACTTTGTAGTATAGTGTGAAGTCACAGAGCCTCATTCCTCCAGCTTCGTTTTTCGTTCTCAAGATTGCTTTGGCTATTCGGGTCTTTTGTCTTTCCATACAAATTGTTAAATATTTTGTTCTAGTTCTATGAAAAATGCCAGTGGCAGTTTGATAGGGATTGCATTGAATCTGTAGATTGCTTTGGGCACTAAAGTCATTTTCACAATGTTGATTCTTCCAATCCAAGAACATGGTATATCTCTCCATCTACTTGTATCATCTTTAATTTCTTTCATCAGTGTTTTATAATTATCTGCATACAGAGCCTTTGTCCCTTAGGTAGGTTTATTCCTAGATATTTTATTCTTTTTGTTACAATGGTAAATGGGAGTGTTTTCTTGAATTCAGTTTCAGATTTTTCGTCATTGGTGTATAGGAATGTCAGAGATTTCTGTGCATTAATTTTGTATCCTGCTACTTCACCAAATTCATTGATTAGCTCTAGTAGTTTTCTGGTGGCATCTTTAGGATTCTCTATATATAGTATCATGTCATCTGCAAACAGTGACAGCTTTACTTCTTCTGTTCCAATTTGGATTCCTTTTATTTCATTTTCTTCTCTGATTGCTGTGGCTATAACTTCCAAAACTATGTTGAATAAGAGTGGTGAGAGTGGGCAAACTTGACTTGTTCCTGATCTTAGTGGAAATGCTTTCAGTTTTTCACCATTGAGGATGATGTTGGCTGTAGGTTTGTCATATATGTCCTTTATTATGTTGAGGAAAGTTCCCTCTATGCCTACTTTCTGCAGGGTTTTTTTCATAAATGGGTGTTGAATTTTGTCGAAAGCTTTCTCTGCATCTATTGAGATGATCATAAGGTTTTTCTCCTTCAGTTTGTTAATATGGTGTATCACGTTGATTGATTTGTGTATATTGAAGAATCCTTGCATTCCTGGAATAAACCCCACTTGATCACAGTGTATGATCCTTTTAATGTGCTGTTAGATTCTGTTTGCTAGTATTTTGTTGAGGATTTTTGCATCTTTGTTCATCAGTGATATTGGCCTGTAGTTTTCTTTCCTTGTGACATCCTTGTCTGGTTTTGGTATTAGGGTGATGATGGCCTCGTAAAATGCGTTTGGGAGTGTTCCTCCCTCTGCTATATTTTGGAAGTGTTTGAGACAAATAGGTGTTAGCTCTTCTCTAAATGTTTGTTAGAATTCGCCTGTGAAGCCATCTCGTCCTGGGCTTTTGTTTGTTGGAAGATTTTTAACCCCAGTTTCAATTTCAGTGCTTGTGATTGGTCTCTTCATATTTTCTCTTTCTTCCTGATTCAGTCTTGGCAGGTTGTGCATTTATAAGAATTTGTCCATTTTGTACAGGTTGTCCATTTTATTGGTGTAGAGTTGCTTGTAGTATTCTCTCATGATCTTTTGTACTTCTGCAGTGTCAGTTTTTAATTCTCCTTTTTCATTTCTACTTCTATTGATTTGAGTCTTCTCCCTTTTTTTCTTGATGAGTCTGGCTAATGGTTTATCAATTTTGTTCATCTTCTCAAAGAACCAGCTTTTAGTTTTATTGATCTTTGTTATCGTTTCCTTCATTTCCTTTTCATTTTCTTCTGATCTGTTCTTTATGATTTCTTTCCTTCTGTTAATTTTGTGGCTTTTTTGTTCTTCTTTCTCTAATTGCTTTAGGTGCAAAGTTAGGTTGTTTATTCGAGATGTTTCCTGTTTGTTAAGGTAGGATTGTATTGCTATAAACTTCCCTCTTAGAATGGCTTTTGCTGCATCCCATAGGTTTTGGGTTGTCGTGTCTCCATTTTCATTTATTTCTAGGTATTTTTTTGATTTCCTCTTTGATGTCTTCAGTGATCACTTCATTATTAAGTAGTGTCTTGTTTAGCTTCCATGTGTTTGTATTTTTTACAGATCTTTTCCTGTAATTGATATCTAGTCTCATAGCATTGTGGTGAGAAAAGATACATGATACAATTTCAATTTTCTAAAATTTACCAAGGCTTGATGTGTGACCCAAGATATGATCTATCTTGGAGAATGTTCCATGAGCACTTGAGAAAAAAGTGTATCCTGTTGTTTTTGGATGGATTGTCTTATAAATATCAATTAAGTCCATCTTGTTTAATGTATCATTTAAAGGTTGTGTTTCCTTATTTATTTTCATTTTGGATGATCTGTCCATTGGTGAAAGTGGGGTGTTAAAGTCCGCTACTATGATTGTGTTACTGTCGAGTTCCCCTTTTATGGCTGTTAATATTTGCCATATGTATTGAGGTGCTCCTACATTGGGTGCATAAATGTTTACAATTGTTATATCTTCTTCTTGGATCGATCCCTTGATCATTATGTAGTGTCCTTCTTTGTCTCTTCTAATAGTCTTTATTTTAAAGTCTATTTTGTCTGATATGAGAATTGCTCTTTCAGCTTTCTTTTGGTTTCCATTTGCATGGAATATTTTTTCCATCCCCTTACTTTCAGTCTGTATATATCTCTAGGTCTGAAGTGAGTCTCTTTTAGACCACGTATATTTGGATCTTGTTTTTGTATCCATTCAGCCAGTCTGTGACTTTTGGTTGGAGCATTTAATCCATTTACATTTAAGGTAATTATCGATAAGTATGTTCCTGTTACCATTTTGTTAAATGTTTTGGTTTTTATTATTGTAGGTCTTTTACTTCTCTTGTGTGTCTTACCTAGAGAAGTTCCTTTAGCATTTGTTGTAAAGCTGGTTTGGTGGTGCTGAACTCTCTCAGCTTTTTCTTGTCTGTAAATTTTTAATTTCTCCATCAAATCTGAATGAGATCCTTGCTGGGTAGAGTAATTTTGGTTGTAGGTTTTTCTCCTTCATCACTTTAACTATGTCCTGCCACTCCCTTCTTGCTTGTAGAGTTTCTGCTGAAAGATCAGCTGTTAAGCCTATGGGGATTCACTTGTCTGTTATTTGTTGTTTTTCCCTTGCTGCTTTTAATATGCTTTCTTTGTATTTAATTTTTGACAGTTTGATTAATATGTGTCTTGGCGTGTTTCTCCTTGGATTTATCCTGTATGAGAGTCTCTGTGCTTCCCAGACTTGATTAACTATTTCCTTTCCCATATTAGGGAAATTTTCAACTCTAATCTCTTCAAATATTTTCTCAGTCCCTTTCTTTTTCTCTTCTTCTTCTGGGACCCCTATAATTCTAATGTTGGTGTGTTTAATGTTGTCCCAGAGGTCTCTGAGACTGTCCTCAGTTCTTTTCATTCTTTTTTCTTTCTTCTGCTCTTCAGTAGTTATTTCCACTATTTTATCTTCCAGGTCACTTATCCATTCTTCTGCCTCAGTTATTCTGCTATTGATCCCATCCAGAGTATTCTTAATTTCATTTATTGTGTTGTTCACCATTGCTTGTTTCATCTTTATTTCTCCTAGGTCCTTGTTAAATGTTTCTTGCATTTTGTCTATTCTATTTCCAACATTTTGGATGATCTTTACTATCATTATTCTGAATTCTTTTTCAGGTAGACTGCCTATTTCCCCTTCATTTATTAGGTCTGGTGGGTTTTTATCTTGCTCCTTCATCTGCTGTGTGTTTTTCTGTCTTCTGATTTTGCTTATCTTACTGTGTTTGTGGTCTCCTTTTTGCAGGCTGCAGGTTCGTATTTCCTGTTGTTTTTGGTGTCTGTCCCCAGTGGCTAAGGTTGTTTCAGTGGGTTGTGTAGGCTTCCTGGTGGAGGGGACTAGTGCCTGTGTTCTGGTGGATTAGGCTGGATCTTGTCTTTCTGGTGTGCAGGTCCACGTCTGGTGGGGTGTTTTGGGGTGTCTGTGTACTTATTATGCTTTTAGGCAGCCTCCCTGCTAATGGGTGGGGTTGTGTTCCTGTCTTGCTACTTGTTTGGCATAGGGTGTCCAGCACTGTAGCTTGCTTGTCATTGAGTGAAGCTGGGTCTTGGTGTTGAGATGGAGACCTCTGGGAGATTTTCGCCATTTGATATTATGTGGAGCTGGGAGGTCTCTTGTGGATCAGTGTCCTGAAGTTTCCTCTCCCACCTCAGAGGCACAGCACTGACTCCTGGCTGCAGCACCAAGAGCCTTTCATCCACACAGCTCAGAATAAAAGGGAGAAAATGTAGAAAGAAAGAAAGAGGATAAAATAAAATAAAATAAAGTTTTTAAAATAAAAAATAATTATTAAAAAGAAAATATTTTTGAAGTAAAAAAAAGAAAAACGGATGGATAGAACCCTAGGACAAGTGGTGAAAGCAAAGCTCTACAGACAAATTCTCACACAGCAGAATACACATACACACTCACAAAAAGAGGAAAAGGGGAAAAAATAATAAATGTTGCTCTCAAAGTCCACCTCCTCAATTTGGGATGATTCTTTGCCTATTCAGGTATTCCACAGATGCAGGGTACATCAAGTTGATTGTGGAGATGTAATCCGCTGCTCCTGAGGCTGCTGGGAGAGATTGCCCTTTCTCTTCTTTGTTCTCACAGCTCCCGGGGCTCAGCTTTGGATTTGGCCCCACCTCTGCATGTAGGTCGCCAGAGGGCTTCTGTTCTTCGCTCAGGCAGGACAGGGTTAGAGCAGCTGACTCGGAGCCTCTGGCTCACTCAGGCCGTGGGGAGGGAGTGGTGCAGATGCAGTGCGCGCCTGCGGCTCCAGAGGCTGGCATGACGTTGCACCAGTCTGTGGTGTCCCGTGCATTCTGCCGGGGAAGTTTTCCCTGGATCATGGGACCCTGGCAGTGGCGGGCTGCACAGGCTCCTGGGAGGGGAGGTGTGGATAGTGACCTGTGCTCGCACATAGGCTTCTTGGTGGTGGCAGCAGCAGCCTTAGCATCTTATGCGCATATCTGTGGTCTGCGCTTTTAGCCGCGGCTCGCTTCCATCTCTGGAGCACCTTTAAGCAGCGCTCTTAATCCCCTCTCCTCATGCACCAGGAAACAAGGAGGGAAGAAAAAGTCTCTTGCCTCTTCAGTAGGTCCAGACTTTTTCCTGGACTCCCTCCCGGCCAGCCATGGTGCACTAACCCCTTCAGGGTGTGTTCACGTCACCAAGCCCAGTCCTCTCCCTGCGCTCCAACAGAAGCCTGAGCTTCAGCTTCCATCTCCGCCCACCCTGGCGGGTGAGCAGACAAGCCTCTCAGGCTGGTGAGTGTGGGTTGGCACCGATCCTCTGTGCAGGAATCTCTCCGCTTTGCCCTCTGCACCCCTGTTGCTGCACTCTCCTCCACAGCCCCGAAGCTTCCCCCCTCTGCCACTCGCAGTCTCTGCCAGCAAAGCGGCTTCCTAGTGTGTGGAAACATTTCGTCCTTCACAGCTCCCTCCCACTGGTGCACATCCCGTCCCTATTCTTTTGTTTCTGTTTATTCCTTTTTTCTTTTGCCCTACCCAGGTACGTGGGGGAGTTTCTTGCCTTTTGGGAGGTTTGAGGACTTCTGCCAGCATTCAGTAGGTGTTCTGTAGGAGTTGTTCCACGTCTAGATGTATTTCTGGTGTATCTGTGGGGAGGAAGGTGATCTCCGCATCTTACTCTTCCGCCATCTTCCACCTCTCTTGAGTTTTACTTTTAAATTCCACATACAAGTGCGAGCAAACAGTATTTGTCTTCCTCTGTCTGACTTATTTCACTTAGCGTAATGCTCTCAAGGTCCATCCATGTTGTCACAAATGATTGGATTTCCTTCCTTTTTTTAATAACAATATTCCATTGTATATATACCAGATTTTAAAAATCAATTTATCTGTCTATAGACACTTAGATTATTTCCATGTTCTGGTTATTATGAATAATGCTGTAATGAATGTGGGGGTGCAGATACCTCTTTGAAATACTGATTTCATTTCCTTTAGATATATACCCAAGTGGGATTGCTGTATCATACGGTAGTTCTATTTTTAATTTTTTGATGAAACTTCATACCGTTTTCCATAGTGGTTCTTCCAATTTACATTCCCACCAACAGGGCACTAAGGTTCCCTTTTCTCCACATTTTTACCAATATTCATTATCTCTTGATTTTTGGATAATAGCCATCTCAACAGATGTAGGTTGTTATCTCATTATGGCTTTGATTTGCATTCCCCTAGTGGTTAGTGATGTTAAACATCATTTCATTTATGTGTTTTCAAGGGTGTACCCCAAAATTCAAGTCAGCAGAAATGTGCCCACTATTATTTCTTTTTTTTTTTTAACACAATGGGTGAAAGAAGAGAGATTGATTATTTTCTTGGGACACTCTGCTGCCACCTATAGAAAATTATTTTTAAAACAACTAAGAAGGTATTTCCTTGACCTAAAATCCACTGCAGCAGACATACCCCAAATAAATAAGAAGGAGATGAAACTTGGCATTCCTCTTGAAATTTTGGCTTCTCTGTAGCTACAGAAATAAAATGGAAATGGAGAAATGGGAAGTCTTAGACCTACTTCTCCTATGCTCAGGGATCAAATTAATGCAGGGAGGGGATTGAAATGAACAGTAACAGATGCATTGAAGCATAGGGAATATAGACCACTTCTTAGTCTGTAAAAGAAACCACAACAATTTTAAAAGAATTGAAATTATACAGAATAGATAGTCTGACAATAATGTAATAAAACTAGAAAACAACAGAAATATAATAGGAAAACCTTTAAATACCTGGGAAATAGACAACACATTTACAAATAATCAATGGGCCAGATTGGAAATCTGAAAGGAAATAAAACTAAATAGAACTGAATGAAAATATAAATGCAACATAACAGAATATGTGGAATGCAGCTAAAGCTGTAATGAGAGGGAAATTTATAGCACTAAATACTTACCTTAGAAAAGAAGAAAGATCTTAAATCCATAATCTACATTTCTACTTTAAGAAACTGGAAAAAGAGGAGCAAAATGAAAACAAAGCAAGCAGAAGGAGTAAAACTGAAAACAGAAAAATAATAAAGGGAATCTATTTTTAAAAACTTGTTCTTAGAAAAGATAATTAAATTTTATAAACCTCTAGCAAGACTGACAAGAATAAAGAGATAAGACATAAATTGCCATTATAAGGCATAAAATAGGGAAAATCATTACAGAGACTGTAACCTTTAAAAAGAAAATAAAGAGAATACTATTGACTCTTCTGAATCCTCTTTTCAACTAGGCCTTGACCTTAGGACTTTTATGTTCATCTTTGCAGTGTTCAATTTTAGCAAGAATCCGGTTGGTCAGTTTAACAAAAATCCCCACTCTAGATATCTGATCACTCTCGATATCTGATTAAATTCTTCATCCCTCACAATCCCTCAGGTGATATCTGATCCCTCTAGGCTGCCTTTAGCAAAAATCTTGTGAAGTCAGTTTAGTCAGAATCACTCCTTATCCCTGATATTTCCTCTTAGTAATTTTCCATCTACTGACCCTTCCACCCTGCTACTTAGCTATAAATCCCCACTTTTCCTTGCTGTATTCAGATTTGAGTCCAGTTTTATACTGAGATCTCTTTCCCCCAATTGCAATAGTCCCAATTAAAATCTGCTTTTCCACTTTAACTACTATTAAGCTCTGGTTTTCTTTGACAGTATGGACAATTTACATTCAAAATTTGACAATTTAGAAGAAATGAACTGATTCCTCAAAAATCACAAACTATCAAAACTCTATCAGCATGAGATAATTTGAATAGTTCAAAGAACTAAAGAAAATTATGTCTAAAGAACTAAAGAAAAGTACGAGGACCGTGTTTCACTAAATGGAAACTACTGATCAATAAAGAGATAGAAATTATAAAGAAGAATCAAAAGTTAATTCTGCAATTTAAAAGCATAGTAACTGGACTTCCCTGGTGGAACAATGGTTAAGAATCTGCCTGCCAATGCAGAGGACACAGGTTCGAGCCCTGATCCAGGAAGATGCCACATGCTGAGGAGCAATTAAGCCAGTGTGCCACAACTACTGACCCTGCACTCTAGAACCCATGAGCCACAACTACTGAGCCCATGTGCCACAACTACTGAAGCCCACGTGCTTAGAACCCGTGCTCTGCAACAAGAGAAGCCATAACAATGAGAAGCCCACACACCACAACGAAGAGTAACCCCTGCTCGCCGCAACTAGAGAAAGACCACATGCAGCAACAAAGGCCCAACTCAGCCATAAATTAATTAATTATTTAATTTAAAAGAAAGTGTAGTAACTAAAATGAAAACATTTAGTAGAGGAGCCCAACAGCAGGTTTGAGCTCTTTAATATGGATAAACCTTGAAACCCTTAATTAAGTGAGAGAAACCAGACATAAAAGATCACACACATATTTTATGACTCCATTTACATGAAATATCCAGTATAGACAAATCCACAGTCACAAGAAAGCAGACTAGTGATTGCCAGGGACTGAGGAATAGAGAATGACTGCTAATGGGTACTAGAGGTTTTTTTTGTGGTGATGAAAATGTTCTGAAATTAGATAGTTGTAATGGCTACATCACCTTGTGAATGTACTAAAAACTACTGAATTAGGTTGAATTAAATTGAAATTTTAAATTTAAATTAAATTAAATTGAAACATAGTCATGCCATGAAATATTTTGTGGCTATTAAAAAGAATAAACACTCTATCTTTGAGGAATTGCCAAGATTCCTCTAACTTGGAGGAATCACCAAGAGAGAAAAGCAAGATACAGCTCAGGTTATATATAACAATGGTTACCCAGGATTTCTTGTAGACAGGAACAGCAGTAGCAAAACATTTGTAAAGTAACCTCTTGTCTCATAGACCAAATGAGAAGCTTCAAGTATGGGGAAGACCTGGTTTGCACAGGTTAGTTTAACAGCACATGATCATATTCCTACTTTCCTAAAAAATGATCTTCACCCTCAGGTAATTATAAGGCATAATCGAGCATATTTAGAAGACATGCAAACTCTGCTGGTGTTCTTCCTGTGGCAGACCTGGGGAAATCCGCTATGGACCTAGGGCTAGATACTTAACCTCTCCTTGTCTCAGTTTCCTCACATGCAAAATGGGGATGATAGCAGTGGCTACTTATAGTGTTGTTCAGAGGATTAAATGCATTAATATGTATAATGTGCTTAGAATTATGCCTCGTACAAAATAAGTGCTAAATAAATGTTGAGACCTGTTACTATTTATTATTATTAATTTTAATCCAGACTATTACTCAATCTTCTTTCAAGTCTCTCCTTCCTTCAGTCCACTATCATACCACATAGAGTCTGTGTAATGAGGATAGGATCATCCAAGGAAAAGAGAACAACACACTCGAGGGAAGATCCTGGATCCCTAGTATAAAGCCCTCCTTAGTTACTCCTTTTTGTCTGGTTGTCCATTTAACTAATGCCCTTTCCTTTCTATTTCCTGCTTTGAGGACTGTTTTATGGGTTATATAATGTGTGCTGGTAATAGGAGAAAGAAGGAGCTCTGATAGTAAAGCATTGAGGGATCTAGCTCCAATTCAACAAGCATATGGACTGATGAGAAGAGAGATAGCACAAACTGTCTATAACATGAACTCCTGCAACAGAGAGGGAATTGGAGGCTTAGGAAAGCCCAGGAGAAGTGAAGTCTGCAGCTTTAAAACTTTCCCCCATGTTCCTAATCTCCTAGGCAACCATAACACCCACCCTCTGGTATATATTATGGGATTCGCTGGTGGTTTCAAGGATAGAACTGGGGAAAGTGCCTATGTTGCATCCCTGACTCTTCCTGGGTGGTCTAGGTAGGCAGGTTTGCTCTCTGAATGTGTACCAGGACTAATATTTCTCCTCTTCCCTTACTCATCTTGGCTTTGCCTCTTAGCAATGTCCTTAAGGTCAAGGGACACATAGTATGACAGGCAAGAAACCAGTTTCCTAGCCTTTAAAATAAAAAAAAAATGTTTTCTACAGATGAATGAAGTTCTCTAGGAGAGAAGTCCCTGTTCTTCATCATGGTGAGTGTTGAGTATTGCCTTTGTTAAAATCTTTAATAATTTGATAAATAATAAAGTATTATCTTATTGCTATTTAATAGATTTTTTATAAATGACTTCTGAGGTTTAATAGTTTCTCCCACTGTTTATTATCTATTTGTGTCTTTTTCTTTGAAGTGCCTGTGTCCTTTATTCATTTTTCTACTGGGGTTTTATATTCTAAATAACTTTGTTATTACATCTTCCTCATTAAACTAATGTGTTGTCATTGTTGAAAATTTGAACATTTCACAAATGCAAATGCAAGGGGAAAAATCACTCATGACCACTCACTATTATTATTTTGGTGATGTTTAATGGTTTTTCCCAATGTTCATTTTCTCTATTATTTACAGATAGTTTAGATAATTATACATATATGAACTCACACACATAATGAACACATAATGAAATGGTGATAATACTTTGCAGAATTCTATGCAATGTTTCGAATTCATGAATGTTTTTTCATGTCAGGAAAAATTCTTCAAGAATAATATTTCTAATGTTTATCAAATAATCCACCTGCTGAAGATCCATATACTATCATTTAAAAAAAATTATTTTATTTATTATTTTTGGCTGTGTTGGGTCTTCATTGCTGCATGCAGGATTTCCCTATCTGCGGCAAGGGGGGCTACTCTTCATAGCGCTGCATGGGCTTCTCATTGCAGTGGCTTTTGTTGCAGAGCATGGGCTCTAGGCACGTGGGCTTCAGTAGTTGCAGCATGCAGGTTCAATAGTTGTGGCTCATGGGCTCTAGAGCGCAGGCTCAGTAGTTGTGGTGCATGGGCTTGTTGCTCCGCGGCATGTGGAATCTTACCGGACCAGGGACTGAACCCATGTCCCCCACATTGGCAGGCGGATTCTTAACCACTCTGCCACCAGGGAAGTCCAAGATCCATATACTCTCATTTATTTTCTCATTCTCCTATTACACTTTTAGCTCATTGCAATTCACTATTATTAAAAAATAGCAATGACTGTCTTTGTAAATAATTTGGAGAGAGGTACTTTAATTTGTAAAATTAGCTATACAATAAGGATATTAACTATTTATCGTGTATACTGCAAGTATTTTTTTCAGCTTCATCATTGTCTTTTAAAAATAAAATGTACTGAAAAGGTTATGTACATATATCAAAACAAAAATTTTTCAGCAGAGGAATGGATAAAGAAGATGTGGTACATATATACAATGTAATATTACTCAGCCATTAAAAAGAATGAAATAAAGCCATTTGCAGCAACATAGATGGACGTAGAGATTGGCGTACTGAGTAAAATAAGTCAGAGAAAGAGAAGTATTGTATTATATTGCTTATATGTGGAATCTAAAACAAAATGATACAAATGAACTTATTTTCAAAACAGAAACAGACTCACAGACTTAGAGAATGAACTTATGGTTACCAGGGGGGGAAGGGTGGGGGAGAGGGATAGACTGGTAGTTTGGGATTGACATGTACACACTGCTGTATTTAAAATGGATAACCAACAAGTACCTACTGTATAGCACCGTGAACTCTGCTCAATACTATATTATGTAACAACCTAAATGGGAAAATAATTTGAAAAAGAATAGATACATTTATATGTATAACTGAATCACTTTGCTGTACACCTGAAATGAACACAACATTGTTAATTAACTATACTCCAAAATAAAATATTTTTTTAAAAAACTCAAAATAAAGTATGTAGTAAAAAATGTCCTTCCCAACTTAGTCTCCCATCTACTTAGTTTCCACTTCCCAATCAGTTAATCACGGTTATTTGTTTCTTCTGTAAATTCCAAGTGTGTGTATATTCAAGTAAGAAGATAACCTTCCACCCATTTTTCCATTATTTTTGCACAAAAGATAGTATACAATATATACTTTTCTGAACATTTAAAATCACTTAATATATCTTTGTTTTTGTTTCCATGTCAGTGTATAGAACACTTTCTCATTCTTTTTTATAGCATCATTGTATGGTTGTACCATAATTTATTTAGTGAGTACTCTGATGATAGACATTTGGACTTTACTATTACAAACAATGCTGCAGTGAATAACCTGGCACACATGTTATTTAAAACATGTGTAAATACTGGCATGTTTGTAGGATAAGTTTCCAGAAAAGTAGTTGCTGGCTTAGAGGCTTTATGAATTCATTATATGACAGACTTCCTAAATTGCCTTCAACAAGTGTACCAAAGTATACTCCCACCAACAAAGCAAGACATTTTCCCACAGCCTCGCTAACAGAGTATTTTCATCAAACTCTTGAGGGTTTTTTTTTTGTCACTACTATTGAAAAAAGTATGTCTTTTATTTTTATTTATGGGTTTCCAGGTTTAAATAGCCTTTGATGAATAGTCCTTGATGCTGGCTCTCCCAGCTGCTGACTTAAATAACCCAGAAGAGGACAAAGGTTTGCAACAACCCTGAAAAGTGAGACTAACAAGGAACTCATTGCCAGAATGTGTAAAATATTGCCACAAAGCTCCAAAGTACGTAATATAGTTTCCAATTATTGACTATTCAGTACATGTGGGAGAAAGTATATATGTGTGCATGCATTACTCCCCCAGGAATCTTCACAGTGATTCTATCAGTATGGTATTATGAGCCATATTTGACAAATAAAGAAACTCTGGCTCAGAGAGCTAAGTGACTTACTTGCCTAAAGACATATAACAAGAGGCAGAGCTGAGGTTCAAACACAGGCTTGTAGGAGTCCAAACTGGAACTGTTTTCAATACCCTACATGCTTTATCCCTCTCTCATTCTTTGACTCCTGATTCAGGAATAGAACAATTGAACCAATCAGAAAATCGGCCAACTCAAATTTCATGACTACTTTTTTTTTATAGTCGATTTACAATATTATATTAGTTTCGGGTGTACATCATAGTGATTCAGCATTTTTACAGATTATACTCCATTAGAAGCCATTGCAAGATTATGGTTATAATTCCTTGTACTATACAATATGTCCTTGTTACTTATCTATTCTATGTATAGTAGTTTGTATCTCTTAATCCCATACCCCTAATTTGCCCTCTGCCACTTCTGTCTCCCCTTTGGTAACCACAAGTTTTTTTTTTCTATATCTGTGAGTCTGTTTCTGTTTCTCATATATACATTTATTTGTATTATTTTTTAGCCTGAATACTGATTTCTGAAGTACTAGTCCAAAGTGCTTTTTCTTATTCTATTCCATCTCACCTATAATACCTTCCTTTCTACCTCCAAACAGAAATTAGAACTTGGAAGCTCAAATCATGTATGCAAGATGACAGGCTGGATAAAAGGAGATAACAGTTGTGCAACTGGCAGTGAGTGGGCCATTACCTTCTGGAAGATGGAGAAGATGATCCAATATAATAATAATGGCTAACATTCATTTATAGTGGGTCAGGGAATTAGCTAACCATTTTCTAGAAATTAGCTCATTTCAACAGCTTGGCAGGGTAAATACGGTTATTATTCCACTATTGTAGATGAGGAACAGAGTGTGAAGAGGTTGAATTACTAGAGCAGATCAGTTAAAAACGGATGGCAGGGGGAAGGGGAGCATGGATGGGGGAGGGAAGGACGGAGGGGCGCGCAGAGCTGAGGGGCGGCCGCGGATGCTCCCGGCGCCTGCCGTGCTGTGCGTGTGCGCGGCCGCCTGGTGCGCGCAGGCTCTGGCGGCGGCTGCGGGCCAGCCGGCCGGCGTCAATTTTCTGGACGACCAACAATGGCTCAGCACAGTGTCCCAGTACGACCGGGAGGCGGACAGTGGAACCGATTCCGAGACGATGATTATTTCCGCACTTGGAGTCCAGGAAAGGCCTTCGATGGGGCTCTGGGCCCAACTAAAGACCCGTGCTTAAGGCTGAAATGTAGTCGCCACGAAGTGTGCATTATTCAAGGTTCTCAGACCGCAGTCTGCGTTGGTCAGCGGAGGCTCACGCACAGTATGAAAGAGGCAGGAGTTGGGCATAAGCAGTGGAGGGGTCCCCCGACATCCACCTGCCAGCAGTGCCCGTCTCTACCAGCCCCGTCTGTGGTTCAGATGCACATACCTACTCTTCTCAGTGCAAACTAGAATACCAGGCATGCATCTTAGGAAAACAGATCTCAGTCAAGTGTGAAGGACGTTGCCCGTGTCCTTCGGATACGACCATGGGCTCAAGCAGGAATATGAAGAGAGCCTGCAGTGACCTGGTGCTCAGGGAGATGGCCAGCAGACTGCGGGACTGGTTCAAGGTCCTGCATGAGAGTGGGGGCCAGAACAAGAAGACGAAAGCATCGCTGCGGCCGGAGAGAAGCAGATTTGATACCAGCATTTTGCCAATTTGCAAGGATTCACTCGGCTTGATGTTTAACAGACTTGATACAAATTACGACCTGCTCCTGGACCAGTCGGAGCTTGGGAGCATTTACCTGGACAAGAACGATCGGTGTGCGGAGGCCTTCTTCAGCTCCTGTGACACGTACAAGGACAGCTCCATCTCCAACAACGAGTGGTGCTACTGCTTCCAGAGGCAACAAGACCTACCTTGCCAGATGGATCTCGGCAGTATTCAGAAGCGGCTCGGGGTAAAGAAGCTCCTCGGACAGTACATCCCGCAGTGTGACGCAGATGGTTACTACAAGACAATGCAGTGCCACGGCAGAACTGGGCAGTGCTGGTGTGTGGACCGATATGGAAGGGAAGTCGTGGGGTCCAGGAAGCACGGTGTTGCAGACTGTGCTATTGGTTTTGAGATCTCTGGAGATTTTGCAAGTAGAGATTTCCGTGAATGGGCTGCTGATGACGATGAAGATGACATTATGAATGATGAAGATGAAATTGAAGATGATGATGAGGATGAAGGGGATGATGATGATGGTGGTGACCAGGATGGATACATCTGATGGATGAGACCTGAGAGCAACAAATTCTACGTTTCTTTTATTTACCAAGTGATCCCCTACTGAGGAGTACCTTCTTGCCCCAAAACAAAATGATTCTAAAACTCACTTAATATTTTGTATAATTATTTCAAATATTGCAAGTAAAGTCATAGAACTTTATGTATAGAGAAGTATCATTTACTTTGAGTTTTTATATGAAAAAGAGAACACATATGGAGTCTAGCCAGACAAGAGAAAGTTATGAAGAGCTACTGACCTATGTGAGTCTGCCACAAACAAAACAACCAGTGCTTGAGGTCATATATGATACTTTTCTGGGAGAAAGTTTAAGTTGAATCTACAATAACATACTAGGATTCTAAGTTATTCTAATAACATGACCTGGATTCTAAGGATTTTATAAAAATATGCATGACCTTAATTGCAGTTTCCAAGTAGACTCTTCCCAGAGCTGCAGTGATTTAGAGGTGAGTGAGGGAATAGCACAAAGTGAGAAAAACAAAGTCACCATCCTGGAGACTTCCACCATGTTTGTATGTTTTTAGTTATGAAGTTTTAGTGATGTTTTTAGTTATGAAGTTATTCTGGATGTGACCAGATATCTTACAAAATGGCCAGTAGGGAAAAACCATGGATTTTGAAAGTTAAAAACATAGTTGTCCTTTCTAATTTTTATTTTAATTTGGACAGCAGTCTCATGTTGATTTGTTTGATGATCTTAACCAGCATGATTTCTTTATCTTTCTAGGTTTCTTTATCTTTCTGACCAGCAACTTAGGGTGCAGAACTTAAAGTAGAAAGACAAAGGGAAAGATTCTTTTAAACCATATTTTTACAAAAAGTTTGTCATTTGCCCCAATATCAAACTTAAAAATCTTCATTCTTGTTTTATTTCCTATGTTAGATAAATATTTGCATTTAATCTAAGAATTATGCCATTTTTGTTACTAGTGTCAAAACTTAGAGAACATACTGTATGGTGCCTTGCAAAATAGGAATAGAAAGGTTTCAGCATGCATCCCCACATAGGACATTAGGCCATAGACAGGCACACCTAATCACAAATTAATACCAGTCCCGGTACTGCTGCTGGAATGAAGAAAATAGAATACATTCTTTCTTTTTTCTACTGTTACATAGTTACCATGTGGACATGTTTATGATTATTGTGTGGAGTAGCATTTAAGATTTAACTGCAAAAAAATTACTTTAGTTGTTGTATTTAAGTTAGCATGTTAATTAATCATGTAGCCCTTCTGGTACACCATCGCTTTTAAGGATATCAGACCTATGGTTTTGAGACCATAATAAAAGTGGAAAAACCTGTTGGGTGTTACACACTGCTGTCACCATTTAAACAGTGGGTCAGCTGGTTTCCCAGTATACAATCCACTGAAATAAAGTTGTTGGAGTCTTTCCATTTGATTTATATACACTAAGAAAAAATATAAAATGTTAACTTTATGTAATATTTAAGGTAAAATGCATTTTCTTTTTTACTGTTTATGTATAGTTTACAAAATAAAGAATCTTGAAACCAAAAACAAACAAACAAAAAAACCTGATGGCACGGGGACATTAAAAAAAAAAAAAACTTTCAGAGTCAGGAGATGTCTGTGATGTTAATATCCATTTACTTTGTAATTTTGTACAAGTAGATTCCTCTTTCTTTATTTCACTGTCCAAACCTGCAAATCGTACCATTCTGTGACTTCTGAGACTCTGTCTGAGGTAACTGGTGGTATAATTCAAAACTTGGAGGAACAGTCAAGCATGGATAAGACTGGAAGAACATAAAAATTGTTCTACACTACCATATTCATTTACCCTGCTTCAAACTTTATACTTGTTCTCCTGCTCATGGCACTGACTCTCCTTCCATCCCCACTTGCAGATATGATTTAAGTCCCATAGAAGCTAGGTAACTCAAAAAATGAAGGACAACGCAAAACGATGTCACTTTTTGTACCACTGCCTAAGCAGTTTTGGGCTATTACCATCTGTAAAAGTTTGAGAGTTGGGGAAAGGCATGCACTAACTGCTAGGAGAAAGGTCAAGGAAGAACTATCTTGGTAAGATGCTAAGTTTACCGTGAAGATTTCATCTTCTTCCACTGGTGTCTAATTTCCCCAAGAATT